>NW_028245496.1:0-600000 GCF_964263255.1 Lissotriton vulgaris | reverse complement strand
ACCAGCAGGAAGATTAAGATAAGAATTGTGGAACATAAGAGTCGCATTAGAAACCAAAATACCACCTCTCCACTAGCCAAACATTGGGTAGAAGCAAAACACACCATTCCCCAATTGAGGTACACAGTTCTAGAACGTATTGAACGCACCCCAGGCATAGAATTCAATACTCTCCTGGCTAGGAGAGAAACTCATTGGATAAAGTTGTTAGGAACTGTTTTTCCTGCAGGTCTCAATGACCACTATGAATTATTATGTTTTCTTTAAAGGCAGAAATGTTTTTTCAAGATTGTAAGGGAGTACACTGGGATTCATCCCACACTGGTCTACTTATGCATTAACTTCAGTTGCATGTCTCTGCACGCATAAGCACTTTTTCATTAGTTTAATCACTGTGGTTTCAATCCTTTTTCAGTCTAAATATTATGGTAGCATATCTCATTCACGGCATGTTAGAATATAGGTTCCACTGTGTCACTACATCTTTTTTAGGTTATTGAATGGATTAGATTTGCACTTCTATTTTAGGCTTTTTTAATAATCCTTTCAGGATTTCTCCTGCACTTGGGACAATTGATGTTCCCAGTATTTACCCCGAGAGTTCGCTCGGTTTTCCTTTAGAATTACACAAGTGAAATGGCGAACATAGGTTGTGGTTTCTTCCACAACAGATAGTCCTCTTTCTGTCTCCATGCTTGTTCTTTACAAACCGTCGAGTTCCGCACCACGTGACTGGATGGGCGGACTCGCGTCTACCGGGGGAATCAGAGTGTCGGCGTCGACAGTTACAGGTCGGTGAACGGACTGCTGTCCGATATGTAAAATTCATTCAGAGATGCTTGTAGTCTTGGGTTTCTATTTTACACCTATGGTGTATGTATCGTTACAGATTGTTCACTCCTTAGCTGTTCGTAGCGGCTTGGCCTTTTTGCAACATAGGCGGTAAGCGGTATAAAATATCTACGTGCACGGTGATTTCTCTATATTTTATACCTCCGGGCAACTTATTCTTGCTCGTTTTTCCTTCAGGTCAAAGGATCGACACAAGCATTACCACAAGAAACTACTTTGGGAAATACGATTTTGGGCGTATTATAGTGATAGCACAAGTATGTTTGCGTTTACCATGTAGCCATCTACTCAGAAGCTTGTTTAAGGCTTTTTGGTCAAGTCTTCACTCCCAACACGAGTTCCTATTCCTCTGGGGCACTTTTAACTTTTGCACCAAACTCACCTAAATTAACTCGGTCTCACACTATTTTTAAGCTGATCCACCTATCTTTCCTCACTTGAAGGTTTTATTTGTCACAATGTAATGGCAAGTTTCCTACTTTAAGGGACTCTTTCTCAGTGGCACTCCCCAGTTCTTTGTATATTGAATATTGTATTACCAATGTGAGAATTGGATACAGTTTCTCTTTGTTGCTGTCTTATAGATCCCGTAGAATCTGCACTACAGGACGCTGACATTTTCAAGAAATTTGTACCTTTATCCACACATCATTCATCCCCTGACGAAGGGTTGATTTTGCAACCCGAAATGCATTGGGATTCTGGACATTAATTTTGTGTATTCATATGTATGAGATTCATTTTTAAATTCGTGCAAAAAGTATGTGATTTGGGAATATGATAAGTGAATATTTTCAATCATTCATGCACGCGCAGTATATAAATGCCAAATAATGTACCTCTGTGTTACATGATTTTGATGATGATGCAAATGCTGAAAATAAATGTGATTTGTTAACATAATAGAACCAGAGACTTAAACGTATGTTTTGAATCTTTAAAGGCCCCTGGCCCAATAGCTGTGCCTCTAGCAGTCCTAGGTTTTCCTTGGGCTCATAATTACATATTTGTTACCACATAGGGAGCTGGGCACACACCCTACACACTAGAGTGCACGCAAAAACTATCGAAGGTGTTAAAAAGAATATCTATTTGTACGTATACAGGTGTGCAGATCCACCCCCTCCAAGAATAGCATTCCATGCAAGGGCCATCTGTCTCCCTCGGATTGAGCGCAGTGGAAATATCAATGCGTTTGGGAGCACTAAGATAGGGTAAGCTGGGAATTGTGGGATAGTGGTGATAAAAGCGATGTCAATATCGTCCAGTACCTAATTAATTTGGGGCAGTGCCATAAGAGGTGGAGCAGAGTCCGGGGCTTCCACATCCCCGCCAACAATCCCCTGCGCAGTCCTCATTCAACCTCCAATGCGGTCCGGTGTATATTAGCAATAAGAGATTATCGTATACGCTGTTTCAGTGTTCTACTGTGTGTGCTGTGTGGTGGACTCTGTAAAAAATATATATATATATATATATATATCCTTCCATTCTTTGTCTGTAAAGGGTCTGCCCACTTTAGCCTCCTATGGTTTTTGGCCAGGGATCCTCTGACGTTGACCCGCTTTACCCAAGTAGGCATAAATCTCCGAGACCAACCTCTTTAACACCAGACAACCATTTTTCAAACAGGGTCATGTGTCAGATTGCACCCATGTGTACATCGGGACTCATCACCCAATGGCGCAATTGCACATATGGGAACCGGTCTGTTTCCAGCAAAGAGTAGTCAATCTGAAGTGGGTCAGACAATATCAGCCCATCTAAATCGAATCGATTTCCCATTTGCTTACAGCCGCCGTAAAAACCAACATCGGAAGCTACTGTGTCAACCCAGGAGGAAAGTCCAGATTAGTAAAAGGGGAGGTGTCATGGGCGAAGGGAACGTAGTGAGGCCCGCTATTACTGCCACTTTATCCCAAACCTTAAGAGTGGTACATGTCACAGGGGAGGAGTAAAGGCCCCAATCCCTGTGCCAATGAGGCAGCCACATTTCTTTCTATATGCGAGAGCCCGCTACTGCTTGATCCATTAATGCCCAGTGTGAAGTGCGTTAAATGGTGTCTCCAGCAACTAGAAATCTGCTTAATAGCTGCAGATGACCAGAATCGACAAGTAAACATTGCTTGTCAAACCCCGCCCCACTCTGTACAGAATACCTGTTAACGTAATACAGACTTCCAGATGAACATTGGTGCACCAGCAATTCATAACACAACAGTGAAAGAGGAGTCCATTCCCAGCAAAGGGAAAATTCACTACTAAACCTTCGGAAGCTACAAGATCGTCAATACCCGCTGAAGCGCAGAGACATGATCAATGACACCCATGCAACTAGCTTCTCACCCACATACTTTATCCTGCAGACAATCAGTGACAGAAGGGCAGCACTGAAAACTAAGACTGGTGGAATGGGGATCAGCAGTGCTTTCCTCTGGAATGATGTAGATCATGCTCGTTTTTACCCAAATGCAGGTGTATGACGATCATTCCCCCCAACAGTTCAGATCTCTCCGGCTGCATCAGTCCTACATTAAATTAAGTTGCTCGCTGCATGGAGCAGTTTACCAGGCAGCGTGAATCCATTAGAACATAAGAACTGGAGAGTTTGAGAGAAGAGACATCTCAAGTATTCACAAAGCCCAAGTCCATATTACAGACTTGTGCGAGTGTACACCTATTCAGGAACTCATAGGCGAAGGTCCAAAATCCCTGAGGACATGGACTTGCACGCAGCGTTGTTCATGTTGCCGTTTGGAAGAGGAGTTAATTTAAATTGCTTTTATTTCCTCATCGCTTACTGGATCGATTTCCTAGAAAGAGCGTTTTCTCATACGTTCAGGTGTGCTGAAACAATCGTCAAAATTAGCTTTCATTCAGTGCTGTATTGTCTTTTTAGGAAATGCTGAAATAACCCTATCGTTATGCACCTACAAAGCCAATGAAACGATCTCTCTTGCCCCAGTGAGGCCATGGGAATTAAATGCATTGCATTGACGAGGGACACTTTGAGTCCTTCTGGTTCTGTGCCGGCACTGACCTGACGAGCAGAATTGCACATTCCCCAACGTGACACTCTGCATTACTTCTGCAACCGAAGTGACTGCCGCCTGAATGAAAACCACAGCATTCTGCTGCAAAAAGCGAGGGTGTAATGAGCTTCATTAGTCCCAAAACAGGAGGAACCTGATTTTTTTGTTATCTTCAAAATGCAAGACTAATAGTAACATTGCACAATATCCTGCCCGTCCTTCTTGTGTGTTTCGTTACTGCTTCGATTTGAACAGATATCTTGCTTTCTTCTGTATACACTTCCCTCCCCCTCTTTCTGGCTGTCCTGGAGCATGAAGGTCCTCCTCAGAGAGGTGGATGGGGGTTTGACGTGTCTCTGGCCTATTCGCGGATAGTAATAGATGTCAGTACCTTTTAAACCTCACAAAGTAGGTGTCAAAAATCATCAATGCTCCGGAGCAGCCTCAAATCGACGGGTAGGCTACGCCTTTATTTACCCCTATGCTTTTCAAATTGCAGTGCCTATAACAGGATAGTAAGAAGTGAAATTAAACCAGGAGGAAGCTGATCTTTTCTAGCGGCTTGGAAAACGTAATGATGTCACCTCTGCATTATGGGCCCGATTTACCCTTCTGCACTCAACAGATTTACCCCCACTTGCAAGTATACAAGTACTACTTTCTGAAATTCACAAGCATTCACATGAGTATGCATGGAAAGCTGTGCCACGTGCTGGGTTCCTGTATAATCCTGTGAAGGTGATGACATTTCTAGAAAGGTCCTTTTTGGGCTGTTCGGATTTCTCTGTTGTGCAGCCCCACTACAAACGCCCAGTTTTCTTTCTCCATGGGAAAAATATTTTCCCCTCAGAGAAAGTCCTTGATCTACACCTTCACTCCTCCTCAGTATGATCTGTTAACCTTCCTACCCTGAAGAGGGAGTTAGGGCAACTCTTGACCGGAGTAAACATCTAGCCCTTTCCAGGGGGGAAGTGGGAAGGAAAGGGATTTGTGAATGTCAACAAAGTCATATTTGTGGGCGTTCACAAACTTCTTGTTGCATGTCTTGGAACGTCGATTTCACACCCTGGTTCGAGTATACTTGTATTCATTATATAAAGAGGCCAGCATGCATGCTTACCTTGGTATTGTTTTCTCTATCAGGAGCTTCCTGTCATCATGTGGAACTGAGAACCGAACATTTGCACTGCAAGCGAACACTAGAGTAGATAGATCAGTAAGCCCTATTACACCCACCAGTTACAGGCCCAACCGATAGATCGGTAACCCCTATTGAGCCCACCGGTTACAGGACCTGAATGCACCTCATTTGTCTGCCAACCTACCCATCTCTGCAGCATCCCTGGCCTGATACCCATCTCTGCAGCATCCCTGGCCCGACTGTTGGGCTGCTGGATGCTGATCTGAACTGTGGTTATCACTTAAGAATAGTATGGTGTTGATATTTCAAGGTGAAGAAAAATTTTTTAGAGTCCTCTTCCCGGGGTTTACCATATTCAGTAAACTAAGTGTGTTCCCATGATTTAAAGCAGGAAAAAAAAGAATTTTGAGAGGATATCCAGACTCATTTTTTGCGCATTCAGTGTCACTAAGATGAATTTCCCCTGCCCTTCTATGTGTGAGTCTATGATATTAAATCATATAAAATCACAGGTGCAGGACATGATTTCTGCTTTCCACTAATGGCCGTCTTCCTCAATATTGTGGTAACTAGATCTGTCTAAAGTTACTTATCACATCATTGAAATAAAAAAATTGATTACCGGTGCATTATTGTGATGCAGTTATGCGTATCCAAATTTGTGCTAGCTACGGGGCACCATGTTTTGACCGATCTGAGTTGTTGACGATGGGGTAGCCTTGTAAACATTATTTTTTTGTGCCTAAATAGCACCAAACACGAAATAATAAACAAGTCCCTGTTGACTTCAGTAGTGGCTCAGTAATTTTGAGAGGCGCGGTTGCTCACAACACATTCTCTGTAGTTAGTAATTACTGCAGTTGAACTGTACCTGAAGCTGTTGCAAACCAACCACAATTACGTTAAATATATGATGGTGCTGCTTAGATCCCGCAATGACTATGCAGGCCGATGTTTGTGCTCTTTTGACCTCTGTGCACAACAGCCTGAGAGCTTAGTCATTTCAGTGTAAAGCAATAACCAGGGACGCTATTATTAGATCAGAATATGTAAAAATAGCCCACAGGATTACCTATGCAAGAATACTGGAAAAGAGAAAATAAGCCAAGTCTAAGAATAGAAGCTGTGGCCAGCAACGCCGAAGCGGCCTGTCGACGCCGATGGGATTAGGCTGAACAACAGTTTCAGAAGGAAGCCCTGATGTGTGATGTTAGGTCAGCCTGGTTATTTAAGTGAGAAAAAAAGCAGGAGCTGCTCATGTTTACAATACAGAACGTTTCCTGCAACTCTATGATCACTCCAGGGACTGTTGGCACCAATGCAGGATTCATCGAAGGTGGTTATTGTCTCCATCTCCCATTTGAAATGTATCGGTCATCATTTGCATAGTGTTCGGCATATGAACATTCATGTGGGGGCTAGCAAGCTGGAGTACCGTAAACCCACATTCCGTAATTATTAGCCAGCGTGGTATTTCTGCGCCTGCCCCTTTTCCTCCTGGATGCATTTATACATGTCCGTGTTCGAGAGAACCAGCCCCTCAGCAATTCATGAATGGATTGTTAAATCCTGGGATGTAGTGACCGAGCCAGATTACCAGCCCTTCTCTCAGGCACATTAACGTCTACCATGTCTCTTTCCTTCTCAGCTGATTTCTACCAACATTCTCTGTGTCTTTTGGTAAATCGCAGCTCTGAAGTGGCTTCAAGATGACGCGGTTTGTTGTGAATTGTTTGTAATTGTGAGTTGTGTGGCAAATTCATGGCTTGTTTGTGGGCATTTAGTGGTATGAGAGGTGGCATATGGAAGAATTATCTTTGCACAGTTAGGTATTAATGGACCTTAGTTGAAAACTAGGTGCATTTGAGAGACCCAGCACTAGTCGCTCCCTAGGTCTTCTGCTTCAGAAAAGTAATTGATACCCTTAATATACAAATGCATGTGTTCCATAATTATATGATTTTGTTCTGGTTGCCTTTGCACTATCTGTCATAACACTGAAATTCATTTTGAAAAACGTTACTTTGCAGAGACTTCAGCAACACAGAAACACTTTGCAGCGAACATAAGTACTATTGTGAAATCTGCTGTAGTAAACAAGAAGCTCAAAAAAGGTAGGTTAAACCAAATATTTACATTTTTAAATATATGGCTAAAGCAGTAACCAGCTTGAAAAAGACCGCATGAATGTTAGGACGCAGGAATGCAGAATTACCTCATACTGCTAAAAGACAAATCCTTTATATTGCTGTTCAGCGAAATCTCTGGCGAGGTCTGCTTCAGAATTCTGCTTAAAGTGAGCTATTTAGTCTTACTCATTCACCTTTTCCCAAGTTAAAGTTTTATTGCCTCTTCTCTCTTTCTTTGTCCTCTGTTTGAGTCTTAGTAATTTACTGATCATTGTTTTATTAAAGTTATCCAGCATTTCTTTTCCAGTATATACCCTGTTCTCCATTCTCCTGTTTCCCCCAGTTTGGTTTATTTTCCTCTTATGTCTAAACTTGATGACTGCCTAAATTACCAAACCACATCCCCTGTCTATGGAGGTCAGGCTGCATGGTCATGTATGGGTTAATATCAGTTTCAGGTTTCCTTAGCCCTTCTGATCTATTTTATTTATTTTATTTATTTTGAAAGTTTTATATAGCGCGGACCAGATCCTTGCAGATATCAGAGCGCTTTACACAGAGGGGGTATATGAGGAAGCATAGTCAAACAGTTAGGTTAATAGAGCAAACAGTACATTCATGTAAATCAATAATACAAGTAAGACAGATAAGCAAAGGGGTCGAATAAGTAGTACAGATCGGTACAAATTCTTTAAAGAGTACGAGATAATAGTTCAGGTGTATTTTGCCATGAGGATAGCTTTTACTTCTTTCTTAAAGAGTGTAGTGGAGGAGATGACCCTGTGTTGAACGTGAGTCCATACTAGTATCGATGCCCGGATGGCTGGCGCAAGTTGCCTCTTAGTTCCCATTCTGAATAGTTACCAAAATAAAGAGACGGCCGCTGGAAGCCGGAGTCACAAGAACAGGATTTATTACTCATGAGGAGAGCCTGTCATTTCGGACACGAAACACAGTGTCTTTCGGGAGGTGCTCTAACAAGTGAGCTGAAACATCGTCTTTTATACCTTACAAAACACTTAGCATTACAATCACGACATTGTGAAACATGGAAAAGACATCCCCATGATCCTCGTGTCAATCCTACCCCACATATGTTCACAATAGGGACCCTTGACCTGCTGATAAGAGGGGAGGGTAATCACGCAGCTGAGTGTTCCGCCAACTTTTAGGATGTGTGCGCCTGATCATAGCCCAGGGGGTGGGGTGGTCAGGATCAATAGTGGGTCCTTTGAAGAGGAGTGATTCCATACAATAAGCAGTAAACAGTATCTCCTGGCTTAGGCGATGACCTCAGACATGTGTGGACAGTCAATCGCGGAGGGAGGGTTTACTAACAGAGGGGGTATTCATGAAAGGAAAGGAGGTGCTGGTCAGGCGCGGCCGTGACTCCCAAGGACAGGGTCTTGCAGAAGAAGAAGGTTTATGACTTGCCCGTGTGAGGGAGAAGGGAGGGGGAACCAGGGTGTGCACAGGGACAGAGTCGCACAGAGAGAGAGGTCTTATGACTCATGCGTGAGAGAGCGGGGGCAGTCAGGTGCAGCTGGGGAGGGCTATGCCAGCTAAGGCGAAGGATGCCTCTTCAGGAGGGAATGGGGGTTTTGCGTGGGTCAAGCAGGAGGGTTGCCTTTCAGGGCAGGGTCGCGCAGAGGGAGTGGGTTTCATAGTCTATGCATGCGAGAGGGGGGGGGTGGTTCAGATGCACGCAGAAGGGAAGCCGGTGATTCTAATGAGCAGGCAAAAAAAGGCCAGGGTGCCTAAAATGGCTGTCATGTATATATGGGTACGGGCCTTTACTGGCAGAGTGATGCGGTCAATATTTTACGGTATTCATGGTGCTTATAGGGAGAGGAGCGGGAAAAAGGGGAAATGAACGCTGTTTATGTACATCAATTTCTCTAATTTCCACAGTCGCCCCTTTTTTACATGACAGAGTTCATTTTTGTAATTGATGGGGGTACAAAAATAAACAGGCGTGTTCGAAGAATTAGCATTTGTCAATATTAACATTGGCATATAATCATGGACAGTTGATGTGATGGGCAGAATGCAGCACATAGGAAATTGCATTTGTCGAGTTCCTAACATTCAAACACACTACAGAGCATAAATGTATCTGACTTAAAAATGTGACCAATGAACATTTTGACCTAGCAGCCGAGGGCGGAATTCAGTTCGATACACAAAATCTCTTCGTCACAGTGTCTTTTTAGCAGTGACATATAAACAACAAAGGTACCAGAGGGTCTCAAGAAGTGTGTCCACAGGAGAAGAACAGCCAAACCATCCCCGACCTCTACTGAGATGCGTCACAGAGGGCTCTCAACAGGATGAGGAAAATACCCATCAGTCACCAAACGGATCCGCCCTTCATCATTTGGGATTTTATCCGTACCACCCGTCTGAAAAGATCGGTGCCACATTCAGAGGTCAACCCGGTGGTAAGGGGGTTCCTCAACAAATACCGGCAATGTTAGTGTGGTATGCCTCTCGATGTTATGAGTGGCCAAGGACGTGACTGGGGTGTGCAGTGTTGGGACATATGTGAAAGTGAAGATACCAAAAATGGGGGTGCATTAAAATTGGTTCAGAAAGAGCACAAAACAAACTTTATTCCCTGTGTGCCTAACTTACCAATGTTAAAAAGGGTTACCTAGGGCTGTCTGATTATGTGGACTGCCTAGGATGGGTGTGGTCGACTAGTTTCTGCAAGTCAGGGACTACTGCGTCCTTGCATTCATCAGGACCAAGAATAGTAATACAACTACTGCACCATGTGGAAATGAGTGAAGTGAAAAATAACACCTAGACAACAAACAGCAAGTGCATATGGTCACCTGTTTGCTCCGGGTGCCTCTTACAATCTGCGCTGATCACTAAGAGAAGAGAAGAAAGTTAGGGATAGCGATCACTCTCCTGTGGGCTATGCAAAAAGTCTATTTAATATAAATTTAGACAAACCATCACACTCAGGGTATTGATGTACATATACTCAAAAATGAGTATGGTCAGTTATTATAACATTTGGAAGGAGAACTCATGAGCCAAATGGTTTTTATGCTTACCTAGATTTGTAAGGTAGGCTGGCCTCACCCCACCTGGCAGCGGCTCAGGGGAATATGAAGCACCGCTCTAGAAAACATGTCAATCACATGTTGCACACAGTGAGCACAAACAGAACAAAACACACCTCCTAAAAACACAACACGAGTCAATGGTCTAAAATTGTTACACTTATTCTCTTGTGCAGTGGCGGAGCGACAACCACTCCATCAGAACTATGAGACTGTCAGTTTAAAAATGCACAGCGTCGATACGATGTCCGCAAAGGCATGTTACAAAGCGGGATGTCACAAAACCTGATGCCGATAATGCATTGGGTCGGTACATTCAAAAGCACAAACCCCTTGAATAGCGCTCCTAAATCTCCGTGCTAAGCAGAGTGTCATTAAGTAAAAGATCGCGCAGCGCCGAGGACGGGGTCCTTCCTACCTCTCCGTCGGTACTCCTAGACCGGCGTCCTGGCCGTCTGGGGAGGTACCGGGAGGTAGGAGCGTGGCTGGTTATAAGCCTCGTTCTCATTGGACGCGTTACCACGTGGGACGCGTCAGCATTGTACATCATTGGTTCTGGGCGGAACACGCCCACTTCGTGATTGGTTGAACCGCCGGCTCTTGACAATACTCATTGGTGGACCGGCCAAATGCGTCGTCAAGGAGACGCTGATCATAACAAACGCGGAGCTTAACGTGAGAGAGGAGTCATAGGGGTATACCACTTCACGGGAGGCTGGACAATCTTTAAAAGAGGGACCACTATGTGTAGAGTATTCCATACACGTAGACGAACCAGAGCTATTCACCTCGTAGGCAAAATGCATGTTTATATTCTTCTGATATCGCCCTCACCTGGTTATACCCTATAATGAGTAGTGGGTATAGGGGAGCTACTCGAATCATGTAGGGAGTCTTCTGGCAATATTCACAAGCAAACACAGGCCACCAATGAGGGCAAAAAAGCCCATCTCCAATAGTGTAGTAACCCTTACCAGCATGTAGAGTATAAATGTAGAGACAGACGTCTACTTTTAAATATGCATAAACAAGGGATGTTGCCATGGTGGTGTTATGAGTTAGATGTACAAGGGTGGGTATTTAATGGCACAACCCTCTAGACTAACATAACAATGTCAACAACGAGATAAGTCTATAACATAAGGATGGATATACAGTAAGGTAGGTAATTACTGGCCCAACCCTCTCAACCTCCAGCAGGATAAGTGTATAACATAAGATTGGATAAACAGTAGGATAAGAGACCCTGCTATTCTCCGTTGTCGGTTCAAAAAGTAGACCAAGGGATCTCATCGTTCAGCCCTTCCCTGTGTGTATTCAATTTGAGCACCCATCTCTGCTCTTTCAACAGCAGATATTTAGTCACATCTGCTGTATGTTTCGGGATGAAAGGTTGTTCCAGAACAGTCCATCGGAAATCAGAGGCTGGATGTTTTGCCTCTAGGAAGTGGGCAGTTAGTCTGGTGGCTTGTCTGGCACACCTGATTGTACTCTTGTGCTCAGATATCCGTATGCGGACCTTTCGTGTGGTCATGCCTACGTACTTGAGGCTACAGGGGCAGGTGATGAGGTAGATTACATGGTCGCTATTACAGTTGGTAAATTTTAATTGCTTCCATGGTCTACCAGTGCCAATGTCGATCTCCAAAGACTTTGTTGTTTGTACACAGACCTGGCAATTACCACAGGGATGATGTCCCTGGACAGGAGGGAGATTCCACAGTGATCCAACCGCTCTTGGTGGATCCTCACGAGGCCTAGTGTGCACTAATTTGTCCCTAAGGTTAGGGCCCCTCTTGAAAGAAACCAAAGGGCGGGGAAGAGTCAGGTGTCCAGAATTTAGTATAGGCCAGTGTTTCTTGATGCTCTTTTGAATGCTATTGGAAAGATTACCAAAGGTCTGAACAAACGTCAGACGATCTAAGTCAGGTTTAGGAGATCTCGGTTCAAGCAGGGCTTCACGATTGTTATTCATTGCCCTTTTCATGGACCTGTGGACCAGTCTAGGAGGGTATTTCGTGCCACCAGTTGTTTACTCAAATCCTCGGAGTGTTTCTTGAAGGCTGTTCTCGTCGAGCAGTTCCTTTGCACCCGCAAGAATTGGCTGAAGGGTAAACTCTCCTTCAGTGCTCTCGGATGGTTGCTGTCAAATAACAGTAATGTTTTTCTTTGCTGTGGGCTTCCTGTACAGCTCGGACTGTAGGCCCTCGGGACCAGCCGTAATCAATAGGTCAAGGAAGGCTAACTCTTGTCGACCTATTTCAATGGTGAATTTCAGATGGTTGTTTCTGGTGTTTAACCAACCCAGGAATTCCAAGCAACTGTCCCTCGACCCTCTCCACACTACAAACACGTCATCGATATACCTCTTCCATATCTTGAGGTTCTCGATGAATGGATTTACACTGTTTAACACATGGCTTTCTTCGAAGCAGTGAGCCATCACTGGTAGGCTCTAGTCCGTATCCTTTCGTTGGCGCTGTTGAGCACCGGCGGTGGAGCTATAGGTCCAGCTCGTATTCAACCTTTCGCGTTGAAGGTGCGGTCTGTCCTCTGCTGTTAGACCACAGTCCTGTTCCCTAACCAGTCCTTTTAGTGGCGCCTTATGTTCGGCACCTATATTTCCGTGGCAACACCCTATTCCCACCTGAATGCCGTTCTTCCTTTTGGCGTGAAGTCACATGGAAAAGAGGGTGTGTGTTGTTCAAATAGTCGATAGGAGAGAGGAGGAGTTGGGTCAGAGTTCCTGGGACACACAAAAGGGACCAAGGGAGCAAAGGAGAACAGGCAGGCAGGCCCATCAATCGGGCCCAAAGAAGGGGGACGGAGACTCCAGGCACACGTGGGTTAGCAGACGGAGGGCTTCAGGGTGGCCCGTCATTTTTCATTTTCCACATTTGAAATTGCTGTCTCGTCCCGTATCTTGTCGCTCTGCAGCTCCACCTTTGGTCGAGGTCACATGTGTCTCAAGATCTGCGGCTAGGCTGTACTTCTCTTCCAGGGGATACTCATTAATAGTCATAAGCACTGAATTATCTCCGCCCATGAGCGGGGACCCGGAACACATAAACAATATACATATATATGTGTAAATATAACCAAAAGTACAAAGTACTAAGTAATTATACACATATACATGTATAATAACCAACATATGCAGCCTAACCTTAACACATAGGCTAATCAAACCAAACCTTACACGTTCTGAAGCATGAAAATATGCTGTATATAAATGCAATAAACAGGCATGAGCCTAAAATGCATTTCATAGCCATGAAAAAACCTTTTATTTTCATCAAAGAACCTGTAGTAAACAGTTATTAGCCTAAAAGGGCTGCATATGAAAAAATGTCTGTGTACAGAAAATCAGACTGGCACCCTGCCTTTAAGGCCCCAGAGAATCTGCACACTTTGCCTTTAAGGCTTCCAGGAGAACTCTGTTCCCATCATGCCCCACAGGTGACAGTTAGGTCAGTCCTTTTTTCCGGCTTGTTCTGTGAGGAACCTGGAACTTGAGCTCTGCTCTTTTGAAGTATTTTCTGTCAGAAATTGGTTTTTCTTGCCTTTTCTTGACAAAATATATCTTTGGTGGTGGGTTGTTACCCTTTCCTGACTAAGCTGTTGGTGTTTTTTAGTCAGAATGCCACCTTTATTTTACAAATGTCCTTCCTGTGGGAAGAAGATGTCGAAAACTGACCCACACTCTGTTTGTGTGGTGTGTCTTCCAGCTTCTCATAAGGTGGAAGAATGTTATCACTGTCTCAATCTTTCAAATAGAACTTTAAAGGAAAGAGAGAAAATGAGGTTGCTGGGCCTTCTGGAGAGAGAAAACCGTGGTGAGAAGAGTTCTAAAGGCCTATTATCATCTGCCAGGCCTTCTTCTCAGCCCAAACGTCGAAGATCAGCGTCTCCTGAAGGTAGAACTAAGAAGCATCGACTCCAGGGAGCGTCACCGTCAAAAAAGGTGGGCTCGACGTCGAGAAGATCACCGTCGACGTCGAAGAGAGCTCCATCGACGTCGAGGACATCGCCGGTGAGGCAGTCGCCGTCGAAATCCCTGTCGACGTCGAGGCAATTGGTGTCGATTGCAGTGAGGACGACGTCGGGAGTGCAACGCTCGACGTCGAAGGATCGTATGAGGTCGACGTCGAGGGACAGGAGATGTCCGACGTCGAAGGATCGAGTGTCGACGTCGAAGGGAAAAGGTTCGACGTCGAAGGGAAAAGGTTCGACGTCGAAGGATAAAGGGTCGACGTCGAAGGATAAAGGGTCGACGTCGAGGAAGAGTCATCGGTCGACGTCGAGAGGGAGACATGCGTCGTCGAGGAAAAGATCGACGTCGAGAGAGATGACGTCGAGGGATTCGACGTCGAGACCTAAAAAGAGAAGGTCAAGGTCTCCATCGCGACGTAAGTCGACGTCGAAGCATGCTTCGGGCTCGAAGCATGGAGTGTCTAGGTCTCCCCCACCTGTGCATAGGTCGGAGTCGAGACTATCAAGACCAGCCTCTCGGACCTCAATTAGGTCTTTGTCGAGGTCAGAAATAAGTCCCGAACCTGGAGTGGAAGGTTCCCCGCATGATCGACAAGACAACGGATCTGCAGCGGGGCAAGGGATAGTGCACCAGGACTCTTCTGTGGTGGCTCATTCGGGCTCGTCCTCAGGGCAGGTGCCAGATGACAGACAGTTGGTGCCCAGACAGCGGACCCCGTCTGGTTCATTGGTCTCTGAACACAGTGCAGCGTCGAGAGCTTCGAAGTCCTCCGCAGAGCTGAATATTGTGCAGGTGTCACCTGAAGCTTCACCTGAGCATACAGAGCGGCCTATTAACTTGTCACCGAGGTGGTTGGAAAGTTTAAGGCACTGGAAGATGCGTCCGATAATGGGGGAGAGAACTCCAGTCCCTCGGACGGAACTGCATAGAAGATCACGCTCAAGATCCTTAGTGAGAGAGAAATCTCGTTCAAGGGAGCGTAGGAGGCAACGATCGGCAACTCCTCAAAGAAGACGTAGAACTCCTACTCCATCTTCTACATCATCTTCGTCCTCGTCAAGATCTTCGTATAGGGACTATTCTCCGACTATATCTTCTACTCCTCCTTCCAGGGTGTCTCCAGTAGACGATCTAGGCACATTTAATGATGTGTTATGTCGTGGAGCGAGTAAATTCAGCATCAAAATGGCAGTTCCCCAGATAGCAACCTCAGTCATCTTTGAAACCTTACATCACAAGACGACTGGCAGGCCTCTCCTACCGTTAGTGCCCGGATTGATTGAACCAGCAATGAAGACATTTCTAACTCCGGCCACGGTGGGCTCAGGTCCTTCTAGGATTGCGAAAAAATACAAGGCTCCAGAGGAAGACCCAATGTTTTTGCGGTCTGACCCACCACCAGACTCCCTGATTGTAGCGGCAGTCAGAAAGGCGCATTCGGCAGCATCTACCTCTTCTGCTCCACCTGAAAAGGACAGTAAGAATATGGATTCCCTGGGGCGAAGAATGTGCAATACCTCAGGATCGGTCATGCGAGTGGCCAGTGCGTCTGCTCTATTGGGCCGCTATGACCGTCTGCTCTGGGACTCAGTGGCTCGTTTTGCAGATAAACTCCCTAAAGAGGATCAGAAGGACTTCCTGGAAATAGTGGAGGAAGGTGGTTTGGTGGCTAACCAGAGCATTAGCGCGGCGGCTGATGCTGCAGACTTGTCGGCTCATGGCTATGCACACGGTGTTTGCGCAAGACGTACAGCCTGGCTTCGCCTTACGGGACTGAAGCCGGAGGCACAGAGGAAAATGGTCAATTTACCTTTTAATGGATCGACTCTGTTTGGATCCCATGCAGATGACGAGATGTCTAAGATGAAGGTGGAGTTGGACACCCTTAAGGCTGTAGGCCTTGAGAAGAAAAAAGATTTTAAACGTCGGGGTACTTTTCGTCCCTATGACAAGAGATCTTTTCAGCAAAGGAGTCAACAAACGAATTGGTCTTCGCAAAATCAAGGCCAAAATCAACAAAGATCGCAATTCCAGCAGAGGCGGCCTGGACGAGGCAGAGGCAATGGAAATAGGCAGCAGTCATCAGCTGCCAAGCAGCCTCAGAAACAATGAACGGATGCTTCCTCTACAACCGTGTCCCACTCCGGTTGGAGGAAGTATTGTGCGTTATCTGGACGAGTGGAAACAGATCACGAAGGACAGATGGGTGTTGGATGTCGTTCAGAACGGGTACCTTTTGAGGTTCAAGAAGGCACCCAGTGGCATGCGCCCTCTAAAGATGGTGCAGTGGAATATAAAGCGCTTGCAACAGGAGGCGAGTGTTCTCCTGAAGAAGAAGGCCATAGAACCAGTCCCTTTCCAGCAGAGAGGTCAAGGCCTGTACTCTCGATTCTTTCTTGTGCAGAAAAAAGGTCCAGTCACAGAGTTCAGACCCATTCTGGATTTGAGGCGACTGAACAAATTCATTCGGAAGGAGAGATTCCGAATGCTGGCTCTTCACCAGATCTTCCCTCAATTACACCAAGGGGATTGGATGTGCTCCATCGATCTAAAGGACGCGTATTTTCATATTCAGGTATCCAGAAAACATCGCAAATTTCTCAGGTTTCAAGTGGCGGCTCGTCATTATCAGTACGCAGTGCTCCCTTTTGGCCTGAGATCAGCCCCCAGAACATTTTCAAAATGTATGGCTGTAGTGGCGGCTTGTCTTCGGAAGAGTCGGATATTCATATATCCGTACTTAGACGAATGGCTTCTGAAGAGTTCATCCCCATCGCTTCTAGAAGAACATCTTTCGATTTGTCTTCAGCTCATGTACAAATTGGGTCTGCAAGTCAACTACAAGAAGTCGATAATGAATCCCACCCAGAAAATCCACTACCTGGGTGCTCAGCTGGATACAGAAGTAGAAAACGTGTGTCCTTCGGAGGAGAGGTGGTCATCCATCAGAGCGAAGTGTCTGCTTCTCCTTCAAACTGCACGTCCGACAGTTCGGCAAGTGTCCTCTCTCCTGGGCTCAATGGCATCGTGCATTTTCATCGTGCCAAACGCACGTTTACAGATGCGTCCTCTACAACAGTGTCTGGAAGATCAATGGCAACAGAGGACGGGATGCTGGGAGGACCGGATTTGTCTCCAACAGTCTGCAAAAGATTCCATCCGGTGGTGGATGAAGAAGGTACACGTGATGAAGGGAGTCCCTTTTCATCAGGACCCACCAAAGCAGACTCTGATAACAGATGCTTCTCTCCAAGGCTGGGGAGCGCATATGGGCCCTCTGCAGGTACAAGGGCAATGGTCAGACTTCGAGAAAGGATATCACATCAATCTTCTCGAGCTCAGAGCGGTCCATCTTGCTCTCAGGTCCCTGGCGCCATCGCTACAGACTCGGTCCCTCCTGGTACAAACGGACAATACAACTACAATGTATTACTTAAACAAACAGGGGGGTACCAGATCCAGGACTCTTTCCATAGAAGCCCAGACCATCTGGCATTGGTTACTGGCGCGAGACCTGTCCATAACAGCAATTCACCTGCCGGGGAGTCTCAACACACAGGCGGACGACCTCAGCAGAGACTTCGTCGAAGCGCACGACTGGGTTCTCAACGAAGACGTCGCGCACAGCATTTTCCAGGATTGGGGAACACCAGACATAGATCTGTTCGCAGACGCGGCAAACGCAAAATGCCCCGTCTTCGCGTCCAGGTTCTACCAGAAAGGGTCCCAAGGGAATGCCCTTTTGATAGATTGGTATCAAAATTTGCTGTACGCCTTCCCACCGACACCGTTGATACCAGCAGTGATCAATCGGCTGTACAAGACTCACTCCAGAATGATACTGATTTGCCCAGAGTGGCCACGCCAGTGGTGGTTCCCAGATCTCCTCCAGTTGTCAATAACACCGCACAGGAGATTGCCGTGTCGCCCGGATCTTCTGTCCAAGCAGAAGGGGCAAGTGTTTCATCCCAATCTGCCCTCCCTGCGCTTGGCAGCATGGCTCCTGAAGTCATCCAGTACGGGCACTTACGGCTGAATCCGGAGTGTATGAACATCCTTAAGGAAGCAAAGCGGCCTTCTACGAGACAATCCTACGGATTTAAGTGGAAACGCTTTTACCTTTGGTGTCAGAGTAAGGGTCTGGACCCTATTCATGGTCAAGAGCAGGTGGTCTTGCCTTATCTTCTTTACCTTGCTGAATCTGGTTTGCAGTTTAATTCCATCAAAGTCCATCTTGCTGCAATAACTGCTTATAGAAAATCGCCAACACAGATATCTTTCTTTCGAATGCCTGTGGTGAAGGATTTTCTAGAGGGATTAAAAAAGGTTTATCCTCCAGTCAGGTCTCCGTCTCCACCTTGGGAGCTTAATGTGGTATTGACTAAATTAATGGGTCCCCCATTTGAGCCGATACATAAAGCTTCTTTGCAACACCTGACGTGGAAAGTAGCGTTCCTGGTGGCCATCACTTCTGCTCGTAGAGTGAGCGAAATCCAGGCTTTGTGTTGCAATGAACCATACACAGTTTTTCATGGAAACAGAGTGGTGCTCAGGACTCATCCTGCTTTCCTACCTAAGGTGGTGTCGGATTTTCACATTAACCAATCCATAACATTGCCTACTTTCTTTCCGAACCCTTCAAGTCCGGCAGAACGGACTTTGCATTCATTAGATCTAAAAAGGGTTTTGAAATTTTACTTAGATAAGACTAAGTCTTCGAGACAGACGGACCGTCTGTTTGTGAACTATGGTCCTACAAATACTGGTTTGGCAGCGTCCAAGAGATCCATTTCTAGGTGGATAGTGTCATGCATCTTACTGGCTTATCAGCTAGCCCACAAGTCTTTACCAGGTAGACCTAGGGCTCATTCTACGAGGGGAAAAGCTTCTACCACAGCTCTCCTTAGAAATGTGGCTATGTCAGAGATATGTAAAGCAGCTACTTGGCGTTCAGTGCATACGTTTACACGCCATTACTGTTTAGATTCTGATGCTCAGACTGATGCACAAGTGGGACAAGCATCACTCAGAAATTTGTTTGCTAATACTAGTTAAACACTGTGATTTTAAAGTATGACTATGCTTTTATCTGTTCGCCCGCTTCTGTGGGTATGAGCTTGCTACTCTATTCAGTGCTTATGACTATTAATGAGTATCCCCTGGAAGAGAAGGATTAGTTACTTACCTGTAATCCTAGTTCTCTTCCAGGGGTATACTCATTAAAGTCATAAGCACCCTCCCGCCTCCCCGGGCGAGCAGTAGCATTAAGGTTTAAAGTTTTCAATATGTTTAAGTGCAGATTCCTGCTAATGTTTACTGTACCGTACAAAAGAACTGACCTAACTGTCACCTGTGGGGCATGATGGGAACAGAGTTCTCCTGGAAGCCTTAAAGGCAAAGTGTGCAGATTCTCTGGGGCCTTAAA
The DNA here is from genome assembly GCF_964263255.1 of Lissotriton vulgaris. Lineage (NCBI taxonomy): Eukaryota > Metazoa > Chordata > Amphibia > Caudata > Salamandridae > Lissotriton > Lissotriton vulgaris. Next base: position 580,353 of record NW_028245496.1, on the reverse strand, counting down.
GGCAGGGTGCCAGTCTGATTTTCTGTACACAGACATTTTTTCATATGCAGCCCTTTTAGGCTAATAACTGTTTACTACAGGTTCTTTGATGAAAATAAAAGGTTTTTTCATGGCTATGAAATGCATTTTAGGCTCATGCCTGTTTATTGCATTTATATACAGCATATTTTCATGCTTCAGAACGTGTAAGGTTTGGTTTGATTAGCCTATGTGTTAAGGTTAGGCTGCATATGTTGGTTATTATACATGTATATGTGTATAATTACTTAGTACTTTGTACTTTTGGTTATATTTACACATATATATGTATATTGTTTATGTGTTCCGGGTCCCCGCTCATGGGCGGAGATAATTCAGTGCTTATGACTTTAATGAGTATACCCCTGGAAGAGAACTAGGATTACAGGTAAGTAACTAATCCATCACGTCCGACCCTTCTCCTCCGGTGATTGTAAATCTTTGAATAGGTACAAAACAAGCTTTTAGAGAACTGGCAGAAGAAGTCATTTATGCATGTGAATTCCTCCCTCAATCCTACGCACTTGGGAGATACGTTCATCGGTCACAGTCAGAGGTCTATTACCAAGCAGTGCATATGTCAACATTCCTACTGTGTTCATGCAGAGTGTATTCATCGTCTATTCATGACATAAATGTATAGAAATAATATTCCCATCATCTGCGCTTTTCATCAGTTTCAACATTTTGGAACTTCCAGTGGAGACTTGCCTTTCAAACCCGAGCCTTTAACAGTCTAACATTTCCCTTCAAGGCTGGCTAATCAGGTTTTTCTCGAGGGACGACAGTTACTCATGGTCATCATGTTTATATCCGGGACAGCAGCTGGGGTCTATCAAATGGGGCGGGGATGCTTCTGGCACTCGCGCTTGGGTGCAAAAAGGGGGGTGGGGCAATCTGGGCATTGGGGGTCAATCTAGACGTTGGCGTTCGTCTCTGATGAGCAGAAAAATAAGGTGCCATTGACATACAGTTCCCCTATAAAAGGCCAGATTGGGGGACCTTAGTCGTCTTACCCGTCCTTTCCTTCTCAGCCAATTCGAGTTCATTCATTTTGCAGAAAGGAGAGGTAGTAATATGGCGAGATACAATCATTTTAGTTTCGGTCAATTTCGCTGAACACCTTCGCGTTCAATAAGTATCCAATCAGACTGGTGCCAGCGAGGCACGATTTTACCATAAAAAGGAAGAGGAAATAGGGAGACTCTCGGAGAGTGAGAGTCGTCCGCAATCTAAACGAGCCATTCGGTACACGTATGACATGTAGAGAAAGAGAGAGAGAGAGAGAGAGAGAGAGAAAGAGAAAGAGAGAGATAGAAAAAGGGGGAAGAGAGATAGAGAAAGAGAGAGAGAGAGAGACGTGTACAAAAATAGGTCATTTAGTGCGTTCACTACACAGAACAGCAGGGGTCAGGTAACGGAGAGACGCAAACAGAGGGAGAACATAAACCCCTACAGTACACACGCACAAACTCAGACAGAGGAAGACAGTACATGTATTACATATATATGAGACATTCACAACAAAACAGAAAACAATAGTTGGCCAACAAGATCTATTTTTATATCCTTCGTATCTTTACTATCCTATTTACCTACGTGCTCAGCTCTTTTTACCTTTCCCTCCTTTTCCCTCTCGCTTGTTATTTCTGCGAGCGTTCTCAATTGCCAATACTTACACCTCTGTTAGTCGATCAGAAATTAACCTGGTCGCGCTATTTACCCATGGTTGGATCTTAAACCATCTTTCAATTTCTTCCTTTGGTGGGAAGTTCTTCAGGCTGGAGCAACGGCAAGTATTGATCGGGAGAACAGTCGGACAGCTTGGCTATATCTATAAGAGTGTGAGAGGGGGGGGGGCAGTACATTTTGAACATCAGCAACATTTCTAACTTCTCAGACGGGTGGTGCCTTGGTAACCCTTACCCATGCACTCTTCTTTGTCCTTTCCCTATCTAGTCAAACGTCTAGTTACATTATCTAACGTGTTATTTCGAGTCAATTTTCGTCATACAGTACCCGTCAGGTTTCTATGTCAGTCCATCCTCCCAGTCGCTACGTTTTAAGGAGGAACAGTCATGTTTAAGTCTACGTCTTTTAAAAACTTATCGTCATAAGGACTATGCTCATATTCCCTCCTTCCCTTTTCGTCGGTGGTTCGATCATCGCTCTCCCATACTTCAGCCGACGTTCCGACGCGACCTGCAGAAGGGAGGAGAAAGAAGGGGTGGGGGGCAGCATTCAAACCACATCAGCATGCAGTAGTCCGAAAATCTTTTTACCTACCACATACTCGACCTATCTCCACGTAGTGCATTTCTTTACCATCTCGGCGTTAAAGCCCAGACGGACCAGTAATGTCAGGTAGATAATCGTTGACGATCTGCGTATCTACATGAGTTACTTGGTCGCGACCCCTTTTGGTTGTGTGCAAGGGTGGCGGTCAGGTGGCATTTTTGTGGGGTCGTTTAAGGGCGTCTAAAACACTTTTCCGGCTGCCTGTGACACATAATGTAGCTGCTAAATATCGGGTCCTTTTTTTAACCTTCAGCCTTCATCATACTTTCTCTTTGCTCACAGTAGTAATACATTCAAAACTCATTAATGCAACCGCTACAATTATACTTTCTTTTTCAAAATACTTTTAATAAAAAGTGTTGGTGTATAAATACGGGCCTACAACCCAGTGGACCGGCCACGGAGCAGATAGGAACTGTACATAAGAAGAACGAAGTTGGTGGCAGTTCATTGCATAAAGTGCGGCAGTGCAATAAAATCGTATCGAACTTTCCTACAGAGCAAGCATGATGCATGTCAAGAATTCAGTTTTTCAATTAATTCATTAATTCATTATCCAAATGCTCATTCAGTGCCCAAATTACACCAATTCATTGTTCCCAATCACAATTAGTACCCACCCTAAATCAGTTCATTGTCCATACACATGATCAATGTTCATCTTATATCGCTTTCTTTTCCAAGCACATACTCAATATCCTTCTTATCTACTTTCATTGTCCAAAAACTGCTTACATATCCCGGGGCATCAAAGCTGAGCAATCAGGGTGCAACAAGGTTTATTCAAAAAGTCTCATTTTTGTGTCGGCGCCATTTTGGGCGAGGTCAGGCAAGTCCCAGTATAGTCAGATTGCCTCCACTGACTCGTAGTAGGGCCAGAACCTTCCGTTGGTAGTTCAAAAAGTTTTTCGCAATGTGGTAACAGTGTAACAATAAGGACCATCAGTCAAAGAGCGGGGAGGGTGGCAACAATTTTCCTACCGGGTCATTCTGGTGTTCCACCGGAACTGAACAAGTCTGTACCTTGGCTGTATTTTAGCCATTTCCAAACTGAGGCTGGCGCCGGCAGTAGTGCGTCTATGTCGCGGTTCCCAGTGAGGGGGACGGGGGCGCCCATGCGGAGGGGTCGGGGGGGCCCCCCGGCTCTCATAGAATCTTCAAAGTTGAGGAGAGAAGGCATGGGGCGTGTGCCCGTCCCGGGCAAAAGACCGCTTTTCGATGTGGACCCTCTTTAAGCAAGAGCGTTGGGGTGTCGCTGGAAGCCTCCACCTGGAGGGAGGTGGGGGAGGCTCGTTCGCGCCGCCTCACCCTTCCAGCGACCCCGCGCCGTTCCTCGGCTCCACCGCTTCGGTATTGGCCGTGCCGGCTATTGAAGATGGGGGGGTGGGGGGGTGGGGGGGGGGGGTCGGTGGCTGAGGCAAGACATCCCCCCCCTTGACATGTGGCGGGACTACCTGCAATTGTCCAGGCGTTGCCGTGTGGTTGGACTACCTGTAACTTCCAGGCGTTGACATGTGGCGGGACTACCTGAAACTATCCAGGGGTTGACATGTGGCGGGACTACCTGTAAGCGCCGCCGTCCTCGCCTTGGCTTCGGCCTTTGATGAGAGCCGGATCAGGCGAGATAGAGAGAGGGGGGGGTGGTCGGTGGCTGAGGCAAGACAGCCCCCCCCCCCCCCCCCCCCCCGTGGCCTGCAGGGCAGCAGAAGAGGGGAGAAGGAGAGGTCATTACGATTTTTTGGGCCGTCCGCCCCACAGCCTCCCCTTCCGACTGCGGCCAGGCGAGCCCTGCATGCATCGAGGCCTCGCCTTCCAGATGGGCATAACCGCGGACCTGTTGCACTTCGGGAGCTTCCGGAATGGGGGTAGGTACCTATTTATTTGTATGTATTTCATGCGACCGTTATTTGGGCGTGGTGGGCAATGAGGCAGACATATTTGGAGCAGGAGTAGGCAGCGGAACCTAGCTACCTCGCGGCTGTCTTGTTGCCAAATTTTTCGCCATTTTATATTTCTTATTACGAACTCTTTCTAATATTTCTTATTTTTAGTGAAGTCGAAAGCTCATCAGGGGGTTACTGACTTAGCCTGATTTCTTTTTATTTTTATTCTTCTTTTCCTTAGCGTGTTTCGAGCTAAAGTTTCTTGTTAATAGGGTACGGTGATCACTTCATATTTTTATGTGTCCTTTTCATTAGGGGTACTCCTGGACGGACCAGACGAGTTACCTCCAATAAATGGTCCGGGGTGGAACTAGATTATCGATCAAAGGGGAACATATATTCCTTCATTAGGGTATCATCCTGGACAGACCAAATGATGTACCTCCACTTACTAGGGTAGCCTCCTGGACGGACCAGATGGTCTACTTCCACTAAATGGCCCATGAGTGGGGAGCATATGTCCTCCATAAGGGCAGCCTCCTGGACGGACCAGGCGAGCTACCCCCCAAATAAACAATCAGTGGGGAGTGGGTAGGACTGACGAATTCACAAAGGGGCATAACCTACCCTTTACTACTTGCAAAGACTAGATAGAATATTTCTATTCCACGTTGTTTGCAAATAGAAAATACCTCAAACGAAACAATTCCTGGAACAACATTGTCCAGGCAACCAATCAATCAGTGGGGAGAAAAACAGGCATGACGGATTACAACGGGGACAAACGTCTGCATTACCTGCCCTTCGCTATCTGCAAAGGAAGACAGAATATTTCTATTCGTCTCTGTTTGTGGACAGGGAAGATCTCAAAGAGCAACAATCGATTATTAATCGATTTCAAACAATCAGTGGGGAGAAAAGTAGGCATGACGGATTACAACGGGGACAAAAGTCTGCATTACCTACCCTTCTCTATCTGCAAAGAGGGGCGAACGTTCCTATTCACCGCTGTTTGCAAACAGAGAATGTCTCGTTCTCAAGAAGAGAACCAATATTTCAAGTAGCATCCAAAGCTAAATGAACCAATAACAACAATATCAGTATTCAAATACCGATTCCAATACAATCAATCAATCAATCAGGTGGATAGAACCACCCTACCAATCAGGCGTAAAAAGACCCTACTTAATCTTACCCGGACCGGACCATGCGGATAGTTCTTCGTCTTCCCCTTCCAGCGCCCGGTCGTTCTCTTACTCTATGCAGCATTCCTGTGGGATTCCAGTCAGGACAGTAGGTCACTCGAGAGAGGTCCGTTCAGAATCGGTGAAGTTCATTCAATCGGCAGCCGGACGAGGGCCCTCTCAAGGCAGGTATACTCCGATCATTTAGATATTCACCTCATCGTCTGGATCTCTCTTACTGGACCTCATGTCACTGATGGACCCCATGTTGGGACGCCAATTGTTGAGTCCATACTAGTATCGATGCCCGGATGGCTGGCGCAAGTTGCCTCTTAGTTCCCATTCTGAATAGTTACCAAAATAAAGAGACGGGCGCTGGAAGCCGGAGTCACAAGAACAGGATTTATTACTCATGAGGAGAGCCTGTCATTTCGGACACGAAACACAGTGTCTTTCGGGAGGTGCTCTAACAAGTGAGCTGAAACATCGTCTTTTATACCTTACAAAACACTTAGCATTACAATCACGACATTGTGAAACATGGAAAAGACATCCCCATGATCCTCGTGTCAATCCTACCCCACATATGTTCACAATAGGGACCCTTGACCTGCTGATAAGAGGGGAGGGTAATCACGCAGCTGAGTGTTCCGCCAACTTTTAGGATGTGTGCGCCTGATCATAGCCCAGGGGGTGGGGTGGTCAGGATCAATAGTGGGTCCTTTGAAGAGGAGTGATTCCATACAATAAGCAGTTAACAGTATCTCCTGGCTTAGGCGATGACCTCAGACATGTGTGGACAGTCAATCGCGGAGGGAGGGTTTACTAACAGAGGGGGTATTCATGAAAGGAAAGGAGGTGCTGGTCAGGCGCGGCCGTGACTCCCAAGGACAGGGTCTTGCAGAAGAAGAAGGTTTATGACTTGCCCGTGTGAGGGAGAAGGGAGGGGGAACCAGGGTGTGCACAGGGACAGAGTCGCACAGAGAGAGAGGTCTTATGACTCCTGCGTGAGAGAGCGGGGGCAGTCAGGTGCAGCTGGGGAGGGCTATGCCAGCTAAGGCGAAGGATGCCTCTTCAGGAGGGAATGGGGGGTTTGCGTGGGTCAAGCAGGAGGGTTGCCTTTCAGGGCAGGGTCGCGCAGAGGGAGTGGGTTTCATAGTCTATGCATGCGAGAGAGAGAGGGGGGGGTTCAGATACGCGCAGAAGGGAAGCCGGTGATTCTAATGAGCAGGCAAAAAAAGGCCAGGGTGCCTAAAATGGCTATCATGTATATATGGGTACGGGCCTTTACTGGCAGAGTGATGCGGTCAATATTTTACGGTATTCATGGTGCTTATAGGGAGAGGAGCGGGGAAAAAGGGGAAATGAACGCTGTTTATGTACATCAATTTCTCTAATTTCCACACCTGGTTTCGGGAGGGAGTGAGTTCCAGATCCTGGGTGCCATTCCTGAGAAGGAGCGTTTATAGGTTTTTTCCTTCCGGTATCTACGAGGTTTCAGCAGAAGATTGTTTGCGCCTCTGGTGTTTCTAGAGCCGCCAGAGATTGTCAGCTTCTGAGTGAGGTAGCCGGGAGAGTTCAGGTGTACTGCTTTGTGAGTCATGCTGGCGATTTTCAGATGTATTCCGGCTTCAAAAGGCAGCTAGTTCAGGGATTTCAAGTCAGGTGAGATATATGAGTACTATTTTGACCCAGTGATGAGTCTCGCTGCAGCGTTTAGAGAAGCTCTTAGGGGTGCGGTATTAGTTAGGGGTAGTCCGCAGAGGGCGATGCTACCATATTCTATTCGAGGGATGACTAGTGCTTGTACTGCGGTTTGGAAGTCTTTGGCTGGGAGGAAAGGTTTAAGTTTCCTCAGGGTGTTGATTTGGAAGTTCGCTCCCTTAGTTGCCTTGCTGATATGCTGCTGCATGTTGAGATTGGTGTTGAGATTGGTGATCTGCTGCCAGCTCCTGCTACATACTCATGCGTCTGTGGTCTCATATCTGCTTACATTTCCTTCTTCTTTTTATTTTTGAAATGTACTTTACCATTACGTAAAAACAGCTAGACCCATTATTGATAACTCACTGTTGCCAGGTCTGTCTTTCACTGCTTTCTATCTAAAAGTCAATAGCATTTCTTCTCCGTTTTCTTCCTTTCGTAGCTAATTTTTTCTCTGTTGTTACTCCTTCACCTGTTGTCCGTTCAGCCCTCCACAAATACGATGTTAATTTTACTATTGGCCGAGTGTACACTCAAGTGTTAGTTGAAGTGATCTACGTTTATTGGATGCATTTGTTACTGTTTTATCAGTATATCCTGTTTGTTCTTTGTAATTCTCTTTGACCACAATTTAAGAAAATAATTTGCAATCACAAAATACAGTTAAAGCTACAACAAACATTTGTGCAGTTAATAGGTCTCGCCTATTTTTTTTAGTCGTTCTGTACAGTGTCGTCGTACCTGCTATGCAGCATGGCTAAATCAAAAACCTCATGGGCGCTGTTGCCTGTCATTTTGTAGGTGAGCATGTACGCTCAACATGCATGCGCCCGCCTACAGAGGGGCACTGGCTTTTTTTGTTGTTGTAAATTTACTGATGTGCTGTGGATAAAAAAAGAATTAAAAAAAGAAAAAGTAGTCCAGACACTCTTATTGTAGATCTGAATTGCTTAAAAATGTAAATGGATGATCAGGGAGTGGATTGGGGAGGTGTTGGGATGAAGGAACACCGCAGATGGGGGTGCGAAGTAACGCAATGGCAGGTGTGAGGTAACAGGGGAAGAAACAACATGAAGGAAAGAATAGGGGTGAAAGAAAGCAACATGGAGCATAGGGAGAGCAAGAGAGAGCAACATGACGGTAGTGGGGGGAGAGAAGTGCAACTTGGGGGTGGGAGGAGCACATGATGGAGAAAACTGGCAGACGCATGCAGTCTCATGGAGTGCTTAAACATAAAGAAAAAAGTAGTTACCAAAAAAAGCGAGCAGATGAGGCATAGAAGCCCGCAAACCAATAGTAAAGAGGCAGTGCTACATAGGAGGGACAGACACAAGATGGATAGGCTGAAACAAGGTAAGTTATCCAATAGAAGGCAAACAAATAAAAGTGACAGTAAAGCGAACTAGTGGTAATAATGGGTTGGCTGAAGCCCCTGTATGTTCTTGGTAAACCCATAATATGTCATTTGCAACCTGCACTGTTTGGTAAGCTCAATCTAATAACGTGAATTTAGGCTTGCAATTCCCAAATCTTGATTTGCAGAATTTCGAATTTCCGACCCTAAATGCGGCTGGTGTAACTTGAGAAATCTTGGTTGGAACCTGTATGTTCCCTGGAGAGGTACGAGTGGGTGCTGTTTAACACCTTGGCTGCTAGGCGTTTTCCCCCTCCTGTGCTGGGAATTGCCATTTTGCTGGTGTCATGACGAGCTCAGCTCGTCATCAGCACACGACACCCGTGGGTGATGACTAGCTGAGCTTGTCATCAGCATCGAAAGGGTTAAGAATATGTATTTAGCTTAGGAGCAACAAATTATTATCTACGGAGAGATCGACTCCCTCACTGGCAAACACATCCTTGGTAATCACATATTATCATTACTCTGCACGGTCACACAATCACAAAGATTGACAAAAACCATTGACAGCCAAGCACACATTCCCATGCACACACCCTAACATACCATCCATATGTGGGTGTTCTCTCTGACATGAATCCATTCCATACGCAAATCACCCTTTATCCTGCTCTTGTAAGAACAGTTCAGCACGAAAGGCGAGGGCAGATCCCCTTCATATGGAAACTCAAGCAGCCCAATGGGTGGTTGAGCATGAGACCGGCGTTTGGACGTACCCATTATACTTTTTGAGGAAAAGAAAAAAACTGATGCTTGAATTAATTCCAGCTGTTATTTACCCTGGACCACATGCAAATCCATCTTTTTTTGTTGGCCATTATGCTACTGTAGACAGAGACCAGATATGCAAACCAGCCTTGGTCCTGTTCAAATAGAAACAGCCCAGCCTGACATAAAAGGCAAGGATTCCCTTCAAAGGCTGAATGCATTTTTGTTTGCACTGCTTCAATATGTGCTGCCCAAAACGACCTGAAGAAGCCACTAAAATCTGCTAAACTGTAATGTTCACTAAGGGGTGATGGAGTGAAGTCCAGTGCCTGGTGTCTGGGCACAGACATTGGGAGTCAAGTAGCCAACAGGCTACAACATGTACGACAGAAGGTTCTGGTACCTATAAACACCAGATTCCTTCGGAGTGCTCAAGATATTTAAAAGAACTATTACAGCCTGTCGAAGTAGGAGTTTTACAATGCCCATAGGTTGAGTTAAGGATTACAGCAACCTCTCAAGCTAAAACAAAGCTAGAAAGCACAGACCAGGGCTCAAATGCAAACATCTTCGAAACTGGTAAACTGACAAACTGACAGTAATTCCAGAATCATGGCAGCCTCCTCCAATTACCCCTCTGAAAGCCCCAGACCATGTTTGGGAGCCACAGTGATCCTCGGGGATCCAGGATACAACTGTAAGGAGCATTCACGTCTCCCAGGTTGGGTTGAGGTCAGGGGGCTAGAGCAGGTTTAGCAAGAGTTGTTGCATATGACAATTCTTCCACTTGGCCCTGGGTTTTGTAAACAGATCAAGTTGCAGCACAACAGGTGGGCAATCTCCTGTCCCGAAAGGGTGAGGGCCCCATAATGGCTCCCCTTTGTCCTCACAGGCAGCTCTATGTGTCAAGCTCCTCTATTTAAGGCGCAGTCCAGCTTACCTTTCCACAGCAAGCAGGGTTCTCTCCTCAGAGTTGTTCAGCACCTCCTCCGTCTCGATTCTTTGTCCAGACTTGCCCAGTATTTCAGGAAGATAGTAATCAGGCCGATTGTAGCTGTGGGTCACAGTCCTTCTCAACTGTACTTGGTTGATGAGTGACCCTCTTACAGGCATTTATGACCGCAGCTAGTCAGTTGGCAGCCATCTTCTCCAATCAAATACTTGCATGAGCTGCTCATGCCAGTGCCCTGGACAACTGAAACCTCTCCTGAGGCTGTATCACGATGATCTCTACTGATACAGTGCAGAGCCGAGCACCTGTTTATGCACCTGCAGGGTATGTAGTGAACTCCTTTAACCCAGTATTTCCCTCATTTCTGGCTTTATTTTTAAACGGCACAGCTCAGAAACAGAAAGAGGCAACCTTCCTCATTGTGTCCATGCTACACTATCTGAAAATATAGCACTAACTCGAGAAATATCATGTTAAATAAATTCACATTATGCCTTGCAGATGCATACAACAGGCGCTTGGCCTGTGCTGAGCCATAAAACCATCATAATACAGCCTCAGGGTAGGTTCCACTTGGTTCAGTTAGAATATATGTTGCATCCCAGAAAGCAGGCAACATTTCAGAAGGATACAGATCAGTTAGGAAAAGGGGAGGAGTGGACAATGCTGTAACAGAAGTTCTACAGAAAACTACAAAAGAAGACCCCAAGCACACCATTTGAGGCAAATATTACAACATTCATACCACTGTGAACTCTCCCATGCGAGCACACAGGCTTTCCTCTCAACCTCCTCATAAACAGCAGTTACACACCTTTCACCTATGGCCCATGCGTATGGAAGTAAAAGATCCCAGCTAAGGGAGACTGGCAAATCTTTTCACCCTGAGGGGCATTAGACCTGTGGGTCCCAGATTTCCTCAGACTGACCTTGCATCCTGACGCTCTTTCTAATTTTAAATACACGTCCCTGTTTTTGGGACAAATGTCAACTCTATACTGAAAAGCAGAATTGAAACGTGTGCCTGGTGCCTCCAAAGTTATAAACAACTCACATAATTTATCTTTTTGTGTCAGGCATCACAGGAGGTGGTCAGGTTCTCCCAGCAGAGGGAAAACCAGTGGGAAGGAGGTTGGAGGTACAGGCTGGAGGTCCTGGTATTGTTATGTAAATGTAGCCTTGTAAATGTTTGCATTTGCAAGACTACCTTTACAACTGACCTCCTCCTGCGCTGTCTGAAGGAAAACGATACATGGTATGTTATTTCAGACATTTCTGCTTCTCAAGATTAGTTGAAAATATATGAGTGGCGTGGGCATGGGTCTGACGGAGATCAGGAGTGGATTGTGTTCATGGTTTTGATGGTGCCATCGTCGTTTATATTGGTCCAGGAGAGCAGGCGGTCGGTGCTGATTGCGGTTGTGGGGGCGGAGGTCTCAGTGGTTGTCGGGCGGTCGTGGCGTTGAAGCTGTTGTGGATCTTGTGATGGAAGAAGGTGGCAAGAGAGTCGCACAGGTCTTGCGAAGGTGGGGTGTTGATGTTGGAGCTGGGGTTGGAGAGTTCCTTCACGATGTTGAAGAGCTCTTTGCTGTTGTGTGCGTTGTTGTCTAGGCTGTCTTTGAAGGAGGCCTTTTTGGCGCATCTGATGAGGGGATGGTGTCTGCGGTTGGCGTTCTTGTGGGCTGCGTGGCTGTCTGGTTTTCGTTCACGGTGCCATTTCTTCTCTAGCTTTCGGCAGGTTTACTTGGAGGCCTGGAGGTCTTCGGTGAAACAGCTGTCTTTCTTGCTGGTGTGACTGTTGGAGGGTTTCTTGATCGGGGCGACAGTGTTGGCGCAGTCATCGATCCGCTCTCTGAGGTTGCAGGCGGCGGTGTCAGGGTCGGTGGAGTCGACGGGTGGGCTCCGGACGAGGGTGGTGGTTAGCTGGTCTTCGGTGACTTTGCTCCAGCAGCGGTGGTGGGTCTGTTGGGTGCGGTGGTGCGTGGTGGCTTTCCAAAAGGTGAAATGGATGCAGCAATGGTCGCTCCAGTGGAGTTCGGTGGTGTGGTTGAAGGAGATGTGGGAGCTTGCGGAGGAGATGGAGTCAAGCGTGTGGCCGGCAGAGTGGGTGGGTGTTGTGACGAGTTGTCTGAGTCCGAGGTTGGTGATCAGGGTAGTGGAGTTGGTATCGTTGTTGTTCTCGAGGTGGAAGTTCAGGTCCCCGTGGAGGATGTAGTCCGTGGAGGCGAGGGCGTGTGTTTTTACTAAGTCGGCGATGGAGTCGGTGAATTGTGGTTGTTGTCCAGGGGGGTCTGTAGACGAGGGTTCCTCTGAGGGTGGTGTTGGGATGGGTGTGCATCTGGAAGTGCAGGTGTTCGCCGGTGCGGAGGGTGTCGTCGGTGTTGGTTGAGACTCTGACAGTGTGTCTGTGGACGATGGCGATTCCCACTCCGTTGGTGCGATCCTTGCAAGAGATCTTGTAGCGGTCCGGGATGGCTATGGAGATGTCTAGTGCCGAGGGGGGGTTCAGCCAGGTCTCCGTCAGGAAGGCGATATCTAGGGAGGTTGAGTCGAGAAGGTCCCAGAGTTCAACGGCATGTTTGCGGGTGGAGTGGGTGTTGAGAAGAATGCGTCAGAGGTAGCTGGGTTCTTTCCTGGTGGTTGGGTTGGCGGGTCGGATGCTGGTGAAGCTGGAGTTCCGGCAGGAGAAGGGTCCTTGGATACGCTTCGGGGCAGCTAGGAAGCAGATGTGTGGGCGTCCTGTGTTGAGTGCGTGTAGGGTAGTGACATCATAGCGGAGACGGGCGTCGTGACGTTTTGCGGGGGCCAGGGGTTCTGGCGCTGGGTGCGGTCCAGGCCCGGACGGGTGCAGACGGGCTTGCCTTCGGCGCACTAGAGGCGTGCCCGCTGCATGCATCCGTTGCACGGCAGCCCAGCGACTCCCATAAGAAGGGGAGGTGGGAGGGAGGAGGCAGCTGGGAGAAGGGAGTGGACGAATGGGCGAGCGGAGGGGGCAGGACAGCAGGGGACGCAGTGGCAGGTGAACGGGTGCAGGAACGGCGAAGAAAACAGAAGTCAAGAGGCACAGGGCACAGAATAAAAACGGGGGAAGAAACACTAAACAAATGAGGCAAAACAGAAACAGTTACAGAGGAGACTGAGGCAAGGCACAAGGGGCACGGGCACAGAAAAAGAACGGGGAACAAGGAGGACGAAACGCTAACAAATAAGGCAATTTACAGTGTAAAACAAATAGGAAGCAAGACAATTACAGCAGGACAAATGCAGAACCTACCTACGGCCTACCACTGGCCACCAGGGATGAGGCGCAGGTGGCAGCATGCGGGTGGAGGAGTGCCTCGAACTCTCCTCAGCAGCTGGGGCTAAAGGCAGGACACACAGGCGGTGCTGTGTGGCGTGGGGAGCGACCTGCCTAAGAAGGGTCAAATTATCACACAATTTCTGCGTGGGATAGATCTTATTTCCTGTGCAGGCAGAGCTGATGATATCTGTCATGATTTTAAACAGAGTCTTAGTGCTATTAGGTGCCTTCAGGATTGCATCTGCAAAATATTCAGCTTTAGTGGTGGCAATATGTTTCTTATAAATGATTATAGTCTCCTTCCAGGCAACCTTGTGAGTGGAGTAGAGTGGAATAGTGTGACTTTGAGTAAATTTGAGTAGTGTGGAGTGGCGTAGAATGGAGTGGTTTGGCGTAGAGTGGAGTGGAGTGGCATAGTGTGGAGTAAGCATGGCTTGATAGCACGCTGCCATTACAGACAACACATTTTCAGTTGAAACGACCATTACATTTGCACAGACTTACCTTTTTACTGATAAAACTATACAGTGCACAATCGATAATGTGTAGAAATGCCATCACCAAGTGTATTGGTTAGTTTTGATTGTATTAAAATATTTGTTTTCAACACACTAGCATTTTTAAAAAATGTGCTTCATATATTCTTTTCTAATTCTGATATATTCTGAAATATATGCACAGGTAATTTGCAGATATTGAAACTTTGTGTGCTAGCAAGAAGTATTTTCTTTCAGAGCAAGATTGTCACATAAATTATCTCACTTTGAAGTCAGAGAAAGAAAAGTAAACACCAAGCTCCCTCGGATGACAGAGCCTGACATTTGACCTCTCATTGAAAAGACAGAAAATGTGACCTGATAAAAACCAGATTTAAAGGCCTGTTTTCAGAAAATGAGCACTCGTGGAAGAATACAGTAAATAGGCTATGTCCACAGGAGGACTAACTCAAGCTGGACATCCTAAAATCAATAAAGCCACTCAAAGCCAATAGTAAGCAGTGGGCAGAATGCATTCCCAAGGAAGCTTTCAAATGTCTCCTCGATGTCTTTAGGTAGGCTTCAACCTAAAAATTATAAAAACATGGAGAGTGTACAGGAACAAGACACACGGTAGGACAGTATAACTCCATAAAAATGTGAAGAGGAGTTACCGTCCCGACAATAGCTCCTGAATCTAAAAAAAAAAAACTGAAAGCTGTCCCATGCTTTTGAGAACCAGAAAGTCCAACTGCTCTCTAACCACATGTGATACAATTTTAATTTGGCGAGAAACCTGTACCAGTCATGAGAAGAAGACCACCTCTCATATTGAGTAAAACAAAACATCTCCAGTGCTGAAGTTATGTCAGTCGCTTCTACTGTAATTTGGAAAATACTGCCTCTTTTGTTACAGTGATAGAAATTATTTGAAGAAATACCGTAGTCATGTAATCTGTATAGATTTCTTGGCGACTCATCATAAGACTAATGAAATGTGGTGACATGTCGTTAGTATTTTAGTGTGGTACAGGCCATTGTGACTGCTGCATGCTGCTGAATGTTTTATGAGAATGCTGGCATTGCAATTTTCTGTTTATTGTTGTGACAATTCAGCTTGTGTTATGCATTATGTAAGAGGTTATTCTTAACTACCGTTCTTGTTGTTAGTTAATATTACTCCCCTGGCTCCTGATACACAAAGACGCTCAATTCAAACTCCTCACACATACGTTGAAGGCACTACACAACTCAGGCCCCAGTCGCATCTCCTTCCAACAACCACCAAGACACTTCCATTTCACAGGACCCCTACTCTCACACATTCCATGCATGCACAGAACCAGATCAGTAGGACAGGTGTTCTCTTACATTACTCCTAAAGCATGGAATCGCTTCCCACTCTGCTTCAGAGCCTTCTCCCTACTTCTTGAATTGTGCAAGAAGCTGAAGACCTGGCTTTATCAATTAGCCTAACTACCATAGGCAGGGCTAGACAAACACAATCAATTTAGCGTCAGGGTACTCTCATGGGTGAAAGTGTGCTTTACAAAAGCACATAGCATAACATAACGCCTTTGAGTGTGTTATTCATAAATGAAAGATTGTTGAATTGCCACTGTGTCGTGGAACTCTTCTAGAATGGCTTAAAGTAACCTGAAAACACTGCCTGGACAGGATTGCTCAGTAGGTTTGTGTTAGGGTTGCAGTCTACCTGTTTTCCTAATTTACTGTTGAGTCCTTGCATAAGATGGTTTGATTGTGACACCTGGGGCTTTAGGGACCACCAAGGTTTTGATCAGCTCTCCAGGCTAGACTGTTAAAATGCACTGTATGTTTGCATGTTTTCATAAGCACACATAAACCCTCCAATTAGCACATAATACTAATGTTGCATGACCTCGAGACAAAACCTCACCTTCCCTCAAAATTCAACCACAAGTAGAAGCATACGTAACTCGCGCATAGGACCTTCTGGCTTGTATACCACTATCAGTGAGTCTTTCATTGACTTCAGGCAGACATGAGAGTTGGAAAACTTGGTTCGACACCAGTTATGTTTACTCTGCCAAATTGCTTGATCAAGCTACTGGGAACTGCTGAAAACACTAATTGGATCACCAAATCTTCTAGACGCTCATGGCAGCCGGTTTTGGTCACCTTGTTGGTATTGAATGTCATGATGTAAGGGTTACTGGAATGTGTTTTTTCATTGGAATGCAATGACCATGATGGAACTCGAATACAGGAGGAGGTAGCGAGAGTAGGACCGGAGCGGTTGGAGGATGTATACCGGGGTGCCTCCCTCCCTTCTGTGCTAGGGCTTGTTGTATCTTAGTAAGTGTCCTGCCTCTTAAAAGGGCTGAAATCTTCAATAAATCGAATTTGCACAACTACGTGTTGAACATTTGTTACAATTTTGGCGATAAGCGACCATAGCACAGGAACCCTTGCACTGGCCGTTACTAGGTCAAGTCTAATAGGGTGAACATATTTACACTGGATGTCAAATCAAGATATTGTGGTTCAAGCATTTCAAGACAGAGGAAAGGTTTGTTCAGTGTATCTCCTTGCCTAGTTTGCATGTCCATAAGATTGTTCAACTGCAATTATTATGTAAGTTATGTGCCTGGGGTTAAGAACAAAATTGCGGACTTTTCTTAGCCTGTTAACCCAATTCTGATAAGATCACATGTGGAAAGTGTGTGGAAGCCGAAGATGTTGAGGAATGCTGTGTGGCTGATATTATAGATGAATGTAATGATGTCTTGGAAAAAGGAATCAAAAGATGCTTTGCGAGGAGGAGCTACGCGGGCATCCAAGATGGTCGCGTGAGCAGAGAGCTCCCGAGACCCGCGCCGCCCTTCCTGATTTATCCTGCACATATCCTGATTACTTCGACAGGCTTTTGGAGTACTGCTCTTACTGATGCTGTCGATCCTTTTTTGGTCGAAATCGGACCTTGGGGACCATTTTTCTATCGTCCTCAACTTTTCGGCCTATCCACCGACGCAACCGGGGTCTCGCCTGCCTGTTATGGCCGAGCTGTAATGCAACAACAACGGCTGCCTGGCATCTGGCCCACCGGTGGTGTGCCACTTTCACTTTCGGTTTCCGGCCTCATCGTCTCTGTCTCCTCCTACTTTGTCTTCGCCTGCCACTCTCACAGTGCACGCTCTCCTTCCTTGGGCTGCAAGGAGGCCCGTGGCATTCTCTCTTAACACTACACCTCAGAGTTTTTGGACTTATCATCGTCCCGCTGCACCTGGGTGTCTTCGGCTGCAGCTGAATGCAACATGGCGACAAAACCCGCGGCGGAGAAACGCAGGAAGGCTGTGACTCGGGGTGGGTCGATCCAGTCTAATATGATCGAGCGCTATACCCATCCGAGAGGCTCCCCTGGTGTTACTAGTGTTGGCTCTGAAGGCCCTCGAACGGACATGTCGTCTTTTTCTGAAGTGTCACTCCAAGACCTTTTGGCCGCCATCTCTGGTCTTAAGGCCGATATGAGTCAGCAATACAAAGCCATCGTGTCCAAGATAGACACGGTGGCTGTGGATGTTACTCTTATTCGAGCCGACCTGGCCAAGACGAACGAGAGGGTGAAGGCACTGGATTTGAAGGCGTCGAGTTTGGTGACCGACATGGCGGGGGCACAATCCGAGATTGGGAACCTGCGCTCCTCACACGACCTACTGCTCAGACGCATGGAAGACTACGACAATAGGGCCAGGCGGAACAACATACGCCTGGTTGGAGTGCCGGAAAGTGATGGTGCTGCCTCGATCGATTTACTGGTCGAGGAACTTATTGTCGCTAAACTCGCTCCGGTTGGACTCAGCAAGTTCTTTGCCGTAGAGCGTGCCTATCGTTTCCCAGGAGGTCAAGTGAAGCCAGGTGGCCCACCGAGGCCTATCATCGCGAGGCTGTTTCATTATCGGGACAGAGACGCTATCCTACAGGCGGCTCGTAAACACGGCCCGTTGAAATACGACAATAACTCTATCTCCATCTATCCTGACTTCACTCCCCAAGTGCAACGACAGCGGTCTGGGTTCCTTGGAGTGAAGCGTCGCCTAAGGGACCGGGGACTGAAGTACGCCATGTTGTTTCCAGCTCGCCTGCGAATAGAGTTCAGAGAACGAGCTTATTTCTTTGATCAGCCGGACCGTGCTAATGACTGGTTGGACTCGTTGCCGACGGATGATACTGAGAGTGGAGGCCCTGGTGGTGCGGAAGGTGGCGCAACGGCCCAGGAGTAACGTGGGCCCCCGAAGGTCCGACCTGAGACTATGGACTCTACTGAGTAAATTCACTGTGTGCTCTATGTTTATGCCTGGGGCGGTGCGGGTGCGGGTGATTTCTCCCTTCCTCCTCGGGGGGTTCTTTGTGTAGATCAGATGGGGCGACAGGCACACTGCAGTTTGGGGTGGCTTTTTAGTCAGCAGGGGTGCAGGGTGGGGGGTGTTGTAACGGGTTCTTGGTTGGGGGATGGTTCTTGGGGTCTTGGTTGTGTTTCGTTCTGTTTGTTCTGTTCTCTTTTTCATGGTATTTCACTGATTGCAAATATTCCGAAATTGGGGTTGTGGGGGGGGTCGGGGCAGATTGCCTTTGCTGTGATGGGGGGGGGGGGGGGTGAGATGCAGGTTCTTTCTTGGAACGTCAACGGTTTGGGTGACAGAATCAAACGTGGCATTGTTTTACAGTTTTTGAGACGCCATGCCCCTGATGTTGTGTTCCTTCAGGAGACCCACTTGATCGGTAATGCCTGTAAGGCTCTTGACCGTCAGGGCTACCGGTTGGTAGCTCACGCTGGTTTCACCTCTGGGTCCCGGGGAGTGGGTATCATGGTGAAATCCTCCCTAGCCCTTGCGATTGACGATGTTACATTGGACGATCGGGGGCGGTATGCTGCTGTCTCCGGGAGGTGGGAGGGTAAACCAATTGTGTTAGTGGTTGTATATATTCCCCCGGGGCTGCAAGCTACCACCTACGCCGACCTTGGCAAGACCCTTCTTGGTCTCCCAGATGGACTGTTGATCATGGGTGGGGACTTCAATTCTGTTATGTCTGGCGAATGTGATCGGCTGCCCTCTAGAGTTCTGCCGCCTTCCCAGATGTGGCTCAATGAGATGGCTGATACCTTTGGTCTGGTAGATGTCTGGCGTTCACTACACCCGTCCCTTATACAGTATACCTTCCACTCTGGTGCGCATGGCAGCCTATCTCGTATCGATGATTTTTTTATGCTGGCTTCCACTCTGTCCACTGTCCGGGAGGTTCGCCATCTTCCCCGGGGTATCTCGGACCATTCCCCCTTGATGATTAGGGTTTCTGTGGGTGGTTTGCTTGGTAACCGGATTCCCCCTGTCCCTCCCTGGCACCTCCGAAACCCCCGGCTCCGCTCAGATATGGTGAAGGCGATTGACTGTTATTTTGACGAAAATGTGGGCTCTGTCACCTCCCCTACTGTTCTGTGGGAAGCCTTTAAAACGGTTATCAGGGGCTCCGCATTATCTCTCATTGCTGCTGAGCGAAGGACCAAGAGGGAGGCTGTTCAGGCCCTAGAGACTGAGATCACTGCGCTTGAAAGTGAGCTGGGTGGGGACGACACGCCTGCGCTGTTGCACACGCTGGAACTGAAGCAGGCTGACTACAAGGCTTGTGTTACTGATGCTGCTAAGTTGATGCGAGCGAATCAATTGGACCGGCTTTATGATGTGGGTGACAAAGCTAGCAAACTCCTGGCATGGCTGGATAAGGCTGAACGAGCGAGTCGTGTTGTGCCTGTTATTGTTCGCGAATCTGGTGTGACTGTCTCCGACCCTGGCGAGATTGTTGATTGTTTTGTGGACCACTTCCGGAAGGTTTATACCCCGGTGAGTGATCGTGATGAGGCTGATTCCAGGCTGTTATTGCGTGATATAGCTCTCCCTACTGTCTCGGAAGAAGATGGCCTTGCTTTGGAGGCTCCCTTTACCGTAGATGAGATTGCCCTCGCCATCCGATCGTTACGCTCGGGTAAAGCAATGGGCCCGAACGGGCCCATTGCCCATTGAACTCTACAAACTCTGTCCGGACAAGATGGCCGCTCATCTGCGCAACATGTTTCTCGATGCGTTTGAGGCTGGTAGCCTCCCACTTGAGCAGCGCCAAGCTACCATAGTGGTCATTTATAAAGATGGCAAGCCTCGTGACCACTGCACCTCCTACCGTCCCATTTCTCTGCTAAACGCGGAACCCAAAATCCTGACCAAGGTTCTGGCCAATCGGTTGCTGAAGGTGATTTGCGACTTGATCCATCCGGATCAATCCGGTTTCATCCCGCACAGGAACACGGCCCTTAACCTGCGTAGGCTTCATGGTGTTCTCGCGAGGGCTGCAACTCTCACGGAGCCGGCAGTGGTGGCTTCCCTGGACGCCACTGTGGCCTTCGACACCATCGAATGGCCCTATCTCTGGGCGGCCCTCTCTAAGTTTGGCTTTGGCCCTAACTTTATCGCGTGGGTCAGGCTCCTCTACGAACAACCACTTGCTCAAGTTGTGGTAAATGGTAGATGCTCTGACCCCCTCCCATTAGGCCGTGGCAATCGTCAGGGCTGTCCGCTTTCCCCGCTCCTATTCGCGCTGGCGCTTGAACCCCTTGCGGCGTGGCTTCGATGGGAACCCTCGATTAAGGGGATTCGGTGGACGCCAGATCTCGAGGATCGCGTCTCATTGTATGCCGATGATATCCTCCTTTATCTCACTTCCCCTCAAAAGTCTCTTAATGTCCTCTTCGACGTTCTTACATCCTTCGGTAAGAACTCCGGGTTAGTTATCAATTGGACCAAGTCCTGTGTCTACGCTATAGCCGGGACTCTACCACCTCTGCCTCGCAGGTTCCCCATCTTGGTGTCGACGGACGGCTTCAAATATTTGGGGATTTATGTCTCCACGGTCTCTTCAGTCCGCTATGAGCGGAACCTGTATGCTCCGCTCCGCCGACTCAAGCAGGATGTGAGAAGGTGGCGTGAATTGCCCCTATCCCCATTGGGTCGAGCGGCGCTCTTCAAAATGATGTCGCTCCCCCGCTTTCTCTACGCCCTGCAGAATTTTTTCGACCCTGTCCCTGCTCGCTACTTTCGCGAGGTCGAGAGTCTGCAGCGACAACTAATTTGGGACGGTCGCGCCCGTATTGCATTGTCCAAGCTCACCCTCTCCTGGTACGATGGGGGTATTGCTTTGCCGGATATTAGACGCTATTACTGGGCCTCATATCTGAGCGCTATCAATCATGCGACGTACTCTTCGGACCCTGCTCCCGCCTTTGCTTTGGATAAAATGTTATTGCCCGGTGGCAACTTTAATAGGGCTTTGTATTCAAAATCACCCATCCGTCTCCTTACAGGTCCTACTAAGTGTGCGGTGCGGGCCTGGAAGGATGCTACTGTGGCCACGGGCTGGGGCGGTAAGCTGACGCGTATGACGCCACTGTATGACTCGGATCGGCTGGGCAACCTGTGGAAGACGAAAGGGTTTGATAAGTGGGACATGATTGGGATTAGTAAGGTGGAGGATCTGTGGGCACGGGGCGCGGTGAAATCCTTCGCTCTTTTGAAACTGGAATACCGGCTCGATGACAGGGAGCACTTTCGGTATATGCAGATCCGACATGCCTTGTCCTCCGTCTTTCCCCCTGGTACTGATATTCCGCAGTCCTCCCCCTTGGAGGACCGTGTCTTGGACGGACATCTCCCCGATAGCACGATCTCCTTGATATATAAAAAGCTCATTAACAATAGGGCTGACCAACTGGAGAAACTTCGTGCTTCTTGGACGGCTGACGGGCTCGAACTCGACGATGAGGACTGGCAGTCCGCTGTGTCCTCCCCTAAGGAGGTGGCTATTCCGGCTCGGCTTCGTTTTGTCCAGCTGAAGATCCTCCACCGTGTGTATGTGACTGGAACGCGTCTGGTACGAATGGGTTTAGTTTCGGATGGACGGTGCAGGCGTGGGTGCGGTATGGATGGTACCTTCCTTCATGTTTTGTGGGAATGCCCGATGGTTTCGGCCTTTTGGTCTAGAGTACATGATGTTATGGGTCGTGTTACCGGAATCCCCCTCCTTCCCGAAGCACGACGTTGCCTGCTTAATGTGTGGGAGCCTTCGGATTGCAATGCTGCTCAGACGCTCTGGGTCACCTTGGGCAATATGGTCGCGAAGAGAGATATAGCTCAGCTCTGGGGCTCCCCTAGACCACCATCGCTCAGTGCCTGGAAGGAGAACATGGACTGGTGCATGTTTTGAGAAAAAACGGTATACGAGGCACGTGGGCGTCCCAGGAAGTGGTCCAGGGTCTGGGCTCAGTGGAATTCGTACCGCGGAGATATTTGCTCCCCTCCACTTGACTATGAGGCTCCTCTCCCCTCGATTGACGTTCCATTTCCTGTTTTCCGGTTTACCTTTGTTTTTTTTTGTTTTTTTTTTTTTTCTCCTTCATGCTCGCCCCCCCTCACCAGCTGCGTTCCTCTAATTGTCTGTTACATCCCCCCTTTCCCCCCCCCCTTCTACGACCCTTGCCAGTATGATACCATGTGTTTGTGTGTTGTTGTTCTTCTCGACAAAATCATAAAATTAAACCTTTCTTATCCTATTAGGTATGGTGCTATGTTCCACATGACAATGTATGCTCAAGAGACTGCTTTAACGGTGTACTCTCTTCTAATCTCTTCTTATATCCCTCCGTATGTGTCATAGCGGCCGGCCCCGCGGGGTTGTAGGCAGACGCTGTGTACTGTGCTTTTATAAATAAAGGTTTTTTTAAAAAAAAGATGCTTTGCAGAAAGCTGTAGCGTTACAAAGGGTGTGGAAGTGGATACGAGAAGCTGGTCAAATAAGAGTGAAATGGAAGAAGATACACGTGTCTTTTGGGAATTGAGATACGAGCTGTCTGAGGAGGATGGTAAGGTGGTATGAAATAGAAAAGAGACGGGAGGAGACGGTTGCTGTGGATACGTGGAGCTATGAGTAAGGGTCGTATCAAAGTGCCCTAGATAACTGCATATCTTATGACAATTCGACAATGAATTATTGCTGCTGAACTATCACACGCACTGACAATTCTACTGGAGGACAATTCTCTTGCTTCAAAAACCGAATAAGAAAGAAAGGAGTAAGCTTATACGATAGAACTTTGAATGCTGATCCAAGAGAATCCCTGTGAATGTGATTGTTGAGCCGTTGGCATTCCCGGCCTCTGTTCGAGCAATATTGAAGCCTTGAAAAAGTCACAGTGGTGACAAAACGCGCGTTGGCTGTTTTCGATGTTCTTCACAACAAGGACTGGATCACCATGCTTCTCATAGAAAAATTACCTGTATGAATGTACCAACAAATGATTATGTGCCAGTCATTGCATTTCTGTGTTACTATAAAATAAATCATTTAATGAATGATTAACTGAACTCTTTGGTGTTTCCTGAAATAGGAGGAATCTCTTTTCATCTTTGTGTTTCTTTGCTTGATGGACAGTTTACTATATTAAATTGAGTGTGAAACATTGGGAGTGCCGGGGTTTTCTTTTTGAATGTGAAAAGGAAGAACACTTGTCCCAAGTGCACTCAGAGACACAGTATTGGACATTTGTCAGGAGGGGCATTTGGGGATCAAGAAAAAGAAAAGCAGAGTGAAAGAATTATATTGGTGGTCAGGAATGATGTGGAGGTAGAAAGGAAAGTAAGAGAATGCGAGTTGTGCAGTGACTCAGAGTTAACTTTTTATAATCTTTAATCCGCCATGGATTCCCACTAAGTCTCCGCATATGCCATGATAAAGGATCAGTTTCGATATAGTGGGTCCCATTTATGAAGGCATGGTTCACCGGCACATAATTGTTTGTTTGGATAATTTTGCCAAATGCCCCGAAATAGAAGTTGTATCAAAAGTTGATTCTAATGCTGTGGTGAGTTTTCTGGACCATAGAAGGTTTACCTAAATGCATTATTACAGACAATGGGCCCCAATTCAATAGAGAAATCTTTAAAGAGTATTTGTGTAGAAGTGGCATAGTACATAAAACCAACTCAGTGTATCACCCTGCCGGAAATGCTGCTGTTGAGCGCTTCAGCAGGGTGATAAAGAATGGCATACAACTTACAAAAAATGCTCAACTGTCCTGGGACGAAGAATTATGGAGGACTGAGTGGGCGAACAGAGTGAAACTTTGTGTGTCGACAGGAAGAGGCAGTTGAGAGTAGGACCGAGTAAAAATTTCGGGGCGGGGGGCTAATTCTTTCAGCAATCGGCAGAGTGCAGATGCAGGGGCTCTAAGAAGGGGTGAAAAAACAACAACAAAGCCTCGTTTATTTATTTATTTATTTATGGAATTTGTTGAGCGCGAACAATTGCCCAAGGGCGTCTCGGCGCTATGAATGAGGCAGAAAGAAAGAAAAGGGATTGATTTATTGATCGAAGAGCCATGTTTAAATTTTTCTTCTGAAAATGATAAGAGTAGGAGCTGACCTGGTCTCTGGATCAAGAGAATTCCAAAGTTTAGCGGTTGCAATGTGGAAGCTGCGATCTCCCCATGCAACTGTTCTGGTGCGAGGGACTGTCATGGTGAAGTTATTCATGGAGCGAAGTGAACGATTGGGGACATGAAACGTGAATGGATCAATGAGAAAGCGAGGGCCTTGTTTCGGCGCGGCTTTATAGGCTATACAGAGTGCTTTGAATGTTATCCTTTTGTTGACTGTGAGCCAGTGATAGTCTTTTATAGTGTTGGCAATGGACTTGAATTTGGGGGTGCCGGAAAGTAGTCTGGCCGCGGCGTTTTGTACAGATTGTAACCTCTTAATGACCTTCTTTTGGGCATTCATTAAAAGTCCGTTACAATAGTCCACTGAGGACATAACAAATGAGGTGACCAGGGTTTTACCAGAGTTGGGGGGAAGAAAAGGAAGAATCTTTTTTATAGTTTTCAGTTTAAAGAAAGAAGATGACACCGTAGTATTGACATGAGCTGAATAGGAGAGTGTATTATCTAATGTTATACCAAGGTTTTTAACCTTGGTGACAGGGGGATGGGGAGGACCCAAATCAGTAGGCCACCATACATCTGACCATGAAGGAGTGAGTTTGCCAAAAATCATTACCTCGGTCTTGTGGGAGTTTAGTTTAAGACAGTTAGCTGATATCCAATGACTGATGGCTAGCATGCCCTGTTGGAAACTGGCAGCTATTTTGTCTCCGTTCTCTTTGATGGTGAGAACCAGCTGGGTGTCGTCCGCATAGGATGTTAGGCTCATCCCCGAGTCCTTGATTACCCTTGCCAGATCAGTGACGTAGATATTAAATAGGGTTGGACTAAGAGACGAGCCTTGAGGAACACCACAGGGTAAGGTCAGTTGTTCTGATGAAAATGTGTCTAGCTGAACTGTCTGAGTACGGCCTGTTAGGAAGGGTCTTATGAGATCTTTAGCTTTGGCTTGGATGCCAATGGCATTGACACGGTCGATCAAGATGTTGTGATCGACCGTGTCAAACGCCGCGGTAAGATCCAGCAAAATGAGGACCGCCGCTCCTCCCTGATCAAGTGCTTTCCTAATCTCATCGGTAGATTTGATGAGTGACGTCTCAGTACTATGAAATTTACGGAAGCCAAATTGACTATCGTCCAATAAAGAGTATTGTTCTATATATTGTGACAGTTGGGAATTCATCAATTTTTCGACTGCTTTTGCTGGAAATGGCAGACTGGCTATTGGATGATAGTTATTGGTGTCCTCTGGGTCAAGATGGGATTTTTTGAGAAGGGGTTTGAGAATCGTATCCTTTCAGATTGCGGGGTAGACTCCAGTGCTAAACATGATATTGAACATGTTAGTAATTTGGAGTGCAATGAGATCTGAGGTGGGAAGGAGAATGGAGACTGGACATGAGTCCTTGGCTGATCCTGATTTGATGCTTTTCATGGTTTCGACGACTTGAATAGGGTTGACTTTGTGAAATTGTGAAAAGGTGGGATGATTGATGGGGGCGGGGTTAGGACAGGGGTCTGACTGAGTATCTTGTGAGAATTTGGCATAGATGTTATTTACCTTATCATAAAAAAATGAGGCAAATTTATTACAGAATGCCTGGGTAGGTTTGGGAGTAGTTTGTGGAGGTAGATGTGATAATTTAGTTACTACTTTGTAGAGTTCTTTGTTTGAATTCATGGCCTGCTCAATTTGCAACGAG
The DNA here is from genome assembly GCF_964263255.1 of Lissotriton vulgaris. Lineage (NCBI taxonomy): Eukaryota > Metazoa > Chordata > Amphibia > Caudata > Salamandridae > Lissotriton > Lissotriton vulgaris. The sequence goes on along the minus strand of NW_028245496.1, from coordinate 554,190 downwards.
TAATAGGAAGTTTTGGCACGAAGAATGAGGGACTTGTATATAGACATTTCTCTCTTGTAATGTTCCTTATCTTGATTGGAGTAGGTTTTCCTCCAATGTCTTTCTTTGTTACGACATAGTTGTCTCTGCATTCTTAATTCTTCTGAGTACCAGGGTGCCGACGGGGTATTCCGATTTTTTGAACTAGTTATGGTAGGTGCCAGTTTGTTTAGAGTCTGAGTAAGCCAACTCGTATATTCTGTGGCTGCTTCATGAGGAACTGGAGGCAGGTTAGTTAAGGAAGCAGAAAGTAAATCATGGAGTTGTTTATAATCAATATTTTTCCAAGATCTAAACGTTTTAATAGGTCGAAAATTATGTTCCTTATGGGACGAAGGGAAGGATGGAATAGTGAATACGACTGCATGGTGATCAGTCCATCCCAATGGAATGATTTCCGTGATGTTTAAGTTCTTTTCATTAGTAAATAGCCCATCAAGGGTATGTCCTGCTTCGTTCGTTAACAAGTAAATGGTCTTTTAAAGACCTGTGAAGTACTCTGGTGCAGCTGTGTGTGTGCCCAGGAAGCTGTCTCAGCCCGGGCTGACACACACGAGGAAGAGGGGGGTGGGGAGGGGGGGCGCGGGGGTTTAGGGGCTGAAGCCCTTGGAGCCTAATGGGCTTTGCGCGTCTAGTGGACAGCACCCCGTTTCTTTGTAGCCAGGTTCTTTGTTACATATGTTCCTATATATAAAACCATGCATATTTAACCTGTACCAACGTTCCTATTAGGTGATGTGTGCATAGTTGCAAATGGTAACGTGATGGTAATACTCAATCTTTTGGCCCCTTTTTGGCACTCAAGATATCTTGCTGAGTAGTATGTGTTTTTATTTAGTGTTGTCAAGCAGTGGGTTGTATGTTCTTTGTTATTATCAGGAGGTTGCCTTGTACCCATTAATTCCATACAATGTAGTGCCCATCAAAAGTTGTTTCTTTAGCCAATTCATTGTAATGGTAATCTAAATCCCTTGCCTGGTCTGAACCAGTCCTGGGTTTCACTTACATAAAATAAGAACAGAGCACCAGGAGTAATTTTGCAGATTGATAAACAGTAATCTCTTAGCTATCCTTATTGGATGTAACACAATAGATGCAATCTTGTTCCACCCGAAATGGAGATTGTTACCTATATTTACATCTTTCCTTCCCATTACTACTAGGGTACTGATGATTGTCCATGCAATGCTTCATGCTACAACTCTCGTAGAGACATTTTTTTTAATAGTCTGGCGTATTTTCTCACCAGGGTCTAGAGGATCCAAATTGTTATTAATTTTCCTGCTCGCTCATCCCCTGATTGAGATCTTTTTATACTGACTCCTGATTCCTCAGGACGTTCGGGTCTTTGTTCTCTAGCACCAACCATCACATCACCTAGCTCCTCATTTTCTGAATGTCAAATGTTCTCTCCCTCCCCCTTAATGCCCCACCCCCTACCCCGAGACTGCTTTTGTGTTTACGGTTATCTTTCATTTACAAGAGATTTACTTTTTACATGCACACAGTATATTTTGTGAAACAGTCTCCCTGGCGTAGACTGATCAAGGGCATTATCAATTTTCAAAGGATGTTACAATAAGGGGTGCAATTGTGTTTTACCCCGAAAAAAATCACTGCATGTTTTGCTTGTCGCATTTAAGCATAGCATATAACCTTATTGTACGAAGGTCCTGTGGAACTTAATCATATCACTTTCAAAAACCTCGATAAATATGCACTGGTTGAGCTTATTGTACCCATGTCTCTTAAGGAAGGTGTCAGTGGATGAATAAAAAATGACTGTCACTTCTAATAATAATAATAAACACATTTTTAAAGTGCAGGTTACACTAGGCCAGTGTGTCCCCACGCTGCGATGCGAACTGCCCTCGGCAACTAAAACCTATCCTACCGAGAGGGACTAAACAGAGGGGAAAAGATAAGTTTTCAGATTCTTTTTTAAAGTTGACTTCCGAACCCTCCAACCTGAGGTTCAGGGGGAGTTTGTTCCATTGCTGTGCAGCCACAAAGCGAAAGGAACGGTAACCCATCCTTGCTTTCTTAATGGCAGGAACACACACCTGACCCGTCCTGCTTGATCTGAGTTGACGGGTTGGAGAGTAGAAGTGAGTAGATCAAACAAATAGGAGGGGCCCGTCTTTTGAATGATACGGTGGCAGACACACAGTGCCTTGAAGAAGACTCTCTCCCTAATCGGCAACCAGTGGAGCGAGACCAGCGCCCTCTTAGAAAAGGCACTCCTCTGGAGCATAAGAACCAACCAAGCTGCTGTGTTCTGAATACCTTGGAGTCTTGGAAACGCATTTAGCAGTAACACCCAGGTAAAGACAATTACCATAATGAAGGTGCAAGATCCCCAGGGCATGCACCATGGTCTTCCTGGCTGCAGTGGACAACACATCCAAGGTTTTCCGAAGACCTTGCAGGACTCCAAAACAGACACCTGCTACCCGCCTGGTATGGTACTCAAAGGAAAGCTTAGTGTCAAGCCATACCCCCAGGTTCTCCGCCTGAGCGCAGGGCGTGGGGGTGGGCCCCAGACTCTGGGGCCACCATGCCAATGACCACACTGACGGAGCTTTCCCTATCACAAGCACCTTGATCTTATCACCATTCAGTTTCAGGCAGTTATTAGCCATCCACCCTGCTAGTTCTTGCATGCATGCCGCAAAGTTGGAAGCTGCTGTGTCTTGTGCCTGGTTAAGGGAAACAACCAATTGAGTGTCATCGGCATAGTACCAACCATAATTCCGTATTTTTCTGCAATCTCAGCTAGTGGAGTGACATAGAGATTGAACAGGGTCGGGCTCAGGATAGATCCCTTAGGCACCCCCTGTTCAAGTTTGAATTTGGAATAATGGGAGCCCTGCCTCACCTGAAAGCTGTGCTTTGACAGGAAAGAATCCATCCAGCTCAAAGCACTGCCAGACACATCTCCTTTCCTCAGACATTGCAACAGAGTATGGTGGGCAACAGTGTCAAAGGCGGCACTTAAATTTAAGCAGAATTAAGGCCGCCGTCTGTCCCGCATCCACATATTTCCTAATGGTTTCAGTAGAGAGTAACAGGGCCGATTCCGTCGAATGACGGGCCAGAAAACCGGGCTGAGTGGAGTGAAGGAGATTATATTTCCCGATATGCACTGTAAGTTTCGTATTTACAACCTTCTCCGCAACTTTGGCAAAGTAAGGAAAATGGACGCAAATTATCAAGTTGGTCTAGGCTAATGTGCGGTTTCTTAGGCAGTGGAAGGACCACTGCTTCCTTCCATCTCACTGGCACCGTTCCTGACATAAAAGATAACTCCAAGAGGTGTCTGATTCACGGCTCAAGAGTTTCAATACTCCCTCTAAGCCCCTTGGGGGAGGCAGGGTCTCTAGGAGACCTGACTTAACACTTATGCTGATTTTTGTTAAGATCTCTGGGAGGTGGGGACAGTGAATTTATCAATACATTCTATCTCTAGAACGTGCCCCGCGGTCCCGTGGCCTACTCGAGCAGAGTCCGGGAAGGTGGAGTAAATCTTCTCCACCTTATCCGCAAAGAAATCCGCCACACGGTTGCATGACTCCTCTCACACGTTTCTCAAATTGATTGCTTTATGAGTTTTAGTCTTCCCTTCTCCTTCTTAGCCTTCTGAAATGACCATTGTTGTATGTATAAATGTATAATAATAATAATAGTATAAATAATAATTTTACCAATTGTCTGTGCATGAGATATGTCCAAACAAGCAGCAAACCTACAAAATGTTAAATATAAACGAGCAGTCCACTGACCATGTTGAAAGCAGTAGTGGAGTTTATACCATGTTTCATACCTCTTAGATGAGTGGGGAATTCTAGTTAGAGTTGGTCACAGTATCTACCACACACACTCTCAGCTGCAAAAGTCAAAATTAAGCGCAACAAAATTAAAGTGAAATCGAAGCAAGTGATCTACATTTTTGCTATTATCAATATTTTTGACATTAAAACAGTTCACATATTTTCATTTAAAACTTTCGGAATTGTCTATGTGACTGTGCGGTGGTGAAAGCCTCCACCTTAAAATCCCTAATTTATTCGGAACTTAAAAGAACTTCATATATGGATATGGATCTTAATGTTACATCATCATATAAAGTCTTTGAAATGCACAATTGACCTGACTTGGAGTTGTTAGCGAAGTTAATCGTGGCTTGTAAAAGTATCTTGAGAAGTGCTGTATTCAGCAGACAGAGGGAGAGTGACCTGGTAACGCGAAAAAAACACAAACACATGGAGCTAGTTATAGAAACAATTGCCTTTCTAGATCCAGATAACATCAGGTCCAATCTGGCAGGACAGCTTAAACTGAAATATTTTAAGGTTTGGGTTGTTTTATATTCCTATTTATGAATCTGAGGGAACTTGGAATCGAGTTTACAAAAGAAAAACTGCATGCCGACTCTGTGGATACAAAATGGAAACGCTTACGCATACACTGTGCAATTGCCCAAATCTTTTGTATTGATGGAAACTATGCTTACATCTGATTTTAAAAGATGCAAAAATAAGATGTACTCCTACGGCTGTTACGTATTGTTTTATACTAAAAATATTTCGTTTTATTATACAATTATTGACATTTTTTAGTCATGCCTATAAACTGTTAGGATCTTGTGTTTAGTAAATCTTAACTATATGCTTATCTTATATTTATGACTCATGTAACATATTTTGGTATTTTGCTTTCTTATATTTATGATGATCGTGAAAAAACGGCTTATTGTAATCTGTGATTAATACAATTAATTTGATTTATACAATACATAAAACTTAGTACCTTGTCTAAAAACCTTTATTTGTGAGGAGTTGTGTTTGACAGAAGTCATTGGTCCTACTTACTCATGAATGTTCACGAATAAAACATGCTTTTTCACTGAAAATGAGTTTGACTGTAAGTAAGCATGTCCTAATTCTGAAACTTCCCAGTTAATTCCGGAACAAGGCACAACTACTCCCTGAGTGTTTTTTTGTGTGAATCAATCCTCGAAATTCAAACCAAATCCACGCTTAGGACTTCAGTAATAACGTAGTCTAGGAAAAAAACGTTAAAACTGAAGATGAGAAGGTGAGGGATAAATAACTCGTTACACTGCTTTCCTTCAAGTTGAACATAAATTGCTGATTGGGATTTAAGAGTGATGTCAATTAGAGTTGGTAAGGGTACATTTCTCAGAATTACTACATGTCTTGTAATGACATGGTCCAGAAACTTGAGGGAAGATAAATATTATACTTGAAGATGAGGTTTATAATGTACAGAATGCCTTTTAATGCACTGAAGACAATAATAACATTGAGGTTTAATGATTCCACAGAATGCGTGTAAAAAAGTTACCAATGATACTTGCACTACACCTGAAGAGGTTTAAGTATATGGAGCAGCTGCACCGGTACACCAAGCTCTCTTACCGTGTGGTATTTCCATTGGAACTGCGGCTTTTCAACACATCCAGCGACGCTGTTAATTTGGATCGCATGTATGACCTGGTGGCTGTTGTTGTTCACTGCGGCAGGTATACCCCAATAAACCTTACATTGTTTGGCATGTTTATTTTAATAGTAGCAGTAAGTAAGCTGTGACCATGATCCTAAATATGTTCAGAAGTGGTTTCTGCCTACAAAGTGCTGTTTGTCACATCTTTGTGTTCCAAATAGAAATAAATTACTTCAGGTTTTTTTCTACGATAAAACATTTAATTATCCATGTGTGCCATGCACCTTGATGTAGAAGAATGTGGACATGTGTGAACTTATTTACGTTTGTGTGATTCTTTTCTGAGGAAGCCTTTTTTAATTTAATTTTATTGTTTTTACTAATGTTGATGAAATAAAAACCGCTTACTTTAGTGACTTTCGTTTTCCTTAAATATGAATACTCGTGCACATCAAAGTGATTCATGAAGGGATTGATTATTGATATTCTTGCGCTTTATTTGAATGCTGTTTGTACAGTTTAAGTAATGTTTGGGTGTGGGTCACGCACTCCTCAGTGAAGTTAAGGTAGACAGGTTGTGGTGTGCTTCAAAGATATCACCCCCTGACAAAGAAGGTGTGGGAATCAAACTAGTGGTTGGTGACACCTAGGGTAGATGTCAGCTCTCTGAGCACAACCTAAATGAAACAAACGAAGTTTCTATATCAAATCATCCAAATGTCGCCAAAAAATTAAACCAAAATTGTTGTCATGTTTCTCATGTTTAATTCACATGAATCTCATCAATATCCACGAAGTTCCAATTCGTTTATGCATCCAAATTCATTGTATGAGTAATCATATCCCAATGCATTTCGGACACATGGTCCTTCGTCAGGGAAATCCTAGAGAAATGATAATAATGCAATCTAAGTATATTTCCTTTCTTTTACAACTAACTGATTGTTTGTTCATTTTGGTTCTTTCGTCTCTCCGTGGCACCATTCCAATATGGCCGCTAAATCCACAGTCCTCTTTTCACATACACTGTCCTTATTTCATTCACTTCCGCTTACACGGGACGCCTGTCTCACACATCATGGCGAAGGGCGCACTGGCAGGACGCGTGATCTTGCTTTGATTTCTCCGTAAGTGCTAACACTATTGAATGCGTTCTCACTTGGCTAACAACTCGCGGACTTTTGTACTAGGGTGATGTCTTCCCCGTTCACGGTGATTATTTAATCATTTTCCTTTCTCCGGTGACACTCAACCCGCTTTGGTCTTGTATAGCTTTCTATATTTGCCGTAATCTTGGCTCGTTTTCATGTGTTTTTCACGTTTGGGGACATCGGGATCAACTCGTTTTTGGGCACTTTTCTGTTTCACGTTAGACTCACTATTCACTACCATTCACAAAACGCATGCATGATTGCTAGAGCAAAGCTGTATTTTTTACTTGTTACCCGGTGGATTATACTTAGATTGCATTATTATCATTTCTCTAGGATTCCCCTGACGAAGGACCATGTGTCCGAAATGCATTGGGATATGATTACTCATACAATGAATTTGGATGCATAAACGAATTGGAACTTCGTGGATATTGATGAGATTCATGTGAATTAAACATGAGAAACATGACAACAATTTTGGTTTAATTTTTTGGCGACATTTGGATGATTTGATATAGAAACTTCGTTTGTTTCATTTAGGTTGTGCTCAGAGAGCTGACATCTACCCTAGGTGTCACCAACCACTAGTTTGTACAGTTTAGGCATTCAGTACAGTACTATACAGGGAGACGTATACAGAATATTTTCCAGAAGTAAACAGGTAGCCACACCTGCTTTTAGTGTTCTTTTCTGTATTTTCCACAATGTACTCGGTGTTAACATCATTAGGTGTTCATTGGTCCTTATGTCTCATAGCTTTGTATTTTAAATTTGTATCATAACTATTCAAGCTATACCATCTTATTGAAGATCAGGGTGTGGAATTTCTTTGGTCTTACCTTTCAAATGCGTCCCTATTATAAGAAGAGTCTCCATGAAGTTGCAGGTAGATTTGAGAATTCTTCTTTATTTAAAACACAGGTTTCTTAAGCCACAAAGCGGAGCAGTGTGTTCCCTGAATCACGATCACCAACAGCTGATCGAATCCACGGGAACACACGCTCCAAGAACATCATAGTCAAGTCAAGTCAAGTCAGAGAATTTATATAGCGCACTACATACCCAGAGGGTCTCAAGGCGCTTAGGGAGGGGAGGAGGATTACTTGTCGAATATCCACGTTTTAAGTTGCTTTCTAAAAGCTAGGTGGTTCTGGGTAAGGCGAAGGTAGGTGGGGAGTGAGTTCCATGTTTTAGCTGCCAGGTATGAGAAGGATCTGCCTCCCATGGTGGTCTTGTTGATGCGGGGTACAGTGGCGAGGGCTTGGCTGGAAGAACGTAGTTGGCGGGAGGGGGTGTAGAAGGACAGTCGTGAGTTGAGGCATTCTGGTCCGATGTCGTAGAGTGATTTGTGTGCGTGGGTTAGCAGTCGGAAAGTGATCCTCTTATTGACGGGTAGCCAGTGGAGGTCTTTCAGGTGGCCAGAGATGTGTTCGTTACGCGGGATGTCTAATATGATCCTGGCTGAGGCGTTTTGGATTCGTTGGAGTTTCTTCTGGAGTTTAGCGGTAGTACCTGCGTAGAGGGTGTTTCCGTAGTCCAGTCGGCTCGTGACCAGAGCATGGGTGACTGTTTTTCTGGTTTCGGTGGGGATCCAGCGAAATGTTTTTTTGAGCATGCGAAGAATTTTGAAGCAGGATGAGGATACGGCGTTGACTTGTCTGTTCATTGAGAGTGAAGAGTCCAGGATAACGCCTAGGTTCCGTGCGTGGTCTGTCGGGATGGGTGCTTTTCCAAGGGCTTCCGGCCACCAAGAGTCGTCCCATGCAGAGGGGGATGTACCTAAGATGAGGACTTCTGTTTTATCTGAGTTCAGTTTCAGACGGCTTTGTTTCATCCATTCGGCAACTTCTTTCATTCCTTCGTGTAGGTTTGTTTTGGCGGTGCTGGGGTCATTGGTGAGAGAAAGGATCAGTTGAGTGTCATCCGCGTAGGAGATGATGTTGAGGTTGTGTTGGCGAGCGATGGCCGCAAGGGGGCTCATGTATACGTTGAAGAGGGTGGGACTGAGTGAGGATCCTTGTGGTACGCCACAGATGACTTCAGTGGCCTCGGATTTGAATGGTGGAAGGCGGACTCTGGGTTCTTCCGGTGAGGAACGAGGTGATCCATTCAAGTGCTTTTCCTTGTATTCCGATGTTTCTGAGGCGTTGTAAAAGGGTGCTGTGGCAGACTGTGTCGAAGGCTGCAGAGAGGTCGAGGAGGATGAGGGCGACTGTGTCTCCATTGTCCAGTAGAGTTCGAATGTCGTCTGTTGCTGCGATGAGGGCGGTTTCAGTGCTGTGTTTTGCTCGGAAGCCAGATTGTGAGGAGTCGAGGGATTTGTTGGCTTCGAGGAAAGCGGCGAGTTGGTTGTTGACAGCTTTCTCAATGACTTTGGCTGGGAAAGGAAGGAGCGATATGGGGCATTCCAAACAAAGCAATCTAAAAAAGAAGACATGTTAAACATTCCTAAAGACACCAGACCAATACAACACCTCCCCCTATATATAAAACAAAAAACAAACAAAAAAAACAAATTAAAAAAAAAACAATATAAAAGCTGAAAGTAACAAAGTTCAATAAATCACAAAATCCCCAAACCTAGCAGGTATTCTAATAGTGCGCCCACTTCTAGCAGACCAGTCCCCCACGACATTCCTTACCACTGGAACAGCGGCATTAGAAGAAGGAACAACAAAAGCACTGCCATTAATACTGGAAGCAGGAGCAGCAACAACAGTACTTACACCATGATCCTGCAACCAAAAAGTCCATTCCAATTCGTTAAAACAACTACTCTTCTTTTTTTTTAAATTAACTCAGCCTGGTCTTTCCGCAACTTGACTAACTGTCTCTTATTCCACCAACCCCTACCGTTGAGGAAAACAGCCCCTTTACTAACCTTACAAACTTGAATCGGGTCATAAAAATGAGACTCACCTTTCTTAACGTTAAAGGGTTTTTTGCATAACACCCAATCACCAACAGAAATATCAACATCATCCACCGACCCTTTACGTCAAAATGTTTTTTCATCAGAGCCTGACTACGCCTCACCTTCTCCACCACACCAGAAGCCTGCACTTTCACCTCATTCTTACCGACCAACCAAGAAGGAAGAAGTAAGGAATTAACTTTTCTTCCCCTAAGTAACTCAAAGGGAGTTACCCCAGTGGTGCAATGTGGAGACACGTTGTAACTCCAAACTTTCTCTTCCAAAAATGAACTGACATCCAAACCAGACGCCACAGCAGTCTGAACCCCTTCTTTAAGAATCTTATTACCACGCTCCACCAAACCATTAGATGCGGGGGAGTACTTAGCAACTTTCAGATGTTTAACATCCAGAGACCCCAAAAACGAACACATTCGTTCTGACACAAAATGAGTCCCGTTATCAGTGACTAAACACCTAGGAGCCCCTTCAACCAAAAACTATTTTTTTTAAAACAAGATTGTATTCTCAGTATTAGGCGCGTCCACAAACTTATAATACATCCATTTGGAATGATAGTCAACAGCCAGAATCAAATACCTACACGCCTCCGGAAGAATTAAATATGGACCGGAAAAATCCAGACCCACCTTAACCCAAGCTTGCTCAGGAAACTCAGTAGGATGAAGAGACAACTTCGGAATCTTCCAGTGCTTATCAGAAAGCAAGCATTTTTCACAACCATCAATAAGTCCTCTAACTTGAGCTTCCAACCCCGGCCACTAATAATGCTGTCTAATTTTCATACAAGTTTTGGTAACACCAAGATGGCCTTCATGACCCATCTTAATAACTACATCCCTCAATTTAGACGGGGGCACAAATTTATCTCCTCTGAGAACAAAATTATCCTTTACAGAAAGTTCATCTGCAACCAAAGCAAAATTCTTTAAGTCCAGAGAAAGATTTCTCACATCAGGCCAACCATCTTTACAGCAGTTCAAAACTTTAGTTAGAACTAAATCATCCAGAGAAGCTTTACTCCAATCTTCTTCAGAAATAAGGGCACCACAACCTTCCACTGCATCCAACATCGCCACACATTCAACATCATCCTCCTCAAAATTCTCCCCATCATCCTTATCCATCAGCATTCTGGATAGACAATCTGCACGAAAATTCTTACTACCCTGAATATGCTTTATGTCAAAATTAAACTCCTGCAGCTTTGAAACCAATCTTGTCAACCTAGCAAACATAGAATTGGAATTTGAGACTTTGTTAAAAATGAAAGACAGAGGCTTATGATCAGTCAAAATCTGAAATGTCCTTCCCCAGATATACATTTTAAATTTCTGCACTGCCCACACACAGGCAAGCGTCTCCCATTCTATCGTGCTGTAATTTCTTTCAAAAGGCTTAAGAGCTCTTGATGCGAAAGCCACAGTTTGCTCATGACCTTTTACATTTTGACTAAGAACTGCACCTAGCCCATTTAAACTAGCATCAACAGTGATCATTGAAGGACAATCATCACGAAAAGCATGTAGTGCCTTCGCAGAAATGACTAGATCCTTTACTCTCTCAAAAACATTGTTCAAATCCTCTGACCAGATACATTTTTGACCCTTCTTAAGCAGACAGCGAAGAGGTTCAACTATCTGAGCATAATTGCACACAAACCTAGCATAGTATTCAGCTAGCCCAAGGAAAGAGCGCAAAGTATCTTAATCAGTAGGAGGCTTAGCATCTTTTAGAGCTCTAATAACTGAAAACTTTGGGATAATGCCTTTATTAGAAATTGTATGCCCCAAGTAATCAAGTTCATTCGCACCGAACTTGCATTTGTCAGCCCTGATCGTCATACCATTGCCCTCCAAAGTGCCCAGGACTCTTTTTAAGAGAGCTAAATGCTCATCACGGTTCTTTGTAAAAATCTGAATATTGTCCAAGTAAGCTTGGACCCCCACCATTCCCTTGAACATAGAGTCCATTAATCTTTGAAAAATACTTGCTGCCGAGGCCAGTCCAAAAGGGAGTCTCAGGAACTTAAACGCGCCAAAAGGCGTAACAAACGCAGTAAGTGTGTTCCCTGAATCACGATCACCAACAGCTGATCGAATCCACGGGAACACACGCTCCAAGAACATTATAGAATTCCAAAGAAAGCAATCTAAAAGAGAAGACATGTTAAACATTCCTAAAGACACCAGACCACTACAGTCCCGAAATCTATGTCATACCTTTTCTCTATTAGGTGTCGGAGCTATAGAATGGCTTAATCAAATTAGTATTTTCGGAATTCATATTCACTGGAGGATAGATTTACATTTAATTTAATTTAAATTCTAATGGCTATTAAACCTACTGTGTAAAAATATTTCAATTTTCATACCTCACATCAGTGGGGTACACATTCAACAGTTCGGCGATGGAGAGAAGCTAGACAAAAAATTCCATCAGGATACAGCTCTAGGGCAGTTGTTTCCAGAACCATAGATGATTATATGATGAACGATGACACAATATGCAATACAGTTGGATACTTTTAAGGCTGCGATTGGAGGCTGTTTGATTGCAGTTGCCAAACAGGAAAGAGTTTTAGTGCATTTGTCACTAAGCACAGTTGAAAGATGCAGAGGAGAAGCACAGATGCCCCTTGGGTGGTCCCTTCTATTTATTTATTTATTTATTTTTGTCCCCTTTCTGCCTCCTCACTCCTTTAATTTTTATGTCCACTAGATTTTTTTTGTGGTGTTGTCCTTGGGGTTAGGTGTTACTTTGCCCCTATATCTTTTTGTGACATTGGTGCCTTCACAAAATGGCGAGTATAGAGTCACAAGATGGTGGCTTATAACTGCCCTGAATTTTTACCTCAGGATCTGGGGCCATAGGATTCTAAGGGGAAAATTCTAGAACCAGGGCGGCCATTTTGGAGAGAGAGGGTCCAGAGAGCTTGGGTTAACCGTGGTGAGGAGTGAGGCGACTCTGTGGGGAGGAAGGCGCTTTAAGTGAGGGTAGATCGTCCCCTGGGTTGGCTGCCCCTCTTGTATGACGTGCCCCCTGCCTGTTGACCTAGCCCTGCCATTACTGGACTGCCATTACTGGACTGCCATTGCTTCCCTCAGTCTTTCCAGTGTCCCTTGTGAATTGTCCCTGAGCCATCTCTGGGGAAAGTGTGGGTGGCTGGACTGGGGAAACGCGGAAACGGGAGTGGCTGAACCTGTGAAGACGCCAAGAGTGGTGGTGTATTGGCCCATTCCACAACTCCGGTTGTCGCGTACTGGCTAGTAGTGAGGCAAGTCCCGAAGTTACATGCCTAGAGCCCAGATCCTTGTGAGATACCCAAAGCGGAAAGCAGAACTTACCGTAGGGGCTCTGGAGTACTATGTGAGAGGTGTTCACTGACGCGAGCCGTGACCCCCCCTCACCCCCACCTCTGCGGGAGCGTCCCTGTCGTAAGCCTTCAGCCGTGTGAACTTTGCTGACAGGATTGCTATGTCGACGGAAGAGGTGGGGAGAGCTAAAGGAGGCTGGGTGTGGGCGGGGATCTTCCTGCGTGTGGAGACGGCGAGGGGGAGCCGCCGGGAGAGCTGACTGACGCTGTGAGAACCAGCGGAAGCGACGAGATTCAGCTCTGGTCAGGAAGGCGAACGAAATCAGCTGGTAGTGAAGCATTCCCCGGTCCCCGCACAGCTGATCAGATTCGAGGTGTAAGCGGACTGAAAGAACTACTCGGAAAAAGTAAGCTGGGATCTCTAGGTTGGAGGGAGGTGAGGAACGATATTGGGACTGAAGCGGGACAGCGATACTGGCCGTGAACTCACACCCAGGCTTCAGGACATTCCCCATTTAATGTTCTACGGCATGAATATTTCTCCATAAGAACGTGTCCTTCTGACTTCAGTGCCCTCCCTGTTTGAGCAAGGTCATCTGTGAAGGAAGTTTAAATTTGCCATTAATGGAAACCAGGGAAACAGGGCTGTTCCAGGGATAAGAAAGTGTGGGGTTACACTTTTATGCAGAACATTCAACGCCTGAGAAAGTCAATGTGGGAACCTGTTAGTCTATTGAGGGTTTAGAGCAAGTTAAATAGCTTTATTAAATGAAGTAATATCCTGCCTGTCTTTATTCAGATACCCAGCTGCTCGCACCGAGGCGTACTTGTGCCATTATTAGAACTGTTGCTGAAAACTTGTACCATCCTGTTTGTAATGTCCTTGACACCTCAGGGGTAATGTACAGCCTTGCCTTCCTGTAAAGAAGCTTGATAATTGCTGATTACCTTCTCTAAGATTGTAGAGTATATATATATATATGCTGCTTGCTTAAGTTGCAGGAGTTATCACTAAGTTCCTTATATTTGGGGGAGCAAAGTATTGTTAATGTCATACGGAACTTGGCACAAGCTAAATATGGAATATGAAGTCATTTAATGTACTGAATTTGAAACACTGCTAGAAGCCGAAAACATAACAAAGAGTTTTATAAAGCAGACCGTATTTTTCTAAACTGGTGTAGTGTCATCTTTTTGTGGATGGTCGCTGAGTTAGTATGCGAAGTGTGATGCAAGCATAGCACAATTGCTTTGGCGTTAGTCCTACTGTCTCTGTGCCAGGCTACCCTATGTGGACTGGTAACCCCAGGTCTAACAGTCTTTTTTAACTTTTATTGGTATTTTAATATATACAATATGTAATATTTGTATTGTGACCCCATTTACATTTTTTACTCGGTTTTATGTAAAGCTTTATATTATTCAGTAGATCAATTGCCTTAAATTTTTAATTTTATATTGTGTTTTCTATTCTGTTTTTATGGTTGAAAACTGCTGAAATAAAGCTTTATTGGCTTGACTAATGGGTTCCAATACAGGAATTGGAGATTCATATGGCTCTTAAATATTTTAAGTCTGGCAAACAGCAGATCCTGATAGTTAGTGGAGAATTCTATGGGACATTCTCCTATAAACTGGCCATGCTTCTTTCAGAGGTGTTTTGTTCCTTACTGTAGAGGATACAAGTATTGTGGTTTTCCTCAAGCCGAAGGAAGATCATTTGGATTCCTCAACCTGCAGACCTATGACATGGAACGCTGGATGTGAAAATATACATGAAAGTTCTGTTGAAGACACACTTTCGATGATGTCTGTTGGCTGGTCCACCATGTGGGAAAGGTGAAACATAGGGTTTTGAAGCCGGTTTGCTGATAAAGGCTTTTAACAGTATACATTGGTGGAAAGATTTGGGCTCAGGCGGTCCTTTAATAACATGGTGGCAAAAACTGTTGGCTACCAATGGCTAAGGAGGTGGTTGATGAGATACACTTGCGACCCTTCCAACTTTTCAGTGGGCTAGATAGGCATATTCCCTGTTTTTATTCCTGTATGTGATAGAACCACTCAACATGAAAATATGATCAGATAGTAATATTAAAGGCATTACTTTTGGAACAGTGGAACACAAACTATCTGTTTGAGGGATCCAGAGGCATAATTGCTGCCATTTAGCAGTGGTTGAGGAATACCACAGAAAATCCCGATACAAGTAAAGGAATACATTTGAGCTTCTGGCTCTTGGTCTACTTAAAGGAGAAAAGCATGACTTCTAAGGTAAGGTACCCCTTAAGGTCAGTAAGGGAGCATTTTAAGGCCACATAAATGGATGTATATAATATATTCACTAGGGAAAAAATTTTGAAACTTGAATTGTGTTTTTAACACAAATGCGAGAGTGCACTTAAATTCACTAGTTACTGCACTGAGCACGCCATAACCCCACGTTGGGATCTTTTTGTGCTGTTTTCTTTGTTTCTGGATTGCTTGCAAGTTAGTGGCCGCACTGGAGATTTTTTTGCTACTGTTTTGTTGTTTTATTATTATTTTCATTGATATAACATTCCTTAACCTTTTCATTTGTTGTGGATTTCATTATAAAGTTCAGAAACGCCCATGGGCCAAGTTCACTCTGTAAAATTGCATAAATAAGTTAACCTATTGATGATCGACCCAAAGGATTCCAGCTCTTCAAATCTTATGGTGTAGTGCCGAGGCCTGCGCGACTGCAGTCGTTTCTGCAAACACAGCAGCCTTGCATGGATCTACAAGGGGCACAGATCTGTCCTGACTGTCCCTGCTCCAACCTCTGGGGTGTATTGGCCGTCAGGATTTGCGCCTTGCTATCTGGGCTTGCTTCATCAAAAACATGGCTAGCCATAAACATCTGATCTTGATTTTATGCACTTTGTTGTGGCTCTAAATAGACCAGAGGATCAAAGTAATCTTTGTCTGACACCCCAGCAGAACTTTCCCTATATAATGTATAGTTTCGTGCTCAGAGGAAAACAACTTCATTAACTTTCAGCTATATCTATTGAATGTGTCTGTGGAAAATTCCATTGTATGTAGAAAAAGTCTATAATTCGATCTGATAAAATGTTTTGTAATGTTACTGATATTTTTGGGGTTAGTGCCCATACCTCCATAAGCATTGTGGTAGTGTTAAGAACAATGTTTCAGTGCAGTGGAAGGCAGAGAGGTATTACTTCCGAAGGGTGAATGTCTGAACGAGTATTCCACATTTCACTTCGTTTTTGACGCTTTTTCATGTGCAGTGGCAAAGTTTCATAGGGTTAAGCTATGTGCTGCCTCTGTGTACTCTAGTTAACATTAAAATTTGAGGATTAATTGTTTTAATTAGTGACAGACTTAAGGTTACTACCTGTGTTTAAACCTAACCGTTGACAAGGGAAGCCGAATTGTTATTGGCGTTGTATTAAATGTGCAAACTGAGGCATGTCCTGACCGAAGATCTGTTCTTTATTTATGGATTGTCTGCATTTCTGACGTTTACATTTTTCTTCTCAGCGGCCCTAACCGTGGACATTACATCACAATTGTAAAGAGTCATGGCTTCTGGCTTTTGTTCGATGATGACATTGTAGAGGTCAGTCTTTCTTGTCATCTTATATCACAAATATTGTTGCATTGCTTTGTTACTTTTTTTGAAATTTCTGTAGCTCTACATATGTTCTTAACGCCTTGGTGCTGGGCGGTGAGCTAGAAAGGACCTTGTCGCAGCACAACACAAGAGCTCTAACCTCATTGTGTCAGATTAGACCAATGCTTTGATGAGCAGGTTTGGGGAGTTCACTGACGGTAAGTGAGCCTTTCTGGGTCATGGAAAGAAGAGTACAGTCAAGATATTTTTAGATTATATATTTTTTTTGCAGTATCTATGTATGAAAGTTTTGGGGTGACATAAGTCAGTTGGGGAAGATCAGCTGAAGACATATATACCAGGCATGTGTATGAACACCGACCGCAAAGCAGTCTCAGAGTCTGATAACGCAACCAAGTGTTGTACTTACTGTAATACAAACCCTCTCATAAGTATTTGTTTCATGCACTAAAACTTCACTTTACTGTCCTTCCGTTTTACGTATGGACAACCAATGGGAAATAGTGAGATGCCCAAGAGTTACGGTTGTGGAAAGGAAGTCCCTGTGCTTCAGATGCCTCAACCTATACCATGGCCTTATGTGTTGTACTTAAACTTGCATAGAGTGGAGCAGTGGTGTGGATGAAGAGCACAGCAAGAGGGACCTGACGATGCAGCGAATGGGGCAACCAAGCGAGATGAAAAGATTTCAACATGGCCCAAGTCATGTATCTCTAGATCAATCAATCAATAATTACTTTATTCGATTGACTTTTACAATCATAAAAGTACAATAAAAGCAATCATATAAAAATATCAAGAACCTCACTTAATATAATTTAGTGCTATACGATTCAGTCTCAGGCATCGGCATAATACACAGCTATTACAAATTTCGACACATACCAGCAAACTGTAAAATTATCTAAGAATAGCAGATTTAAAAGGGCTGGTCTCGCTTAATTAAAATTCAGATGTGCAAATAATGGAAGTATATACTTTTGACACAAATTAGCCCATTTAGGGCAAGTTAGTATGATGTGTAAAGTGTCCAGTGCAGAAGACTCATCTCGGGAACAAACAGGAGGGTCTTGTGACCTATACCAGCCTGCTGCAAGATCATATTCAGTCGAAAATATGTAAAAAAAATCTTCTATGGTTCACCGACAAATCCAGTGTTGGATAAAATTCTATTTTATCACTACATTTTACCATAGCATAATGTAGAAAAATAGCATTTACGCTGTGAGTCTTGCAATCTGAGTTCTTGGGTATACTCGAAAAATGCTTTCTTGAATCGTGCAGTGACTGATTTGGTTATTTTCTCAGGTGAATTAAAAATCTGCAATAGGCCCAGATTTAACAGGGTAG
Organism: Lissotriton vulgaris; assembly: GCF_964263255.1. NCBI lineage: Eukaryota > Metazoa > Chordata > Amphibia > Caudata > Salamandridae > Lissotriton > Lissotriton vulgaris. The sequence continues at coordinate 536,308 of NW_028245496.1, read as the reverse complement.
TTTTTAAATAGCTCAACCATGGTATATGCAAACTAAAGTTCAAATTCAAACAATATTTTTATATTAATCTGGTAAAATCCAATTCTTTTTTAGTCCAAATCGAGCATCAGTATTAGTATTGGGCGCAAACGTATATAGTCAGCTATATAACCTGCTCCTATCTCTTCATGGGCTATTTCTGCACGGACATTCTGTGGGATTTGTAACAGTTTCCTTAGATATTTGTTTTCTGCCGTTGGTATTGAAGTAGACGATTCGTAACCCTGGATTTCTGCCCATAGGTTACAGCCGGGACACACTTAGCGTTATAGAGATATAATATGGACTTTATGTGACTATGGCCTAAATGCCTAGAAAAAGCATCGATACTAAAAGCCACCCTGTTAAAGGATTGAGTATTCGATTTCAATAATGGCACCCAGGACAGTCTGTCATCCAACAGTATGGCTAGGTAGCTAAACCTGTCCACCTTGCCTATAATGTTATCCTTTATCACATATTTCTTGTCTTTGTGCCTATGGGTCCTAAAGTCATAGTAGGTGAATTTTAAGTCCCACGTTTTCCATAAACTCATAAAATTGGTTCAATAAAGATTTCAAGCCAATAGCTGTCCAGGAAATAAGAACGGTATCCTCTGCATACTACAATGCAGGAACCGTTCTATGTCCTATCCTTGGGACGTCTTTACAGTTACCCCTTAAAAAACGATCTAAACGATTTATACATAAACTAAAAAGAAAAGAAGCTAAAATACATCCCTGGCGGACCCCTCTCCTCAGCTTAAAGTGTTATATGGCCAGGGACTGCCGGAGGACCCCCACCCTTCCGTTAACCAACATTATTAACAGGACATGAGAGGGCTTTCTTTGGAAGGCGGCGGGGGATCTTTCGACCCTCCCCACCCCCCCTGCCGTATTTATTAAAACAGTAGCAGCCCGTCCCGACGTTGTCCGGGTAGGAATTGCTGCCGGCCAGTAGTATATTGTTTTGTAGGATTTTGTTTTGATAGCATTTCTTATCTGTGACTGGCCTGTGAAACTCACCGATTCACAGTGCACTGCTGATGCATTTAAGAGTGCGCGTTCAGTAGTGTGTGAACTCGAGTTTCCCTACTTCATTTTTCCTTGCAATATTATATAGGGCGAACTCGACAACATGGCATGAGCACAATTTACATTACAGAAGAACACATTCATTTGTGGTAGGCATGGGGAGACTAAGCAATTTGCCTGGAATCACAGGATGTTGAGCTGATGCCGAGATTCGAACGTAGCTCCCCAGCTCTAAAGTTCGCAATTCTAGAACTTGTGGCGGAAGGTGTGTCTAAAAGTGTATGTCAGTGCTGGCCATCAATGAGAGAGATCTGTGCATTTTTCAAATGGGTGGTGAAAAAATATAAGTATGTTGCTGGAGATGTGGGCCGCCGTGCCACCAATGTACTTACCGGGGGAGGGTAAACACCCATTATTCCTCAACTTTCTTTCCGCATACCATCACTCCGCATACTTTCATTAGGAAAGTACCATGACTCCGCAATGCCATTATAACGCATGGAATTACATTTTATATGCTTTTACCACGAATACATTTACAACGAAATTCGTTGTAAATGCATGAATGGTAAAAGCATGTTTTTTTTATGTTTGGATAAGATAAGTATGGGTATAGGGGTATATATTTTAGGGTACGGAGGTATATGTTTTGGGGTGTTTGGTTATTTTAAGGGTTCAGATATAGTTTTGGGTTATTGGGTACAGAGGTAGTTTTAGGGTTCAGGGCTAGGCTTGGATTTTGGGGTATAGGGGTATTTTTAGGGTTCATGGGTAGGTTTGGGTTTTGGGGTACAGGGGTATTTTAAGGGTTCAGGGCTAGGTTTGGGTTTTGGGGTACAGGGGTATTTTAAGGGTTCAGGGCTAGGTTTGGGTTTTAGGGTTCAGGGGTAGGTTTAGGTTTTAGGGAACAGGGTAATTTTTAGGGTTCAGGGCTAGGTTTGGGCTTTGGGGTACTGGGGTATTTTTAGGGTTCAGGGGTAGGTTTGGGTTTTGGGGTACAGGGGTATTTTAAGGGTTCAGGGTAGGTTTGGGGTTTGAGGTACAGGGGTATTTATAGGGTTCAGGGCTAGGTTTGGGTTATAAGGGTATTTCTAGGGTTTAGGGATAGGTTTGGGTTGTAGGGTACAGGGTATATTATAGGGTTAAGATGGGTTAGTGTTTAAGGGTGTTGGGGTATTTTAAGGAGTAAGGGTGGGTTATGATTATCTGGTACAGGGGTATTTAAAAGGAGCAGGGTGGGACTAGCACACGATATGAGACATGGCATGAAGGGCGGAACGTACCACACGCCCCCAGCGTTTGTCACTCCCCCAGCACACGCCCACAGCACAACGCAGACACACCCACAAGGGACTACTTTGCTGGCACTGTTCTTTTAACTTTTAAATGTATATGGTGGGCGTCTGCATAGCCTATGTCCTTCTGCTGCAACTGCCCTTTCCAACGCTGTATTGGGTGTTGTGATTTGTGCTGTGGTTCCTGAGATTACCCGCCACAAAGGTTTGGGCTCTCTCTTTATTATATTAGTATGGATACAAAATAAATAAAAATTGAAATAAACAATATTTACACAATTACGCAGAAAATGTTACAATTGATGTATACAAGCCGATGTCGGCCCCGCCTTTCCTAGTGCATTGTCCTGATGGGCGAAATCTTACCGTTGCCTCGAGCCCCGTGTGTAGGTAATGCAAAAGCGCAACTATCTCTTGTTCGAACTTTCTCTTCTGCACTTTCTCTTCTGAACTGATTTGTACAAAGCACATTTGAGGAGGCAACAGCACTAAGAGGAACTTGGTGTGCCTGCCAACCCTGTTATCGCTCACTCTCCACATTTCACTCGGTTAAGAAGCAGTTGGAAAACAATCCCAGTGCAAACCTAGACGACAGCTGGAGGCCTTTATCACGTCATTTGGGTAAATAACTCTTTTCCAAACCTGGTTCAACTATTTCAGGATTGTTTGTTTTTGTTGAGACACACTTGCTTCTCCCTTGTCTGTAAAGCATGTCATCGTTCAGTGGCGTCCCTGTTGTTTCCATCAGAAGATCTGTCAACGCCCCTGCTGTTTCCATCAGATCTGTCACTGCTCAAGGGGGCCAGTATGAATGACACTGAAGAAAGTGGGCTCAGCCCGTGATTCGTGGAGATGTTGGAAGGAATGTGTAAGGGAAGTGTCACCACAGAAGAGGCTGCGAGAACTGTATATTTTATGTATTTTTCAAGACTTGCATCGCTTTGTGCAAACTTTACTTCGTTTATTTGAACACAGATATATGATGTATAAACAGACTTATGTGTTATTAAAGTTGATCGCACAGAAATCCTAGAACTTGTAAGGCCGCTTACCCCTCTCCTGATACTCTAGTAATGAGGGGCCAGTGGCCCCCTCAGGCCACCGGTGCCACTGCATCTGCTGCCACATTGATAGCTGCAACCCGGAGGGGTTGCTCATGTTATTTACTTTTTCTGTATCCGTTTGGTTTCTTACAGCTAATGCTTCTCGATTTTTTTATTTTGGTTGATTACATGTACACTACCTGTACGTTCCATGTTTATTTTAGATGTGTTTTTTGGTGAATGTTCTACGATCCAGTTTCGGCTTATGCACATTTTGAGTCTACATGGTTATGTTGTGGTAATTTTCGCTGTGGTATGTGCTGTGCCAGTCTTTTATATAAAAAAACCCAATAGAGACCAGAAAAAAGATTCAAACATACCTAAAATATCAGTGCATCACACATGTCGAACAGCGAACCAAAACAAAAAACCTGCTATCCCATCATTGCACTGACTGAACAAAGTGAGCAAGCACAACTTTTCAAAAAAGGCATCGAAAAGCTAACCCAGACGATAATTTTTTTAATGAAAAAATGTATAACATTTTGAAGGACCATTTTTTAAATATATAGAGTAAATCCCATATATTTCAGTGTCTGCTTAAAGGGACACTAATAGAAATAGTGCATGTCTGTCATGGTACACATAAGCAATATTTTTCTTTAGCAAGAAATCATGCATGTGCCTTTGAGAAAACCGGGCACACTGGCAAATATTCTTGCTAGGGCCTCTTTGCATTGCTCATCTAGGAAAACCTATGGCGATGGAATACCGTGTGTGAAAGAACACCCATTTTACATACAGGGACAGAAGTTCCGCCCATCACTTTCCTATCTTTTACAGCCAAAAATAAATTGTAAAAAATGAATGAATTACTAGAATTGATGGTCTTGTTTGTCAAGGTGATGCAGTCCTATAAAGGTGCATACCCACCTATGCATGGTGATCTGTTCTCTCAAGGCAGAGCGCTACTCCCAGCCTCTCGAGGTAGATGTCTTATGTTTACCTATGCGAAGGCTGTTGGCTGTGCCTTGGAGTTGTTCACTGTGCCAAGGCACTTATCATTGTGCCGGGGTGCTGTCTGGAGTGCGTAGACCTGTGCAGGTTACTTGTTATTGTCCTGATGCTGATCCTACTGACTAAGAAAGAGTGGGCAGCTAAGCTTACAGATACTGCTGTAATGCCAATGTCCACGTGGCCTCAGTATGATCGAGCAGCACAGAGAGCTAACCGCGCTACAGAGCCACAACTGGTGTCAGCTACGTGACATGAACATTGCTCTACCATATGGAGTTCAGAATGTCTTGTCAGTACCTGCCAGTCATCCAGTATGCAACACGTACTTGTCATGGCAGTCTCCACATTTACCTAGTATGTAAGGTACATATTGCCATGCCATTTGTACGCTGACCCATCATGTAAATAGCACATGTAAGTCTCTTTCTCAATTGTCCCTAGTTTGTAAAACAGACAAAAATGTTTTCATGGCATTTTACGTCCCTATTTTATGTAAAAGACCTTTGTCATGCCATTTTCCAGACATAGTATATAAAACACTGTTAACATGCAAGTGTACAACCCCAAGCATGTCAAGCATCATTATCAGGTTACTTTCCACCCCGCTAAGCATGTAATAGACCATCCAATGCCAGTTTATTTGCTCAGATCTATGTAGCACTATGGTCTTGCCAAGTTGAATGCATCCATTAAGTATGTAACACACTATGCCAATGTCCCCGCCCCTAAGTGAAGTTCTGCTATTGTACGCATTCATCCGTTTGCTTGGTACGTGAAGCACATAGCACCATGGGATTACTATGATACTATCTTCGAATCTACTGTCCTCCTCCTCGTCGTGTACTTCGAGAACATGTAGTGTGGTCCCATGTTGATTTGGGATTCTATGGACCATCATCCCTGGCCCACAGGTATTGTGCAGGCGTATGATAACCCCATCTGCCCTCTGTGCTCCAGCCAGCACTTGAAAGGGAGCCCATCAAACAACTAGGCACTTGACAGTTGTGGCATACAGTGATCCAATGTCTGTCACTCCCAGTTAACCTCCAAGGTGGGTGGTTAGTTTGCATGAGGACATGCCCAGTGAAACTTACTCCCAACATCTGTCTGCCACATTCCTTTATGATTGCACTCCACTCCATTGTAACGCAACCCCAGTGCACTACATGCGGGTCTGCCCTCGCTTATATCAAAAGTATCGCAGTTTATCACAAACGTGGCAATTCTTTAGCGACGTAGCAAAATCTTTAATTCAGTTCATCATTTGTTTAAAAATCCCACAGCACCATGTTTTAAAAGAAAATGAATTTAAATCCTACGTTTATGAAATAGTTTTCCCATGCCCTACTGCATTTCAGGAGCAGTCTTGTCAGGAGGCTTATGCTACCATGAGTAGGAATACACATAAGTGAACAAGAAGCACACCTTCACAAAAATGTAAAAAGCGGAAATTTGAAACAAAGGTCAACACATGAATGTTTTGTAAAAAATGTGTTGAACTGTTCTGGAAGGCAACCTATATACCTTTGGAGATGTTTTGTATAGTAGTTAGACAAATCTATACCTGGCTTACAAAAAAGGTCGATTAATCAGTTAAATGAGGATACAAGTAGGGAGAATCGATGGTAAACAGTCCAAATTACCAATGTAGTTCATGGATATTTTATTTCACTCGCTTAATTAAGTATTCCATATGCTAATGGTTGTAAACAACACCATCAAATTACAGTCATTCCTTCACCTTTCCTGGTATTGGCCTTACAGTGCTAGAGTAAGATTAGCCTAGAATAAGACAGTATTTTCCAGGTCTTTTTGATGGATTATCAGGGTCACAGGCAGGGCTCTCCGAGGCCATTTCAGTGCATTGGCCAGTGAGTAAGTATAAAAACTGCACTGCAACTCTTTAGTCAATTTACTTGGTGAATTTCTGTAAGTTTCTACACATGTCCCTAAAATGCCACCAAATGAGCTAAATCTCAAAAGTATTTTGCATTTAGTTTTTATGAAAACTGCTTAAGTTATTTTAATACAATGTGTAACTCTTGTGCATTGTTGCACACAACTAGTAGAGTAATGAGCGTAAGTAGATTTTAAAAAAACTTTAAACTGAGGCAGATACACACCTAAACAAAGTGTATGACTATTCAGTTGTCTTACAAGAAGTTTTTGAAGTGCTGAGCCAGACTACACACAATCCTCAAAGAGCATCAGTGGAGTTGAGAACATGTCTGCTCCTTAACCTTTATTGCCCTGTTTACACAAAATGCACATGCTCTCTGTAAGTAAAATCAAATGACTTCTGACACTTTACAACTAGCTGCTTCCATCCCAGTGCATCACGATAGGGGTTTCAAAGAGTTTGGGAGCTTTGCACTCTTATTGTGTAGCTTGTAGACGAAAATGCTGGCTTGTGTGGGACTTTGAGAAGCTGAATTCACACATGGCAGGAAAGCAGTTTTGCTTGCCGTGCGGAGTACAGACCTCTTAAACGAGTGTTGAAGAGGTAAACCTATAAGATGTGTGGAGTGACCCCCAAGGAGCTTGAGTTTGATTTTAGGAGCTCGTACATACCTAAAGGTAAGCCTTTGAATGTAGATTTCTCGTTTAAAGTTCCAGCCGTGCTACTGTCATGACTTTTTTGGGTCGTCTTCACTATAAACGGATTCAGTTCATTGAAAATTGGTCTTTCCTCTGTGCATCTGTTGAGTGGAACTCAATGGCAGAGTTGTCTTGGTTGTCAGACTACTCCATGATATCTACTCTGGACAGCTTGTGTACCCAATGACATCTGCATAAAACGCACCTGTAAGTTAATTCTGCCTGTGAAGACCCTCCGTTGTTTGCTTTTAGGCCTCAGGTTTTTGTTCTTCTGCTGTGGTGTGGCATCTGGTACTGGCGACTCACCCATTATTCTCCTCTCTGGGAAATGGTTTTGAGTTGTAACCTCGACTGCCAACTTTTAAAATCTAGTCAGATGGGATAAAGGACTCTGAGCAGGTTGAGCATGACACTTGCACATTTAGGAGGAGCGAGGCAGACTGTTATCTGCACATCGCTTGACAGGTCACACTGGACATGGAGATAAAGCCAAGACTATATTGTAGACTGTAATTGTAAACTGAGAGGAACTACACCATTTGGCCTGACAATGTATATCGTGGAATATTTTTGCTGTACTCTTTATATGATAGTATGCAAATAAACTGTGTTTTTTGCTTGGAACATGGTGAAAGGTAAGTGTTGGTGCCTCGTATACAAATTTGTGGGTCTAGAATCCAAACATAAGGTCAGTTTCGACATATTTGGATCCCTTTAAACCCTTTGATTCAGCATATTTCTCTGATATTTCCCTTTGATAACATCTGTGCCTTGACCTGCCCTAATGTGTAATTACAGTACTGCACTATATGGCAGACCACAGACCCCAGGGCACAACAGGCACTACTCACCTGCTGGAGAAGTGGATTGGCTTGGAGTCTCCTTAGCCATTGTCAAAAACCTACTTGCTAATCTAGGGAAAGGAAGATCCCAAGACTTAACAGTAGGCGGTCCCAGATATCTTGGAAGGGAAAAGACAGGCCAATGTGAAAGGAAGTGTTCTAGGTAATGCGTCTCATTTCTGTAGAACACAGTAATCTTTAAATACTTCCCACAGTGAGGTGAAGCACAGGGTAGGACATACAGTATGCTGGTCCCTGTTGAAAATAAAACAAGTAGAGGGATGATGTGCCCCATCTAGGTTAACATATGTTCAGTAGGTGGGTGCCTCATCAATCGCACAGAACTCTACCTCCCTTTTGAAGTCACTGCAAAGGTTCAGAAGACTGAGAGCCTGCAAGAACAGAGGAAGGACCAGCTTGTTTGATGCACTCCTGCCAGGGATTTGGAGCTTCCTGGTGTGTACTGTGGACTTTGTGGACTCTTTCCTGGGCTCATCACACCAGCTTTTCTGAGTTCCTCTCAAGACCAATTATGCATAGACATACTGGTGACCCCGAACGAGGGCAACCCCTTAGACTTTTGTTGGGCTGGTGCTGTTGCAGGTACCTGAGATGGGGACACTATAGAATCTAATTATTGAATGCAGTCGACCTGCAAGTGATGAGTATCCTGGGTAGCTGGGGAGTCTGGGCAAGTGGGATGGTTGGTCCGGATGATCTTGAGGGCTGTTTCCTGGAAGACCCCAGGCCAGTAAATCTCCAGGGCTGGACAGAGTAGCTAGTCTAGACCTACAGCCAGTGGCAGCTCCTATGGCGGAGGAGCGTCTCCTCCCCTGCTGAAAGTCAGCAGAGGCAGGGACATAAATAAAATGATGGTAAAACGTTTTTATTATCCTTTTTTTTTGTGGCCTGCAGGCTGCTTACCAGCCGAGCCCAGAGAGCGGCGGGGACAGCCACAGTAATGCTGCAGCACTAGGAAAGAGAGGAGAGTGATGAGCACTGCTAAATGTGCATGACGGTTTGGCCGGCCAAGCCATCATGCGCACTTAGCCTTTCTCCCCCTATCTTTGGTGTAGAGCTGGGTGGAGAAACCAATACAGGCTTCCAGTCTGTCTGAGCGCTGAACCGAGGTGCTCAGACCAATCCCATCGAAGCAGGTAAGTGAAATTTTATTAATTCTTTTATTGTCTTTTTTTGTGTTCCTCCCCATCCCACCACTTCATTATGCGAGCGGACGCTCCTGCCTACAGCTGAGCTGCTGCTAAGGAGAAGAAAGCATCAGTGCCAGAGACTTTTGAAAGATTGCAGGAAGGTCTTAAAGAACGGTTACGTCAAGAAGGCCTGGGCCGATATATTTTGGTTCAGTTGACTGTGGCTAACCATGCTGATTAAACTGATGGAAACTGCATCCAGATTGGAGCAGATCCAACTGTATCCAGATATAAAGAGACCACCATCTGTAGCTTCTGTTCAGTGGAAGGATTTTTTCATTTTATACTGTGAAGTAAAATGTAACCAAGCATCTCTGTGCCCCTGGTGCAAAGAAGTTTCCAGTCAAATTCAGTGGTTCACCAATGATGGGTTATCAATCCATTGCCTCTCACAGAGGAAGAGAAGTGACTGGAGGAGGGATGACCAGACTCCCTTGCAGAAGAGCCTTCCTAATCTGATAGAGACTACTAGCCTCAGATTCCCTAACGTAGAATTATCCCCAGACGTGAGACTGGATCTGGAAAACTTTTTGCCACAGCATCCCTGTGAGCCGGGGGGACGGGATCACCCGACTCCGCCCAGGTGTCTTCCACGTACGTGACGTCAACGAGGTCACATAAGTCCCACCTGGTGCGCCTATGTCAGTTTTTTCCTTTTCCGCGTGGAACATGAATCCGGATCGTGCTCCGGGCCTGTTCAGGCCATTCCCTTTCTCTTATTGTGTTGTGTGTGGGAACAGTGTGCGAATGCCTTCGGGCTTTAAGACTTGCTCGTCTTGTGCGCGCCAAATGTCGGCGACGGATCCTCACCCCATCTGCATGTGGTGTTTGGGGGAACACCACAACTCCACTGATTATGAAGCGTGCCAGCAGATGAAACTGAAGTCCCGGCGGGCGCGCCTGATTAAACTTCTCTCAGCTCGCATGTCCAGGTCAACGTCGTCACCACGCCCAGCCCCTGCAGAGGGTTTTCTGAACCGTTGCCTCCTTCTTCGACATCGTCGCTCTCCCAGGCTGCAAGAGCGCCGCTCACCTGTCGGTAAGTGTTGCAGCTTGTCCCGGAGGGCTGGTTCTCAGCCTGTGGGGACGCGGGCTCTCCGCGGCCCTGCGTGTCGTCCCCCCTAACCACCGGTTCCCGGTGTGAGGGCGACTAGAGCCCAGGTGGAGACATATGCGGCAGCTTTGCAGGCCTCGCTGGCTTCTCCTCCTCCTTCTTCCTCTCCTGGGACGTCAGCGGATCCTTTGCAGTGTGCGGGGCCCTCCGCGGCGTTGCCGGCGACTCCGGACCCGGCACAGGACTGGTTCGGATCCAGGTTCAAAGGATGTGGTGCCGTTGGGGTGCGTTGGGGTCCCTCTTTCGGCCCACGGCGCCTCTGCTTCGCCGCAAACTCCTACAGGAGTCCCTGCGGTGTTGTGGGAGGTCGCCGGGACTCGGGTCGCACCCCGGAGTCCCACTCGGTCCTCGGGACAGGCGGCGGCCTCGTCCGAGGTCGAGGTGACGTCGCTTCGGCGCCGGCGGCTGCTAGCCCTGGCGGCGCCACAGGTGGTGGGGGAGGGCCCTTCTCGTCCAGTCACTGGCCGATGTTGTTGGGGGACCCCTCGTCCTTCCCCGGATTCCTCTCGCCCCTCCACGCAGGTGGCTGCCTCGTCTGAGGTCGGGTCATCGACTTTCCGGCGCCGTTCCCTTGCCGTCCCGGCTCCGGCCCAGCTCTGGTCTCCTGCACCGAGCGCTGTGGCGGAGGTCGTTCCGGCGTCTCACGACGATGTCCTTCCTCAGATTGAGGACTATACAGCGCAATGCCGACGTCGGATGGTTGATTCTTCCTCGGACCCCTCTTCTCCAGAGGTTCGACGGTTGCTGGTGTCATCCTTGCCGGAGATGGGCCGAAGAGATGTAGCTTTTTCCCCGATGTCGTCTAAGGACGGCTCCTCGCCGTCACCACGGTGGTGGCCTTCGCCGGAGGCGCTGCAGGTCCCCCACTCCTTGGTCCCTCTTCCTCCTTTCCGGACCTGGCCCTTCCTTCCTCCGGTTGGCTTGGGGGACAGCCGCCTTAGCTTGCAGCCGTCACCTACTGAGTAGCTACTTTTCCCACCGCTGAGCCATAAGGAGGCGGGAGCGGTCTTCGCTCCCTCTGTTTCCACGGCTGTGGGAATTTTGCGCATAGGTGATCCAGCTGCCCATTTCCCTGCTGATCATCTTCTGGAGGTTCTCCAATTGGGCTCCATTCTTTTCTTTTGGAGACTTGGGGCCGTCTCGCCACGGTGGACCCGGTGCCCCAACACCTTCTACACCGCCACCATCCGGCGCCGTGTGATCCGGTGTGTCTTTCCCTCCACTCCTCTACCAGAGGCCCTCTTTTGCAGAATGTCTTTCCCTCTCTGCCGCCGCTGTTGGCTCCCAAGTCACTGGAGGCTCGCTGGCTGGACTCCTAGGGGTGCAATATATTCGCCTCAACCAGTGCCGCTCTGTGGGCCCTTAACACGCTGTGTGTTTTGGCTAGGGCCACTTCTTGCTTGTGGGACTAGGAGTCCCTTATTTCTGCCGCTTCTTAGGAGGGTGCCTTTGTTGATTTGAGGCACCATGTGTTGGATGGCTGGGAGCTGTCGGCGTTTATTCTTCGCTCCGCTCTGGACATCTCGGAGGTGCTTGGTCATGCCATGGCTTCTTCGGTTGCACTTCGTCGCCATGCCTGGCTTCAGGACAGTGTGTTCCCGGAGAACGTTTGGGAACGGCTGGTGGACCTTCCTTTTGATGGCGCTCTTTTGTTCCACACCCTTGCGGACTCTGCCATTCAGACGTTCTTGGCGGGGCTTCGGCCTCCTCCTCATCCTCAGTGACCTGTGAGTTGATCTGGTTTTTGGGAGGTGTTCTTCCGTTGGGGCGGGGCGCCCCAATTGTGTGGTCTGTGTGCGTCATGTGCATTAGAGTCCTCCTTGTTGGGACTGTGGGTCTGTTGGCTGCTGGCCTACCCATCTTGGTTGTGTGTTTTTGCTTTGGGTTCTACACCATGCTGGCCCTGAGACTAGGCCTTCTGGTTTTTTTTCTTTGGCTGCTTGAACCTCTTAGGAAAATTGTCCGCAGCAGAGGACAACAGGAAATACCTGCCGAAAAAACTGCAGAAGTGTTTTTCCGGAGGTATTTTCTGTTGTCCTCAGCTGCGGAAGTTTTTCTTAGGAGGTTCCCATGTCTTGGGACGTAACGTGCCCTATGTGGGGCAGTGGTAGCTGTTATATAGCTCTGTCATGCGCTGGGGAGCTGTGGTCGCCTTTGGGCCTCTGTTCTCCGTGGCGTTACGGTATGTTGCAGATGCAAACCTCTTGCTGATGTCTTGGAATGGCTTGAGTTGCGCCCCGGGGTGTCTTTCTCCGAGGTCACTGCGCTGTTCCCCTGGTCTGGCCTGCTGTCTGCGGCCTGGCTTCTTGGCTCTGTCTGGTTCCACTTCTTATTGGGCCGTGTGTGCAGACTCCTCCCTGGAGCGTGTCCGGACCCTTCTTCGCCTTCCTGCCATCTGTCTTCGGCTTGCATCTGGCTTGCCCTGAGTGCATCCTTCCGTGGTGCTCTCGGCATCTGGCTGTGCTTGCCGGTGCCGACCTACTGTCTTTCTGCACCATTGTGCCTTCTAGTGCTTTAGTGGGACAGCCATCCTTGCCTGGTCCACTTGTTCCAGTGGGCCCTGCATTCAGTTCTACCTCTACTCCCTGGGGATGAGATGGTTCTTGTGTTCTTGTCCCTCTTAAGGGCGCAGTCTGTCCCTGCAGAGCGCTGGATGGTTCTTCCTGGGTGATCTCAGGCTTCCCAGTCTGCTTCCACTTGCTTATTACTGGCGGCGCCGTTCGGCTTGGCTGCCCTCTTCACAGGGTGTGTTCCCGGGTGGGGGGGGGGGGGGGGGTGCTTGCCTTTGCTCTTACTCTTCTCCTTGGAGTCTCTAGGTTGCTCTTCTCACTCTGTGCTCCTCTTATTGTCTTGGCCTTGGGTGGAGGTTCTGTTACTTGTATAGGCGTGGGGTGTTTTGGCCTCTTTTCGCATTGCCCTCTTTTCCTCTGCTGAGTGAGGACGGGCTACCTCTTTTCTTATCTTCTCGCATCCCCTTTGGGGTCGGTGGTCCTCTAAGTGTAGGTGTTCACCTTTCCTGGGGGGACGGGGCTCTTCGCACTCTCCGTTTGAACTGTCCTCTGTGGGATTCTCTGTTATGTCCAGGCGGGTGGAGTCCTCTTGCAGACGCTCCTCCCCTTTGGGTATGGCTAGGGTATCTATTCTATGTCAAGGCATCTGCTGCTAGTAGTTTCTATCAGATTTACGAGTTACTTACTTCTGGTAACGATGTATCTGGTAGAGACAATTGTAGCTGCAGATTCCTTCACAGCCCGCCCCCTTCCTCTCTGTTCTGCGAGGACTTTTGGCTTGGTCTTCTTCACTTGGGCGGCTGTGTTTTCTATGAGTATATTCTTTCCCTCTTTCTGACAGGATGTTCGTCCTGTTTATTTGTTCATTTTCCTCCTCTTTTGGCATATTGGAGGATAGGTTTATAGGTACTTTTATGCCCTCATGCTCTGGTTGCTCCAGGTTGGTGCCTACCTCCGCGCCCGCCCTCCCCCTTTATTTATCGGGTTCTGGACCCTCTACTACCCTCTAGGTTGGGGTCTTTTGGCTGTGCCTCTTCCCTTTGTGCCTACGCCCACCCTGGCACAATACTCGATCGATTTTAAAAAGGCATTTGTGCGTGAGGAGAGATGGTGGATTAAAAAAGAAAGTAGCAAGCAGGGAAGCCGTATGACGGTTGCCCTAGTGGACAGTAAAAGCGGAGTTCCTTCATAAAAATAAAATGTTTGTTGTGTTCTTAAAATTAAAAATCCTGTCTTCACTGTTGCAAAAAAGAAAAACAATTCTCCTTGGAATGTCGCAACAGAACACCCATAAGACTGTTAGGATCAGCGGGTGGTCCCAAGGGCCAAGTGCACCTTCTCAGTATCTACATGGGTTTTTGGAGGTTGCCTGGAGCAGCAGCATGACCCCGAGGAGTCCCCTTACGAGGGACAAAATTGGCCACAATAAGTTCTCAGGAGGATAAAAATGGGTGCCCTGGAAGGGCAGGCCACCTATCCTCAAGAAACCGCTGCGGCCTGTTCAGAAGGCCCTAAAAAAGCTCGCCTATTGTTATGTGGGGGTTAGGAGTGGTTGTTAGGCGATTTGTTTTAACAACAAATGTTAAAGATAAAGCTGTACGCCTTACTGTTAGCAACTTATGTCTAAGCCAAAAGGTGCAATTTATTTATGGCGAAAGCAAAGGTTTAGATCTTGATATACCTAATAAGTTTAAACTTTGAATTGAAACCTTCATTGCCAAGGGCAGTATTTTCTGATTCTGAATACCTCTGACAGGGCCTTTTGGTATGCCCTTATATTAATGAATAGCTTTGGATGATTTTGCTATCGATGTTTAAAACGGTATGTGAGGTTTAGGGCCTGCTGGTGCACAAATTGTCACACGTTACCCCCGAGATTGTGGGAACAGATGAGATTGAAGGGGTTAGCGGACCTCGTGACATTAATTTAGGTAAGGTAGTTTGCCCGTTGGTCATGCCGCGAGCCCTCTAGAAAGGGTATCAATTTGTAATTCTACATACGAATTTGTAAATGTGTGCATAGAATTTAGTTGTGTGTGTATTAAAGTACATTTCGTTTTTGGCGAAAACACACTGACTGGGCAGTGATTTATTAAGTGTTTTTTACTTGCTAAGTTCTGAGTTTTGTAGCCCTGAACTACTCCTGGCGATGTACAAAAGTAAGCCCCTCATTTATAATCGAGAAGGGCTCTCCTGTCACCCAAATGCAAACTCACCTGCCTACGAAGTTCAGTTGGCAAAATGTGGGGCTTAAACTCTAGAGCTCATATTACGTAGACTGCCCTGGGGGCACAACGAGCATGTGCGTCCACTCATAGAACAATGTTTTGTATGTAAAGACGTTAAAACAAAATAACTTGAAAGAGAAAAAAAGTTTAATATATTGTATTCACCATTTCAGAATAAGACAATGTAGTACAACTGGGGTAGTCAGGGGCGTAGGAAGGGGGGGGGTGCGGCCGCCTTGGGTGTCATCACTGAGGAGGTTGACAAAATGGCAAAATATGTTTTAAACACATTTTATCAGCCTCCTCAGTGATGCCACTGGTCGCCCCCGGTTTGACAAAATGGCAAGATGTGTTATAAACACATTTTTGCCATTTTGTCAAGCCGGGGGTGACAAGAAATTTTCCGCACCGGGTACCACTTGACCTTGCTGCGCGACTGGGGGTATTGAAGTCAACTGCTTTGTGGTGTCTCTGAACTGACTTCCATAACAAACGCTCTTGTTTGCTTTTCAGAAAATTGACGCACAAGCAATAGAAGAGTTCTATGGTCTAACATCGGACATATCTAAAAATTCGGAGTCTGGATATATATTATTTTACCAATCAAGAGACTGACCGTGGAAAGCGAACAGTGACGCAAAAAAAGAAGCGCGTCAAACTGCTACTTGATGGCTTATTTGCTGCTTAAATGCTACCATGGTACCCTCCATCCTGTACCATGCCTGTTGCTAAAGATACCAGTTGTCGATGTGAGCTTTCGTTAGTCCAAAGCACTTTAAATGATGCTGCGTGCAGAAAACGTAACTGGCGACTTTCTGTGAAAGAGCACTTTCCCTTCATATAATGGTGCAAAGTAGGAGCATCATTCATGTTTGGTACTTTTGGGTACTCTGATTAGGAGTGGATTATAATTGTGATCATTTATACGTGTGTGTTTATAGCAGAAAGAACCTGACACATTCCAAAAGCTCTATGCTGGCGCAGATAAAGTGTTGACCCAACCCCTCATTGCAGGCGCCCGCCCCGCCAGGACATGCAGCTGGAATCCTGCTTTGTCTGGGAATGCCTCCCTCAAACATTGGACCACAATAGAGCACTTGGGATTTCTCCTTGGCAAGCATGTGAGATGCAATCGGTAGATATGTTTTTGTATGAAGGCTTGTGTCTTTGTCACAGTTCGAACTCGTTTGCATTTTTCAGTAACAAGAGGTAGTTAATGTTTACCATGTCTGCAGCTTGGCTCAGTACCTCTAATCCTGTGCTTCCGTAGCTTAAGCAAGACCTGCCTCGGCTGAGCTGTGCCATGAGTGACCGCCTGATTCGTGGACATTGGGAAGAGAATTTGGCAGGTTATTCCACAATGTTGACAATTCTCCCAAAGTGAGCCGGGGTCGGGTGATATCCTGCAGCTGGAAGATGCAGTCCATTATCTAAGGGTCTCCATATAACAACGTCATAGAAATGCATGGTGTGGGTCCGAGTGACATACACGCTTTGACTGCGCTTCCATCCGTCTACTGAACTGTTGGACCCCGTTGCTTTGGAGAGCCTTCTTTACAAACTTTAAAATACACATTGCCAAAGTGGAGACTTCTGTTGTCAAGTGGTGGTAATTAACGGCTTCCTTGTAGGTTACCAACAAGGATAATTGCACTAAGATTTCTTCCAAGGTGAGCCAACTCGCTTTTAGATACGCTCTGTCAAAATCAAACCATAAATAAATAACTGAAATAAAATGACTGTTTTCATATAACTTCATTCTGGGAGATCAAATGTTCTCCTGCTGTCAAGCATGTGCGTAACCTGCAGAGAACTCCTGCACCCAAGAGAATGTTCTGTTTATCAAAGTGTGCTGTCACCACATTCAAATATCAGGAATTTAATGCGCAAATCACAACACAAATTGACATCTACATCTCGGCGTCTAATATAAACACATGCAAATGCCATATTTGTGTGGAGAAAAGTCTTCCAGATAAATTCTGTAAATGTGACCGATTGTTGTAGATTTCCCCAATTACGTTTTTGTTAAAATGTCTAACGTTACATTTCTTACATGTATGTAAAGTTACATTTCTTACAGACCGTGTCCCTCACCGCTTACCTTTCCCTTTCCATATTCGGAAAGAAATGTGATCATAGCCTGTGCAATGTAATATAATGTAGATATTTGATTTGAATCCTATCTTTGATGGTGGTGCTTCCAGGCATATCTTGCACTGTATGGGGAGTGTGGAAAGGCAGATTGGTGTGCCGAAAGGAGGTTATCTGTTCATGCCTATGAAGTAGAAAGATTTACATATTATTTTTCTATAGATTAAAGCTATACCTTAATCTTTCCTTGACCTTAAAGCCAAATGCATACAGACTAACAAGGGTAAATTGTTTTATCAAACGAAATGTTAAATATAAATGTATATAGTTTATCTTCAATTTAAACTGGATGTGTGCAATTAGAAAAGCATGCACATGTTCAAGGCTGCACATTTGCACAAGGAATTCACTGCTGAATAAACTAAAAATGCCAACTACTCTTCTGAGGATGTGTTATAGTAGTCTTCAAGCTGCCTTTTGATAATTAAAGCACATGTATATTCCCAGACATTCATATGGTTTGTTTCATCTGTTTATACCACAATGTACTACATGTTTTGAGAGGTACGGCTTAAGTGAGATTTTTTGGATCCTGCTTAGCAAATGCTTGGTGCTGTGATAGGCAGTGTTAAAGAATCTGCAAGGCATGTATCAATATGCACAGCAGCCTCAAAGTCTATGGTAGCTGCAAGCAGTCATTGGGATTTTGTTGAGGGCTTGGTGAGCACTGTAAGGCATCAGCACTGTTTAATGTGTTTGAATAATCTGTTGTGGTCCCTCTACTGATTAATTACACGTTTTGATTACGAGTTTAAGACTTGGAAATAGTCTCACAATAAGCAAGAACAGGTGAATAATGATTATTCTCTCATTACTTTATAGTTGGCAATACCTTTGGCATCTGTGGCAACAGTCTTCCGTCTGTCACAAAAAAACTACTTCCAACCTTCTCATTGCAAGTAGAATCGAAGATGACAGTTCTAGATTGGTTGTCTTCAAACACAGACATATATATTGTGCCTCATTTTCTGTGCCAGTCAACAGTTACTTAGCATCAGTTGGCCATAATTTCTAACTCCTACATGGGCGAACTAGATGTCGTGCAATACTATCATGAGGGTTCTGTTCATTAGTATGCCATTAATACACAACTACATTCAACCGCCCCCTTTTTGAAGCCCCTCAGAGGACAAAATAAACCTTGCTCACACTCGATCTTAAACTGAATCCCCCTAAACCAGAATCTCTTCTTCCTCAGAAAGAGACTCTAAAAATACAATCCCGGTGGAACTTTTAGCCTTCCTCTAATTTTCACATTCCTTGACTTCCACATTGTCAACTAAACTTCAAAAATGCCCAATCTGCATTCTTTTAACTCTGCTTGCTACACAAGTTCTAGGCCACTGAATAATGCGGCAGGGGAGAGCCAAATTATGCAGCGGGATTGATTAAATTATGCTACAAGAAAGGCTAAATTATGTGGTATAATGCGCCAAATTGTCTGATCGTTTTACCCAAACATAGCAAATAAGCTACAGAAAGGTGACCAGCTAACATTTGCAAAAGGGACGTCCACTATGCAGCAATACGTGTTGCTGCGTTTTTAGCAATTTTTGAACTGTTTGAGTTAGAAACCATCTTTTTTCTTGCTAAATTCTGCAGATTATGGAGCAGATGATGTATAATGTGGCACATGTGACATACCAATAAATATGCGAAAAACGCTGCACAATCGCATAATCCCAGTGGTCCTGCAAAAGGTTAAACCCTACATACCCATAACTAACATCTAGGCTGCAGATCAAGCTCCGTGACTGCTTCATGGAGCTACCCACATCACAAGATTAATCTATTGCTCCCTAGCCCCATAAAGGCAGTCGTGATTGATATTTATTAATGCAGATTCCTCACCTTTGAACTATTCCCAGGTGCCAGACCGGACCCGGAAAAAATAAAGCATCAGCCTGCCCCGCCCCATTTTATGCTATGAGATTACTAAGGCTCAGCCAAGCAAGCAGACTAGAATGTAAACTCAAGCCTATCCCATAATGCCAATACCATGAGAGGCATGGGTTTTGCTTCACCAACATGCTAGGGGTGGAGGAAGTGACCTCACATACCCTTTGATCTTAATGACCTCACACGAAGTGGTATTATATGGCATTTGACCCTTATTCTTTGCAGGAAGACAGATCACAAGTCCATAACATCACATCAACTGACATTGCTGACGTTCTATTATAACTGCATGATTAGTATAAAAGCATAACACAGACCAATGTATATTTTAATTTTCATACCACATATATTATAGTGCTGACTTTATATTTGAAACTTCTGTGAAATAATACAAGCTTTGCATTTTAGTGAGCGAGCAAAACAATTAAGCCAGACCTCTTCTAGTGGGTTTCTTGCCCTGAGAAAAATGTAAAAGAATGGATTGAGATTGTGCATTTTAAAGCAAATTTTTCGCATAAATGTGGGTAATTGCTATATGTGCGGAAATGGCACGCCAAGCCAATTAAACCTAACATTCTGCAGGAGTTGGCCCTATGTTTTTGTGGTATGAGCACCACTATATGTCAATAATGACTTTATGCCAAGTCCGGCAATTTTTTCATGGGTGCACCCATGAACCATATATGCCCAATTCACAAAAATCGTAATGGCAGAATTTTGCAATTTATGTATCTAATATATAATTAGTGACACTTATGTTAAACATTACCTCAGTATGTCAGGGCCAGCATTACGTCATGGTTGCCACCTCCTATATGTCTGGTGTCCACCTTTATGCCAAGAATTACTTCCATTGTTCTAGTACCAACATTTTGCCATAAGTGTCTCTTTGCCAAGAATTTCCTCTAGTATGGCAGTATTTTTCACAAGTGCCCTATGTGCCAGGAAGTACCTCTAGTATGATGGTAACAGTTTCAAATCATTGGTGACCTTTATACCAAGAATTACCCGCAGTGTGCCAGTGTCAGTATTATGTCACAGGTGTCTGTTGTGCGAAGAAATGCTTCAAGTATGCCAGTGTTTTACCCTGAGTATCTCTAAAGGATAATAATCACCTTCAGTGTGCAAGGGCCGAAGACAGACTTGCAAGCATCTCATCACAGGCTCACTCACGTTCATTCTCTCACAGTTACTCATTCATTCTCACTCACACTTTTGTCGTATGGTTTCCACTAGGAACTGTTCGTTTGTTGGACAGCATAAACGTTGGGATGGTGCCAGATTGATTCCATGCACCCCCTCAGGATATGTTGGCCTTTAGACCTGCTAGCTCAAAGTGCCACCATAAGTACCCCTACAACCTGACAAGGCAATAAATGGTTTGGGAAACCTCAGAACATGACAACCCTGACTCCCCAGGGAACTATGGTAACAGATCTAGAATCTTTTCACGAAGCCACTTGTGCTTACTTGGAGAGATACACTAAAAATTCAAAAAGGGGCGTTTTTAATATGTATTGAAACATTGTGATTCTTGTAGAAAGTAGTATGTTTGCTTCAATGTTTAATAGACTGAAGCAAACAAAAGTGATTAGCAATATAAGGACAGTGAAAAGAATGAACAATTCCACCCTTGTGCTAAAACAGTGTATTTAGGCTGGTATGTAAATACAGTGTATAGTGTTCTCCTTCTATGCGTTCCCTAGCCTAGTTGCCTAGGACGGGTGCTCTGCCAAGAATCTCCTACTGAATGATCTAAATCCCCATAACCTGAAGGCAAGGTACCTAGGTGCCAAGTTGAACATCCTTCCTCGTAGAGGGTAAACAAGAATCCGCTGTGCTGAGACGGTGACAATAATGATGTCCTCGCAATGACAGCAAATTGCTCCTCTAATTTGAGCAAGGAAGAACATGTGTATTTATAACAACAGCATCAATGCTTCTGTGTCGTGGCTTCATTCAAGGTAACATTGTATCTGAAAGAGACTACTAGCGGCCGATTCCTTCACGCAGAATTATCCCCAGGCGTGAGACTGGATCCGGAAACTTTTTTGCTACAGCATCCCGGCGTGCCGGGGACAGGGCGACATCACGCGACTCTGCCCAGGCGTCGTCCCCATACGTCAGCGAGGTCACATAAGACCCGCCCCGGCGCGCCTACGTCAGTTTTTTTCCTTTCCCGTGTGCAACGCGGATCCGATCCTTGCTACGGGCCTGTTTAGGCCTCCTTTTTTCCTTCCATTTCCTTTTGGTGGAACAGTGTGTGAATGCCTTCAAGCTTCAAAACTTGCACGTTTTGTGGGCGTCTTATGTCGGCGACGGACCCTCACCTCATTTGTATGTGGTGTTTGGGGGAGGATCACGGCACCACAGATTGTGCGCCCTGCCAACAGTTGAAGCCGAAGTCGCAGCGGGAGCACAAGATGCAACTTCTATCGGCGCGTCTCTCCAGGTCGACGTTCTCCCCCCGGTCTGCTTCGGCGATGGCTTCAGATACGGCCGTCGGCCTCGCCCTTCTCCGATGTCACCTGAGTGTCGCTCCCGGGTGGGTAAGTGGCGCAGTTTGTCCCCGGGACTGGTTTGCGACCTGCCGGCAGCGTGGACTCTCTGCGGGTGATGCGGCCCGCGTGTCGGCCTATCCACCGTTTCCCGGTGTTGGGGCGTCAAGAGTCCAAATGGAGACATACTCGGTGGCCTTTAAGGCCTCGCTGGCTTCTCCTCCTCCTTCCCCTCCTGGGGCATCAGCGGATCCCTCACCCTGCGCAGGGCCTTCCGCTGTGCCCCCGGTTGGTCCGGCCACGGCGCCGACTGGTTCAGATCCAGGCTTGGAAGATGTGGTGCTGTTGGGGTGCGGCTCCTCAGGGGCACATCCTTTAGGCCACGGCGTCTCTGCCTCACCGCAAACTCCCACAGGAGTCCCTGTGGTGTCGCAGGAGGTTGCCGGGGCTCGGGTTGCATCCCCGAGCCCCTCTCGGTCCTTTTACAGGGTGGTCCTGTCTAAGGCAGAGGTGAGGCCGCTACGGCGCCGGCAGCAGCTGGACCGTGCGGAGCCACAGGGGTCGGTCAACCCTCCTCGTCCTGCTCCGGGTCGAGGCCGGGGGGGGACCCCATGTCCCTCTCCGGGCCCCTCTCGTCCCTCCCCACAGGCAATTGCCACGTCGGAGGGCGAGTCAGAGGTTGAATCGTCCCTGGCGCCACCACATGGGTTGCCGAGCGATCTTCACCTCATTCTTGGCCGGAGAGGGCTTTGTGCCACTCCCCAGGCCCATCTTGTTCCCCCACGCAGGTGGTTGCCTGGGCGGGGGCCGGGTCGGCTTCGTTCTGGCGCCGCCCTGGGGCCGGTGCAGCTCCAGCTCTACTCCAGTATCCGCTTCGGTCTCTGGTGCGGGGTGACTTGGAGGTACCTTGTCTGGTGACACTGGATGGTGCCTTTCGACCTGCCTCAAGCAGCGGACTCTACGGCTCCGCTCAGGGGTCGTACCGCAGATTCGTCTACGGACGCTCCTTCTCCAGAGGCAGGCTGTATATTGGTGTCGTCCTCCCCAGAGACTAGTCGCCGTGTGGTGTCTTTCACCGGCATCGAAGGGCGTCTCCCCGCCCTTCCTGAGGCAGAGGTGTTCGTCGGAGGAGCGACAGGTCCCTCATTCTTCAGCTCCTTCTGACTTCCAGGTCTGGCCATTGCCCGTCCCGTTTGGCCTCGGGGGCAGCAACCTTAGTTTGCAGCCGTCGCCCACGGAGGAGCTGCTTTCTCCACTGCGGGGCCCTACGGAGGCGGGTGCGGCCTTCGCTCACGCGGTGTCCGCGGCTGTGGGCATCCTGCGCATGGGTGATCCGGTGGCAATTTTCCGGCGGACCATCTATTGGAGGTCCTCCACCAGGGCTCTGATGGGAGGGAAATCTTACTTCCCTTTGAAGGTTCGCTCCTTTCTTCCTTTTGCAGACTGCTTTTCCCTCCCTGCTGCCACTGTCGACTCCGCTGTCCCGAGAGGCCCGCTGGCTGGACTCTTGGGGGCGTAACATGTTCGCCTCAACCAGCGCTGCCCTGCGGGCCCTTAACACCTTATGTGTGCTGGCTAGAGCCTCTTCCTGGGTGTGGGACTCGACTGAGTCTCTGGGATCTGCAGCGTCCCAGGAGTCTGGTCAGGTGGATTTACGGCATCATGCATTGGATGGCCGGGAGCTTGCGGCGTTTATTCTCTGCTCTGCACATCTCAGAGGTGCTGGGCCGGGCCACAGCTTCCTCAATCGCTCTCTGTCGCCATGATTGGCTTCGGGACAGAGTATTCCCTGAGAATATTCGGGAGCGACTCATCGACCTTCCGTTTGATGGCAGCCTGTTGTTCCTGGCCCCGGCCGACTCCGCCATCCAAAGGCTCTTGGCAGGGCTCCGTCGTCCTCCTCCTCCGTCCCCTCCTCAGTGACTCCTGAGTTGTGCTGATTCTGGGCCTTTTTAGGCCGGTTGTTGTGGCTGTAGAGTGGGTTTTCTGGCCATTAAGTCCTTCCTTGGGACTTTGGCGTTGTTGGCTGCTGGACGGCCCTTTTGTTGATTGTGTGTGCGTTCTGCCGGAGTTGTTGCGCAGACATGGCCCTGAGATTAGGCCTTCTGTTTTGCTTGGTCTGCTTGTCAAGCCTTCCGCGGGGGGGTGATTTTTTCCATGGCTCTTTTGTTTTTCCTCTGCTGCAGAAGTTCTTCCAAAGAGAGTTCCCATGTCTTGGGACTTAAAGTACCCTATGTGGGGTAGTGGTAGCTGTCATATGGCTTGCGCTCTGCTAGGGGGTTCTGGTCACTTTCGGGTGCCTGTTCTCCATGGCGTTTATGTAGGTTGCTTTGCTTCCTGAGGTCTTGTGCACGGCCACTCCTAGTGATGTGCACAGGCATCTCCTCTCCCTGCTCCTGTCCTGAGGTCTGGGATGCTCCTGTGTTCTCCCTTGCCAGGCACCGCCTACTCGGCCTTCCTTGGGTCTCGGGCTGTTTTTTCTTGCTTCTGGCGGCTTTTGACTGCCGGCGCTGTTCTGGCTGGCAGGCTGCTCTCCATCTGGTGTGGGTTCGCCTTCTTCCCCCCTCTTTTCCTTGGGCCCTCTAGGCTTCTTCTGCTTCCTGTCTTCGCATTGGGCGGAAGCTATGTTGCCTTGTGGGATGTGGGGTGCTTCGGCCTCTCCGTCCTTGCCCTTGGTTCCTCTGTTGTGAGTGTCAAACCTCTTCGGCCTTCTTTTCCCTCCTACATCCCCTTGCGGTCAGTGGGGTTCTGCTTGTGGGAGTTACCTTGGCCTGGCAGGGGCGAGGTTGTACCTGGTCCACAGATCTGGTCCCCTGTGGGGACCTCTGTTCTGCCTTGGCTGGTGGGGTCCTTTCGCAGACCCTCCTTCCCAGGCGGTATTGCTAGGGTATCTATTCTACGTGAAGGAATCTGCGACTAGTAGTCTCTGTCAGATGTACAGGTTACCTTCGGTAAGATGTATCTGGTAGAGACGATTCTAGCTGCAGATTCCTTCACGGCCCGTCCTTCCTCCCCTATTCTGCGAGGACCCTTGGGTTGGTCTTCGGTACTTGCCTCCCGGTGGGGGGCTGTGTCTCCTGTGAGTGCCTTTCTTGTTCTTGACGGGTGGCTCCATCTGGGGACGGTTCTTTCCTCCTTGGTTCTTTAGAGAATGGGATTCCGGTGCTCCGGTGCCCTGCTGCTCTGGCTCTCCAGGTTTGGTGGGGATTGCTTCTATTCCTGTCCTCCCTCCACTCCCTTCCTTCCATTGCTATCCTCTGATTAAGGGTCATTTGGCCATGTCTTGCCCTTGTCCCTTGTAGGTAGTTGCCCTCTATGTTGGCGTGGCTTGGAAGTTTGTCGTCCTGTCTGTCTTGCAACTGGTCCCATTCCTTGCTCAGGATGGGGGTGGTGGTTTTACTATGTGTACCATGACTTTTACCCATGTTCTTTGCCTCCGGGGCGCAGGGATGGGAAACTGTCTATGTGCTGGCAGGGTGACTGCGCAGGGCTCTGCTTGTTCTTCTTTCCCTACCCTTGGGTTCTGCGTTGTTGGCACTACTCTGGTTTTGTTGTTAATCACTGTTTCTTTCCAATGTTGTTGCTCTTCGCACACTGTTCCCATGATTCCACAGTTTTTTATCTGGTGGTTCCGCGTTGAGGTGCGGAAAACTGACGTAATCGTGCCAGGGCAGGCCTTATGTGACCTCACTGACGTCATGTACGCGGCTGACGCCTGGGCGGAGTCGCGTTTTGTCGCCCCGCCCCGGCGGGCAGGGATGCTGTGGCAAAAAAGTTTCCGGATCCAGTGTCACGCCTGGGGATAATTCTGCATGAAGGAATCTGCTGCTAGAATCGTCTCTACCAGAAACATCTTTACCGAAGGTAAGTAACTCGTACTTTAGCTCTGTGATAGCACTGTCGTCATATGGATGAATAATAAGCAACCACATTTGCACAGTGTGATTTCAGGGTATTGTGATCATGTACCTATGAAGTGGTATTGTAAGCAGTGTGATTTCAGAGGTACTAATTCTGCGTTGTCACGCAAGCAAATGTGTGTCAAAAGTCATTGTGTGGAAAAAGAAGAAAACTTTAAAAACACGTGCATGTAAAATGGCAGTGTTTCTTCCTGGGCTGAACCTAGGCACGTGGAGCTTTCTTACATCACTTTACAGTAATTTTCCTTCTTTCTCACCTACTCCCTTGCTTTGACTCTTAATCTCACTGGCTCATATTTACTGACAATCTGGCACAAGTTTACTAATGCTTTGTGGCGGGTTTGCCTCGCCTATGTGGCACAAACCCAGTGAAAAATGTCCGGGCGGGATTCTCGATCCTAATGTAAAATTGCACTGTGTGCTGCTTTGTGTTATTTTGCATCAAGGGCCGGTTCAATGGATGGAGCACGGGCATTTTCATGTAACCATTCATGGGATTTGATTTCTATCCCTATCTACAAACATTGGTAGGCAGGAATTTGCGCCAAAACTTTATGCCTCCAGGCAGTAGTAATGAGAAGAAATGTTTTAATTTCTCCCCGTTTTTCCAACTTAGCATCTGGCTGCATCGTACAGCACATATACAAAGTAGGAGGAGCCTTAAAGCCTAGTTTTCAGACTGGAAAGGACCCCTTCCAGTACAAAACCTATGCTTCAGAGAACGTATACACTCTTGCACCATGGAACAATTGCGTGTGGGTTGGCGCATGGCTGCCAAAAGTGTGCCAGCACACGGATAGGGAAATTATCCATATCTTAGTTGATAAGGTGCATTTTAATTTTTTCTCTCTCCCTTTGATTGATATGTGTATAGGTGGTGTAACAACAAGTGAACCTTTCTAGTTTAACAGCATGTGTATGTACTACCGCCCCTGACTCATTTCAATCACCACCACTACTATGATATGTGTGTTCAACTTTGTTCTTCTCAATTATGCCAGAGGAGCTTTTCCTTGCCTCTTGACTTCCCCTTATTGTTGAGCTGCTAGGTATTTCCCCTGATATTGTACCTCTCTATCCGCTGTCTTCTGGTAGCTTTAGAATCGGTCGCTGCTTCCCCTTACCTTTGATGACTGCCGCACTTGTGTTTTAAATACTGGGTCTAGAAGAACCTCTGCGGGAAATCTCCACACCAAATGACAAGGTTCAGCCATGAGTGGGGCAAACTCTAACACCTCTAGGAAAAGATCAGACCGCTCTCTGCTCGTGTGCAAGAATCGTTTGTAAGCAGCTAATCTATTCTAGATGAAGCATTGTGCACAGCAGAATAGTAGGCATTTTTCCGATTCTCTCTGTTCTTCTGCCACCAGCGCCTAGTGTTCTATAAAATAGTTTTTAGCAATGATGTGTGCATTCTGCCATGTAAGTTTGACTTGACTAAGTGAGGCTCGAGGACAGTGGCACATACTTCCTCTTTCAGCCCTATTCACACCATCTCCCCAAACTTGGACAGGTATCTCCCTTTCAAGTAATGTGTCGTTTCAATTCTTAGAACATTTCAACTTTTATTTTGGAGTGCATGGTATGTGCCAACTGACCCCCAGATCAATTTTTCCATTTCGACGACCTCAAATTCTGATTAAATAATTATTCATCCCTCAGCAATAGTGTCTTACTTAAAGGTTCCATCACAGCAGGGACAGCCAAGAAGGCCCACAATCATTGTGTGGGCACCTTACCCACTGTTTTTCGGTGTCATACAGTTATGGCATGCGCTGCCTCAGCTACTTTGAATCTTTCCTCTATCCATTTGCTTGTTTCTGACTCTGCATTTCTTCAGTTTATCTTTTGCGAATTTTAGTGCCATCTTCCATGAAATGTTGTTGAACATTATCTTTAATTTGTCGGAGTATAGTTTTTTTCCACATCAAGATTTTATTGTCAACAGTTGTATCAGCCCTGTTTTGGCCAAAGGGATTTTAGTGATACAATATACATGGTAGCAGTATTGATGTCAACATTAGCAATATCTGGACACTATATTTTAGAATCTAAAAATGCCAAACTTTGATGGGAACAATAAACAGCAGTGCCATAAATCTGATATAAAAAGTCTAACACATGCAGTTCTCAGCCACCTTAATCGAATGACTATGTAATTACATCCCAAGTTATCTCTCATCATTCTGTCATCCCACCAATTCCCTATTTGTTGGTACAGCCTGGACAGGTTCTTAATGTAGACCCCGATATTCCGCCCACCAACTCCAAATCTTAGGGTGTTTCTGGGTGCACCCCCTCACCCTGAATATTGGAATCTCCAACCCCATACAGAAATCGAGTCCTTTCTTCCACACACCCACTAGTAGTTGGGTTGTGTCCTTCCACGCCCTGGAGATTTCACTTGCCGCCAATGTATGGCGTTTGTATTTGTTGCCCCCAATACCGTCTGATATGTAGCATATCCAATCGCGGCAAGCATGGAATGTCCCATCCTAACACCTCTGAAAGGCATGTGACCACCCCCCAGCAGAACGTTGAGAGCGTTGTACATTGCCACACTGTATGTAGGAGAGTGCCGACCTCAATTTTGCAGCGCAAGCAATGAGGAGAATCAATCAGTCCAGCCGGCCCGCCAGAGCCTGTGTCTAGTGAAATAGACCCTATGGAGGTATTTACATTATATGAGTCGTAAGCGTGTCGCGATGGCTGCACCACGCGGGGACTCCAGCACCTCGGTCCACTCATTGTCCAGGGGGCCTGGATCTTTTTGCCAGGCTTTGCGTGTTCTGTTAAGTGTCCTGGGGCTATTGGTCATTAGTGTACAGTAAATCTTGGTGATCTTGTGATCACCTAGTTCTCCCATGAAAACTTTCACCTCAATGGGGTTGATTAGGGTACATCTTCTAGGTATGTGATGTATAGGGAGAAGGCATGGCGAAATTGGAGGTATTTATATAACTGCGAGTGAGGCATGTTATATTCTTTTTGAAGCTCCTGGAAGATCTTTAGAGTTTGAGCTTGGAGAACATCTCCAACTCTTTATATGCCGATGGCCTCCCAGCCCCCAAATTCAGACAACATTGATATCTGAGGCAGGAGCCTGTTGTGCCAGAGGGTAGTCTCCTTCGTTAGTCTGCCCCACAACCCAATGCGATGCAGTGATTGTCTCCAGGTCACAAACACCGTCCTAGTCGCTGGCGGCAGCATTTTAAGCATCTGGCCCGGATATAGGACCATGAAGGGTGACATTGTGTCCCTCAAACAGCATTCGACTGCATAAGCTGGATCTCGTCTATCTCCGCACCACCAATTGTTAAGGATAAGAAGATGTGAAGCAGCATGGTATGCTTCGACGTCGGGAGTTGCCATACCTCTGCAATATGTTGACTGTAAGCAAGTTCTCAAAGCCACCCGGGCTGGGCTCCCACCCATAGAAATTGGGCAAGAATTGCATTCATTTGTCAAAACCAGGTTTGCGGAATTGGATAGGGGTGATTTTGAAGTTGATGTAGAAGGCAAGACAAGGAGACCATCTTGAATGTGGCCGATCTGCTGAACAGGAAAAGTGGTAAGTGGGACCAAGAATACACCTGTTGCTTGATCTGTACCCATAGTGGAGCCAAATTCTTATCCCATGAAGTGGATTGGGAGGTCGTCTGAAACCCCACAAGATATTTAAACCCATCTGGGACCATGGCCACTTCGCGTGTCCACTAGCCAAATTGGCATCCATCTCGCAGTGGCCACAAATAGGAATTGCAAGTGCTCATTAAGAGACCTGAAGTCTCGACAAAGACCTGCATGATCCTAAGTAGTCTTGGGCAGTTCGGTTAGGGTTCGAGAGAAAGAACATGACATCATCCGCATATAGCACTATGCGGTCCGCGGCCTCACGTGACCAGTTAAAGCCATTGACCTGTGCATCTATCCTTACCCAGGCAGCAAGTGACTCCATGCCACAGTGAAGAGGTAGGGAGAAAGGGGTCAATCCTGACGAGTACCTCGCCAAATAAGGAAGGCCTGTGAGGTCGAATCTGCTACTTGAACGGACACGGTAATGTCAGTGTAGAGAAGGTGGATATATGTGAGAAGGTGAGGGCCAATGTTTAATCGACTTAGGAGTGTGAAGTGATATGTCCAGCAAAGCGAGTCGAATGCCCTGTCTTTCTGCAAGGAGGAGCACCGCCGGTCCCTCCAGACGGTCTACCATCAGAATGACGTTTTGGGCCGGACAGATATTGTCTTGTAGCGCTGCCTGGCATAAAGCCAGCTTGATCAGACTGTATCAAGTCCGTGATATGTGGCACAATGCAGTTGGCAATAGCCTTGGCCAGGAGTTTAGCCTCTAAATTAAGAAGAGATATGGGGCGATATGAGTTATGGAGTTCAGAGGTTCGGCCCTGCTTTAAATAGACCACTATTTCGGCATGTTGCCAATCCTGTATAAGACACTCTTTATCTACAGCAGCATTAAGTGCAGCTAAGTAGGGGGCTGACAGTAACGATTGGTACATTTTGTGGATGCACGGGAAGCCATTTGGGCCTGGTGCTTTGCCCGGCCACATGCCCGACACTTTGAAGCTCTTTAATAGTCAGTAGAGTGTCTAGTTACTCTCCCACCGAGTCAGTTGGGGCCGGTGGAGGGAAATCATCCAAGAACTGGTGAATGGTAGCCGCCGGAAGAACCTCCCAAGGAGCATAGAGGTCCATGAAATAATCAGTGAAACTCGCAGCGCTTTGTAATGGGTCTGTGAGTATCTGGCCGGCGGACCCCCTAATACCTGGGATGGCTCTGGGGTAAAGTGTCTGTTGGCAAAGGCGGTGAAGCAGGGCACTAGATTTGTCTCCCCACTGATATATCCTACTACAAGTAGCTAGCCACGCCACCTGACAAATTAGAAGGGGTTTCCCCGTCGGGATTTAGGATGCTGGCAGGTAAACAAGGGGGTTATAACAGTACAATAGAATTGGAGAGCACCCTGCCAAAGCGTAAGTCACAGTCCCATAAGGAATCCTTCACTTTCAGTATACGGTGACAAAAATATGTATCAGAGCCAAATACACATCAAACAGTTTTCATTTTACTTTTTCTGTTTATTTATTATTTTATCTAAATACTTTCAGTAGACAGGATTCATAATAGAATTGCCATGATTCACTTGATAAGAAAAGGAGGAATACCTCTCATTATACATAAGACAAAAACCTCAAAAAACACATATATGTCCCACACACTCCCGTACATCCAAAATAGAATCACACTCACTTTCATACTATAGAAATCATTTAGTCCCGCATGCCTTCATACGTCGCATTCATGCTGGTACAACAAGGCCTGTAGTAGGAGTAAAAACAGAACTGCATAGACAGAAGTAAGACTGTGGAGGCAAGGAGGGTTGGAAAAAGTTATCAACAATAACTACGTTTCTGCCATCCACAGGGACCACGCCAACGCGCGTTTCGGTGTGAGGCCTATTCAGGCCGCACTTTCATCAGGTTGGTGGTGTACCACGGGGTTGGGGACTCACAAGCAGGTAGGCCCTACTTAACGAAATAGATGATGGAAATGTAGCGATGGTGTAGAAGATAGACGTGTAGCGATGGAAGGAGGCAAGTTCACACAATTTATTTCAAATCTTTCTTTTCTGAGCAAGAAGCAATTGTCGGCGCACCACACTTCCCTCATCCCCATACTCCTGCGCTCAAGGTATATAAGTTGGGCCTCTGTCTGTATCAGCTTCTCGGGGTGCTGTCTACGCTGTGCTGTGCAGTACGCAATGTGTACGCCCCTGAGAGTTGGCTTCATAGCTTCCCGGAGGGTTTCGGTGGATTCTACCGTCCCTGTATTGTAAAAGAAGTAGTCAGATGGCTGTATGCATATGCCGTCTTTATGGCTCATCCTGCAGGTGCCTTGGCGAGAGCCGCCATCGGAAAGGGGAGCGCTAAGAGTCTAATCGCAGCCTCAGCAACACGGGGGAGTGTCTCAAGCCTGTGGAAATGTGTTGCAGATATGAAAATGTAGTCCAGGTGAGAGAATGGCGCTTGAACATTAGAGAAATAGGTGATTTCTTGATCCAATGGGTGGAGTCGCCTCCAAGTGTCCACCCATCCCATCCCCTGAATAGACTGTAGTTTGGACTCCCGTATTCCCGCCATCCATCTATCGCTATGGGGGCATATCAGATCATTCCAGTTTCCCCCCATGTTCGTTAAACCTGAGGGGATATCCGGCCGCAGTGTTGTCAAACGCTCAACCAGGTTCCAAGCTAAAGGCGCGAGAGCATATACAATGCCCAGGATGACTTGCTCGCTGTATAGTGTGCCTGATAATATAATGTACCTGCCCAGGGTGTCCGACCTCGTCTTGTTCTGTACAAAGGGGACACCGCAGTGGATCAGAATTGCTGCCCCGCGGTGACCTCTAGTACATCCGGAATGGAAAGTCTTGGCGTACCCAAACCTCGCCAGGCATGGTGTCTTATTGCCCAGCAGGTGGGTTTCTTGTAGAAGTAGGACATCTGCTTTATATTGTTTCGCCTGGCGCAGTATGGCCCTCCCCGTTTGATCTTACCTAGGAGGCTACAGACATTCCAGCTCACAACCTGAAGCCCCCTCCCTGGAGCATCTGTCAACACGGGTAGCGTGTTTGATAGTGGGGTACCTGGATGTGAGATGCTGTATGGATGGCATAGTCCAATAAGAAACTGCATGTATGATACTGAAAGATGGCACTGGTAAAAACATTAACTCGCCCTTAACCCTCCTCTCCTCCCACCCCAATACCTCATGAACATTGAAGCATCTGTCACGGCACGGTGAGAGTCCCATCCCCAACAGGGGGCAGAATTTACTCCCTGCCAATGGGTCCATGATGAATGTCCCTTGTACATGGAAACCTCTTCTGAGTCAAGGGGGTATGAATACAGGAATAGCCCTATTTGTTATTGCTGTCTGGCATGTTATAGACTGTATGTGTCTCTGCAAGAGTTATTTAGGATGCTGTCTGCTCTGGCTGGCCTCATGTCGCCCGCATGTGGGACTTGCTACGGGTCTTGGAATGTCACTTCGAGCACGACCTACAACGCTGCTTATCAGTGGCTTTGGAAAGATTGCGACTCGGGTCCCCAGATGAGGAGTCGGAGTCTATCCTTGGTGGAGTATGAGGTTTGAGTTTTACAATTTCATCAGTCCAATTGAACACCTCCTTTGCTGCCATGATTGGTAGGACACCCTTAGACAGGCTGGGAAAAGCAGAGAGTATTGGATCCACAGTTCCTGCAGGCGAGCCTTGGCTTCCACAAAGGACTGTCGGCGCTGGTGGAACAGTCTAGTGTAGTCCGGGAAGATCGTTATGGGATGAGAGGTGTAGATAAGAGTCTCCTTGAGCCTGGCCTGCTGTAAGATAACGTCTCTGTCTTTGTAGTTTAGAAGTCGAGCAATAATTGGCCTGGGACGGACTCCGGGTGGTGGTTTGTGTAGAGGAGCTCAGTGGGCACGTTCGAATATGAAACAGGGAGACAGTGAATTGGGTGGATCCAGTCAGTCAACCATTTGGGAAGGAAATCCTCCATATTACCCCCTTTGAATCCCCCTCAGAAAAGCCCAGCAAAGCGAGGTTATTCATGCGGACCTGCCCCTCCGCATCCTCCACTCATGTGACCAGGCCCTTCATGAGTGTCTCCAAGCTGGATACTTTCTTTTGGAGAGTGTTCATTGTATTCTCTACTGATGAAATAAGAGTTTCCAATTCAGGATACATTGCACAGTATTCCTGAGATCCTGCTTAAGTAACATAACATCTGAACCAACTGCGCCAATCTTGGCCTTCAGCATATCTCTGGATTGCGTGATAGCTGCTAATATGGCGGTGTTATCCGGCATTGCCGCTGTCTGGTAACTTGGGTCAGGCGTCTGGGCTATTGCGCCAGCGTATTTGTCCAAAGTGCTTTGCTTAGAATTAGCACTGGGCAGCTTATCCTTAGTCATTGTGCTCTATGTGCGTGTCTAATTTTAAATCAATACGGCAAGGACGTGATGAGGTAGGCGAATCCAGCCAGATCAGTCGGGGAAGCAGCTGGGGGAGGTTTTTGGGAGTGGCACTACAACTATGAGCCGAACCAAAGCCCAATTGAGCAGCCCCCTCAGGCCGGCATCCCCACAGCCCCTAGCAGGTGTCTTCCCTCACCACAATGTCCCGGCGCAGCAGAGGACAGCCCGGAAGGCAGAGGGCTACAAGTCCCCATCTCTGTTGATCCTGGGGCACCCAGCTGTCAGCCTCAATAGCTGAGTAATGTGTGGCTGGGCGCATTGGGCTTGTCCTCGGAATGCTGTGACAGAGTGATCTCTGTTGCGAGCGGTCTCTGCTGCCGTCCAGTGTTGGACTGCCACTCTATAGCACCACGGGAGGCCTGCAGGATGCCACCAAGACCATGATAATTAATACTGTATAATGCCATGCGGCATGTTCCTCAGCTCTGCCCCACCTCTTCGAATAACCGTGCCAGTCCTTGCTGTGTCGTCCGCTCCCGGATCCGACAACACCAGCCGACTCACTGTAGGTCAGAAGTCCCACACATCTGGGACCACGCCACTGGCCAGCCTCCTGCTGAAGAGCCTCAGCCGCCCGCAGTGACTCAGGGCTCAAGTCGGTCGCACCTCATCCTCACATGCCCGCCAAAGTCCAAATGCAAGGCGCCGAATAGAGCAAGCGTCGGTCCAATCGTCAGCACCCACTCCAGGGCATGGATCTCCTCCACCAGGGACCACGCAGACTGCAAGTCTTCATTCGGTGATTATGAATCCAGACACTGCCCGACCGCTCCCAGAGGTGTGGGTAAGAGAAAGCCCTACCGCGGCCGGATACGGCCGCCAAGACTCAGATGAAGGGTGCCGAAAAGGGCCAACAGCCATCCACGCCCCCGGCTGCACCGCACAGCCACGGGCTGCATCCCTCTGCCCACAGTACACAACAGCACCTCGTCTTTCCAGGAGGTGCCGGAGATATTAACATGGGGCACTCCCAACGGCACGGGCCCGAGACCTACGCACCAGGACCTAATATGGCCACCAAGGCTCAGGCGCGAGGGCCAGGCCGAGCAGAGGCAGCCCACACCTCCTGCCCAGTCAGTTGCACCATACGTCTGGTCGCACCTTTCTGCCCACAATAGAAGGACACATCACGTCTCCCCCGGGATGCGTCTCCTCTCTAAGACCGGGGATCCTTAGGCCTCATTGTCGCCTCGGCCACAGGTCATTGCACAAACCTCGCCTGCGATTTCAAAGGGATCCCAGGCGACAGCAGATTGATGATAGGAGCTGTGTTGGGTCAGAAAAGCATACCGATGGGGCAGGGTTATCAACAGATTTCTATGGGGCTATGGAGCCTCCCTAGGGCGCCTTTGCCATGTTGGACCACCAGGCATGCCTCCCATCCAAGTACAGTTTTGCATATTTTGCATCACTGTCTTGTAACATTTTCTTTACTGATGCAGATATTTGTCTTGCTTTCTGCAGATGAGCAGTAAAGTCAGAATATGTTTCCATGCCTTGGTAGTGTAGTTCTCCCATCTCATGTGCCAACCAGAATATGATGTTGCTTTAGTCTTGCACTATGGGCTTTGGGTGAGGGGCTCAGAGTACGGCCTATTTATAAGCATTTAATACACTCACTCAACTAAGTTAATGGGTGAGAGATTGTTTTTGATATCATAGATACCATAAATGATTTGAGTTTCCCCCTTGCTGTGAATTCTAAAATACCGATTATTCTGATGTATTTGCACTGGGGCCTTGCTTCCAGGACTTTGTTCTTTGCAAGAATAATTGCTAAAACGTTTGCCACTTGGAGTATTTGAACCGTGCGAGGTACAAGGTTTCCTTGAGGTTTGCTGTGTCAGCTCTATTAGTATGCACATCCATTCTCTTTATCTGGTCCATAATTTTGTAGAGCATGTGTACATTTGTGTTAAAAGTTGCTGATCTGCTGTTCAGCTCCCTAAGCATGGTTTTCATGCCTGCAGTACTGTCATCATGGTGACTGGCAAAATCAATGCCCTGCATCTCTGATATTCAACGGAGCCTTTTCTGATCATTTTGGGTCAAATGGTAGTTTAACCATTTTATTGAAACTGTTGGTATATTTTTGCTCTGATGCATTACGATGCGAGCTCTACCTCTCGCCCTCTTTTCACAATCTAGTTCTCTTGTGTTAATACTGATCTATTTCTCCAATTACTATTTATTGACGTCTTTTTCTAACTGAGAGTACAATCAATTGGACTCAAGCGAGCAAACAGTTGTATCCTCCAATTCTATGTCTCCTATTTCCCATACATGCAATAATATAAAACTCGCTCATTACCTCTGATGGGTGTGCATGTTGCTAATGCCGGGCTTCCTATTTGAAAATTCTTTAGAAGCTATACATAGCTTGCCTGTACTCTTCTATTGTCTCCTCTTGCCCAGAGTGTCAGTTTCTGTATTTGACGCCTGTGCTATGTTCTACCAGATCTCCAATTTCCCGGGCTTTAGACGACTGGTTATCTGCCCGCCTGTAATTTTTTGTTTTAACTCAAGAGGCTTCTCGATTGAAGACTTCACAGCTTAGTTCAGCTAGGGGGCTGAGGAGACTCTGCGGTTTCTTACAGCACTTCTGGGTATTGGTGGTTACCCCAGTTATGACCACTGTTGCAAGGAGAGCTCACACAAGGACCAGTTCCCATAGGTGTGTTTGAGGTGTTGATTTTGAGCTGGTTCCATCTCAACCAATTTTCATTTGTGAAGAGATGTAGACTGCTTTCTGATGATTTCTCCTACATTAGAATGATTTAACTGTCATTGGCATAGTTATAGCATGTAAAGTACATCATTTAATTCTGTGAAGGATTGACAAAAGCGCTGAGCAGAAAAGGGTAA
This sequence comes from Lissotriton vulgaris, assembly GCF_964263255.1. Taxonomy (NCBI): domain Eukaryota; kingdom Metazoa; phylum Chordata; class Amphibia; order Caudata; family Salamandridae; genus Lissotriton; species Lissotriton vulgaris. The sequence goes on along the minus strand of NW_028245496.1, from coordinate 500,010 downwards.
ATTTAAAACCCGTTTGAGACCCCTAATTGAACAGCATTGGTTGGAATGAGAAGCTGAACTCCAGCCGGAAGGAAGAAAGATCAACACCAGGGCTTCACTGTGGATGGTCACGTGGTCAATCTTGTGGCAAATCGTAGAGTGGTTTACAGTATTAAAACCTGAAACAACAGTATGATCAGAGATTCAACTCCTTTTCCATCAATAATTTTTTAATGAACTGGATGAATGAAGGTAGTTACTAATAGAGTGTGATTGTAGGTCATTTTCCCTATCCTTTTGAGATGCGTTTGGGGTTCCTGAGTACGGTTTTGGTGTAAGATTTTTTTAACGTTATAAGGTAGATTCTGTTTTTGCAAAAGCAATTGATAGTTTTCCAAATTACAGATGTTGTAGTGGTAGAATAAAGGATCGCCATAAAGACTCAAGGAAGGTAAGGATCCTTGGAAGAGCCCAACTTACTGTGCACTGTCTAGCAATTTTAGCCACTCAGTATGGTAGGAAATAGGAGAAAATGGCAATAGTTTCTCTTTGCTTTCTTGATGAAAGGCTTAAACTTCTTCATTTGAAAATAGGGCAGTTCACCTGCAGCATTGGGTGTATTATTCCTTCATAGTTCTGATATACAGTTAGAGGTTTTAAAAGTAGCCTGATATTTGGTGACCTATTTAGCTGTTCCTAGTCGGTTTGGGTGTCCATCCTTAAGATTTATAAGTGAGTTAAAAGCCTCTGTGGGCATTAGTTCTACAATAGACAATGCTCTTACTGCCGCGGCAGTGCACTTGGACAGAAGAGTGGTAGATTATTCAGTCATTTGGTACATATCTTACCTACAGACTTTGTGGAAAGCTTGTTAGTGATATGAAGTTAAACGTTAAATAGAATTGCATAATGGCCATACCAATGAAGTCATTATCTTTATTTCTGTTCCATAAGGATGGCCTCCCATCTTTAGATGGCCATATGTGGTGGTCTCGATGTACTGCTGTAAGTGGGGAGGCTGAAAGTTGTTAAGAAATGATTTAAAATCAGCTAAGTTGTATTTGTCAAACCAGTTAGTAAAGTCTCTGAGTGTTCATTATTTTGGGCACACTGATGATGTTTATTTGGATGTTCATTTAAAAAATGAAAATACTATTTTAGCTTTGTAATGTGAAAATTAATTTGCTTTTAATGTTCCTGAGACTGTGACTGCTTCACCTCAAACCATGGCCTATGTGCATCAATGCGGTCACAAGCAAGCAATGTTGGCTGTAGTTGATCTGCTAACCCCATCAAGATTAGGTTGTACCCAATGAAAAAGCTTCCCCTTTACAACAATACTTACTGCACGCTAAGTCCTAAGCAGGAATTTGCTCAGTTATGGCTGCTCTGTTGAAACAAAAGATTTTGATTCCTGCTGTTAGTCTTTGTAACACTTCTATCCTACCTATTAAAAAGCCTGGAAAAGAAACATTGATTTTGACAGGAACTGTGTACCATTAATGGTGTTATCTTACCATGTTTTCCTATTGGTGGAACCTGGTAGCAGTTCAGTCAATCATGTATTGCACCCACTGCCACACGGCTTACTGTTGTGGATTTATGTTCTGCCTTTTTCTCTATCCCTATACACCCCCTAAGTCAGTTTCTTTTTGCATTCTCTTTCTGCACTTCCAAAATAATAAGGCTTCTATTTCCTCAAAAGTTTACATCTATTCACAAGTTTTTAAAATGGATATTGACACCATAGTCTTCCCTGCTGGTTCCAACCTGGAGCAGCATTTGAGGATTTTTTTGGTTGCACCTGGTTCACCCAGACCTGTTTGAACATGATTTTATGTACTTGTCAGCAGAGTTAGCTACCCTGATTCATAAGGCGTCTAGATCCAAATTGTAATGTTGAAACTCAATTTATTTTTATTTTTTTTTAACTCTTTTTATTTAGCAAAACTAATAAGAAATCAGCATTACCAAGTGGTATAACACATCTCAAAGTACAGCAGTGGTGTTCCTTACATTGGGTATCTCCAGTCCTGGTTCATCTCAGTTTCATTTTGTGCCTTCCCCTTCATGATCAAGGCATGGCCGCCCCCTCCCCTCCCTCTCCTGTGCAGTTCAACTGAGGGAGATATGCAGATCTCTCCCCTATATGTATTCCATGCTGCCCAGTTACGATCCCATTTTTTGGGGCAACCTCTATTTTTGAAAACTTCGTTTTCCGCTATCATGGGTTTGTCCATGTCAGTTTCCCACCTCCCCATTGATGGTAGTTCCCTACTCCCCATTTTTGTGCAATGTTAGTTTGGCTAGAGTCAGCCCCAAGGAGACCCAGGATTGTTCAGTGTAGGTTATATCAGTGGCCTCCCATATAATAAGTATGCAAAGTTGTGGGGAGGTAGTAAGTTTTTCCCCCATACCTCCTCCAGTCTGGATGTGACTCCCACCCAGAATATCTTGATGCCAGCGGAAAGTTAGGCTAATCTATAATAATAATCAAATGCACAATCGCAATCACAAAAACATCATTGTAACCGGGCAGACGACCGGAGCAGTTCGAATTGACCGATGCATTCCAAAGAGTAATACTATTCCCGTGGCACGATTGGTCCCACGGCCAGTTCAATTGAATTGAAGAATCTGCTCCATCACTACTACACTAAGTGGGGGTCATGTACGTCTGCAATCTACCAGGATTGAGCAACCTATGATTAAGACCGTTTGTCAGCCCATCAGTTTGTCTCTCATACGGGGCACCTGACGGGGTCCCTGTGTGAGTATTCCCTTTTCCTCTCTCTTACCGGTGTCTCACTTATTTCACTGTCTCACGAGGCTGAACAATCGCCATCAGATTGTCCCCATATCCCATGGTCCTGAAGACATGCTGCACTGTAAAAGGGTCGAAACGCCGTCAACTGTACTCGAAAGCGAACCAGTTTAACAGCTCTGACTATTGTACACAGAAGCTGGAATCATTACTAAGTTAATCTTTGGTCGCCTTTTAAAAAAATTGTGGAAACCAAGCTGTACGCATTACATGTTTTTCACTGTTTGTTTTATGGTTCAATTTCACTTGGGGACACAAAAGCACTATTGTTTTTTCTTGGTCTGTGTATATATCAATTTTACAAATCTGACAAAAATAATTAATGTAAACATAAAGTCTGCAAGGCTCTCTTTCTTTCTGACATCAACTTATTGTGATTGCGATTGTGCATTTGATTATTATTATAGATTAGCCTAACTTTCCGCTGGAACCGTTGTTTCTGTTACACATGACACCCTGGTTCCTAGTGAGTAGGGTGCCCCTTGTTCTTGTTTTCGCAGAATAGCTTGATGGCAGGTCAGTTCCAAAGCATGTGGAAGAAGGTTCCCTCCTTGGAGCAGTGTTGGAGACAGTTTGTGTCTGTTCTCGTCCCCATTTTGATCAGAGTTCCAGCTGAGAGGTAGGCTCTGTGCAGGATTTTAAGTTGAATCAATTTCAAGTTGGGGCTGGCTACTTCACGTGGGATGCCATGCCAACGCATCTTGCCAGTCCTCGTCTTCTAGTCCCCCATGTCTGCTTCCCATTGTTGTCTGAGGCACTAAGTAGGTCAGGTCGGTTATTAATCAGCTTCTGATAGGTTAGTGATATGATTTTCTAGGGTATCGGATCTAGTAGCAACCGGTCTAGTGGAGATGCCGCTGGGAGCCCCCTCCCCACCTCCGCCTTAGGGCGTGACTGATTTGTAAATACCTAAAAGTTTAGGATTATGCCAGTTGATATTCCTTCTGCAGTTTGGTAAATGAGATCAGCCTATCTTTTTTCCACAGACCCTCCCCCCAATGATGAGATGCCTATTAAGTCCCACTTGTCAAACCTGGGGCAGGAGCTCATTCTACCAGGGCCTCTGACTCCAAGAGTAGTGTTGCTTGCCTTATTCTCTCGTGCCAAGCAAGCCGGGCCGACGACGGCTCAAATGCCAGAAACCGGTCCCCGGAAGCTTGTTTCCTTCCCAGTGTAAGCATTGGCTTGGTAGTTTGGTTTGCCCTGTTCCCATCATGCACTGGGACAGGAACAGACTAATTTGCATATAGCCAGGTTCTGAGCTGGGATGGTGCAGTGAGCTAAAAAACGGTGTTGGATCTAGCCCTGATCTCTTGACTAGGTGAGAGTATTCTGCTTAATTCAGAAACTCTGTCCATCACCACCCCTTGTTATTAAATATTTTGTCCACCCTAAGCATGGAAGGGTATACTCAGATGTGAGTCCCTTGCTCATTGCACCATCAGGATTCAAGCAAGCCGGGCCGACGACGGCTGAAATGCCAGAAACCGATCCCCGGAAGCTTGTTTCCTTCCCAGTGTAAGAATTGGCTTGGTAGTTTGGTTTGCCCTGCTCCCATCATGCACTGGGACAGGAACAGACTAATTTGCATATAGCCAGGTTCTGAGCTGGGATGGTGCAGTGAGCTAAAAAACTGTGTTGGATCTAGCCCTGATCTCTTGACTGGGTGAGAGTATTCTGCTTAATTCAGAAACTCTGTCCATCACCACCCCTTGTTGTTAAATATTTTGTCCACCCTAAGCGTGGAAGGGTATACTCAGATGTGAGTCCCTTGCTCATTGCACCATCAGGATTCAAGCAAGCCGGGCCGACGACGGCTGAAATGCCAGAAACCGGTCCCCGGAAGCTTGTTTCCTTCCCAGTGTAAGAATTGGCTTGGTAGTTTGGTTTGCCCTGTTCCCATCATGCACTGGGACAGGAACAGACTAATTTGCATATAGCCAGGTTCTGAGCTGGGATGGTGCAGTGAGCTAAAAAACAGTGTTGGATCTAGCCCTGATCTCTTGACTGGGTGAGAGTATTCTGCTTAATTCAGAAACTCTGTCCATCACCACCCCTTGTTGTTAAAAATTATTCTCTCGTGCCAGCATAGTTTTTTGTTAACTTGGTGCCAGATTTCCATGGTGTGGGCAGTGGGGCCTGTGAGGTGTTAGTGTTTACGGCTGGTATAGAGGGCTCAATGGTATCCAACCTGTCCCATTAGCCTTCTATCTGTTTGATAGCTTGGTTCGGTTTGTGGGCCATGGACCCAACTGATTGAATACCGCTAGTTGAGACACCCAGTAATATTGCTTAAGATCCGGCAGGGCAACTGCCCCATCATACCATCCCTGTGTCAATTTCTGCAGTGCGATGGGCAGTGTCTTCCCGTCCCGCAATAGGTTCCGCACTGAGCTCTCGACATTAATGAAATGGGAGTCTGGAACCTTGAAGGGGGTATTCTGCAATGCATACAGAAAACGAGGCAAAAAAGACTGCCCATCCCAGAAGGGTCAGGGGGAGGGTCCGCCAATTTTGTACATTGGCGTGCAGGCGGGTCAGAGGACCCTGGAGATTGGTATAGTAAAAGAGCAATGGGTCAGGGGTCACAAATATGCCCAAGTATCGGAATCCCTGTGTTGCCACAGGTACCTCGCAACCTGGTGGTAATTTGGGCATAGAACCGTGGATCAAAAATAATATGGATTTAGTCCAGTTTATGGTATATCCTGAGTGGTTGCCAAAAATCAAGAATATATGAAGGATACGATGGTTCAATGCAGTTGGGGCTGCGATATATAATAATATGTCATCCGCATAGAGGGAAATTCTGTCTTTGTGGTGCTCTGTCCACTTTAACCCCTGTAGCTGGGGGTCCCCTCTCGCCAATGTCGCCGGCGGTTCCAGAACCAGAGCAAAAATAAGGGGCGACAAGGGTCAGCCCTGTTGGGTTCCCCTACCTAATCGAATTTGTCGGGACGTATGGCAATTGACTACTATTTGTGCTTTTGGGTCTATATAGAAGAGTTTAATCCAATGGATGTAGTTAGGGCTGAAAACTATGCGCTCCAAAACGGTCAATATGTTGGGCCATTTGCTAGTGTTGAATGCCATCCTAGCATCGAGTGACAGTAGAGCTGCATCCTCTTGGCTGTTGCCTGTCCTTCTGAACATCCCATGCAGACAAAGGAGATTGAGAGCAGTGTTTCGACCCGGATTAAAGCCGGACCTATCAGGATGCACTATTTTGTTAATTATGGGGTTAAGCCTGTTTGCTAATGCATATATTTTTACCTCTGCGATGAGCAATGAGATCGGTCAGTATGAACTACACTCTTCCGCTGGTTTGCCCTGTTTATGTATCACCACTATCGAGGCAAGTCTAAGCTCACTTGGAAGGGCACCTATTTGATAGCTGTGCAAATAAATGTCCCGGAGGAAAGGTGTTAACTTTGAGGCCGTTAACTTGAAAAACTCAATTGGCAGCCCGTTGGGTCCCATAGCCTTTCCGGAACGTATGCCTTGTATTGTAACTTGTAGCTACTCTTCTGTTAGGTATCCCTCTAGTGACTCTCGCTCTTTGGGAGCGAGGCGTAGGACCAGGATAGTAGCCAGTAGATCTCGGGAGTCTAGAGCAGAGGCTGTGGTAGTGGATGTGTAAATTTTTTCTCAAAATAGGAGGCAAATGCCTCTGCTATCTCCTGGGGGTCTTGCAGCCCCCCCCCTGTTCCCATTAAGAAGGGAACCCAACGATGCGCCTGATCTCGCCTCTCCAACCAAGCCAACAACTTACCTGTTCTCTCCCCATGTTGGTATAGCTTATGGTACCTTTTGCTTGGATATAGCTTCCTCTGTTAGAAGCTGCTTATAGTCTTGCTTCTTAGCACCCAGGGATTGTTTGACTGACTCATCGTTAGTAAGAGCTATTTTCCCCTCCTCTTTCAGGATCTCTCTCTCAAGTGTTTCTATGCGTGTCGTCAAATTTGTTTTATGCCCCACCATTAATGCCCGAATACGCCCCACAGGGTTTGCAGTGAAGCCACTGAGCCAACATTTTCACTGAAATATAAATATGTTTCCTTGAGCAATTATGTTTTTATATGTGGAATTTATAGCGACCATGGATTAATAGTGAGGGTTGTGGGTCTGGGTTGAGAGTCCAATGCCATCTTGGCAATGACTGGGGAATGATCGGAGATACCACTCGCAAGACACCTGGCCTCAGTGAATTTAGGGACGTCCACAGTGTGCATCAGTAGATAGTCTATACATGACTGACTATCATGGGCTCCAGAGTGGAATGTTGTAGTGTAGTTCCTATATTCCCAATAGGCTCTGCGCATTGAAATAATATATCCTATAGATATGACGTAGGACTTAGGTCAGTAGGTCTCTATCGAATATACTAAACTTAATTGTGAGTGCCAGATAGCTCAGAGGTCACTAGAAACTTTCTCGAATTCACAAGAAGGGATTAGTTTCTGACAACCACAAAAACATGACAACTTTGTTTCCCTAGGACTGGAAAATATCTTCAGTCGTAGAAACAATAGATAACTATTTTACTCAGTCAATCGTGCATGCTTAGTTTCTACAGAGTTGCAGAGAAATAGTGAGACGGGTGTTTTCAATAAAAGGTTTATTGAACAGTCTTCTTTCTCATTCAAGAGAGGTGAACTGCTACAATCGTAAAACAGAATGTAAAGTATGCGTCCAGCGAGAATAGTATTATAAAATAATACTGTAATAGCATTGTCTAGTGCTATGACATAAAAAAATACATACATAAATAACACAGATTAAAATACTCAACTGGTACTTCTAAAATACGCCTACCCCAATGTACCTAACCTAAGTCTAGTACGAGGGAAGAAGTAAGTGCTGTTTGGCATAGGTTTTAGTTCTGCCAAGAATTGCTAAAGGTTTCTCTAGGTTCAAATCAGCTCCATACCTTTAGAATTAACGAGGTTTGTATCTCTGCCTCGGACTCGATTTCCCAACACCCCGCAAGGGGAGTCAGAAACACTGGAGCTGGATTCTTGGCAGAGGAGGACAGCTTCTTCTCAGTGCGTCAGCTGGAGAGTCGGCTGCCTTTTGGTACTTGCTGTAGCGAGCTGCATTGGGCAAGTAGGTAGTCGAACTGCACCAAACCACACTGTGCTATGCTATAGCAGGTGAAGGTATATTTATACCTTGAAGGTGTTTAGGAATGCCAGCTTTGACGTAAAGTCGGGCATATGAATGTCATGGATGAACCCCTAAGGAATAGTTGTTCATGCATAATAAATGAGTTTCTTGGAGAAATCAATATATAAGCATGGGGAAGTCCCTTCTGCTTAAGAGTCTGGTTTTCCAAGAAATCGTTGTGATGTTGATGAATGGATGGAAGTAGTCATGCCTGTGTTTGGGTAGCTTGGGCTATGCCTAAATAAGGGCTTGATTTCTATGCCTATATAAGGGCAACGAGAATTGTACCTATATAAGGGCATCAGGAAAATTAATACAGAATCTAAAACGCCATACTACAATGTGAACTGGTGGGCCGTCAGGTTAAGGTGTCTCCAGATATCCACAAGGCTGAAGGCCGTGAGGAAGTCTGCTCATTTTGACCTGTCATAGGGGTCTCGCCTAGGGGGGCGTCGATCAGGCATTCTATTTACAGTCCGGCTGAAGTCTCTGCCTATTACCAAAGACCCAATAGGGAGGTCTAGAATAAATGTACTCTATTCTGCTAGTGTTGATTGTTGCAGGCCTGGGGGTACATATATGGATATCACGCTAAGTGGCTTCCCTTTCCATATTCCGGTCACAGCTGCAAATCTACCATGGTTATCCACCCCTGTTTTGCGGATTATGTATGGGCAGCTCTTACGGATGAGAATGCCTGTCCCATGGGAACCAGAGGTGAACCCTGCATGGGCTGTGAGTCTATAGCCCCATCTATACAGAGCCTTGCAGGTGTTACCAACAAGGTGTGTCTTCTGCAATAAGACTATCTCAGGCACCTGTCATTTTAGATATTGAAGGACTATCCCCTGTTTGAATTTGTCTCCAAGCACATTCACATTCCAGGTAAGGAATTGAAGGGCTCTTCACTTCCTACTATCCATAGTAGTATGTGTATGTTATTCAGATTACTAAATAGTGAATAATGTGTGTGGTACCCATTCCATGACGAGCCCAAGAGCGAGGCATCCCTGCAGCATTATTATTGCAGACCCAGGAGTATTGGGTTTTTTGCCTCCCTGTCACAATGACAGAGCTAGAACATAACTTAAATTCCCCAACTTGAACATAACTTAACTTCCCCAACTTGAACATTCCCAACCCCTCTCCCTGCACTGCGGAACTAGAACCACTCGCCTCCCCAACATTGCAGATTGCCTGTCACCCACCCCTGGAAATCGGTGGTGCGTGGGCCAACCCTACCCTGGGATTAAGTAAACGATATACAAGCCTGTTGAATAATCGGTGGGAGAAGGTTGCCACTCTACCACAGCACATCTTGGCTTTCCTGGTGACATTTTACATCATTAGTAGGTGTCTCCCGATATAAGGAGCTCTCAGTTCAGGTTAGTCGTATTCATGTCTCCCAAGTGGTTTCCGTTCATTCCCCGTTTTGTATCTGCGCTGTCAGGTTAAAGCCCGGGTCATCTATCACTTCTCTTTGTCTTCCGGGCAAAGTTACTCGCTCACGTTTGTCAGCCTGTGTGCATTTTGTGACGGTGTGCCAGCCCTCTAGCCAGTCCCAGGCCTCCTCTGGACTGGAGAAGAACCACACTTTGCCTTCCATTTTGACCCTCAATATAGCAGGGAATAACATGGCATATTTAAGTTCTTTATCCCGTCGGGCCTTTTTGATTTCCAAGAAACTACGGCTCTGTCTCTGTACCCTGAGCGTGAAATCCGGGGAAAAAGTGATTTTACTGCTTTCAAAACTGATCGGTGGAGTTTTGCTTGCCGTTTGGTGTCTGACGTCCCTGTCGGGGAAGTTAAATACTCGTGCCAGAATGGGCCTTAGGTGTGTACCTAGCCTTGGTCTCCCTCCGGGTACCCTGTGTGCCCTTTCTATCGAAAAGTACCTAGACAGGCTTGTGGGTTTTAGGTGTATCATGACAAGATCTTCAGTGAAGAGATCTGTTCCTGGGCCCTCCGCACACTCCAGAACGCCTAGAATTCAGATGTTGTTGTGCCGAGCTCCCTGTTCATAGTCATCCAGTTGGTTCTCCATTCTCTCTGTGCTTATTTGTAAGTCCTTGATTTGTTTTTTGAGTAGGGACGTGTCGGTAACTAGCGAGTTAGTGGTGGTCGCCACTTCTTTAATTATAGCAACTTCAGTGGAAACCGAATCCTTCCTGGATTCTAGAGAGGTGCGTACCATAGTGATTGCGGACATGATATCCTGTAGGGTCAGGTCATCTTGTATGCCATCTTGTTGTCTCATTGTGCCTTCACTTTGTGCCTCTTCAGCGCCTTTCACTTGTGTGTCAATCCGCTGCTGCCAATCATATTTGTCCAATTTTGTCTGCAGTGAGGTGTGGCAGCTCTTTCCTCCCTCCATTGCCACACTCCGTGGATCTCCAAGGGCGTGCACAGGGGAGTCAAAGTCCGCCGCTTACTCACCGCTGCCTGCACAGGCCAATTACAGCCTGCTGGTTTTCACCTGCTCACCCCCCCCGGCACGCACCCCCTTCCTGCAGTTGTTGTTACTGGGCACCAAAAATGCACTCATTTTGCTGATGTGTTGCCGACGGTCTCGACCGGGCCCCAGTCTCCATCTGTGTCTACCACTGGGCCCCCATTGTTCGCTCCCGAATTTAAGTTGTCGGCTTTCACCCCTGGGCTTGTTGTTTAGTTCCTATACAACCCATACAGGACCTGCGTGTTTAGATGACATACACTGCAGGATTGATGGCAGACTAACTCTGAACACCCCCACCGAGAATGTTAGCATTTCTGTTTTAGCTAGCTCACAGTGCCACTAGATTCTCCTCTTATCGGGGAGAGAATAGTTTCTGGCAACTTCAGAACATGACAACCCTGATCAGTCAGGTTCGTGGAAACAATGTATTGCTTTTCGCTCAGTCACTCGTGCTCACTTATTCGGGCTCACAGCGTTACACAGAAACGGTTTGGCGTGTTACAATAAGAATTTATTGCACAGTTGTTCTTCTAGTGTAAAATAGATGTGCTGCAGCAACCGTTAGACAGTAGCAGGTATATATGATTAGCAGTACAGTGAAAATAAAAGGATAGTACAGTTCTACCTTGTAATTATAACGAATACATGAATATAAAATGCATGATAAAAGTGCGCGTACTACTATGATGCCTATCTAGATGTACCTGGCATGTGAGTAGGTGTGAAGCTAAGAATACCTCTAGTATTTAGTCAAAGCCCATTACCTGAAGTGAGAGAATGTGGGACCCCATCCTGGTCTCGAGTTGGACACCCCGCAAGAGATGTGTTAAGCCACTGTCAGCTGGAGCGTCTGCATGCAAGAGCCTCAGCGTCTCTGGTAAGTGTGTCGGCCTGGAAGTCTCGGTTCCCTCTACCAATCTTAGCAAGATGTGCTATATTTATACAAAAAGTATCTAGGGTTTCTTTGTTCCTTATTTCTTGTATTAGCCATTGTTGTATTTGAGGATGACGTATGGGATGAACCTTGTACGTAGATATTATGCAGGTGGTGTAGCCCCTGCCTGCTTTCCAAGAACCCTTGTGAATATTCATTCATACAGTACGAGTCCATTGATGAAGCTTATAGGACACTATTGTTCAGGGAAAACCCTTCTTCTGCACCCAGGACTAGAACTAGGTAAAGGTTCAATCCTAAAGGCTCATTACTGTGTTGTATAAGGGAGATAATGTAGGTGAGGTTGTATGATATTACCCGGGCCTATATTAGTGTACCTATATGAAACATAACAGGTGTTCTGGCTGGGTCCCACCAAAATTGTGTGGCACACACCGCGTGGGGTTACCAGCAGGCAACACCATTTGAGTTTAGATCTGTGGCGAGGGGCAGGCCTTATATTCTCCTCACAGGGGCCTGATATGTGTGGCTGGATCGCTGCTCCCCTCCCCCCACAGCTGCTTCCATACCTGGCTCAAGTCTGCGCCTTGCGTCTCTGTTCCTCTGGCGTCTCAGTGCCCAGGGGCTTGAATTGCCAATGGCCGTTGGGACCGCGCTGTCATATCAATTGGCCTGCCTTGCCCAGACCGGCTCTGACTCTTTCAGGTCGGCCGGTGCAGGCTGACCTTCACCCTCACTTATTCTGTGGCAACGGCCACCCCCGCTATGTTGAGTTTCCACTCTCGCTCGCCCCGTTCGAGGCGAGTGCCGGGCAGCCGATGATTTCCAGTTGCCTCCTTTTGGGTAGCGGCATGCGCCCGACCAGGCACTAGTAGGCTGACTGGGCTGGACGAGACCTCCTTTTCTCTCAGTACACCCGTAAGGAATCGGCCACACGTCTGATGGATCCGCGCCCTCCCACCTCTGCGGCCACCGGTGAGTGTGTATTTCCAGGCTGCTCGCAGTGTGTCTCTCGACTAGGCCTCCCAGGTCATTAGCTCTAGTCTGTTACTTTAGTTTTGGGCGCCAGCCTCCCACTTCACTCGGTCAGGGGGGTTGACTGGGGTGCCGAGCGGCTTTGCTTCAGCTAACATTATCAGATTAGTATGCAGATTCATTCGATGCCGGGTGTGGTGTGCCGGAGCCACGTTAGTGTGGGGCCATCTTCCTCAGCAGTTGGCCACGCCACCGAAGCCCCATTTATTATATTTGAGTCACAGCATCTCAGTGAGACAGAAACATCCGTCTTCGAATGACAACAAGGTTGTTCATAAGCTGTCTGACCTATCACCGTTGGGGTGGCATAAGAGAGAGGGCATTCCTTTGGAGTGTTGTTACAAGATTATGGTGATATAAAGAACCTGATTGACTAATATTCCTCTATTTCTGAAACTGTGGAAGCTGATCTCCTTCAATGTTTGTGCTCTGTCGCTACAGCTTTTCACTTCGTTGAAGTGTCTGAAAACAATGTTCTTGGATTAACACTCACTATTGCTGTGGCTGCACTGTTGTTAACCAGGAAAACACAACATCTTTCAATGTCTAGGATTTCTCATTCTAAAAAGAGATATGTTGATGGTTCATGCTTCAGAAATAATGAGGATGCAGGTTATGCTGTCAGCAGCTAACTGGTAACAGTTGCAAGCCAGTGTTTACTCCAGCTATCTTCAGCCCTAGTAGCTGAAATAATTGCTTTTATATGTACATGTATCCTGGCTGTTCAGAAACTGTAAATTCCTTGACTGAATCCAGGTTCGTATTTGGGGTTGCTTGTGTACTTTGGAGTCCTGGTTGCAGTGAGGGTTCCTCATGCCTGCAGGAAACCTGGCCAAAAATGGTTCTTATGTCAACTGGTTGCTCAGTGTCCATCAGGTGCCCCTTAAAGTAGCTGTAGTAAATTGTGTTGCCCACCAAATTCCTCAAGATCAAGTGTTGAAAGGTAACACCTTTTCTGACAGTGCTGCTAAAATTCAGCTTTTTTCCCTTATTCCGATGTGACTTCTTATGTATCTCAAAATGTTGAGCGTCTCATGTCCACCAAACAAGAACTCTCAGAACTACTGGAGCAAGCACTGGAATACAAAAAGGTGGTATTGTCAAAATACAAATGTCAAAAATATCTTATGATCAGCCTGAACAAACTAATTTCCCTTCCTCCGCCAAAGAAGTACTGTGAGAAATTGGGTTGTTGGTTGAGGGGGCATAAACCCCACTCAAGCAACAGCCTCAATCCTTATCAGGGTGAACCACAGAAGTCACCAAATTTACCTGTGCCTAACCCCCTGGTAACTTGGCACATAAACAGTTGGGATTAATTTAGAGAAAATGTGTTACATTTTATGCAGGATTAAAGCAGTAATAAAGTAAAAACACAACACAAGAAAAATCCCACACTAATATGGAAAAATATAACTAATTTCAATGAATTATTTGACATGAAAATGACAAAATCCAACAGTAAAGAATTCTTAAATTTTAAAGTGAAAAATAGCACCTAAACGATCAAACCACCATCATGACATCTAGTCGCACAAGACCAAAACAAAGACAAAGGTTTTGGCCAACCGCGATATGGTCAGACGAGGTTCAGAAACACGAACTTGATTGAACCCTGCCTCCATTCACTTTGGACCTAGTAGATATTTTGAAAGAAAATTTTGAGAAGGTAAGGTTCAGTGGGGCAAATATCTGGCGGTGTCCTAGGAGGAGGCGTCCTCGTCAGGGAGCCGCTGGACAAGGTCACAGTGAAGATTTCAGTTTTTGGATGTTGTTTCTATTTTGGAAGTCGAAGATCTCCAGCGCGACAAAGCTACAGGCTGTCACTGGCGAGTGCTCCATGAGGCTGGCGACCCCTTCTGTGTGGAGCCACTGAACAGGATTTGCGGCTGCAGAGAGGAATGTGAAACCAGGGATACACCTTCGACAGATTGGCAAGCAGGTAGGTCTCGGTATCCTTTTGGTTCTCAGAGCACTTATTGACAAAAAAGTGGCAAGTTTTGGATTTGGGCAATCTGGGCACCTTCAATTCAACTTCCAATGGATCAGGACTGGAAGAGAAGCACTTGGAGGGACAGGATTGACTCAAGCTGTGTCCAGGTTGGAATACAAAATGGTTGGAGCCTTTTATGTCCCTAAGGCTCTGATGGAGAGGTCTGCCAGCAAACCCTTGGAGTCACTCAGGAAAACTCTGGGTTGAAGCAGCAAAGCAGGTCTCAAACAGCTGAGCAGTCCTCTGATAGCACAGGGCAGGCTTCTGGCAGCAGGGAAGTCCTCTCAGTGCAGCTGGGCAGTCCTTTGAAATACACTGCAGACCACAGGCAGCAGGGCAGTCGTCTCAGAGTCCATCCACAAGTGAACTGCAAAGTGGGCCTGAGGGTCCTATTTTTATGCCTAGTACCAGCTTTGATGCGAAAGAAACTTCTGGAGCCTTCACCCCACAGAAGTGTCTGGAATTTCCTGCCTCCCTGCTTCGTCCAAGGATGTCTGAGGGCACATTAGGCTAGTGTAAATTATGTGTGAGTACACTGAGGCAGTAGCTTTAAAGTAAAAGTGGGTATGTGCAGAGTTATGCCCCCCCTCATTCCGCTTGGGTGGCCCATCCTGCCAACACCCAGTCCCTCTATTGTGTGGCTGTCTGGGAGAAATACACAAGGGCCAACTGCCAACTACACCTAGTCAAGTGACCGAGGAACAGGCTGCAGGCACCAAATACTTAGGACAAGAAAATGTCATCTATGACTTAAAGCCCGACTTTACCATTAAATAGGATTATAAATTACAATTCCCTAGACACCCAATGTATTTATGCCTGCTCCCAAACAAAGGTTAGCACTTACTAAATATAATAAGGTAACCCAATATTATCCTATAAGGGAGGTAGGCCAGTAGTAAAAAGTACATATATGTTATTTTTTACTACCAGCACATTTCAAACTTAAATTTACATGTCCAATGTTTCAAATGCAATGCACACTGCAGTGTGTCATGTGTAGGGTTTACCCTAGTTTCTAATATGTTTTAAAAAGAAAGGTTTAGGTTTGGCAAAAGGTTTTTTTGCCAAGTCATATTGACACTTTGAAACTGCACACATGCGAAAAGCAGGCCTGAGTCATGTTTTAAGGTGCTGCATGAGTGTTTGTTTAAATTTGCTTCTGTCTTAAATTGCTGTCCCCCTCTTCTTCCCCCCCCCCCCCACTGGTGTAGGGATTTTTAGCGCTGGGATACCTCCGGGTGACTACGCGCTCTATAAAACTTTTTAATAATAATAATTTAATAATGAGTGGGTGGCACAATAAGTGCTGCAAGCCAACTAGTAACATTCAATTAACCAGGCCTGAGTATATGGTATCCCAATTTACTAGGGATTTGTAAGTAAATTAAATTTCCCAATCAAGTTTAACCCAGTTTTACCATGTTTTAGGGAATTAGTACTTTGTGCACTTTACCACTGTTTAGCAGTGCAAGAGTCTTAAAGCAACAAAACCGAATTCAGCAAAACAGGAGGGAAAAAGGCAAAGACCACACTAAGGCTGACAGGTCTAACAGGTGCCCATCATTATAAGACAGCCTGCTGTGAGTCAACTACTCAGCACACACATTGATATCCGTAGACTAGAAAGGACCTTATATGCGATATGTCATCAGCCAGATGGCTCCTAGTATTGTTTTGCATTATTTCTGTTTGGGTAGAAACCTATCCTTCTGCGCAGGCTAATGCAATTGCAGTCGCCAAATGACTATTCATGGGCATAAACCCCACTCAAGCAACAGCCTCAATCCTTATCAGGGTGAACCACAGAAGTCACCAAATTTACCTGTGCCTAACCCCCTGGTAACTTGGCACATAAACAGTTGGGATTAATTTAGAGAAAATGTGTTACATTTTATGCAGGATTAAAGCAGTAATAAAGTAAAAACACAACACAAGAAAAATCCCACACTAATATGGAAAAATATAACTAATTTCAATGAATTATTTGACATGAAAATGACAAAATCCAACAGTAAAGAATTCTTAAATTTTAAAGTGAAAAATAGCACCTAAACGATCAAACCACCATCATGACATCTAGTCGCACAAGACCAAAACAAAGACAAAGGTTTTGGCCAACCGCGATATGGTCAGACGAGGTTCAGAAACACGAACTTGATTGAACCCTGCCTCCATTCACTTTGGACCTAGTAGATATTTTGAAAGAAAATTTTGAGAAGGTAAGGTTCAGTGGGGCAAATATCTGGCGGTGTCCTAGGAGGAGGCGTCCTCGTCAGGGAGCCGCTGGACAAGGTCACAGTGAAGATTTCAGTTTTTGGATGTTGTTTCTATTTTGGAAGTCGAAGATCTCCAGCGCGACAAAGCTACAGGCTGTCACTGGCGAGTGCTCCATGAGGCTGGCGACCCCTTCTGTGTGGAGCCACTGAACAGGATTTGCGGCTGCAGAGAGGAATGTGAAACCAGGGATACACCTTCGACAGATTGGCAAGCAGGTAGGTCTCGGTATCCTTTTGGTTCTCAGAGCACTTATTGACAAAAAAAGTGGCAAGTTTTGGATTTGGGCAATCTGGGCACCTTCAATTCAACTTCCAATGGATCAGGACTGGAAGAGAAGCACTTGGAGGGACAGGATTGACTCAAGCTGTGTCCAGGTTGGAATACAAAATGGTTGGAGCCTTTTATGTCCCTAAGGCTCTGATGAAGAGGTCTGCCAGCAAACCCTTGGAGTCACTCAGGAAAACTCTGGGTTGAAGCAGCAAAGCAGGTCTCAAACAGCTGAGCAGTCCTCTGATAGCACAGGGCAGGCTTCTGGCAGCAGGGAAGTCCTCTCAGTGCAGCTGGGCAGTCCTTTGAAATACACTGCAGACCACAGGCAGCAGGGCAGTCGTCTCAGAGTCCATCCACAAGTGAACTGCAAAGTGGGCCTGAGGGTCCTATTTTTATGCCTAGTACCAGCTTTGATGCGAAAGAAACTTCTGGAGCCTTCACCCCACAGAAGTGTCTGGAATTTCCTGCCTCCCTGCTTCGTCCAAGGATGTCTGAGGGCACATTAGGCTAGTGTAAATTCTGTGTGAGTACACTGAGGCAGTAGCTTTAAAGTAAAAGTGGGTATGTGCAGAGTTATGCCCCCCCTCATTCCGCTTGGGTGGCCCATCCTGCCAACACCCAGTCCCTCTATTGTGTGGCTGTCTGGGAGAAATACACATATTCAGAAACGTTATCCCCTGGAATACAATACCACTCTGGATTGGAAGTGACAGAAGAGCTCACTTGGTGCCACCTGCAATCCAGGAGTTATACAAAGCTTTAGGGATCCTATCACATATTCACTGTGCATATCACCCTGAATCCTTAAAGAAAATTGAAAGATTCAATGGGACTTGTAAAAAATGTAAATTAAATGCCTAAAATATGTGGAGTCTGAGCACAAATGGTCCAATAGCCTGTCCTTGGTGTTGATGTAACCAAGACCTCTGACCTCCTGGTCAGAGACCTGCCCTCTCCCCCAGCAGCTCCGCTTGTGTGTCTCTGCCTCTGACCCCATGCACCTTGTGTTTGGTAGGTGTTTTTCTCTGATTTGTCTCTTGTCTCAATTGTCCGTAAATTGTCTTCGACTCCTCTATTCTGTATTTTAATTCCTGTACCGTGTCCATTTTCTTACCTGTCTCTTGTTTCAATTGTGCCGGTATAGTGTGCTTCTGTCTCTTGTATTCTGTATTTTGGTACTGTACTCCATAAATTGTCTTCTGTCTATTCTATTCTGTATTTTTAATTCTTGTACTGTGCCTGTTTTCGCTGCCCTTACTGCCGCTGCTGCACCTGCCGCTCCTCTCCCCTGCTGGTTCCCCCTCCTACCTCCCAGCTACGTTTGCCTCCCCCCTTCCCTATTTAATGGCGGCTGCTGCACGGCAGTGCCAAAGGCAAGCCGTCTGCAACCATCCGCGACCTGACCACGACCAGCACTGGAGACCCTTGATCTCCAACCACCTACCGCTGAGTAGCTACCCTCTTCGCACTCAACCCAGCAAGAAACAACAACTGCCAGCTGTCCATGTAAAGCATCACCCACAACCAATTCTCCTGCAACCACTGCCGCCGAACCTTCACCACCCTCCGCAATTCCACAGCCGCAACCCCCACGCTGGACGCCAGCATCACAGAAGCCCTGAAGTGATCCTCCTCAACATGCACTCCCTACACAGACTTGCCGTAGATATCTGGGACCTCCTCAACACCCTCTCACCAGACGTCACCTTCCTCACGGAAACCAGAACCAACGCCTCCTTAACACCCGGCATCGCCACTGTCATCCCCAACAGATACAAGATCCAGAGGAAAGACCACCCCAACCGCCAAGGAGGAGGACTCGCCATTGCACACAAGAGCTCCCTCTAACTCTCCACCTCCACCACGAACAACTCCTCCACCGAACACCTTAATTTCCAGTTCCAGACCAGCCCCAAAACCACCCTACGCGGCACACTCGCATACAGGCCCCCGGACCTTGAACAGTGTTCACCAACCTCGTCGAACCCCGGGCCGTCACCTCCACAGTCTACATACTCATCGGAGACCTCAACTTCCACCTCGACAACCTCAACGACCCCAACTCCTCCATCCTTCTGGATAACCTCACCAACCTCAGACTGCAACAGCTTGTCACCACCCCCACCCACAAGGCAGGAAACATCCGCGACCCCATCTTCGCAGGAGGCAACAACGTCCACTTCAGCCACACCTCGCAGCCCCTTTGGATGGAACACCACTACGTTCACTTCCACGTCAACAAACCCACCGCCCCCAAATCCACACCACACCCACCACGAAGGAACTGAAGCAAGGTCACCGAGGAGCACTTCCTCTCCCCCCTCAACCACGATGCCCCCTCCACCCCGAACGACGCCAACCTCTCCGGCAAAGAACTACACAGATGGATCACCAATTGTACAGATGAACTCGCACCCCTTCACATCCCTGACAGATAGCGGCGCAGAAAGGCGACCTGGTTCACCCCTGACCTCCAAGAATCCAGACGCACCTGCAGATGTCTCGAAAAGAAATGGAGGAACAGCAACTCCCTTGAAGACTGCACTACATACAGGAACGCCATGACAGAGTACCACCAACCCATCAGATCAAACAAAAAGACCTTCATCCAGAACAAGATAGCCGCCAACTCAGCAACTCGAAGGAACTCTTTAGCATCATCCAAGAATTCACTACCCCCCCCCCAGTGAAGTCACAAACATCACCCACTCCCAGGACCTCTGCAACAAGCTCAGCACCTACTTCCATATGAAAATCAAGCTCCTCTACGACAACTTTGACAAACTGACACCGGACGGCAAAACCACGCACTCCCCCAGCACCACCAGCCAACCCATCATTTCCGCCTGGACTCCAGCCACCACAGAAGACACTGAATCAACCTTGAAAGGCACCCACTCAGGAGCACCCACTGACTTCTGACCTCCTTCCACAGAGCCGCCATCGCACCAGTACTACGACACACCCTCAACGCCTCCTTTAAAACTGGCATTTTCCCCGATGACTTGAAACGCGCAGAAGTCAAACACCTTCTCAAGAAACCCTCGGCAGATCCTTCAAACCTCACGAACTACCGTCCCATCTCCCTCCTCCTCCTTACAACCAAAGTCACAGAGAAGACTGTCAACACCCAACTAACAGAATTCATCATAGAGAAGTCCATCCTCGACCACTCGCAATCCGGATTCCACAGAAACCATAGCACTGAGACCACCCTACTCGCCGCCTCAGACGACTTCCGCACCCTTCTTGACCAAGGCCACACCACAGCCCTGATCCTGCTTGACCCCTCCACTGCTTTTGACACCCTCTCCCACCGCACTCTTGCGGCCAGACTCCAGTTCGGGCTGGACTATTCCCATGGGGCACAGGGTCAAGACTGATTTGCATATGGCTGGGTCCAAACTGGGTGGTGTAGTGGGAAAAAGAACGATGGATTTAACCCAGATCGTTTGACTGGGGGAGAATGTTTGCATTGTCAGCATTCTGTCCATCATTTGTTTGCTGTAACACTTTTTACCCTAAGTGGGATGGGTATACCCAGACATGGGTCTCTTGCTCACTGTGCCATTGGATTCAAGCTAGTCTGGCTGAAGAAGGGTGACATACCCTGAAACCGGGCCCAGGATGCTTGTATCCAGTCCAGTGAGGACCTGGCCTGGTAGTTCTGTCTGGACTGTTCCAATTGGACACAGGGTCAAGACTTATTTGCATATTTCTGGGTACAAACTGGGGTGGCGTAGTGGGAAAAAGAACGATGGATTTAACCCAGCTCTTTTGACTGGGGGAGAATGTTTTCATTGTCAGCATTCCGTCCATCATTTGTTTGCTGTAAGACTCCACAATGCCGGCATACAGGGAACCACCCTCAAATGGCTATGCTCCTGCCTCACCGGCAGAGCCCATAGAATAAGATTGCCACCCTTCCTCTCCAAACACACAGAGATCAACTATGGATAACCTCAAGGATCAGCTCTCAGCCCAACGCTCTTCTACATCTACATGACCCCACTTGCCACCATCGTCAGACAGCACAGCCTCAACAGTCTCCTACGCCGACGACACCCAGTCCATCTGCTCCCTCACCAAGGATCCCATCACCACCGACTCCGCTTCCAGGAAGGAATGAAGGACATTGCATTCTAGATGAGCAGCAGCAGCTGCCTGAAGCTCAACTCAGAGAAGACAGAGGCCCTCAGACCCTTTCCCACCGCATGGGACAACACCTGGTGTCCCACCACCCTCGGCAGCCCGCCCACCCCAGCGGACCATGCCCGGAACCTCAGCATCATACTCGACTCCTCCCTTTCCATGACCAAACAGGTCAACGCCGTCACCTCCACCTGCTTCAAAACCCTCTGCATCCTTCGCAAGACCTTCAAATGGATCCCCCGAGTCAAGAAAGACCATCACCCACTCACTCATCCCTCCCACTTAACCTGAGGCGGATGCCGGGTGCGGGCGAGCGGGTGTATTTTGCTGACTACTAGCTGATTTTACTTGTGTATAACATCTGCTGATTACTAGCGTGTTTTTAACATTTTTATGTTTCACTCTTTCATGCTGCGCCCTACTCGCTCTATCTAGTCGCCTGAGGCGGAAAGCCGGGTGACATCTAGGCCTTCTATCCGCCTCTACTATTAGTAAATCTTTACTCACCCCTTTGCCTTCTGTCTACTGCGCCGCGCTGCACTGTTCTCAGTGTCCTCTACCCATTCAGCCGATTTGGAGCTGAAGGGTACTCTGGGACCTGTTGGCCTTGCACTTTTTAGCAGCCATCTTGGGGGGGAGGCTGGCTCGCTGGTCGGCTGACTAGTGTTGCTGCCTCTCGCCGGCGACGCCTTAAATCTAGTTGCCCTTGACTCCGTGCAACGGACGTGAGCAACGGACGCGCCTCCCATGCGCCAAAGGAGCGCCTAAGGAAAGCCCCTCTGTGCCCGTCAGCATCCCGGAGGCGGACGGGTGCGGGCGGACCTGGGATCTGGTGATCAATTAGGTGTGCAAGATGCTAAAATACACTATGGATGAGCTCATTTCTCTCAGGGGTAAGGCCAATAACTGTCGTATCGTATTCCCCAATCGGCCCAAAGGCAATAGGCGCTGCCCCTGCTGTGGCTGGCTACCAGGTAATGGCTCTATTTCCATTCCTAAGAACGTGCCAAACAAGAGCACTTGTTTACTGCTTAGTACCAGGTCCCTGAGCAAGCATGCACTGGATCTTTATAACTTACTTTCTGAGACCAAACCCATCTGTCTCTTCCTGACAGAGACGTGGTTGGGCGACTGCTCGGGCCCTGATATGGCCACCGCGCTTCCTCCCAACTACGTCATTTTTAGGAAAGACAGAGTTAATGGCAGGGGTGGTGGTGTCGCGATGGTGGTGGACAAGCGTTTTGCCTGCTCCATTATCCCTACAGATGACATTCAGGGGAGCGAGGCCCTGGGATTTTCTTTGTCCCTATCACCGTATCAATCCTGCTCTGGGTTACTGATCTATAGGCCTCCTGGCCCCATTGGCTCTTTCCATGAGGATCTCCACTCCGTTGTTTCAGCACTATGCTTGAAATCAAAGCACTGTTTGCTCTTGGGTGATTTTAATATCCACATGGATATGGAGAATGAGGTAGATACTATCAAGATTATTGACACTACCACTCCTTTGGGACTAATTCCTTATCTCTCTGCCCCCACGCACAATAAAGGCCCTACACTTGATCAAGTCTTTTCCACTGTCCCAATAGACATATCCACTCCAGTGCCAGTCCTGTGGTCGGACCACTTTTTAGTGAATTTCCAGATCATTCAATCTGATAAATTATCTTCAAACGGGCATGGCTGCAAATCTCTGACTTCACGAGCCCTCCACCGCGGCTCTCCCGACATGCTGGTGCAGGCCTTATTATCCTATCCTTGCCAGCTGTCGGGTTGCCTAGAGGCCGATCTTGACCGCTTGCAAACTTGGTTTGTTAAGCGTTTGGATGAACTAGCTCCCTCCCTGACCGTTCGTAAAAATTATTTTCGGGCTTTAGCTCCCTGGTTTACATCTGCTTTGTCGGAGAAGCGGCAGCAGAGTAAGAAAGCTGAAAGAGTTTGGCGCCGTCACTATGATTTAATATCCAAGGAGGCTTACAGGGTATCCATCAAGATGTATCACAGAGACATCACCTTGGAAAATAAATCCTACTTTGCAATAAGAATTGAGGCAGCCTATAACACCAGCAAAGAAATATTCTCTATAGTGAAGGAATTTACATCTCCCTCTTCGAGTATACCCAAATGCTCGCATTCTGAAATTTGGGTCACTCAATTAGCTGATTTCTTCGCCAGCAAAATTTAAAATATCCAGTTCTCTTTTCTGCCCTCTGGAACTGCTGTAGCTCCCGGTACTACTCTCCTCTCATTACCCCCAGCAGCTGAGGGCCCCCCTCTCTCGAACTTCCCTTCCCTTTCTTTGCCGGCGTCCTTGGACCTCCTCATTAAACTAAAGTCTGGTTCCCCGTTGGATCCCTGTCCGGCCAAATTTTTTGCAAAAACCGCGCAAGTGATCAACCCTCTAATTAATCCTGTGCTCACTTTATCTCTTAGCACTGGAGTGGTCCCTCAGGCCTGGAAAAAGGCCCTTATTCTCCCACTTCTGAAAAAGCCAAATCTCGACCCCATGGCCCACGCCAACTATAGACCCATCTCTCTTCTCCCAGCTTTTGCCAAGGTTGCGGAGAAGCACGCCCATTCGTCCCTTGCTAATTTTCTGGAGACAAACAACCTCTTGCACCACACCCAGTCGGGTTTCCGGGCTAATATGAGCACGGAAACCGCACTGTTGGAAGTAACTGAGGCAATTAAGGAGGTCCTGGACTCTGGTGGAAAGGTGATGCTGGTGATGCTTGATCTCTCGGCGGCTTTTGACACCGTCCCCCACAGCCGTCTCCTTCTGAGACTTCGAGAGATTGGTCTGCGGGGGACGGTGTACAGCTGGTTTGAGTCCTTTCTTGCTGACCGACGACAAACAGTCTGGGCCCCCCCTTTCTCTGCTGTAGTGCCGTCAATGGAGGTTGGAGTTCCCCAGGGCTCAATTTTGAGCCCTACTCTTTTTAACATCTACTTGGCCCCTTTGGCGGCACTGGCGGAGTCCCAAGGTGCCCAAATCTTCGTTTCGTATGCGGACGACACCCAGCTCCTCTTCTCCTGTGATAAGAACTCAGACTTCAATGGAGAGAGCATCAGAAACTGTCTTGGGGCGGTTTTTGACTGGTTTCAGCTCAACTGCCTCAAGTGCAATTCTGATAAATCCGAGGTGCTTTTCTTTGGGTGCCCTTCTAACCCGAGATGGAAGTCTTGGTAGCTAGCATCCATGTTTCCACCCTCTGCCGCCTCGTCGGCAGCCAAGAATCTTGGGGTGAAGGTATGTATGTATGTATGTATGTATGTATGTATGTATCTTGTAAAGCGCACTACTGCCCTTAGGCGTCGTGGCGCTGTAGACCGCTGGGGAACCCGTCCTGGCTATCCCCGTGAGATGGTCCCTACTGGGTATCTCCAAGGAGAAACCAGGCATCCCCGGCGAATGTGGGGGCCCGTTGTAGAGATGCGGCAAGCTAATACCCAGAGTTGCCGAGTGTGATCCCTGGTTAGAGTAGGCAACGAGGCGAGAATTATCGAGTCCGCTGACCCTGGTCCACGACCCTGCCGCGTCAGGAATAGAACCCTGGTCCCGAGCCGTTCTCTGCTTCCGGGTCTGCCGCCTCTAACCAGTGAGCCACACCACTCCACACAGGTAAACAATGGTCTTTCCTTGAAACCACAGATCCTTGGCCTAGTGGGCAAATGTTTCAGTCTCCTAAAAATGCTTAGGAAATTCCTTCCTTTATTATCTCAGGCCCATAGAAGAATCACTGTGCAGGCGCTGATAGGTTCTCGCCTGGATTACGCCAATGTGCTTTATCTCGGCCTCCCGGAATTTCTTTTATCACATCTGCAAATTGTCCAAAACTCTGCTGCACGTGCCATTTTTGGTCTTCATCGGAGATCCAGTGCTAGAGACCTTTTAAAAACCCTTCATTGGCTTCCAATTCGGAAACACATTGTTTTTAAAGCGCTCACTCTGGCCTTCAAGGCACTTCATGGCTCTGGTGCCAAATACATCAAGAAACGGCTGGAATTCTATCAGCCATTTAGGTCGCTCAGGTCTTCCTCCCTGGCCTTGGCCTTTGTTCTAGCAATCAGGCGAGCCCGTATTGGAGGCCGCTCTTTCAAACGCCTGGCGCCACAATTGTGGAACGCCTTGCCTCTGTCTCTGAGGAAGAGTGTTAATCTTTTAGCCTTCAGGAAAGACCTCAAATCATGGCTTTTTGTTCAGTAAATCTGTCCTCTTTCGCCTGCTCTGTACCGCTTCGGGTTTTTAGCGCCAGGACACTCTTCGGAGTAGCTGAGTGCTATATAAGACTCAAAATAACATAACATAACTCATACCCAGCAGAATAATAACCGAAATGCCCACAATGCTCTGCTCAGCAGACTCCAGACCATACAGAACACCGCAGCCAGACTCGTCCTCGGCATCCCTCGACAAGAACAGATCTCCCAACACCTGCAAGATCTCCACTGGCTCCCCATCGAGAAGACAGTAACCTTCAAGATACTCACCCATGCCTACAAATGCCTCCACAAAGCCGGACCCCAATACCTCAACAAAAGAATATCCTTCCACTTTCCCTAGAGAAACCTCCAATCCGCAGACCCCGACCTCACCGAAACCCCGCGCATCCGCAGAGCCAGAACGGGTGGAAGAGCCTTCTCCTGCATCGTGGCCAAGACCTGAAACGAG
This sequence comes from Lissotriton vulgaris, assembly GCF_964263255.1. NCBI lineage: Eukaryota > Metazoa > Chordata > Amphibia > Caudata > Salamandridae > Lissotriton > Lissotriton vulgaris. The sequence goes on along the minus strand of NW_028245496.1, from coordinate 474,289 downwards.
CTCCCGGTCGACATCAGACACGCCCCCTCTCTGCACATCTTCAGGAAGACCCTCAAGACCTGTCTCTTCAACTGACTGGAGCTCAGCTGCTTATCCCCGAGTTAACCCTCTACCCCCACTCCCCCCACCCTCCAGCACCTTGAGACCCTCACGGGTGAGTAGTGCGCTTAACAAATCCCCGATTGATTGATTGATGTCAGCCACCTCTAGCCAAATACTAAATTGAACCTATATGAGATTGCCATAGACAGACCCATGATTCTTCCCTCCACACCTCTGATGTCTCTAGCCTTACTTGATGTGCACTTGTCTGAAGCAGATCTAGAATGCTGCCTCAATTAGCTGTTCATCACCTATATTTCAGTTGAGTGTCACGGACTGCCCGCCTGGATCCATGTATCAAAACTACAAGCGGACCACAGAGCTCAGAGACTCCAGACTTGCTGACTTGAGCACTTCCTGCTGTAAGCACGCCCTACAAGGTTGCAGCTCCTGTTCACAGCTACAGCCTGCAGGTAGTCCAGAGCCACCCAGCTACATTATCCTTTGGTGGGTCTGTATGGCCCTCGCTGCTGCAAGTTTGAATTTTCATTGTGTTGCAGCTCCAGGAGGGAGGGGTGGGTGGGGCAGTAGACTAGTAGGAAGTCAACTGGACAATGCCTGCTGCTCATTTCCAAAACAAACATTTGGTGTGCAAAGACAATACTTTCCTTTTGGTTCTGTACCAATACAAGCTGGACCTTAACCTTTCTTCATGAAGGCTGTTACCAGGGGTCCATTAACCCCAGTGCGGGCATGCTTTTTTAATGCTGATTCCTTTAGAATCGGAAAAACAATGCACTGATCAACTCCTGCATATGTGTTTTATCCCTCAATGTAATAACTATACTACATGTTACCCTCAATGATGCGTATGTACCCTTGCCCAATCAACAAATACTGCCTCCTACTGTCCATTTAGATTCACCTACTAATGGACTGAAATGCAAAGTTTTGAACTGCAGTATTTTCATTGCAATGCATTGTAAGCATATCAAAATAAACTGCTCCTATTCCTTTGTCAAGGTTTACTTAAGAGGAAATCCCAAAGACTACCTTTCTGTCTGGTATACTGTTCACCAGAAGTGGTGTATTTGTTCAAACTTGATAATACAGATACAATAATACCAGAGCAGCACGGCCTACCTGGTCTGTCAGCAGGCATTACTACATTACTGTACCTACCACCAGGTAGGTCGCTCCCCCTCCGCACAGCACCGCCTGTGTGTCCCTGCCCCCAGCTGCCACATTACCCCCACCTGAGAAACCTGCACTGGCTCCCTGTCAACAAGAGGATTTCCTTCAAGCTCCTCATCCACGCACACAAGGCACTCCACAAAACCGGCCCAGCCTACCTCAACAGACGACTCTTCTTCTACATCCCCAACCGCCAGCTCCGTTCCGCTGACCTCACCCTCGCTATCATCCCTCGCATCCGAAGAACAATCACCGGCGGCAGATCCTTCTCCCACCTCGCCGCCAAGACCTGAAACACCCTCCCACTGAGCCTACAACAGACCCAAGACCTGCTGACCTTCAGGAGGCTACTCAAGACCTGGCTGTTCGACCAGTAGCACCCCCCCACCACCCCCCTTTTTTCCCCAAGCGCCTTGAGACCCTCACGGGTAAGTAGTGCGCTCTTCAAATTCTTGATTGATTGATTAAGAATCCTACTGTATATCCATGTCAGCCAGTAGAAAATGTTCCATATAATTATATTTGATTGGCAATCATAATTTACATAAAATTCAGAGTGAACTGATATTGACTAGCGAGTGTTCAAAAGAAGGCTCAAAGGCATTGCTGAATTCAATTAAGAACAATTAATTGAAAGAACTGAAATAAATCGGAATTGAAACGTTAACAGGATTTTTTTACAGTATAATTTCTCTTGAACTCTGTCATGCCTTCAGTTTGAGCCACTCAATTCATCCTACTCTGTTTTCACATCATTATCACAATGTGCATACATTAGAGGGAAATCTCAGCACACAAAAAAACCATTTTTTTCATTTCATTTGTTCCTTTACTGGGAAACTTGAATTTCCAAGAACATGTTAGTGACAGTACAAACACCAGCATATGTTAACAAGAACTCTCAAAGTTAAATTATTAAATGTGATTAGCTTTAGCGAGTAAGAAAGATTAAAAGGGGCATCACAATGTTTGATTAGCAGTAGATGAAGCAAATTAAACTTTAATGAAGAGAAGCAATAGGTGTTAGCATTGGCTGCAATATCCGTGATTAAAGTGATGGTTGCCTTTATGCAACCCTCTACTAAGAGATCTGCAGACAATATACGTTCAGTAGGGGTCATGGATTTGTTTCTATGACTAACATTCGACTTCCAGGGACGTTATTGACATTAAAGAGGTATCAAAATAAATATCAGGGATTTACAGACCGCCATCTTTCTCGTCTATTGCACATTCATTGGTTGCTATACAGCCAGAATGCTCCCAATTGCATAAACACATTCCCATAGAATGAATACCTAATCAGTTATACAGACTAATCTACCCAGCATGCTTGTCAGATGGCAGGCTGGCATTGGACAAATAACCGATTTAAACTTTTCAAATCGCTCTCTTCTCCTGTTTTTATCATTTATTGAAACAGACTTGGCTCAGAAGATCTTTTGAGTACCAGATCAAAACATAGTTACAGGCTGAGATAATACATACGTTGTTCATCTTGGTCATAGGGTTAGAAAGGAGAGGAGAATATGAAAAGAGGACATAACGAAAACCTTACTAATACATTAAAATAATTTTCGCCGAACAGACATAAGCTATAACGACGTCATGGGCAGAATAAGTTGGTATTTAATTCATAACAAACCAGAGGCATGGGTGGCGGTGCGGCTAGCCAACAATGGAAGGAGTCGTTTTGGTGCTGGCTCCTCGCTGACCGCCCTAATGCCCTGTATCTGCCCTGGCAGGGGTCCCTGACCCAAATTAACCAGCAACTTGATGAGGGGGTGGGAGTAACTCTGCCTGTGTGATACTTAACACAAAATGTTTGCAGATCTAGCCGCTGGCCTGGCTGTGATGGACCTGGCTTGGCAGTTCGGGATGGACTATTCCCATGGGGCACAGGGTCAAGACTGATTTGCATATAGATGGGTTCAAACTGGAATGGCATGGTGAGCAACAAAACTATGGATTTAGGCCCAGATCTCTGTACTGGGGTGAATGTATGACATTGCTCTGCATTCTGCCCATCAACTGTTTTTGCATTTGTCACCCGGGACGGGTATGTTCAGACGTGAGTCCTTTGCTATCCATGCCACTGGACTCAAGCTATCCTGGCTGATGAGGGCTGAAAGCCCGAAACCGGTCCTAGGATGCTTGTTTCCAGTCCAGGGAGGACCTGGCTTGGCAGTTCGGGCTGGACTGTTCCCACGGGGCACAGGGTCAAGACTGATTTGCATATGGCTGGGTTCAAACTGGATGGTATGGTGAGCAAAAAAACGATGGATATAGGCCCAGATCTCTGTACTGGGGTGAATGTATGACATTGTTCTGCATTCTGTCCATCAACTGTTGTTTTTGCATGCGACATAAAGAGTGGCGTTAGGACATCTGGCGGCATGGCATTGAGTCCGCCCAAGATGGCGGTAATTGTTGCCCAGTTGTGGGCTTCTGAGCTATGAGATTCAAGCACAAAGCCTGAAGAGCTGGAAGGGTGGTGAACTTACAAGAAGGAAGGGGTTCCTGACTGCCAGACTGGAGCAGGCCTGGGTGCCCAACATGACTGGGAGAGGCTGCAGTGAGTCTAGTAGAGAGGAGATCAGATCCCAACAATGGCTTAGACCAAAGTTCAGTCTCTCAGAAAGAAGAAATATAATAAAGGGAAGGAAGAGCCACTTGGCTGCTGGGCCTGCACCCTGATTGACCGCATACAGTGTCTCGGTGTGGCCTTCGATTTGCCAGACAAAGAGGTCAGTGTTGCCAGGAGTACGCTGTAGTGCTGCAATGTCCTAACAGGTGTGGCTCCAACCCTCCTGCAGCGGCAGGCAAATAAGGACTGAAAGAGAGAGGTGAAGCAGAGACATACAAGTGGCCACCATGGAGGCAAAGATGACCTGCTTCTTCAGGGTTAGATGTGACCAACTGGTAGGTGGAGGATGCACTCATAGGCTTGCCCCCGTACTTTGCTGTGTTGCAGCTACGCACATTATCCCAGACTGTGTGATCTGATATGTGCAGCCTGGATCCCTGGGGAGTGAAGTATCTACCTGGCTTCAGAACGCCTGGAAGTAGGACCCTGTGCTGCGACATGGGCACAGCCATTGGAGAAAGACTCCTCCATACCCGCGGAAGACCTGATTCAGCTGAGGATAACTGCGATAGAATCTGGGGCTGCAACAACAAAGTCCCCTGGAGCTCGTACCGAACACTAATGCGCAGTATTGTGATGACCACCCTCAACTTCCTGGAGGAGCTGTAGTTGGAAGTACGACAATGTTGTGGCACTGATGAGCAAGGTCTCTGTAGGCAAACTGAAAACTGTTAAAGAACAGACCGGGGGGCTGCAGTAGCAAACAGTGAATTCTAGTTGGTAAGGGTGATGTCGGCCATGGAGATGAAACTGGTCAACATGTTTCTGCACCTAGAGGCAAACTGGGCAAGATCCTTGAATTCATCACTAGGAGGTGCTGGAGGCAAAAACTGACACACTAATGATTGATGTGGGTCTACTACATGATAACAAGCTAAATGTAATGGACCGTGCCAAAAAAAAGAAGTTCTGTGGGTGAAATAAGACTTGAGAAGGATGCTGTAGAGAAACAGGTGCTAGACAGAGAGTGGTGCCTCGAATATAGGGTGGAAGCCTTTGAGGGCTGCTCTCACCGTGGTAGGCCTGGCTATAGGGATTGAGGGTAATGACATGGTTAGCTACCTGAAAAGAAGTGGATGGTGATGGTGCTTGCTCCTCAGGAACTCTAGGTTTTTTGCACTCAATGGGGGCTATAGAGCCCCTGCTTGACATCCACAGCAAGGCTTGCCTCCACAGCTGGTGGTAGCATACTTGCTACACTACTGAGACAGAGATATTGTCTTACAGAAAGCCAGATGGGATGGCTGAGATTGGAGAACAATGCTATCTTCTTTCTTCTGTGTTACACTGTGGCATTACAGCAAAAGAGAGCATCTTTCTTAGAAGATAAAAAGGGTCTACATGAGGCAAGATTGTGCTACATGTTGCTGTTCCTTATGAAATTAAAAGTAGTGGCTGGAGACATATTGTTTCACTGAATCTAAGGAGGCATAGGGCAGGCAGGAAGTGTATTAACTGGGGTAAAGAGTTTGACCAACGGATGACTTTCCAGGTTCTGAAGTGGCAGAGGAAAAGAAAATCTAGCTGTCACAATGTGAACTCCCTTTACATAGCCAAGCTAGAGCAGAAACAGCAGTCATTAAGGCAGACAATGTTATGTGCTTATTGTGACTCCCAGAATAGCAGATGATCTGTCACTGAGGTAAGGCTGGTGGTAGGTGGGGCCTCTCTACCTGGATGAGCAATCAGACATTTTTAGACTCCTGCAGAATTCCTGGCATGATTAACATATCCGGCTAGATTATATACAATGTACTAGCTTACTCCATGCCTCTGTCTCCTTGTTGGTGTTAATCAGTAGTACACTGTCAGACCAAACCCAGCTGCTGTTGCCCACCTGGAAGCTACAGAGCACAATGCCGGAGACCAGACTTTCAGGAAAATGGGTGGTGCCAAATGACAATGCTTCAGGGAAAATGGGGAACCACTTCCATTGGATTACTTGAATGGGAGGGTTTCAAGGCGGTTATCAAAGGGCACTGTATTAGGGAGACAGCTGGAGTGAGGAAAGTCATGGAACATAATGTGACCACTTTCTATAAAATGCTATATGAGATGGAGAGACTAGTGGTCCTTGATCCACTCAATGAACTACTCTATTATCTGAAAGCGAAAAATATGCCAATCTAACCAAGAAGCTGAGAGTCCTCGCCTGCACTCAATATATGAAGAGAACACAGGCATAGTGTGATAGGGCTGGGCAGTTAGCTGAATAACTGGCTATACCTAATGGAGTATTGATCACACAGGTGAGGACTGAGTGCTGTACTATACACATAGAAAGATTTTGATTACGCTTTCTTAGGCTACTGTGTTACTCTGTACCAGGACATTGATATAGCAACGCAGGATGAGATTGGCTTCTATTTTGATAGTTTTGTTCTGATACGTAAACTAGGAGAATCTCAGGACAACCTGAACCAGCAGTGATGTAATGTGAGGAGAAAGAAGCTCTGATTGACATTGCTAATGGGAAGGCACCAGAATTAGATAGTTTGCTTGTGGATTTTGTTATAATCTTTGTGGAGATATTGGTGCCGGGCCTGACTAAAGTGTATACAGTTACCCTGGATGTTGGTCACCTCTAAAACACAACCAGAGAAGCTGTTGTTGTTTTCTTACCTAAGCCACATCAAAATCCCTTGGACAATGTCTCCTACAGACCTTTGTCCCTGTTAAATTACAAAATCCTTAGTAAAATCCTAGCAAATAGACTATATCCTGTACCTCATGCCTTTGTACATCTGGCCCAGAGTTGGGTTATCCAAGGTGCAGTCCTTCTTTGAATACATGACACCTCTTTATGGTGGTGGAGGAAGCTCCACAAAATCTTCCCAATCTAGGCTAGATTCCCATTCCCTCACTGTGGGTGTAGTAGGGCGGCCCAAAAGTTTAACTATGTCTTTTCTTGTGTCTTCAAGGACTATATTACAAAACAGTAATGCGTACCTGTAAATGTAAATGTAAAGGTATAGGCATTTATATAGCGCACTACTTACCCGGAGGGTCCCAAGGCGCTTCGACCGCTGCGAAACCCTTCCTGGCTTCCCTGAGAGATGGTCCCTTAATGGGTATCTCCAGGGTGAGACCAGGCATCCCCGGCGGTCTGGTGGGGCCGTTAGTGAAGATGAGGCAAGCTAATGCCCAGAGTTGCCGAGTGTGATCGCTGATCAGAGTGGGCACCGAGGCGAGAGAATTATCGAGTCCGCTGACCCTGGTCCAGAAACCTGCCGCGCCGGGAATCGAACCCTGGTCCCGGGCCGTCCTCTGCTCTCGGGTCTGCCGCCTCTAACCAGTGAGCCACACTACTTCACTACCTCTCATGCGTTTGCTCTTCCCAGATGCAGAGGGCGACTAATTGGGGTGTAAACTGTATTTGCATCTCTGTCACATTGGATAATCTTGCCCCTATCCCTCTCTTAGTATTGCTTCACTGGCGAGCAGCCCCAGATGGTTAGCAGCAATGTGCCTCTCTGGCCATAACCTCTGAGGCAGATGTCCAAGGCACTGCACCCCATTCTGCTCAGTTTCACCCTCATGCAGTATGCTCTGTGGAGTAGTTTAAGCTGGACCAATCAGAAACCTGCCCTTATTGCGACTTCTCTTGGGTACCGAATGGCCTAGCGCCACGCATCATCTTTCAGGCTGCTCAAATCTTGTTCCCACTTATTTTGAAGTGTATCCAGTGGGACGGGGCTATGAGTGAGCAGCGTTGTGTATATTGAGGATATATTGTGTTGAGGGGGTATTCCTCCTCTAAGTCCTCTAACACCTTTTTATGTTTAATGAGAGTATTCTGCATCTTAAGGTATAGAAAGTATTGGCTGGTTGTCCTGTCAGTTCTTATTCCAGCTTTAGCTCGGAGAAGGGTATCATCTCTCCCTCCAGACATTCCCCACTGTTGTAATTCCTAACATGTTCCACTTTTTCTGTCCCTCAGTCACCCTGATCTCCCTTAGAGCTTCTGTCTCCCTTGATAGTGTCGCCATTGTAATCTTCTTCCCCCACCAGCATATGGCCCGTACAACCCCCAATGTCACCACAACCATGGCTATCTGTGTTGGGAGCCCGCTTGTCCTCCCCCCTCCGTACAAGCGTCACAGGTATCCCCTGGGTCCAGTGCCCTTCTGTCCGCCAGCAAGGAGGATTCCCACTGGTACGAGAAGACCCATTTATTCACTACCTCTAGTTGGGCTGCTCAGTAATATACCTTCAGGTTAGATAAGGCAATGCCCTCATCCTCTGGGTTTCTCTTCAGTGTAGCCAGGGTAATCCGTGTGAGCCCCAACCATCCCAAAGTCACTTTCTAGTGACTTCATCCACCTGGTGAAAAAGCTTGTCCAGCACAGCATGGGGGATGTTCTGGAGGGCATAGAGACATTTGGCCATGTAAACCATTTTGTATAATGCTGCTGTGCCTGGTAGGGACAGTAGAAGGCTTCTCCAGTGACTTATATCATGCCTATAAGCAGCAAAGATTTTACAAAGGTTTTCGCAGAAAAACAACTCCTGATTAGTTGTAATGTGGATCCCTAGGTAGATAGATCCAAGGATGGGGCACCAGTCTGTCAGACGGTATGCCACTGAGTTAGTCCAATTGATGCGCAACCCTGCTTACATCCCAAAGATGTGCAAGATCTCCAGTATTTGCAGAAGGGATTGACAGGGGTCTGCTAGTCAGGGCCTCACCTCAGGACACGGATCTGGGCATTTCTGGGTAACCAACCAGAAAGCGACTTCGGTGCCACCACAAATAATAGCGGGGATTGCGGGAAATCCTGCCTGGTGCCTCTCCCTATTGGTGTTTCCTTTGGCATCGTGCCATTCACTCTCACTCAGGCCACAGGATCTTGATAGAGCAATTTGACCCATCCTAGGAAAGAAGGTCCAAAGCCAATCTTCTTCAGGACCACCATAAAATAGGACTATTCCAAAGAATCACTGATCCCTTCACTGCTGGACATGCATCAAAACATGTGTCTGATTATGTTGTGTTGCCCTATATGGCATGAATACCGATTGATCAGCTGCCACCAATTAGTCTACAACTTGCAGTTCACAAGGACCTGCACCAGCACTTTTGCTTAAACGTTCAGCAAAGAGGTGGGAAGAAACGATGCGCAGTCTTCCTGTGACTTTCCTGACTTGTGCATAGGGATGATCAGCGCCTGTCACAACTCTTGTGGCAATATCCCTCCTTGTCTTGGACTCCAGTAGATCTCCCCCAGATGGGGTAGCACCTGTGCCCAGAGACATTTGAAAACTCTGGGGGAAGGCCGTTTGGGCCCGGTGCCTTCCTACTTTTCAGGTGTAGCAGCGCATCAGGCCTTTCAGAGTCCGATATCTCAGCCTCCGCCCCCAGGGCAAGCAGCAGTAGATTGTGGGCAAAATCGAGCAGTTCCTCCTCATCCTTGGGTAGTCCCGAGTGGTACATTACCCATATGTGTGCTGCCAGTTCTCAGGCAATGTCGTTCGGAGTCTCAGCATGGGCTCTGTCCCTATCCTGTAGTCACTTCTGCCCTTCTTCCTGTTTCGCTAGCCAGACTAGGAGGTTCCTGGCCTTATCTCTGGTTCATATGCCCTCCCTAGTCTTGCCCTGCAGTGGGCTCTGGCTTCCTTTTGGGCTATAGTGCCATATTCTTTCTGAGCCATTTCCATTCTGTCTGCTAGCTCCGGCGCAGGCAAGATTATAAACCACCCCCCAATGTACAAGTTTTGTCTCCAGGTCTAAATTCTCGTGGTCTCTTCTTTTTTCTCCCCATAGTATGGATGGTCAGGTGCCCCCAAATCACTGTTTTGTATGCCTCCCATAAGACTACCCCTGAGTTGACTGATTCCTTGTTGTCCTCAAAATACCCTCTTGTAACCTTCGTCAAGTATTTTCTAGTACCCCAGCCTGTGAGCTCCCACAGGTCTCGGTTCCACCCTAACCTCATCTACCTAGTGATATCTGACATATTGTGGACATTGGGAAGTGGTCTGAGATACCTGTAGACAGGAAGTGGGTGTCCCTAAAACACCCCAATTGGTTTTGCGGAACCAGGATATAGTCTAGCCTGGGTTGCGACCTCATGGCATTTGCTGCATACGAATATTGTTGCTGATCCGGATGTTGTGTCCACAACAGATGGGCCAGTACCAGGGTGCCAAAGAAGGTTACCAGGCATGAGTCTGTCTTGGGTGAGTTTTGGGATAGGGTTACTCTATCCCAGAGCCCTTGTGCAGACAAGTTTAAGTCTCACCCGATGATCAGCGAGAGGCTCCGGCACAGTCAGTAGTCAGTTTCCCATTTTCGCCAGCCCATCCATTTGAACTCCCGGGGGCAGGTACCAGGACGCTCTTGTTAGGGGTATACCAGTCCAGGTGCCAAAGGCTGCCATTTGGCAGACAACCGGTGTCGCCAACGTCTGCGTGGTGTTGAAAGGGACCATTTTACATACTAGGTTTCTAGCCCCCCCGGAGCCTAATGAGAACTCCACATGTAACAGCATTGTGTATTTACCCCAGTTGATAAACCTGCATCTGCTCCCCACAAAATGGGTCTCCTGTAGCAGGACTATGTCTGGGTCATATTTTGATAGGAATTTCATTACTGTTCTTCTTTTGATACTACTGCACAGGCCATTTGTGTTCTATTAGAGGCTCCCCCGTGTTCCGGAGGCCCGGTCCCTCTATCCTGGATGATGTGCCTATAGCTGTCCCACCTCTTCTCTCCCCAGTCACAGCCACAATTTCTTCTGTCTGGGTAAGGTTATTCTCCTCCCCCCAACAGTAACAACCCCCTTCCCAACATCCTCCTGCTGTGAGCTTAGAACTACTCAACCAGGCTCCCCAATGCCCTCGGGGACTCCTCCAGCCACCCCTGCTTCACTCCGTTCGTGCAGCCTACCCCGATAGTTCAGCTCACAACCCCACCACCTCCAATGTGCCCCAATCACCTGGGTCCCCGTTCGAGAGCCGCACCACTCAACTGCTGCAGTTGTGGTAAGGTGAGGGGACCTCCCGTCCAGTGCCCTCTGTTCCTTGGCTTAGTTGGGCCCAGAGTCCCCAATGCTGTTTGTGCTGTCAATGGAACCATTAGCCAGGGTTTTGAGGGTCCAAAGAGGGGAAAGGGTCATAAATTTGACCAACAAATTTCATACTTGTTTATCCCCTGAGGCGGAAGCCGGGGGCATCTTTCTTTGCACTTTGTGAAATTGGCAATCTTTGAGAGTGTGCGTGTGCTGTGACATTTACTTTCTGTACGCCTGGTGATCTACTACTTTGTGTACAGACGCTACTCTGATCAGCTTATTTTAAAAACTGTTTATATTTTAATCGGAGCACTTTTATTGTAAAACAGACCTCTCTGTTGGTTCGGACGAGATTTCTTCGTCCCAGGGGCCCGACCTTGCTCTCTCTCCCCCGGCGCAGCCGAGCACAGCGCTCTCGCCGGCCGGGAGAACGCGGAACCGCCATCTTGGGGGGAGGCAGGGTAGCGCTCCAGCTCCTGGACGCCTCCCGCCCTCCCTCACTACTTAAGACCCTCCGCCCCTCTCCATTACAGATTACTTGTTTATCCCCTGAGGCGGAAGCCGGGGGCATCTTTCTTTGCACTTTGTGAAATTGGCAATCTTTGAGAGTGTGCGTGTGCTGTGACATTTACTTTCTGTACGCCTGGTGATCTACTACTTTGTGTACAGACGCTACTCTGATCAGCTTATTTTAAAAACTGTTTATATTTTAATCGGAGCACTTTTATTGTAAAACAGACCTCTCTGTTGGTCCGGACGAGATTTCTTCGTCCCAGGGGCCGACCTTGCTCTCTCTCCCCCGGCGCAGCCGAGCACAGCGCTCTCGCCGGCCGGGAGAACGCGGAACCGCCATCTTGGGGGGAGGCAGGGTAGCGCTCCAGCTCCTGGACGCCTCCCGCCCTCCCTCACTACTTAAGACCCTCCGCCCCTCTCCATTACAGATTACTTGTTTATCCCCTGAGGCGGAAGCCGGGGGCATCTTTCTTTGCACTTTGTGAAATTGGCAATCTTTGAGAGTGTGCGTGTGCTGTGACATTTACTTTCTGTACGCCTGGTGATCTACTACTTTGTGTACAGACGCTACTCTGATCAGCTTATTTTAAAAACTGTTTATATTTTAATCGGAGCACTTTTATTGTAAAATAGAGCTCTCTGTTGGTCCGGACGAGATTTCTTCGTCCCAGGGGCCCGACCTTGCTCTCTCTCCCCCGGCGCAGCCGAGCACAGCGCTCTCGCCGGCCGGGAGAACGCGGAACCGCCATCTTGGGGGGAGGCAGGGTAGCGCTCCAGCTCCTGGACGCCTCCCGCCCTCCCGCACTACTTAAGACCCTCCGCCCCTCTCCATTACAGATTACTTGTTTATCCCCTGAGGCGGAAGCCGGGGGCATCTTTCTTTGCACTTTGTGAAATTGGCAATCTTTGAGAGTGTGCTTGTGCTGTGACATTTACTTTCTGTACGCCTGGTGATCTACTACTTTGTGTACAGACGCTACTCTGATCAGCTTATTTTAAAAACTGTTTATATTTTAATCGGAGCACTTTTATTGTAAAACAGACCTCTCTGTTGGTCCGGACGAGATTTCTTCGTCCCAGGGGCCCGACCTTGCTCTCTCTCCCCCGGCGCAGCCGAGCACAGCGCTCTCGCCGGCCGGGAGAACGCGGAACCGCCATCTTGGGGGGAGGCAGGGTAGCGCTCCAGCTCCTGGACGCCTCCCGCCCTCCCTCACTACCTAAGACTCTCCGCCCCTCTCCATTACAGATTACTTGTTTATCCCCTGAGGCGGAAGCCGGGGGCATCTTTCTTTGCACTTTGTGAAATTGGCAATCTTTGAGAGTGTGCGTGTGCTGTGACATTTACTTTCTGTACGCCTGGTGATCTACTACTTTGTGTACAGACGCTACTCAGATCAGCTTATTTTAAAAACTGCTTATATTTTAATCGGAGCACTTTTATTGTAAAATAGAGCTCTCTGTTGGTCCGGACGAGATTTCTTCGTCCCAGGGGCCCGACCTTGCTCTCTCTCCCCCGGCGCAGCCGAGCACAGCGCTCTCGCCGGCCGGGAGAACGCGGAACCGCCATCTTGGGGGAGGCAGGGTAGCGCTCCAGCTCCTGGACGCCTCCCGCCCTCCCTCACTACTTAAGACCCTCCGCCCCTCTCCATTACAGATTACTTGTTTATCCCCTGAGGCGGAAGCCGGGGGCATCTTTCTTTGCACTTTGTGAAATTGGCAATCTTTGAGAGTGTGCGTGTGCTGTGACATTTACTTTCTGTACGCCTGGTGATCTACTACTTTGTGTACAGACGCTACTCTGATCAGCTTATTTTAAAAACGGTTTATATTTTAATCGGAGCACTTTTATTGTAAAACAGACCTCTCTGTTGGTCCGGACGAGATTTCTTCGTCCTAGGGGCCCAACCTTGCTCTCTCTCCCCCGGCGCAGCCGAGCACAGCGCTCTCGCCGGCCGGGAGAACGCGGAACCGCCATCTTGGGGGGAGGCAGGGTAGCGCTCCAGCTCCTGGACGCCTCCCACCCTCCTCCCACCGCTAGATGGACACGGATATAAAGAAGAGACCATCCCGTCCTGCTCACACTGCAACTTCACTCTCCCTGTGGTGTCCAAAGCATCTCAACTGCCCTTGATTGTTAATGGCCAGCCCCCGACCATTTTAAAAACTGCATTCATTAATTGCAGATCTCTTCCGGCTCACGCCTCTGACATTTGGCTATCACTTGACACCCACAAATGGGACCTATTGTTTCTCACAGAAACTTGGATTAAAGATTCTTCCAAACCAGACATTAACCTTGCTACTCCCCCCGGTTACTGTTTCGTTGGCATTAATCGAGATAACTCCAAGCCCGGAGGGGGTCTTGCGGTAATTGCTAAATCTCATTTTAAACTAAATCACCCTAAAATTCCCAATCTCCGCCTTATTGAAGCCGCTTATTTTACGGTCACGGACACCGCTAGTACCATCTGTGCAGGCATACTGGTCTACAACCCCCCCGCTGCAACCTCCTCCTCTCTAAATGCTTTGACGCATTCTATTGCAGACTTTTCTCTCAAACACCCCCATTTTACAGTATTGGGAGATTTTAATCTCCACATTGATAATCCTTCTTGCACACAAGCCTCTTCCCTGCTAGAAACTTTACAAGGACTCACCTTGCCCCAATTAGTCATAGGCCCGACTCACATAGCAGGCCATACACTTGATCTCATCTTTTCTAATAATCTTGGCATCTCCACCCTTCCCCCCACTCCCATTACATGGACTGATCACTTTCTTATTCCATTCACCATCACGGCTCCCTCCCCTCCCCCCCACCTCCCTCAACAGAGACAGGGGTCGTAAATGGACCAAAGTCACCTGTGATTCCTTGGAAGCCAATCTTCATTTTCAACTTAATCAGCTGGAAGACCTCGACATAGAAACTATTAGATTTAATTCGACCCTCTCCGCTGCTCTTGACTCTGTTTCCCCTCTTGTTCCACTTACTTCCTCCAGATCACGTCCCTCTGCCCCCTGGTTTTCCCCCCTGCTTCGTGAGGAAAAAAGCAAGTGTAAGCAGTTGGAACGCAAATGGAGACAGGATTATGACCCTTTAGCCAAACTGGCCTATAAATCTGCCCGGAACAAATTTCACAAGCTGAAACGTTCTACAATGAGAGCTTACTTCTCCAATCTCATTCAACAGGTGCAGAACTCTTCCAAAACTCTTTTCTCCATCGTGAAAGACTTTGTAAACCCCCCTGCCTCGAAATCCCAATGTATCCCCACTCAAGATCTGTGTAATGGACTCTCGGATTACTTTCAGGACAAAATAGTCAAACTCTCTTCCTCCTTTGCTACGGCTCCTCCTAACTACCTTGAAGACATTCCATGTTCCATCCCCTGCTCTTTCAACTCCTTTAGTGAGCTGACCCCGGACCTAGCGCTGTCTCTACTACACAACGTTAAGTCTGGTTCCCCTTTGGACCCAGTCCCGGCTAAAGTCATGGGCATTCTTGCCCCTATTCTAGTAAACCCGTTTCTCTCCATCTGGAATTCCTCCCTGTTACGCAGTCAGTTCCCCTCAGTGTGGAAACAGGCTAGGCTAATCCCCATTCTGAAAAAACCTGGTGCTGACCCCTTGCAATTTAGCAACTATCGGCCCATATCGCTCCTGCCCAAACCTGCCAAGATACTGGAGAAAGTGGTACAGAAACAGTTGGCGCAGTATCTAGAATCAAACCAGCTTTTACACGACTCCCAGTCCGGCTTTAGAACCGGTTACAGCACTGAGACGGCGCTGCTAGAAGTCTCTGAGATCATCAGGGAATCAGTGGATAGGGGCGAGGAGGCCATGTTGGTCCTCCTCGACCTATCCGCTGCATTTGATACTGTATCCCATAATATACTTGCCACCCGTTTACAACAGCTAGGGGTCGGTGGGACAGTGCTGGCCTGGACTAAATCTTTCCTGTCCAGTCGATCTCAGAGGGTTACGATGCACCCATTTGAATCTGAGGACAAACCCCTCCTGTGCGGAGTGCCCCAGGGTTCTGCCTTGAGCCCTTTATTGTTTAATGCCTATGTGGCCCCTCTTGCCAAGGTAGTAGAGTCCTGGGGTGTCAGGGTGGTCTCTTATGCTAACGATACTCAGCTTGTTTTTTCTTTTAGAGACCATTCTGACTCCCTCTTTTCCAACTTTAGAAACTGCCTTGGCAATATTTGCACCTGGATGTCAGCCAATCACCTTGCCCTCAATACCGACTAAACGGAGGTTCTCTTTTTCAGCAAGAAATCTCCTCCCCCTGCAATTCTTTGGTGGCCTACCGTTTTGAATCCTCCTCCCACTCCTGTACAGGCTGCCCGCAACCTTGGCTTCACCTTTGACAACTCTTTGTCTGGAAGTGCCCAAGTCAACAAAGTTGTAGGGGCTTGTTTTTCCAAATTGCGCATGATCAGGAAGATTTTCCCCTACCTCCCTCAATCATCTCGCAAAACAGTTGTCCAGGCACTTATCACCACCCATCTAGACTATGCTAATAGTCTATATGCAGGTGCCCCCCTATACCTAATTGACCGTCTGCAAGTTGTCCAGAACGCGGCAGCCCGGCTCATTGGTAATATTTCTGCCCGCACCTCGGTCAGAGCCTACCGGGATGAGCTTCACTGGCTCCCTATAGCCCGACGCATCGATTTTAAAATTCTGACCCTGACATTCCGTGCAATCCATGGAATTGGCCCGCTCTATCTGAGAAAACGCCTCAAAATTTCTTCTTCAGTTAGACACCTGAGATCCAACAGTCTACGTCTACTGATGGTGCCTAGATTTAGGCTTTCTCGTAGTGGCGGCAGATCTTTCACCGTCACTGCTGCCAAGCTCTGGATCAGCCTTCCTCTTGACCTCAGGTTCACTGAATCCGAGCCAGCCTTTCGACGCAAACTTAAGACCTGGTTGTTCACTAAACGTTAGGTCTTCAGTATTTTCCTCCTCCCTCAGTTGGATTTGATCCTGGTTACTCTCTTTGGGGACTCTCATGTAATCTTAGCGCCGGGACACCTCCGCCGGAGGTAGCCGTGCGCTCTACAAGCTTCTAAATAAATAAATACCATATTGTTGTATGCATGTGACCTTCTTCTATAAATGAGAGAAGGTGGTGCAGGCTTTGAACCTTTAGTAGAGCAAGTCAAAGAGTTTGAAAGGATATCCAAACTCTGTGCTAACTCTGTGAAAATGTACTTTTTCTGGTTAGACTACTTGCAGACGTTGGACCCCAGGATAGCTCCCTCCAGATATTTACTGGGAGCCACACACATTTAGATCTCTGGAGGTGCACTGTGATAACCTTGAAAAGGACTGAAGGCTTGTGTAGTACTGAAATCTATGAGAGGGAGTATTTGCTTCCGTAAAATGCTGCCCTAGTCCGTTCTGGGTAAGATAGTCCTGGCAAAGATCACCTACACTACTGTATTACTTTGCAGTATGGGTCCCAAAATCTTTCTATTCAGTTCTGAATTCATTTTTAACAGGCTTGAATTGGGGCCATGATAGGCACCAGGTCGCACTTAAGTTAAAATTCCCAGTGCCCAAAAGTGACCTAGTGTCCCCGATTTTGAGTATATTATTTGGCAACTCTGTTTCAATAGGCAGCCAGCTGGCGTAAATTTGCAGAAAACAGGAATGCCCTTGCAGAAGATGCTCCTGCTTATCTGGTTATTGTAGACAAACTAGTCACTAGAGTACCTACCTGTTGGACATGGCCCTTTTGGCAGCGTATCCCCCAGATTTTTGCCCTCTGTTGCTGAATTTGTTTTTGTTGTCATTAAGACTCTGTGCACTTTACCACTGCTAACCAGTGCGAAATTGCTTGTACTCTCTCTTTTAAACATTATGAAATTGGCTTACACCTAATTGGCACATTTCATCTAATAGTAAGCCCCTATTAAATGGTACTACATGTACCCATGGCCTGTAAATTAAATGCTACTGGTGGGCTTACAGTAATCGGTGTGCCACCCACTGTAGTTAACTTTTAAAGCATGTCTCAGGCCCTCCATTGCAGCCTGCAGTACAGTTTTAAACTGGCCTAAATCTTCCTTTTTTATATACATATAAGGCACAAAGTCACCCCTAAAGTATCAGATGACTGGGTGCATTGAGTAAGTAGAACATGCCGTAGCCAAGAAAAACTCCTAAAATCATTTCTTTTGTAAGGCCTATCTCTCCAATTTATAAACACTGGGTTACCTTATTACATTCAAAAGTGCTAACATTTGATTGGGAGCAGATAGAGATATGGTGTTTACACTCAAATGAATTGTAAATTAAACTCCTCTTTAATGGTAAAGTTGGATTTTAAGGCACAATTCCGATATTGGCACCTTTAGAAAGTTGGATTTTTTTTGTCCTAATCATTTGTGCCTTCTGTCAGTCTCCTGGGTCACATGACTGTGAATTGGTCTGCTGTTGAGGGTTCTGTGTGGACAGGATGGTTGGGGTGGAGCTGTAAACAGCACCACTTACATTTCAAAGGGAATTGCCTCCAGCTGACACAAAAGGAACCTGACACTGGTTGTTTGTCACCCCAGACTACCCGGAGTCTTGAAAGTGGATGGGAAGTACTTTTCAGAAGTGGGCGTAGTAAGGAGAATCCCCCACATTAGAGGCTGGCACCAGGTATAAATATTGGACCTCCAGAGCCACTCATCAGTACACTCCTGGACCTGTGGACATTGCAGAAGTAGGACTGCCTTGCTCCCCAAAGAACCGCCCTGCTGCTTGAAGCCTGTCTTGCTCCTCAGAGGACTGCCTTGTTGCTACAGGTGGATGGCCCTGCTGCTTGAAGATTGCCTTGACTCCCAGAAGGCTACCCTGCTGCTTGAGGTCTGCTTTGCTCTCTGAGAAGGAAGACTGGACCTACTTCCTTCATCCCTTACCTGAGTTGGCTGACCTCCTGTCTGAGCTACAGTGGCACAACAAGCTCCAGAGGCCTCCCTGCGATTGCCCAGTTGACTTGCTTCACTGGATATGCCTAGCTCTGCACCTGGACCTACCTGAGAACTGCTGCTCTCTCCTGATCCACAAGAGGTGCCACCCCAGGTAGTGGACCTTTGGCTGGCATCATTTGAGCTCCTCCTGTGAGGAGAGGTAAAATCGTGAGGTTTTGGACTGTTCTCACTGAAACTCTTCCACCTGTGAAGACCGCTAACATGAAACCCCGGTGAACCCTACTCTTTGCGATACAGTGTCCACCAGTAACAGTCGGTATTGTGAGAGTTGCACATCGCACTCCAGCAACCACTGTCTGCAAAACTCTCCTGCTCTTTGTGCTACATCGATGACAGCCTGCACTGTCCTGCCTGCTCTTTGTGCTACAGTGATAACCATCTGTGATACTCTCCCTGTTTCTCACAGCATCCTCCACCACGAGCGAAACTCTTGGAGCTGGACTTTGAGAAGGTAACTTTTTCAGTGTGACTAATTAGGTTCCTGTATCCTGCATGCTCTCCATTGGGGCCGGCCTGAAGATGTGACTTTCCACCGGTGTAGCATAATCAGATGACCCTGAGTGGCACTTTGGGCTTTTAGGTGCTATATCTACGTAATTGTTTGAAATTGCGTATCTCTGGTTCTATGGATTGGATTCTTGTCCTCGTGAGAGGCTGGCCTGGTATATGATGTCCGCTAATATAAGTCCAGATGGATTTAAGAGGTCTTAGACAACCTTAGAAATCTCTCTAAGTGGTAGCTGTGGAGAGCAGCCTTCAGGCTTCGACCATAAGGAGTGTAAAGCAGCTTGTTTTACCAGAATGCAATCTTATAGTATACATAAAGTGAAACGGAAAGAAAAGAACCACCCCAAGTATTTATAAAAATATGTATTTATTATATAATACTCTCTAGAATGTTCAAGTATCTCCAACTCAAAGATAAACACAATGCCCACAATACTGTCACAAAGAAGAAATACAATAAATAGCACGAAATACACACTGGCCCCAGGGGGAACCAAACCATATATTAAGAAAGCGGTATAAGAACCACGACTCAAGTCAGGTCAATGTTGAGAGGACGTAGAATTTCTGGGGACCCACAGAACCACCCAAGGCTAGTATATAGGGACCCTATGGAGAGCGTGTGCAGTGTGGAAACATGACTGCATGCTCTGTACAAGTCTATGTGCAAGTTGCGGTTAGATTTTTAAAGATTAAGGACCCTTCCCAGTGGAACATGAAGAAACCCAGTGGAAATCAGAAGGTTGGAGAGCCACCCCACCCGTGGATACCTTTAGTACCCACACCAGGGAAGCTTGGTGCATACGTGTGAAGTGGTGTTGGAAAACGCCGTTGAACCCAGTGGAGAACTTCGGGAACGTGCCACTGCTGGAAGAGGAGAAAGTGTCCATAGGAATCCTAACATGGATTCTTGAAGAGGAGTACCTGAAAGCAGAGGGGACAGAGTCTATGTCACTCGGGAGTGACCAGGAGACTTGGAAGACCGATTGCCCTCCGATGTTGGATGCTTCATGAAAGATGCCTGTGACCTTGACTCTGCAGCTGTGAGGACCAGGTGGCTGAGGAAGACCAGGACCCACGTGGGATGTCGAGTGCTGAGGGGTCGGTGTCCTGCGGGAGCACCCAACAAGCCTTGGCAAATGTAACCCATGCAGGAAGTCAAGAAGGTGAATGGTTGGGACCAGCAAGGTCCAGGAGACTCACCAGAAGCAAGAGAGTCAGGGCAGGACTCAAGCAATCAGGGGAGCCCAAGGAAAACAAAGGTGACTTTCAACTGGACCCAGAGGCACAGGAGTCACGAGAGGACCTCAAGCAGCTCACCAAAGGAGCAGGCCATGGTAGCCACGAGGCGATGTGGCTAAAGATCTTAGGAAAAGTTGCCGGAGGTTGGGGCTACTTGGAGCCCAATGCACTTGTTGCAAAGTTGCCAACAAGCATTTGTACTTGCAAAAGTACACAATGCACAGGAGTTCGGCTAATGCAGCCCCCACAAGGGATTCTGGCCTCAAAATCGGTGAGATGACAGCTCAGGCCTCGAGGGATGTAAGAAACTACCACCCGTGTTGCTGAACCCTTCGGAGTCTGCTGGAACTTGGGATAAGCAGACTGGTCAGCAGTATTAATGTGCCTGCGAATGCAGGGAAGTGACTCCTTCACTTCAAGGGAGATTCCTTCAAGTGTCTTTTATGTTTCAAAGGTCCTGCCTGGATCCTGCATTGTGCACAAGCACAGACAATGCAGCAGACTGAAAGGGAGATGAAGTCAGGCCCAAACGAAGTCCAGAGTGCTCAGACGGTAAAAGTGCAGTAGTTTTAGTTCTGAATCTTATCCCACAACGAATCTAGGGACCTACACCCAGGTAAGCCCTTTAGGTACCTCAGGGAAAGGGTTGGCAAGATTCAGGGGACCCTCCCACAGGAATGAAGTGGACAGGGGGGAGGTTACTCCCATGTCCTTTGTCCAGTTTTGCACCAAAGTGGGAGCCAAAGGCTCCCAGTACTGGTTCGAACTGGACTATGCACAGGGATGCCAAAAGTGCCCCTAATGCAGACTTTCAGGTGCTGACAAGCACACCCACCCGGTCCGAATACACTAAATCCGGTCTGGGAGGTAGTCACACCTCCCTGTGACAGAATGCCTATTGTTCCACCTTCCTCTGCTCAAGCTTGACTCAACAGAGGAAGGGCAGAAATGTGTCTCTAGTGCAGCAACCATTTGTGCTGACTGGGACTAGGACGTGGACACCGGGAACACTGAGAGCCTAATGGAGACCTCTTCTAGTGCTTGGAATCATACTTCCCACACAGTTTACAGAGTGAGGGTATGATTTCAACATGTTTGATACTCAACATGATAGAATTAGTTGCAGCCATTTTTGAGATGGTCATCTCGTAATTACGTGGTGCCCTCTATATAGTAAATGGCTGCTTCACTGACAACCCTGGAGAATGAACTTCGTAGGCTGCAGGGGTGTCCTACTCATACAGGAGCACCCTCTCACTTAGAATCAAGCACCCTGCCTTCAGTATTGCAAAGGTCTGCTATAGGAGCGACTTGCAGGTTTGAAGGGCAGTGACCCTTAGATATAGTAAACCTATATCTTTAGTAAGTGGTCCATGCATAAACTTACACAGGCTGCAATGGCAGGCCTGTAGTCCAGTTTTAAATGGTCGTTCATGGGTGGCACACTACATGCTGCAGCCCATGGGAGACCTCTGGGTTACCTTTGCCCTGGGTACATGGGTACCATATACTAGGGACTGACAAGGGTACACCAGTATCCAATCTGGGATGTACCTAAGTACTGAACACACAATTTAGGGAGAAAGCAGATAGACTGGGGTCCTTATTAGCAGGATCCCAGTCATACTAGTCAAAAACAGCATCACATCAAACAGGAAGTGGGGGTAACCATAAGAAGCAGATCTTACTTTCCTACAGTAGTTCTGGTATCAATGTATTTATTACCATTGTCTCTATTTTTCTAATTAGGTTTGGAATTTGTCTTGTGTTGTGTATTCACTTTATTACTGTTTGTGTGCTGCTTAAATAGTTTACACTTTGCCTCTAAGTTAAGCCTGTCTGCATTGTTCCAAGGTACCAAAGGTTTAAGCACAGGTTTATTGAGTGCCTTTTGTTAATCAACCTGACGAGGATTGTGGTTGTTGCCTGAGTGGGGCTTTCTCCCCCTCAACCAATAACCCAACTTCTTACACTACCCAACTACTTTGTGTAGCTCTGATATACTGAAAGAGATGCCGTCAGGTTACAATTTCAACAGTATGCTCCACAGCCTTACCATTAGTGGGACTAACAGGACCCTGGGCTACTAACATGTTCCTCCAGACAGTTTCTGATATATGGAGCTCTCATGTACTCCGTACAACACCAACGAGGGTCTAAATCTACTGAGCCCAAAACATACAAACTGCTGCAACTTCTGTTTACTATAGGAGACAGAATGAGAGGAATGACTTGGTTGAATAGTACTCTACCTACACCGACTCTGATCCTGACATTGGATTGGGAGGTTGACATGGGAAAAGACCTAGAAAATGAAGAAGGGAAGAAATGACGTGCATTTGCTCATAAGTTCTCTAGGAATGCGTTTTTAAATACACACCACATACCTGCATTGAGTTAAGCCTTGCGTGCTCGCCCTAGATCACCCAGAAAGTCAAGGAGTTTCAGGTGAGGCCCACTTTCAGTTGCAGAATTAATTTGTTACGCACGTTTGCCAGGGACCCTCAGCTTTTTTTTTTTTTTTAATTTTTATTTTTGGTGCAAAACAAAGATAGTAGGTACATTGTCATCCATCGCATTTCCATACATAAGTTACTAGGTGAATGAGGTGATACAGTATTCACAAAGGCAAAACTTATAACATCCACAGTAGTATATAGCATTGTGAGTTTTGTTGATGATGTGATGAATAGGAATATACTTGTGTCGAAAAAATACAGTTTGCAATTTTGTGTTTTGTTGGCTACTATCCGTCTGAGTCTTGCCGTTCGCACCTTGCAATAAACATAAAACAGTAAAAACAGCACACTTTAGTCCGGCACGTACTTGAAGTAGTAGCTTTCGGCACTCGTGGCACAGTCCATCTGTAAAGAGAGCAGTGTATTGTTGCATAGCCCCCTAGTTCCCACTCCCTCCCATGCCACCTCCCACGGCTGCACCCACCCGCCTCCGTTGCGCTCGCCCTGTTCACCTAGTTACAACCCAATCAACGCTCCTCGTCACTCTCTGACCCTCCGTCATCATCTTCCTCCAATGGTTCGCAGATATCCCCCCTGTATGCGTTCCAGGATTGCCACACCCCGTTCCATTTACGTGGGTTACCCCTCAATTTGTACACTGCCCTTTCAGTCAACATGAGCATGTCCATGTTGCGGAGCCATTGGGGTAGCGTGGGGAGATCAGCCGACCCCCATTTCTGCGCTATGTCCCGTTTCGCTGTTATCATCCCCACTGTGACCCAGGTTCTTGCATGAAAGGTGAGGTCTGTCGGCTCCCAGATGTTTAGCAGACAGAGCCGTGCGTCTAGGGTGAGGGTGGTATGAAGAGCTTGGGCCATCGTGCGTATTACCCGTTGCCAGTAGCCGACTAACAATGGACATTCCCACACCGTGTGTATGAAGGTCCCTTCTGCCCCGCAGCCCCTAAGGCAATATGGATGATCCGCCCTGTGCAGTTTGTGAAGTAATGTACGGGTGTAGTAGATTCTGTGAAGAAATTTGAGCTGCACTAGGCGAAATTTAGATGATATGCCTGCTTCACGGGGGGATGCCATGGCTGCGTTCCAGTCATTGTCATCCAGGTTACCCACTTCCGCCATCCATTTGTCCTTCAGTTTCCCCAGTGGATCAGGCATATTGTTAATCAGCTTGCGGTGTGTCAGCGATGTCGCCCCTTCTTGCATGAAGTCAGTAAGTAGCCGATCCTCCAGAGGGGAGGATTCGGGCAGGGGTGCGTCTGGTGAGATCGCTGCCTGTAGTGCGTGTCGGACCTGGATATATCTGTAGAGCTCTGTGTTCCCCAACTCATATTGGTCCTGCAAAGTGGCAAATGAGATCACTCCTTCCCTCGTCCACATGTCCCCCACCGTGGAGATGCCGATGCTGTCCCACTGTGCGAAGCCCTTGGAGCGCCGCAAATGGCCCAACGCCTTTGTGTCCCACAGGGGTGTAAATTTCGTTATGACTCCATCCCACTTCAACTTTGCCTGCGCCTTGTACCATATGCGGACTGTGTGTTTCGTAGGCCCCGTGAGTTTTGCCGCCACTCCACGGTGATATAGTGGGGCCAATAAGGTGTTGGCACCCAGTTGTGCCCTGTCGGCCTTGTACGCTGGGTCTTCCTGCGGGGCATGTATCCATTGGTTAAGGATTTTGAGTTGGGCCGCCCAGTAGTACAACTGTACATTCGGGAGGGCGATGCCCCCGTCGTACCACCCCCTGTTCAGTTTAGTGTGGGAAATGCGGGCTGGCTGATTGCCCCATAACAGGCCCGAGATTTGCGCCGTTATTTTCTGGAGGTAGCCATCCGGCACCAGATACGGGGCGTTCTCCAGCACATATAGGAAGCGCGGCAGAGCCATCATTTTAAATAGTGCTGCACGGCCAAGGAGTGTTAGGGGGAGGTCCTTCCAATGTCGCACGTCTCCTTGGAGACGAGCTAAGGGGGGTAGTAGGTTGAGGCGTGAGAAATCTGCCTCGTTACGGGTGATATGAATCCCCAGGTATTTAAATGACGCGTGGGCCAGTTCCAGTGGGCAGGAATCCGGGAGAGGCGGGAGTGGGCCTCGCAGTTCAAAAATGGTGGACTTAGCCCAGTTGATGGTGTAACCCGAGATTCGCCCATGAGCCGTACATAGAGCCAGGAGGTTAGGGAGACTCTCTTCCAGGTCTGTGAGATAGATCAGTATGTCGTCTGCGTAGAGGGACACTCTGTCCTCCCATAACGGGGTCCATTGTATCCCTTTCAGGAGTTGGGTGGTACGAATCGTAACCGCCAGTGGTTCTAAAACTAAGGCGAAGAGCAGGGGTGAAAGCGGGCAGCCCTGTCGAGTGCCTCTGCCTAGGGGGAAGGTGTTTGAAATATGGCCGTTGGCCGTCACCTGCGCCACCGGGTCCTTGTACAGCATTCGTATCCAGGAAAGGAACACCGGGCCAAAACCCATACGCGTGAGTACTGCAAAGAGGTAGCTCCATTCCACCATATCAAACGCCATCTTGGCGTCCAAGGAGAGGATGGCAGCCGGTTCTTGCAGTAGTGGGACTCGCGCCAACACGCCATGCACCCTGCGGAGATTTAAAGCAGTGCTGCGGTGTGGCATGAATCCGGACTGGTCCGGGTGGATCAGGTGTGACAGAGTTGGCAAGATCCTGTTCGCCAACACTTTGGCAATAATTTTGGCCTCCGGGTTCAAAAGGGAGATCGGCCTATATGAGGTGCATTCATTGGGGGGCTTACCTGGCTTCGGTATCGCCACAATAGTAGCCATCCGCTGATCGAGCGGCAGCGTTCCCTGTGTTCTAGATTCCTCGTACATATTGAGTAGGGGTGTGCTCAAGGATTCGGCCATGACTTTCAACCACTCAATGGGTATCCCGCTGGGGCCCATCGCTTTGCCTGGATGAAGGGCGCCTATGGCCATCTGGATCTCCTCCACCGTGAGAGGTGCGTCTATGTCCTCGGACATCTCAGGTGTCAGCTCTGGCAAGGGAACATGGTCAAGGGCAGTCTGCACCTCCCCCTCCTCTACCACTATCTCTGGGGTGTAGACTGAGGCGAAATGATCGGCGAGGACGTTTACTATCTCATCGGGGCGGGTGTGGTTGTTGCCCTGTGGGTCCATAATCTGCAAGATGTTCTTCCCCCCCCCCCCTGTCTTTTGTCTAACCATGCCAGCAATTTACTGGCCTTGTCTCCAATATCGTATACCCTGTGCTGTGTAGCCGCAATGGCCGACATCGTGACCCTGCGCATGTGATCTGTGAGGCGGTGCTGGTGGATCTGGAGTTCGTGAAGCGTGTCGTCAGAGGGGTTCGCCATATGGGCCGTGTTGGCCCGCTCTAGGCCTAGTTCTATCTCGAGGGCCTCCCGCCTGTGCGTCTTTTTGTGATTCGCTATCACTGCTATGGCCTGACCCCGGAACACTGTTTTATACGCCTCCCACAGTATGGAGGGGGAGGCCACCGAGGATTGGTTTTCCTCGAAGTACTGTTGGGTTACCTTCTTAAGATCCCTGTTAATCCGGGGCACTTTGAGGTAGCCCGGGAAAATCGGGAATAATCTGCGCCGCGCCATGGTCGAAGTGGTGAGTGTCAATGTGAGTGGCGAGTGATCGGAGACCCCCCGTGGTAGTATCTCGGCTTCGGCTATCGTAAGGTGACCATTAATCAAGGTGAAGATGTAGTCTATCCTGGACAGGCTATTGTGTGTGGCCGAGTAGTATGTGTATTGTTGCTGAGTAGGGTGCAGAGCGCGCCAGACATCCACCAACCCCTGTGCAGTCAAGAATGTCTGGAGCCTGTTGGGCCCACCTGCGTGCGCACGTGGGGGAAAGCGGTCTTCTGAGTTTGTGAGTGCCATGTTGAAATCCCCACCCAGTAGTAGTTCCCCATCAGGGAGTGTTAGCAGGAATTTGCCCAGATCCGGCAAGGCCTCAGAGTGTAGTGCTGGTGGGATATAGACAGAAACTATATTAAAGAGCTTCCCCTCCCACTGGCCATGCACTGCCGCGAATCTGCCATGGTCATCCGTTGCTGTAGACTTGACGATGAACTTGGAAGATTTTTTCTGCAGGATGCCGGTACCACGGGACCCCGAGGTGAACTCCGCATGCACTACCATATGATAGCCTCTCCTATCCAGGGCCTTCGTGGCCGCTCCCGACAAGTGTGTCTCCTGCAGGAGAATGAGAGCCGGGCCCCGTCTCCTTATCCCCTGTAGCACTAGCCCTCGCTTGATCTTATCCCCCAGGCCCCTCACGTTCCAGGACATGACAATCAGTGAGTTCTTCGTGGTTGGGCTATCTGTTGCAGCCATTGCTAGACTCCCAATCAGACCTCCCTGCGCCC
This sequence comes from Lissotriton vulgaris, assembly GCF_964263255.1. NCBI lineage: Eukaryota > Metazoa > Chordata > Amphibia > Caudata > Salamandridae > Lissotriton > Lissotriton vulgaris. The sequence continues at coordinate 447,296 of NW_028245496.1, read as the reverse complement.
CGAGTGTGCCAGTATTTCTTGGTTACATAGAACATGCCTAGATACTTAAGTGTGCATAGAACATAAACTTGTAGGACCAAAAAGTCCCATAGAAAAAACTTTTTCAACTCTTCCCCCCTCCCTGCCCCCCTGCTACACGGACTCAAAACTGCCCGCCCCCCCAACTTAGCAGAGTGCATATCCCATCCCCAAACCAGTGTACTTGCGCGTTGGGGTGAGGGACTCTCCGCAGCCGGCAGTCTCTCATTCACACCCCCGGAGGCCCTTCACCCAGTGTCCAATGGCGGGAAGCGCTTCACAGCTTAATAGTCTTAATACTGAAGTATGAATGAACTGTCCCCAAGCTTTCATTGTTCCTCAGTCTCGTCCACGCCGCCCTCAGCTCCCAAAGAGTCACTGTTGTCCGGCCTCCCGCCGGAGGCCTGCGAGTTTCTGCGATGGCCGTCGGCCCGATCCTTTCTGGAGCGATTCGTCCGTCTGTGGTTCTGACCCGGTCTCCATCCCTCGAGCCATTCTTGCACGTTTTCGGGGCAGTCGAAGAACCAGGTTTTGTTCTCCGCTACCACCCGTAGTCTTGCGGGGAATAGCATGGAATACGGCAATTCCCTGGACCTCAGTTCCTTTTTCACGTCGAAAAACGTGCGTCGCCGACGGGCGACTTCCGCGGTGTAGTCGGGGAAGATGGCAATGGTGGCGTTCTGGATCTTGAGGGGAGGGGAGGACCTGGCTGCCTGTAGGATTGTGTCCCGGTCACGGAAGTTAAACAGACGTGCCACTATGGGTCGCGGGTTAGCCCCTGGCTTCGGTTGGCCACCCGGGACTCGATGGGCCCTCTCCACCGAAAAGAAGTTGGACAGTCCCTTTGGCTTTAGTTCGTTGGTGATCAGGTTCTCCACGAAGAGATCCATCGCCTTCACGCCTTCCGATTCCGGCACCCCTATAATGCGGATATTGTTGCACCTGGAACGCCCCTCCTGCTCATCCAGCTTCTCCCTGAGCATTCTATTTTCCTGCGCCATCTTCCCCATTTCTCGCTGGAGTTCCGCGACGTCTTCCACCAGTGATTTTGTGATCACCTCCATACTCTTGACCTTCTCCGACATTTTGTGGAGGTCTGCTCTAAGTAGGGTGACGTCCGTGGAGATTCCGCCAACAGTAGTTTGCAGTTGTGCCAATGCTACCATGACGTCGTCCAGCGTGGCCTTTTTCCCCCCAGGGGAGTCGGCTGTTTTACCGGTCTGTTCCTTCCCTGCCGGGGATCCGGTGGGCTTGTCGGAGGTGAAGCGATCTATGCGAGTCTGTGTGACGCCGCCCTTAGGGCCCTTCCCCGCCATGCCGCCGAAGGTTGTGCTCCTCGTGCCCCTACGCGCCAGGATGTAGGGATCAGTGCAGGCCCCCAGACCAGTCCGATACAGCAGCGAACAGGTCGGGCGAGCTTCTTCGGGGCGGGAGGTGCTCCGTAGGTCGCCAAGTGCGTAGCGACGATCAGGTCACAAGATGGCGGGTACTCACCCCGTTGTCGATGCCCAGGCTCCCGGCACTGTAGGAGACAACCTCCGATGCTGTCAGGATTCCAGCGGTCCCCCCCTAGGGCGCTGCTTCCTTGGTTTGCCTGAGCCGCCGTCTCCGACCTCCTGAGGTTTGGTCGAATTGTTGAGGCCACCGCCGCGCGGGCACTTCCGGTCCAAGTTCTCCGGTCAGGATGCACTTTCGGCGGGGTGAAAAGCCAAGGAAGGTCCCGGCTCTGGAGGTGTTGGCAGGCCGGTCGGAGGCTTCGACGTATCTTTGGCTACTGACGTCGGATTTTCTCGCTGCTTGTCGCTGCTCACTCCGCACGGTCCTGGGATCCGGTGCCTGCCTTTGGGGCTTGAAGTTGTAACGGATTTTTGTGTCGGATCGACGAAGAGGCCGCTTCAGCCGCGGAGCTCGTCCCTTATGCTGCCGCCATGATCGGCTGCTAGCCACGCCCCCCGGACCCTCAGCTTTTAGTGTTCCCTTTGACTCTGTTAGAGGAAGGTCACAGAGAAGGCAGAAAAGTTTGGGAGCTGCAACAGCAACCTGCAACGCCAGGTTCTCTCACACACAACCCCTCAGTGATACTGGATTCAGACAGCACCAGCACCATCCAGAACTCCAGGTTGACTTAGCCAACTCTTGAGGGGAAAATCAAAGGAAGGAATGTCTACCAAAATCTAGGCTGTCCCACACTCGCACCTCATATGTACAGGTTAGAAGAGTGGCTTCGCTCCGAAGTTCTTGTTTGGTACCACTAAAGTGCTATTAATTTATGCAGCGACACTGCTAGTAAACCAGGTGTTGTCCAGATAAATTTGGTAAGACCTAGGAATAGATTTGTGTGTTTGATATAATGTAATTCAGTACAATACAGTACTAATTACAGAATTATATTTGGACAATTCTGATTTAAATGTCAAAACACTGGCCATTTGCTCTCCAACTCACATCCGTAGGAATTGAAGGGCTCTGGTACAGAATTAAAGGCAATAAGCATGAATACTTTATAAACCCCTCAAAGCCACATGTAGGAGTACTGAGCGCAATAAAGGAACAGCAATGATTATTGCAATATGGATTCTGTAGTAGGTGATCTCTGTGTATAGTCATAATCTAGTGAATAGTCCCGCCCATGTGCGGGGACCCCGGAGCAATCAAAATAAACTCTTAAACAGTCTTCTTTGCAGTCCTGCATAGACACGTAAGAGAAAATCAAAGACAAATAATGCAGCCTATAACTACAAGGCTACACTGGCCAGCATTTCAACTTAAAGTGAAAAGGATAGCCAAATAAAGTCAAATTTTACATACATAACCAAGTTTCACTCATAGAGAAACTTCCCTTCACCAAAATCCTTGAAATGATAGCGAGGAAGGGTTTGGCAGACAAGCCCCCATAGGCGGCCATTATGTGTCTGGCAAAGGGATACCGTGCCTTTAAGGAACTCTCCAGAGACCCTCGGTATCCCAGGATGCACTGCCAAAGCCCTTTTACTTTCAGTTCTTTTTTCCGGCTCCTGCTAGCAGGACCCTGGAGCATTGAGCTCTTCCTTTTTGGGTATTTCTTCAATTTTTGGCACTTTTCCAGTGTTTTCAGTGTTTCACTTGACGTCTGGGGTCTTCCTCTTCCAATTGCTGTGTTTTTTGACCAATTTTACCACCTCTTTCTGTCGAAAATGCCAGCTTTATTCGACCAGTGCTCTGAGTGTGGTAGGAAGAAGGCTAAATCGGACCCCCACAGAGTATGCATACTCTGTCTCCCTTCCACCCATGTCCCTGACTCCTGTGAGATCTGTCACTTGTTTTCCAGGAGGACCCTGCGTGACAGGGAGAAGATTCGGCTCCAAGGACTGGAGCAAAGGAGACAGGAAGGACCAGGTGGGACTTCTGGGCATGGAGGACTCAGTCATCATCCTCTGCCCGTGCTTCGGCCTCTGGGGGGGCTCCCCAGTCAAGAAAAGGCCCAGAAAAGGCACAGATCCCGGTTGATGGCTTCGACGTCGGCGTCGAGAGGTATGACCACCATCTGCTCTCCTCCGAACCAGGACTCTGGTTCCCAGCGGCATTGCAGCTCGACGTTGAGAGGCAGGACGTCGAGACCTCGGGCGAGGTCGATGTCGAGGACTTCACCGGCGTCGACACACCATCGACGTCGAGATGAGTCCAGGAGGCAACGGCGTTCGCCGTCGAGGCTGTATCACCGTTCGCGGTCAACGTCGACATGACTGTCGACGTCAAGAAGAGGCAAGTCGACGTCGAGGAGAAGACATTCGACATCAAGGAGTTCGTCGACGTCTTGAAGATCGACGTCGAGGAGTAGAAAGGCGTAGAGGTCGACGTCGAGGAAAGAGAAGTCGACGTCGAGTAGACGTTCAAGGCCCAGGACAGGGTCCCCTGCCTCAGTGGTCAGTCTGTCGCCTTCATCGGGGAGTTCCCAGTCGCGCCGGTGCTCGGCCGCGAAGAGGTCTGCCTCCAGATTATCTTCTTCGAGGCCTGCTCAGAATAGGAGAGTGGTGAGGTCATCGGAATCGGAGTATTCATAGACCTACTCACCTTCTAGGCCCAGGTTGCCTAAGCCCCCACCGTTGCCTCCGAGGATGCCTCCTTTCGCAGCTTCCTCCTCCTCCAGCAACGATTCCTCTTCCTCCTCCTCCACTCCTGCCCCTGCCTCCTCTTCCACCGCCTTCCCGACCTCCACAACCTCGGCCTGAGGTCCCGGCTACGATTCCGCTTCCGCCTCCTCCAAAACCAGCGGCTCCGGCGAGGCCTAGGAGCTCTAGATCGAGGTCTAGAGGGAGGGATCTCACCCGCAGTAGACACCGCTCCTCCACAAGGTCCCGTCATCGCCATCGGAGGGACAGGTCTCGGTCCCGTTCCCGTTACACGGGCTCCTCGAGTGACCTGAGGTATTCTCCAACATTGTCAGATTCCCCTCCTTCGAGGGTGTCACAACATTGTCACTATTCAGGAGGTGCTGCTGAGGGGGGCAGCGAAGTTAGGGATCACGTTGATGGTGCCCACACCATCTACCTCCGTGATCTTTGAGACTTTACACAAATGGCATCTCTCTCGCCCGTTGTTGTCCTTGGTGCCACGTCTGGAGGAACTGGCCATGGAGCTGTTTTTGACGCCAGCTTCTGTGAAGTCGGCTCCATCTCGGCTGCAGTACAGGCCCCCGGATTCTGATCCGGTGTTCCTGAGGTCTGATCCTGTACCGGGTTCGGTCATCGTGACAGCAGCCAAGAAACAACATGCCTCGGCACTCTTGAGGCGCTATGACCGCTCCTTGTGGGAGTCTCTACAGCAATTTATCAAACTCCTCCCGAGGGATAGGAGGGAAGACTTCCAGGAGATCTAGAACGAGGGCAAGATGGTCTCCAATCAAATCATCAGCTCTGCGGCAGACGTCTCTCTCCTGGCGGCACATGGTTATTGCCATGGCGTTAACTTAAGACGCCATTCCTGGTTACGCCTTACCTCTCTTAAACCGGAGGCGCAGCAGAGAGTCGCAAATTTGCCGTTCTCTGGATCGACTCTCTTCGGGACGCATGTGGTGAGGAGATGGCCCGCATGAAGGCAGGAGTAGAGACTTTGAGGCCGTTGGCTTGGAGAAACCAAAGGAACAACGGAAGTCCTTCCGCCTGTTTCAGAGGAGGTATGGGTCCCAGAAACGAGGACAAGGTCGTCAGGTTGGCCAGCAGCAACAACAACAGCAGCAGTACCAGCGGCAGCCTTTCCAGAAGCGTCAGAGGGGCAGAGGCGGACAGCAGTCCTCCTCGGCGAACAAGGGCCTGGCTGGGTCTAAGCCCTGAGGTGCTACTTCCCCCTCGTCCGTTACCCACTCTGGTGGGGGGAAGCATACAAAATTACTTGGCAGAGTGGAGAAAAATTTCTCAGGACAAGTGGGTGCTGAATATTGTTTGCAATGGATACAGTCTTCGTTTCCTCAGCCCGCCTCCGGCAATTCCACCGGTTTGCTCGCAGTTCCAGCTGCTGGAGCTCCAAGCGGAGGCCGATACCCTGTTAAGAAAAAGGGCGGTCGAAGACGTCCCTCTGTCTCAAAGGGGAAAGGGTCTTTACTCGCGATTCTTCCTGGTGCACAAGAAGGACAGGAATGAGTTCAGGCCCATTCTGGATTTGCGACAAGCAAACAAATGGATTCGCAGGGAAAAGTTTTGCATGCTGTCTTTGCACCATATTTATCCTCGGCTGCAAAAAGGAGACTGGCTTTGCGCAATAGATCTACACAGGATGCTTACTTCCATGTGCCTATTGCACGGAAACATCGGCAGTTCCTGCGCTTCCTAGTCGGCACCAATCACTATCAGTACACCGTACTACCGTTTGGACTGAAGTCTGCGCCCAGGATTTTTTCAAAGTGCATGGCAGTGGTGGCAGCGCACCTGAGAAAGCACAAGGTGTTTGTCTACCCGCACCTGGACGACTGGTTGATCAAAGCCTCCACCTTCCAGGAAGGGCTACAGCACCTCAACAGGACGGCTGTTCTGTTGAACCAGTTGGGGTTGCACATAAACATGTCCAAGATTGTTCCGACTCCTGTCCAGTGCCTACAGTACTTGGGAGCCTTCATCGATACTCTTTCAACAAGCATGTCTCCTTCGGAGGAGCGACGCTTATCGATCTGTCGGAAGGCGCAGGCTGTCATGGCTGTTCCATCTACAACAGTGAGGACGGTGTCTACTGGGGTTGATGGCCTCTTGTTGGATCTTCCTCACGCTACACGCATGCCTACACATGAGGCCGCTGCAGGAATGTCTGGAGGATCAGTGGGACCAGAAGCAAGGGAGCTGGGACGACAGGGTCATGCTGTCTCTTCACGCTCAACAGTCCCTGAGATGGTGGTGCTCGGCAGAGAATCTCCTCAGAGGGGTTCCATTCCACAAAGACATTCCAATTCAGACTATCGCCACGGATGCTTCTCTCCATGGCTGGGGAGCGCATTCAGGACATCTACAGATCCAGGGAACGTGGTCCCCAGCGGAATCCACGTATCACATCAATTTTCTGGAACTCAGAGCTGTTCACTTGGCCCTGAAGGCCTTTCATCCATCCTTCCAGTTCAACTCCTTGCTTGTGCAGACGGACAATACGACCTCAATGTATTACCTCAACAAGCAAGGGGGTTCGATATCGTGCACACTGTCACAAGAAGTGCAGGCAATCTGGCACTGGCTGCTAGCCAGAGGACTGACGAAAGCGGCCACCCATCTGCCAGGTGTGCAGAATGCTCAGGCGGACGCAATTAGCAGGTTGGTGCACGAGAACCACGAGTGGGTTCTAAACGACGAGGTGCTAGAAAACATCTTCGACAGGTGGGGCACTCCAGACGTAGATCTATTCGCCACCGCCAAAAACAGAAAATGCCGAGACTTCGCCTCCAGGTTTTACCAACCAGGGACTCTGGGGAATGCTCTATGGATCAGCTGGTTGAACAGCTTTCTGTACTCTTTTCCACCCATTCCCCAGATTCCGGCGGTACTCATCAAACTGTCTCAGTCCAGAGCACGGATGATCATCATTGCTCCGGATTAGCCCCGACAGTGATGGTTCACGGACCTGCTGCACAGGTCTCTCCTACCCCACCTGCGGCTGCCGTGTCGGCCGAACCTTCTCACAAAGTTCGGGGGCAGATGGTGCACCCCAACCTCTCATCGTTGAGTTTGGCGGTATGGCTCCTGAGATAGTGCAATATGGGCACCTGAATCTACCTGACGATTGCATGGATATACTAAAGGAGGCTAAGCGACCTACCACTAGGACTTCCTATGCCTACAAGTGGAAGAGGTTCTGCATCTGGTGTACGTCCAAGAACTATGATCCGACTACCTGCAAGGAAGATGTCATACTTCCATATCTTTTGCATTTGGCTCAATCTGGCCTTAATTTTCATTCTATTAAGGTCTACCTCGCAGCATTAACTGCTTATAGGAAATGTCCTTCACAGACATCCTTCTTCCAGATTCCTGTGATTAAAGATTTTTTGGAAAGATTGAGAAAGGTCTTTCCTCCTGTTCAGCGTCCTTCGCCTTCATGGGAGCTGAATGTGGTGCTGTCCAGATTGACGAAGGAACCTTTTGAAACTATTCATAAGGCTTCACTACAGCACTTGTCATGGAAGGCGGCTTTCCTCGTAGCCATTACGTCGGCCCGCAGGGTGAGTGAAATTCAGGCATTGTGTTGCCAGGAACCTTATACTGTATTTCATGCTGCTAAGGTTGTGATGCATACTCACCCTAAGTTCCTTCCTAAGGTGATTTCTGATTTCCATGTCAATCAGACTATAACTTTACCTACGTTTTTACAGAATCCTTCCACTCCAGCGGAAAGGTCTCTCCATTCCCTGGATATCAGAAGGGTGTTGAAATTCTACTTGTATAAGACCAAGGACATTCGTCGGTCAGACCAATTATTTGTCAATTATGGGTCGGTCAGGACTGGTCTTGCCACCTCTAAACAGTCTATCTCAAGGTGGATTGTGTCTTGTATTCAGTTATGTTATCAGAAAGTTAACAAGACCTTAGGGGGTGCGCCTAAGGCTCATTTTACCAGGGGCAAAGCAGCTACAACGGCTTTGCTACGTAATGTTCCCGTTGCAGATATCTGCAGGGCTGCCACTTGGAAGTCGGTCCATACCTTTGCTAAGCATTACTTTCTGGACTCTGTGGCCAGAGCAGATGCTCAGGTTGGGCAGGCTACGTTGAGAAATCTTTTTGCACAGTAATGGTGTTGTCTTTTTTCTCCACCGCTGGCTTGGTTTGTTGAGATGGGCTTGCCATTCTATTCACTAGATTATGACTATACACAGAGATCCCCTACTTGTAACTCCAGTTCTGTAGTAGGGGTATCTCTGTTATAGTCATAAGCGCCCGCCCTCCTCCCCGGTGGAGAAAATGATACTGTACTGTATGCTACAGGCCTTGCTTTAAACACCTTCAAAAAGAACTGAAAGTAAAAGAGCTTTGGCTGCGCATCCTAGGATACCGAGGGTCTCTGGAGAGTTCTTTAAAGGCACAGTATCCCTTTTCCAGACACATAATAGCAGCCTATGGGGGCTTGTCGTCCAACCCTTCCTCTCTATCATTTCAAGGATTTTGGTGAAGGGACCTATGAGTGAAACTTGGTTATATATGTAAAATTTGACTTTATTTGGCTATCCTTTTTACTTTAAGTTGAAGTGCTGGCCAGTGTAGCCTTGTAGTTATAGGCTGCATTATTTGTCTTTGATTTTCTCTTAAGTGTCTATGCAGGACTGCAAAGAAGACAGCTTAAGAGATTATTTTTGATTGCTCCGGGGTCCCAGCACATGGGCGGGACTATTCACTAGATTATGACTATAACAGAGATACCCCAACTACAGAACTGGAGTTACAGGTAAGAAACTACTCCTTACTGTACAATAAATTAATAGTATTGGTTTAATGTAGGGATGCATTCATGCTGTAATATAAGATCAGTCTCAGAAGCATGCTAATACTGCTCAAATGGTCAGCACCAGGTTCTAGAAGATCAATAGCACCTGTTTAGCCCTTCAGGGTTCCAGCTTTTTCCCATCACTTGGGTCTCCATTTACTGACAAGCAGACATCTAAATTCACCAATAAGCCAACGATTCCCAATTCTCCTTGAAAGTCTCCTCAAATTCTCACATCTCTCTCCTCAAACACTGCCTGCATTTCATCTACACCTGGATGTCCAGTACCTACCTGAAGCTTAACCCCAATAACACTGAATTCCTGTGATTTGCCATGAACAAGAAGTAACTGCTAGTCCTAATCTGGCTGAATAGTGTGAACCATGATGGATCCAAACCGCAGCTTTCAAATGACGTCAAGTCACTTGTATTCACCGTGGACACCATCCTTGCCCTCAAGGAACTGATTGCCACGAAAACAAAACCAGCTTGGCAGCAGCTCTCTCTATTAAAAAAAAGTGAACCCATGCCTCCCAGAGAGTGACTTGAGACCTGCCATTCAAGCCCTCATACTCTTGCATCTGGGTGGTGGCAATGCATTGCTCCATGACCTCCATGCCTCCATACTGGCCCCTTTAGGAGCACCATACATGCTACATCACGACTCATCTATGGACTGAAGAAATGTGACCACTTCTCCCCTGTATTAAGGGAAGTCCATTTGCCAACCTCCACCATTTTCAAAACTAACTGCATAATTTACAAAGCCATCTCAACCAGCACAGCCACATTTCTGGTTGACAAGCTCGCCATCTGAGGTTGCTGCTGATAGACCCACAGCCAGGGCACTATGAGACTGGAGGCAAAGAAGTACAAAAAGAAACACAAGCAATAAACCTTCTCCATCTAGACACTTAGGATCTGGAAAAACATGCCTGTGGACGGCCTCAACCCTGCTCCAACTTAGGAAAGAGCTGAAGACACACCACTGTAGTAACACTCCATCACAATGCAGTAAGTGTCCACTTCCAAGCTAACTCTCCAGTCTTGGAATTACTGTGTCATTGCCTTGGACACTACAGGGCTCCACTGCGTTTTGACTAGGCTTGCGCTATTAAAATATGACATTCATACACACATCACACAAAGAATTATCATTTTTGTACTGTAATTTTTCACCAGCGTTTTCAGTCATTGCTGTTCCATTAGTACTGTTAAAAGCTACAAGTTTTGAAGGGTAGACCTGTTTCACTCCAGTGCACCTAATAACCAAGATTCAAAAGGAGGCATATATAGGTGTCTGAACTGCAAAGATTACAGGGCAAGGGAAACACCTGATTTGTTAGGCAAAACTCAAGCCTGGAGGGATTTCTGCTGTCAGACATTTACTATGCGTACCTGTTATCCCTGTTATTACTTTAGCACCACCACACGGTGCTGAGCTGACCCTGAAACCGCACCTTATCCAGGCGCGGCCAGAGGCTATATAATAAAAGGGCTAAGACCCCTCGGGTCTTTAGCCAGTAACCCATCTGTGTGTGTGTCTCTCAATTATTGGCGCACAAAGCGATATAGCCTTTAGTGCACCCACACATACAGGACAGAGCTTATCACACTGGCGAAGAGGGTGGGCCTCTTTGACCCCACCAGCGACACGCTGCTGACTTGGCTATGGACCATCAAAATCAGCCCTGCACACCGCCAACCCATCTGTCCCAGTGACATCAGCACAGTTCTCGCTGTGCGGGATGCTCCTCAGCTCACCAGTTCCCTGCCAGCTCCGCCTGCCTCGGATGAGTAACTGGCCGTGTCGCTGGATCCACCCCCATGGCCATCACAGACCCTGCATGCAGCCTGGCCTGCTGCTGACTGTGTGATCCACAGGAGACCCTCTCTCCTCCTGGCCTCCTCACACTCAGCCAAGTGTTGTATCAGCTCCAGCCCCAGGGGATCTGACTGCCTGCCTGCAGTCTGCCCTGCTGCTGTAGTCCCGCTGCTCGCTGAGCTGAGGGCCCTTTTATATGATACCCACCAAACATTGGCAGCTACAAGAACTTTTACCGGCATGACTCCACTCTATGCATGCTAACAATCACTTGGCAAGCAAGACCTTCCTTCTCTTCTCCTGCTGAGCTGTGCCATCCACCCTTGAGTTTTCTCTCCAGTTCTCGCCTCATCTTTACTCACAAGACCCCGCAGCCATTACTGACAATGCCAACAGTGCTGCACCCCTGCAAAGCCCGCCTCCCATCCAGGCTGACCTCAACACACGCTGGTCAGCACGCTACCACCCTTCAGTGAATTTTGTAGATCCAGCTTCTGCCTCGATTCGCTGAAAAATCTGAATCGGTAGGCTGAACAGCTACTTCATCGTGACTTGTGAAACCGATGATTCCGCCAAGAGATCCCTCCTGCTCCACTTTGAGGCAGAGGAAGTCTACAAGCTGTTGAGCACCTGCCTAACACGGATGATGCAACCAACTAAGGCGCAGCAGTTAGTGCGCACAACGCGCATTTCAACCCACAACATATCCCAAAATATGAACGCGCTCCAACTCTGCCAAGCCTTTTGAACGTGAAGGGGAGTACATGGACACATTCTAAGTGCCCCTGTTAGAACTAACCAGTCAATGCACAGCGGACGACCAACCAAAGGAAATAAGGGCGCAAATTATACAAAGCTGCCGGAAGAAAACATTGAGGGGCCTCATCCGATGGCAGCCCAACATGACCCTGGATGACATCATCATCCTAGCCTGGTCCCATGACCTTTCCATTTCCAGGGCCATGGAAATGGACATAGCCATTACGCAGCAGCCAGAAAGGAGCGCATTGGTGAAGATAGAATGTGCCGAAGCTGTTCACGCAAAATGCACGGTGAACAAGCCCAGACAATCTGTCCCTCTACTGCAGAGTTCTTCAAACTTTTCCAGGTTGAGCCCCCCCAGCTGAATTCCCCCAGGTGTTGGGCCCCCCCACCACCCGACAGAAACCTCGGGAATCCGGCACACCACATGATCGACTGCCACGCGCACACCACGGGCCATATCCGGCAAACAATGCTCAACACAACAAGAGTGCCTAGCAAACTGCAGGCCTGTGAGTGGGTGTGACGAAATGACAGAGGCGTACCAGACAGCTCAAAACACAATCCTCCAAGACAAAATGTGCTCAAATTCTCCCCACTAGGATGCCCTGCCTTACACATGACACAGATCAACAACAACACCACCAACATAAATGTGACGGGTGTGCCGGTGCCCAGCCACACCTAGACTCTCAATCTGTGGGTGAATCCCTGCCACTGCCATCCTCAGGCTGTGCTCCACATCCAGTTCTAAACGGTACCTAGTCTTCAACACCACATGTGCTGAGACCCCAATCTCACAAACTCCCCAACAAATAAACAAATACATTGTAGGATGTAAAGCACCATGCACAAGTGAACCAAAGGGAGGACCGCCGTGATGAACCCACTATAGGGAACACACCATGGGTGCTTCACCAAGCGGAACCCAAAACATGGAACCCGACCTTGCCCATGGGGGCCCCGCATTCAAGTAGCAGCTGGACGTCACGCAAAATGTCACACGCATGATGCATAGATCCCACACATGAGCACACATAGAATACAGAACAGTAACACATAGGCAAGGGAGCAGCCAAACAATTCAGATACCTTCCACTCTGAACCACAGCTCTCATGGCACCAAGAAAGCAAAGGAAGTCATCACAACCCTCCCCATCCATCATGTACACCTTGTCATCCACCAACTCCCCCACCATTCATTCCGTCCATCCATCTGAGCCCCATCCACATCCAAACCCCTTCAACCAATTGCAAACCCATCCACCTTCCATCCCTCCATCCATCATCTCACCTCTCCATCCCCCCATCCACCCCCTCACCCATCCATCCATCATCCATCCATCCCTTCACCCAATCTATCCCCTCACCAATCCATCCACTCTTCCACCCATCCATCCACCCACTCATCCATCCAACCATTCACCCAAGCTATCCTCCCACTCCTCCACTCATCCATCCACTCCTCCACTCATCCATCCACTCCTCCACCCATCCATCCATCCATCCACTCATCCATCCAACCACCTACCCTCTCACCCATCCAGCCAGCCCCCCACCCACTCATCCATCCACCCAGTCACTCATCCGTCCACCCACTCAACCCCCCACTCATCCATCCACCTATCCATCCCGCTCTCCACCCTCCCCCCACTCATGCATGCACTCTTTGACCCATGCATCTCCATGCTCCTCTCCTCACCCATCCATGCACACACCTGCCCATCCACTCTGCCAATCATCCATCCATGTCATCACTCATCCATCCATCCATCCTCCCCCTCTCTCTCCATTCCCCCCTCACCCAGCCACCCATCCCTCCATCCACCCTTCACCCATCCACCCACTCATCCATCCACTCATCCACTCAGGAATCCATCCATTGACCACTCATCCACCCCTTCACTCCTCCATCCATCCCCCGTCCATCCACCCTCCTCAATCACCCATCCATCCCCATATCCACCCCTTCACTCATCCATCCATCCATTCATTCATCCCTTCACCCATCAATACATCAATCCATCCATCACCTCTCTCATCCATCCACCCAGCGACTCGTCCACCATCCACCCCCCCATCGATCCATCCACCATTTCACTGATCCATCCACCCCTCCACCCATCCATCTACCCTTCCAATCATACACACATCATCCACTCCCGTCCATCCCTCCACTCATGCATCCATCCTCTCTCCCACCATCCATTCACCCCTTCACTCACCATCCATCCCCTCACTCATCCATCCACCCCCCACCCATACATCCACCACTCCACCCTCACACCTTTTATGATTCAAATTCGAATCTGCAGACCAACATCCCTGAACACCGGGTGCCCACACAAATATCCTCATGAGTTGAGGACCGCAGACCAGAGCCCAATGTCCCGATTCATGGCCCACACCCGGATTGCAACCTCTCCCTCCCTTCCCAAAATAAATGAAGGACTCCCGCCCCCCCAAATCCCCCTCACTCCCACCCCCCTTGAAAGGCTGGGGCCCTGGATCAGAGCCCACCCTGCCCGCGCCTCAAAACCTCTGCGAAACCTTCTCTCCCTTCTGGGAAGAGCTAACTCTCCCAGGAGGGGGTTAATTCACAGAGCTGACAGCTTCAGCTGCAGTGGGAGGCGAGGGGTCTCCTTTGCTAAAACTGAAAGCGTGTCTGTTTGTTTGCTTTCGTTTTTAGCAGAGGAGACCCCTGCCTCGCACCACAGCCGAAGCTGTCGACTCCGTGAATTGGCCCCCTCCTGGGAGAATCACCCAGACAAAGAAACGGGCACAACGGGAAGATCGAAGTGGAGCCCGCGCCCCCCCACTGGGTTGGCGCCGCGCCCCCCCAGGGGGGCGCGCCCCACAGATTGAAGAACCCTGCTCTACTGTCTGAGTCCTGCTGTGCGTATTGCGGTGAGAAGAACACCGCCTCAAGAATGCCCAGCGCAAGGACAGACATGCTCAAAGTGTGGCACCCTAAACCACTTCGCCACCGCATGCAGAGGAGGGCCTGGAGGCAGAAGCGCACGAGGGAGGCGAATACCATTGAAATCGATAAGGCAACACTTCCCTGTAAGACATGGAATCCCAGGGCACCCCAAGCAGCCGCGGCTGCCGCAGGTAAGAGCGGTGGGGCCAGCTGGGGGGGAGATTTCAAGAGGTGACTTCAAGGGAAAATTAAAGAAATAATCAATTTTCCTTCATGGTCATCTCTCGAACCCACCCCCAGCCGGCCCCACCACACTTAACTGCAGCGGCCGCATCTGCCCCCAAGATGTCACCTCATCACCAACACTGATAAGAAGACTCATCTCCAGACGAGGAGAAGGTATCATTCCTCATCTCGTTTACAAACGATCTCAAATAGAACAAACAACCACAACCCACATGCATAGTTGAGGTCTCAGGATCCTGCATCAAGGCCCTCATTGACACTGCGGCCTCTGTAAACGTAATGGGGACCCAGCAGTACCGGTGCCTCCAGCCACGACCACCTCTGCTCAAACAAATACCAAAATATTTACATACAGAGGCCAAATACCTCTACCCTTAACAGGGCGGATGACCATGCAAATAAAAGCAGAGGGCCAAGAGATCACAACCACATTCCATATTGTCGACAAGGAAGCAATCAATCAATCAATCAAGAAATTTATATAGCGCGCTACTCACCCGGAGGGTCTCAAGGCGCTTGGGGAGGGGGGTCTGCTACTGCTCGAACAGCCAGGTCTTGAGTAGCTTCCTGAAGGAGAGGTGGTCTTGGGTCTGGCGGAGGTGGATGGGGAGGAAGTTCCATGTCTTGGCTGCCAGGTAGGAGAAGGATCTTCCTCCCATGGTGGCTCTTCGGATGCGTCGATCGGCGGCGAGGGTGTGGCTGGTAGATCGAAGCTGGCGAGTGGGAGTGTAGAAGGTCAGGCGGTTGTTGAGGTACCTGGGGCCCAGGTCGTGGAGAGCCTTGTGTGCGTGGGTGAGGAGTTGGAACGTGATTCTCTTGTTGATGGGGAGCCAGTGCAGGTCTCTCAGGTGTCCGGAGATGTGGCTGTGTCGGGGGATGTCCAGGCTGAGTCGTGCGGAGGCGTTCTGTATGCATTGGAGTCTCTTCTGTAGTTTGACTGTGGTACCGGTGTAGAGGGTGTTTCTGTAGTCCAGACGGCTGGTGACGAGTGCCTGGGTGACCGTCTTCCTGGTTTTGGTGGGGATCCGTCGGAAGATCTTACGGAGCATGCGTAGGATGTTGAAGCATGAAGATGAGACGGCGTTGACTTGACTGGTCATCGAGAGGGAGGAGTCCAGGATGAAGCCCAGGTTGCGTGCGTGGTCCGTTGGTTTGGGTGCGCTGCCCAGGGCAGGGGGCCACCAGGAGTCGTCCCAGGCAGAGGAAGATGGTCCCAGGATGAGAACTTCCGTCTTGTCTGGGTTGAGTTTCAGACGGCTGTTCCTCATCCACTCGGCTACGTCTTTCATCCCTTCGTGTAGGTTGGTTCTGGCGGTGGCGGGGTCGTTGGTGAGGGAGAGGATCAGTTGAGTGTCGTCGGCGTAGGAGATGATGTTGAGGTTGTGTTGGCGTGCGATGGCCGCGAGGGGGCTCATGTAGATGTTGAAGAGGGTGGGGCTGAGTGATTATCCTTGTGGTACGCCGCAGATGACTTCGGTGGCCTCGGATCTGAACGGGGGGAGGCAGACTCTCTGGGTTCTTCCGACGAGGAACGAGATGATCCACTCAAGAGCCTTTTCTTGGATTCCGATGTTGCTGAGGCGTTATACTAGGGTGCGGTGGCAGACCGTGTCGAACGCTGCAGAGAGATCCAGGAGGATGAGGGCCGCTGTTTCCCCGTTGTCAAGCAGGGCTCGGATGTCGTCAGTGGCTGCGATGAGGGCGGTCTCGGTGCTGTCGTTGGCTCGGGAAGCCGGACTGGGATGGGTCGAGGGATCCGTTCGTCTCGAGGAAGGCGGCAAGCTGTCGGTTGACGGTCTTCTCGATGACTTTGGCCGGAAAATGGAGGAGCGAGATGGGGCGGTAGTTCTTGAGGTCGGTGGGGTCTGCTGATGGTTTCTTCAGGAGGGCGCTGAGTTCGGCATGCTTCCAGCTTTCCGGGAAGGTGGCGGTGTTGAAGGAGCAGTTGATGACGTCTCGGAGTTGGGGTGCGATGACGGAGGCGGCCTTGTTGAAGACGTGGTGGGGGCATGGGTCGGTTGGTGATCCGGCGTGGATGGTGTTCATTGTGTGGATGGTGTCTTCGGTGCTGACCGGGGTCCAGGCACGGAGGGTGGTGGTGGGGTGTGTCGGTTCGGTGGTTGGGTGCGTGGGCTGTGTGCCGAAGCTGTTGTGTATGTCGGCGATCTTGCTGTGGAAGAACGAGGCAAGTGCGTCGCAGAGTTCTTGCGAGGGGGTGATGGCGTTGGTTCCGGCGCTGGGGTTGGAGAGCTCTTTGACGATGCTGAAGAGTTCCTTGCTGTTGTGTGCGTTTTTGTCTAGTCGTTGCTTGAATGCTGTCTTCTTGGTGGTGTGGATCAGTTGGTGGTGTTTGCGGGTGGCGTGCTTGAGGGCAGTCATGTTGTCTGTAGTCGGGTCTTTGCGCCAGGCTTTCTCGAGGGTGCGGCAGTTCATCTTGGAGTTCTTTAGGTCGTCGTTGAACCAGGAGGCCTTGCTGCCGGGCCTGCTGGGGTGGTTTTTCAGGGGTGCGAGGTCGTCAGCGCAGTTGGTGATCCTCTGTGTGAGGATGTTGGCTGCTTGGTTGGGGTCTGTTGAGCTGGCGGGAGGATTCGGGTTCAGGGATGTGGCGAGCTGGTCGGAGGTGATCTTGTTCCAGCTCCTGCTGGGAACCGGCTGCGGGTGGTGGTGAGTCGTGGTCCTTCTGAAGCTGAAGTGGACGCAGCTGTGGTCTGTCCAGTGGAGTCCGGTGGAGTGGCTGAAGGAGATGTCCTTGCTGGAGGAGAAGACGGGGTTGAGCGTGTGTCCGGCGTAGTGGGTGGGGGTGCTCACCAGTTGCTTGAGTCCAAGGTTGGCGAGGTTGTCTAGCAGGGTGGTGGTGTTGCTGTCCTTGTCGTTCTCCAGGTGGAAGTTGAGGTCCCCTAGGAGGATGTAGTCAGCAGAGGAGAGGGCGTGCGGGCTGATGAAGTCTGCTATGTCTTCGCTGAATTGTGTGCGAGGTCCCGGGGGTCTGTAGATGAGGGTGCCTCTGAGTGTGGTCTTGGGTCGGTGTTTATCTGGAAGTGAAGATGTTCGGCGGCTGTGAGGGTGTCGTCGGAGTTGGTCGTGATGCGGATGGTGTTCTTGTGGACGATGGCGATGCCTCCTCCTGTCTGGTTGACGCGGTCCCTCCGGGTGATCTTGTATCCGTCCGGGATGGCGATGGCGGGCGCTGAGGAGGCGTTCATCCATGTTTCCGTGAGGAAGGCGACGTCTGGAGATGTGGTGTCGAGCAGGTTCCATAGTTCTACGGCGTGCCTGTGGACGGAGCGGGTGTTGAGCAGGATGCACTTCAGGTGGTTGCTGCTGGTGCTCGGCTTGGAGGCTTGGCGGGTGCGGTGCAGGTCCGGATGCAGAAGAAGTTGCAGGAATGGCAGCTGAAGGGTCCTTGGGTGCATCGCGGGGTGGCTCGGTAGCATCCGCGGATACGGCCGGTGTTGAGTGCGTTGAGTGTGGCGGCATCGTAGGTCCGGCGGGTGGGGTGGCCTCTGCGGGGGCCAGGGGTTCTGGTGCTGGGCGCGGTCCAGGCGCGCGCCCGCTGCGCGTGGACGCTGTGCGTGAGTGGGGGCGTAATAAAAAGGTAACCGGGAGGGAGGGTCAGCTGGGTGGCGGGAGCGGGGCGGCCAATGGGCAGCGAGGGGCGGGGCCGCAGGGAGGCAGCGGCGGGAAAGTCGGGTGCGGGTGGCTCAGAGGCGGCTGGGTCGCCCAGCGAAGTTAAGGAGCTTGGAGCTGGCACAGGAGCAGAGAAAGGAGGAGCATGGGGGCGACCAGGCCTGGGCAAAGCTCAGCGGTCGCAGACACCCTTGTTGAAAGCCAGACCAGAGAGGACCTAGGGCTAGTGGTTTTCGGACACACTGTTAAAGCTTTCCAGATGGAGGAGATCCTAAGCCAATCCCCAGATATTTGACTTGGATGCCTGAAAGCTCCTCCAATAAAACTTCACATTGACAAGTCCATCAAGCTGATAGCCCTCCGGCACCCGCTTTTAGTACTGTTTCACCTAAGACCAAAGAACTTTACAAACTCAAAGAACAAGGAGTGATCAAAAAGGTCTCTGGTCTGACACCATGGGTGTGCCCCATAGCGATTGCTGAGAAGCTGAATAAACCAGCCAAAATACGACTATGCATAGACATGCGCCTCCCCAATCAAACCATCAAATGCGAGAGGCACATAACGCCTATGAGGGATGACTTTATTGCAGACCAAAATAGCTCATGGTGGTTCTTCAAGTTGGACATCAATGCAGAGTACCACCAACTGATCCTGGCGGAGGAGAGTTGCTATATCACTACATTCTCAATGCAGCTAGGGCTGCAATGATACAAGAGCCTGAACTTTGGAATCTGTTTAGCTGCAGAGGTTCTCCAGGATATGATCCGGGAGACCCTGTCCAGCTTTCAAGGTGTCATGAACATAAGCAACAAGATCCTGATCCACTCAACGACTGCTGAAAAACATCACCAGCACCTCCAAACGGCGTTGAAAAGGTTAGCCGACCATGGAGTCACCCTCCATAGTGAAAAGTAAGCGTTCTTTCTTTCAGAACTCAACCAAGTTTTTTGGTTACAGCTTTAACCAAGAGACGGTCCAGGTGGATCCCCGCAAGTCCCACTCAATCAAGCAAGCACCAGTTCCACCCACAGTGTTGGAGGTATGTAGCTTCCTTGGAATGCTCACATACTGTGGCCGGTTCATTCTGAACCTGCCGACCGTTACCGAGCCTCTACAATCTCTCATCAAGAAAAATGCTCCCTGGAAGTGGAGCCGCAACGAAGAAGATGCTTCCCAGAACGTAAAGGAAACCCTGCCTGACAAAAAAACAACGGCCTACTTCGACACTAAAAGGCACACATAACTGTTGGTTGACACCAGTCTTGTGGCCCTGGGAACAGTGCTCACCCAAGAGTTGGAACTGGGCAAGTGGGCACCACCCGCACTCACCAGCAAAGCTCTCACACCAATGGATGCTCGATACTCTCAAACAGAAAGAGAGGCACTGGCCATCAAGTGGGCTTGTGGCCATTTCCATCCCTACCTCAGCAGACCTCCGTTTCACGTGGTTACCGATCACTAACCACTTGTCCCCCTATCCTGCGGCACATCCCCACATCCTCCACTGTGGATTGAACATTGGTCCATCCAGCTGCAACATTACCAGATGGAAGTAATCTATCAACAAGGATCCAAGAACCCTGCTGATTTTCTCTCCTATCACCCCTCCAACCCCCACGGATTACAGCAACGACAGCACAGACACCAGGGAGGAATATGAGTATGGTGTCCCAAGGAACGTTCTCAAGTGCTCAACATCCCAGAAATCAGCAAAGCAACCAAAGCTGAGTCGGTCATAATGAGTGTCATGGAGGCTCTACAGCAAGGCTCCTGGCAAAACTTCCTACGGGATGCCGACAACTGGCACGGCCCGGATAAGTAACGCCTCGGGAAAATATGGAGAGTATGTGATGAATTGAGTGCCACAGCTGAAGATCTAATATTACGAGCAGCACGCATCGTAATCCCCGAAATTCTTCAACTCCGAGTGACAACACCCGCTCATGGAGGCCACCAAGGGACCATTGGGATGAAGTCCTGGATGAGAGAGAATGTCCGGTTCCCTAGCATGGAAGCAGCGGTAGATAATTGTGTAAAGCAGTGCCCATCAAGCCTGCTCACAAGTTTCCCCGAAGCCCCAGCGCTAGTCATCACAGAGGAACCGTGGAAAACCCCATGGTCCCAGATAAGCCTTGACTTTGGGAGCTTCCCAGAAGGATGAATCACAGCCGTGATAATTGACAGTTCCTCTAAATATCCCATAGTCGAAGTGGTGGGTTGAGTCGACACTCGACAGCCTTCACGAATATTGCTCCGGTTCTGGAAAAAACCTTTGCCCTCTTTCACCTCCCACAGGAAATAAAAACGGACAACGGACCACCATTCCAGGGCCAGAATTCAGGGACCTGCTTACAACCTTAAGCATATAGCAATGCCGCATCACCCCGCAGTGGTCACAAGCCAAAGGCGAGGTGGAGCGCTTTATGCGCACCCTGAACAAAGCCATCAGGATCGCTGTTGCAGAAAGCTCCAACCCTGAACAGAGCCTGCACCAATTTCTGCGAGAGTACCGAGGGACACCTCACTGCACCACGCAGCGGCCTCCCTGTTCCTTTATGGTATATAGGGCTGCACTCTCTTTCCTTCATGGACGTTATTTAGAGGTTGCAGCTGCGACCCCTGGCTTGATCCTGCTACCCCTGGCACTGCTTTTGCAACCCCTGGCCCCAGAGGTGGCAACACCAGTGTCTGGAACACACAGGCAGCTCTTCCTAGTTAATGGACGATGGTTGAAGCTCCACTTACCTGGTTTCTGTCAAAAAATGTATTTTACAAATAGTGAATATTATTATTCACTATTAGTGAAGAAGTTCGCTCGCTGGAATATATATGACCCTATCTGAAAGCTAAGGTAAGTAAAAAATACTCTTAAATGCATGTTGTATGCATGCTTGCGGATGAGCGTGTTTATGTGCGCAAGAGTGTGTGAATGTGTTAGTATTTGTAAACATGTGTGCGTGAATCAAAGTGAAGGTCAATTGACGTGCAATGTCACTTCCGTTCCTCCTTGCAT
The DNA here is from genome assembly GCF_964263255.1 of Lissotriton vulgaris. Lineage (NCBI taxonomy): Eukaryota > Metazoa > Chordata > Amphibia > Caudata > Salamandridae > Lissotriton > Lissotriton vulgaris. The sequence continues at coordinate 425,951 of NW_028245496.1, read as the reverse complement.
TTCGGTGAGTTGATGATGTCCATACCTTCCTTCAGCTCCACAATTTCAAAACTAGCAACATTTCCGTAGCAGGCTGTTCAGATTAAACAGAGAAGGCTAAACTATCAGAACATTTTATTATTGGCATGATTCTAGCATAGTTGCGAGTGTGCTACTAAGGCCCGGTGTCTGTCCGTTTACTCCGCCCACACCCATGGTCTACTTCCCTAGGCCACCTTGCTGACGAGGACCTCATCTTACCATCTTACCTCAAGAAAATTGACCCGTATTTTACTACTAAAATGAAGACTGAAATAAATAAAACAAAATGCAAGGACTGCTTCAACTACAATGCTGTGGAAGTGACTGAAAGCACAAACCTGTGTTACTATTCAATCAAAGCAGCACAGAACCTAACACACTCTGTGTTGATGTCTTTGAAAACTGCGACTTGAGACAAACAGTATAGCCAGTTGGTGGCTCCCTTTCTGGGATCCGACACTTATGTATTTTACCATTAGAAATGATCTGCAGCAGATGATGCGGGCCACAGGAACCCAGGCGGCACTTCTACTGGCCGACATAGATAGAGCCTTTGACTCGTTGAGTTGGGTTTACTTGCATGCGCTCCTGCCTCGCCTGAATCTTGGACCCCAGTTTTTATCGTACCTAAAGCTGCTGTATAACGACTTGATGGCTTCAGTGAGAGTGGCTGGGGCTGTATCCGGCGCCTTCCTATCGGACGGGTCACCCGACAGGGGTGTCCCCTCTCGCCATACCTGTTCGCCCTTGCCATGGAACCCTTGGCGGCGCGGGTGCGAATAAACGCACAGATGAGTGGCTTTGGATGGGAGGCCGGGCCATCGGACAGGATCGCGCTATACGCCGATGACGTGCTTTTCTTCCTCACGGACCTCAATAGGTCAGGACTGAGGGTCCTGGAAATTATGCGGGTGTTCGGGGAGGTAATGGGGCTCAATCTAAATGTGCGGAAGTCCACACTGTGGACACTGGGGGACGGTACAGAGTTGAGTGCCTGGGCATCGGCGTTGCAGGGGGCGACTGGGGGGCCTTAAGTATCTTGGGGTGTTCCTGACGGACATACCTGGAGTCTTGTGGGAGCGCAATGTTGTCCCTGTCTGGGACCGGGTCCGGTCGGAAATGAAAACATGGTCCTGGATGCCCTTGAATCTCTATGGCCGCTCGGCCATTTTCAAGATGGTGGCCCACCCGCGCCTACTCTATTAACTGCAGAATCACCCCTACCCTATATCGCCGCAGTGGTTTCGTCAGGTCAATTCGGCACTAGGTCAGTTCCTCTGGGCCGGGGGTGCGGTGAGAGTGGCGCTCCGTACCTGCTTCCTCTCCACATATTGCGGTGGATTGGCATCTTCGGATGTCTTCTCCTATTATCAGGCGTCCCACTTGTTGGTATTGAATGAGTGGTGGTATGGGGATTGGGGAGATCCGGCGTACGCCCTGGAGAGGTATCTGATGGAGCCGGACACCCTACATACTATATTGTATTCGGCTGGAAAGAGGAAGAGGCTCCCGGTGGTCACACAGGTGGTTTTCCAGATCTGGCGACAGGCGCTTCACCGCATGGGATGGTGGAACAGACTGACCGAGGAGACTCCATTGTGGCAGAACGGTCGTTTACCGGCTCTGGCGTCCTTACAGGGGTACCGCGGCTGGGACGCGATAGGAATCTCGGCGTTGGGCCACGTAATGAAAGGCACGAGCCTAAAATCATTCCAAGAGCTGATGGATGAATATAATATGCCCCAAACCCAGTTCTCTAAATATTTGCAGTTCCGACATGCCATCTCCCCTGCCCTAGAGGGTCTAGACTCCTTACCTGAATTCAGCCCTCTGGAGGCTAAGGTATTCATGGGAGAATTGGAGGATAAGAAAATATCCCGCATTTGCCAATCATTGGTTACACACTGTTCCCCCTCGCTTGATAAGCTGCGGACCACATGGTAGGGAGACGTGGGTGAACAAGAAAAAGAGGATTGGAGGGAGGCCCTTGCTGCCCCTAGTGGTGTGGCCGTTGCCGTACGATTACGATTTATCCAATTCAAATATCTACATAGAGCTTACTATACTAGAGAGAGGCTGTGGCGAGCGGGTTTGATTGCGTCTCCTGAATGTCGGAGATGTGGTCGGGAGGTGGGCACCTTCCTGCATACAGTATGGTCCTGTGGAGCACTGGAGAGATTCTCGACAGGTGTTTGGGACTGTATGTCTGAAGTATTGGGTTGGGAGCTCCCCTGTACGCCGCAGCTGGGCTTTCTCCATGTAATGGAACAAGTGGGTGGCAATATTTGTAAACGGCATTTACTGCTCCTTGGCCTTACCGTGGCCAAGAGGGATGTGGCCCGTGCCTGGAAGGACCCCAGGGCCCCCCGGTGGGAGTGTGGAAAAATGGATTAGATTACTGTATGGGGTTGGAGCGTCCAGTGTTTGAGGCCCGAGGCTGCCCCAGGAAGCACTACAAAATTTGGAAGAGATGGGCGGAGTACAAGGGATTGTGGCTGGAGCCGCCAGCACAGAGTGATGTGGATGCAGGACGGATGCATTAAGAACATGGGTGAGGGAGAGTATACATTACCTGTTTCATAATTATTTTCTTTCTTAGACCTGTGTGGACATCGTGCGAGGGGTTAGGGTGGGATCCGGGAGGGGGTAGTTAATACGGGGGCAGGTGGGTAGGAGGGTTGTAGTAATTATGCTTCTTTGGACTACTGTATTGATTGCTATTCAGTGCATTTTGATTATATGCTCACAGCCCCTTCGGTGTTCGGAGTACTGTGGTTTACTTGCAATCTCTCACAAGAAAACAATAAAATTTTGTTCTGAAAAAAAAGAAATGATCTGCAGCATTAGGAGCACTGCCTACCAAGGTTTAGGTCGTCTGAAAAGCTTTAAGGAAAACAAACCATGATGTTATGAGATTATCTCAGAGTGAAATTGAACTATTCGAACCCTAAAAAATTCCTCACTAAAAATGGATCCGGACGTTAGTGCTAAAATGAAAGTTGAGGGAAAGAAAATGCAAGGACTGAATCTACCACAGTGCCACGGGCCGTATTGAAGGTCCACAGCTGTGATGGGTCCTATGGAGCTATAGTTAAGCCCTAGCAACCACAGCCTCGGCTGGCTACAATGTTTAACAAGATGGGTCCTTCCGGTGTCTTAAAAGCAGGTGCTGAGCCGGGTCCCTATCGGGCTCCCCATTTTTGCATCTCGACCTCAGGTTGGAAAAGAAAGTCTTAAGTCTGCAGCAGCACCACTGCTCAAAGCTTTGAATGTAACTTCAAGAGACTCCTTTTAGTTCGTTCACTGTCTCATTTCCGAACGGAAGTATTATCAATGTTATATACAACAAAGCCATAGTTGTTGCTTATTTATTTTATGCAACTAACAATCATTGACAAAGCCAATAATCCTGACTTGTTGTAGGTATAATGTTACTTCTTGTATCATATATCTGGATGCAATGACAGAAACAGCAAAGTACCAGTCGGGCGGCACACTATGCTAAGGACAGGTTTTTAGCTTCCGCATTTTTAAGCCAAACCCTTTACTACATCGGCCACACCCCTTTAAGATACCCCCGAGTTTTTTCATCCCACTTAAAGCTCTAGAGACAAGATAAAAGAGCACAGGTTTAAGATGGGTAGAAGCCCTTCCCAAGTGCAGCTTTTTGAGGAGACAGCCGGGTTAGTGCATGTTTGTAATACACCAAAAAAGCCGCAAGTTGAAGACCAAGCAAATCAGTGCATCCAAAACAGATTGGCAATAGGTAGGGGGAGTCAGAGGGGGGCTGCAAATAAGGTCAGGGAGATAAGTAGTAGCACACCTGCCAACTCACATGGAACCATAGTGTGACACACGATATTGGCTCCCATCAAACGGTATCCCGGTGAGGAGCTCTGTAAATAGTGGGTTTCCAACTCATTTTCAAGAGGTTTTGAACTGCCAACGTCTATTAAGGGGTGTGAAAACACCCCAGGAAATTAGCACCAACTTCAGCAAGCATTTTAGGTCGAGCCTTGGCAGCGCACATGTGCTGTCTGCAAGATTTGCTGTAATCACTATACCGAGGGAATTTCCGCCCGCTGCTTACCTTTGGTTGACTCCTGCATCGGTCATCTTTGATGGCTACTCATTGGTTGTCACTCTCGATTCTTCACTTCCGTTTTGTACTCAGGAGCACTGACCAACTACAATTCCCTTACTCTGTAGTTGTTTCCTTATTCCTTTGGGGACTACTTCAATAAAGTTGAAGCTTCCAAACACAGCACTACCGGAAGATGCAGGCTGTCTATTGCGTCCTTGCTCTGCATTGTGTGACAGCAGCTCTGCTGTGAAGGCTGCCTTGTGCAACCCCCTACCCCCACTGCCTTTCCACACTCGCCCCATATCATTTAATTTAATTTTTGCCAGTGTGCCATGCCGTGGTTTAACTTTTATAAAGGCAGCATGTGCCTTGCTTTATAATCCCGCACAGAGAGTGTGCAGGCAATGTGGGCGCGCTAAACAATAGGGATAGCATGCATGTCAATGTATGTTGTTCCCAGGTTGTGCCAGATCTTATGCACCTAGGGCCTCATTTATGAGGCTGTGCATCACTTTTACGCCGCCGGTGCGTCACTTTTTGTGATGCACCAGTGGAATAAAAAAATGTGCCTTGTTGCGCCATATTTACAAAGTGACGTATCTAGGTAGATGCGTCACTTTGTAAACCCTTGCGCCACATTATACCTGTGCCAGGTATAATGTATGCAGGGGGGGCATATTGACGCAAGAAAGGGTCGTAGAAGTGCCGCAGTGAAATCTATGAGATTTTACTGTGTCACTTCTAGGACGCAAATGCGTCAATATCTTACGCCTGCCTCACAGCAGTCGTAAGACTGACGCAAGCCCTTTTACATGGGGCTTTCTCTACAAGAAAACGACATCAGGCCAGTGTACTCCTTGCAACGAGTGCAGCAAGTCACATGTTTCATAGCAATAAGCAGCTTTCCCAACAGCAAGGATATAAGGACAAAAACCACCGGTCCTTGGAGTATGGTAATTATGAAAAACATTTTTCACAAATCGCTTAGCTGAAATCATTGCTGATACATGTTTCAATGTGTAGTGTGCGAAAAAAGGAACCAACTGAACTATGCGACGCAACAAAATAAAACCGAAAGAAATACAAAACAGGTTTGATTTCTTTTGTGTGCGCTGATGATGCTGGCTCAAAATACAGCTTCTCGAGTAACCCGGCGGCAGGTAGGACCTCGGAGACAAGCAGTGCGGGGCAGGTGCAGGGCATTCTGTAGTATACACCCTTAGCAACCAGCAAGCAGAACCGAAAACTGAAATAAATATTCCGGGTAGGTAATTCTGAAGTTTTTTTTTAATTTGCAAACGTTAAATGTCAGTCAGACTGCATTCCTGAATTTTAAGCAAGAAGCGCTTTTCTGAGAAACATTCATTAGCACTTCTTCCCGTGAGAGATATCTCGCAGAGGGTGGGCCTCGTTATTTCACTCTTACAATAGTTCTGGTCAGAACTATGATGGATAAGTGGGCGCGATATATTGAAAGAAAATAGTTGCATATTCGTATACACTATTTTAACATTAACTTCATGTGTCTCGCTTTAGTGTTATACAGCAGCCATTATAATTGTCTTTGATTGTACTCTAATTTGGGTGTTTTTTGTTGTTCCCGATGTTTCTACAGCGAGCATACGTGTAATCTACCTTTCATAAACCGGGGTGATACATGGTAAACACGTGTTGTGTTTTGCTGTAGTCTGGTACCGCTATTGATAGTTTAGCAAATAACATTCATGTCCTTTGAACCCTCCGGTTTAATCTTACATTTTGTATTTATTTTCACTGAAGCATTTCGAACAATAACGCTCTGCAGTGTTCTTTCTGGTCGTACATCAGGGGGGCACCGATGGCCGAGCTGTAATATAGAAAACTGGCGCAGGGTATTCATTAATGCAGTTCTTAGGGGTGCAAGGGGAGCTGTGCCCCCAACCCCCGGCTCTTTGTTGTTCACTAGCCTGGTGCCCGCTTACATCAGGATGATTCACTGTGTTTTTTACATTTGTAATGCAGTCACTTCATTTGGTAAAACAGCTGCACGTTCTGACACGTGGCATAGCGAGACTAATTTCGCAAATTAATTGCTTACATTTAAAACGTAAAATACACACAATTCATGGTGCCAAAATTCCTTCGAAGGCCCTTGTCAGGGTAAATATCTGGGGCACCAGAATGATAGCGCGAAAGGTGTCCTGCATTGGACTGGGGGCTCTGGCAGGTTTCTGTCCCAGCTGAAAGGAAGCTTTGGGACAGTCCATGATATCCGTAGTGGGGGACATACGTGATGGTCGACACTTCAGGTGCAATCAATAGTGCAGCAGGAGCAGTGGCACCAGGACCTGGAAGGCTAGAATCCAAGTGCATCCAAAACCTGGATATCTTTTACTTTTCAGCCAGTGGGTGAAGGATATGTTTCCCTTGCTTGCGTCAGGGCCCATGGCACCTTTGCTGTACCACGGAGCCTGGCCAAAGAGCAGTGCCAGGCAGATGTGCCCCCAGGAGGCACAGGGGAGCCACCACAGTCACGCGTGTAGAATTTTGATTCATTCCTTCAGTGTTTATCTCCATGGGCGGTTAACACTCAGCAGCAGGATTTGGCCAGGAGGCCTGGCTCTATTCCACATCCTCTGTGGGTGGCCGCCCATTGTGCAAACCACTGACAGCGGTGTGCACTATGGGTGGCCACAGGGCCCCTGCTGTACTCCTTCAGGTGGCACCTGGGCTGGCTTTAGGGCAATGCATCAGGTGCTGCCCCACTGGGCGCTGACCTGGGGTAGGGGGGCACTGCCCGTGGGGGAGGGCTGTGTTTAGCAATAACTTATGATTTAAAAACACCTGCTGCAGTTACTTGTACGTCAAGTTTTCAGACAGCATTAACAATTTCAAGATAACTCGTGATAATGTTCCTGCTTGAGAGAGAGAGATCAGAGTTTTGTCTAGTGGCAGTCTTCACTTGCCATATAGTAGCGGATAGGGTTAATATGCCTGCTGCAGAGAGCTCTTTCCGTGCAGATCACAGATCTGTGTTTTATGTGGCTAGCTGAGTGGTAACAGCTTTTGTCACAGAGATTCTTTTGTCAACGCAGTTCATATGGTACAACCCTAAAATAGTGGGACTTTTTGGTCGGTGGATTGTGTAGCGTAATGGTGCTCCTGGGGAATATTCAGTGAGTATGTACTAGTGTACAGTTATGATTGTGGTGCATAAGGGTGGGGAGAGCTACCCTCCTCCCCAATGTGTGGATAACCACTAATAAACCAAAACAACAGTCCCTTGCACACGCCAACAGTATTATGTATGATTGACAATAGTAAAAAACACTCTTGTTCCTCCGTTGAAATAGTCACTTCAGTTTAATCTTGAGATCCTTAAGGGCCTTAACCAACACGTGTTTCGACGCGCTTAATTGATATGCGCAGCGACTTCTTCAGGGCTCTAATCTCTTTGTATGGATCCTCAGTTCCCATTGTATTTACGACCCGGAATGGGTTCTAGTACGCCAGTGGTATTTGCACAGTAAAGGGCAACAGTGATTACTGTGTCCAAGGTTTGGACACGCCGGAGGCAGCCCTGCTACTGAACAGAGGCTTTGCGTTTACACCAGTAAAGACTTGGTTGCTGGCAAGAGGGACTTACTTAGCCCCCAAAGAGTGGTTTTACTATACCAAGTCATCATTCTTCATGATGGATTTATGACTTATACACACAAGATCCACACTTAAGACAAGAATTATGGAATACACTAAATCTTGGACACAGTAATCACTGTTGCCCTTTACTATGCAAATACCACTGGAGTACTAGAACCCATTCTGGGTCAGAAATAAAACCGGAACTGAGGATCCATACAAAGAGATTAGAGCCCTGAAGAAGTTGCGGCACACATCAATTAAGCGCGACGAAACACGTGTTGGCTAAAGATCTCAAGATTAAACCGAAGTGACTGTTTCAACGGAGGAACAAGAGTGTTTTTTATTATTGTCAATGATACATAATATATACTGTCAGCGTGTGCAAGGGAATGTTGTTTTAACCCTAATATAGAACAGTGACTGTTGCGAACTGTAATCAAAGAGCTGCATGCAAACTGCATTAAATAGGCTGGGACGTTATGTTTTTACCCCCAGTCTTTTATTATCTGTTCCTAATTTTGCTGAAAAGTGTTTGTTTGTGTAGATATACATTCTTATTAGTAAAGTCAGCATTTACAAGTGCTTTAAAACAAATGAAATTTATGCGAGATGTATGGAGAGATGAGGGGCACTTACGCCCGGTGGTCATGAGGGAATCCAAGGAGGAGGTCATGGTGGGGCATCAAAAATGATTTTTGCACCGGGCGCCAAAAGTGCTAAAGTCGGCCTTGGTGGCCAACACAGCTGCACAAGGCCTTTGCTTGTGTGCAGTGCGATTGGCCACAGGGCCTGGGCTGTGGCTAGCCCTTGTACTCAACTCTTCACAGGCAGTCAAAATCTGCAGTGCACAGTCATCTGCATTGCGTTGCGGGTTGGTCATAGGTCCTGCACTACCTGCCCTACCTGCCCTACAGCCATCCCCTGCGCTCAAATGTCCATGGGCTGTACACAGTGGGGGTTGGTCGCGGGTCCTGGCCTTTGTAAAGTTAGTGAGCCCAACACTCCATGGTTGGTCAACCCCATGCTGCATATGGCTGTATGCAACAGGGTTGGCTGCAGGGCCTTGACTATGCAAGCCATTGTGCCCAACTCTCATTGGCCAGCAAACACCTGTAGCACACAGCAATGCGTAGTGGGGGATTGCTACAGTGCCTGACATCTGGCCAAGCCCTGCCCCAAACCCTCTGCAGATGACCAATCCCCTTGTTCATGGCCTTCTGCCGTCTCCTGCAGGTTTGACCGTAGGGCTTTGTCTGTGGCCAGCCCCTGCACCCAACTCTCTACGGTCAGCCAACTCCACTGTGCACGGTCTTTGGCTGTACCCAGGGGGTTGGCTGCAGGGTCTGGCCAAATCCCAGGTCCTGCACCCAACTCTTCTTGAGTGCCCCCCCCTGCTGCGCAGAGTGATTGGTCATAGGACCTGGCCTACGTGTCTACCCCCTGCGGCTCTCCCTCAGCTGAGCACAGCCTTTGAAAATGCACGCTGGGCTAGGCCCAGCTGCTTCCCCACTGTGTGCTGCAACCCCAATGCATGGCTGTAAGAAAGCAAAAAATGCCTTTCCTTTGAATCTCTGACCTATCCATAACTACACAGGTGCTGTTGCCACCAGTGAAAAATATATAATCACTGGAAAAAGCACAGTTAAAACAGAGTTATGGTTCTGGTTAAAATGCATAAAACTATTGAAATTTGTTAATTATGGTTATGAACGCACACAACACGCGCCATGATTCACGGTATCTGCCCTGATTTTCTCATATTAACTGTTGTTGTGTTTCTGTGCCATTGGCAAATAGGTGTTTTGTGCATCTTGAACGCTATGAAGTATGGCATACCATGGGTGAATTCATAACCCTAATTGGTGAGGTTTTTTTACACGTTTGAACCAGGAACTTTACTCTGTTTTTAGCAGTTTTTTTCTCTGTGTTTTTTTTTTTTTTTTAGCAATGTGTGTAATTTGCATCCCTGCTGCGTGCAGCTGTTAGACCCACATCGGTCCTATATTGTCATCTCAGCGGCATTTAAAAGCCACACCGCTTTTGGCCTGGGGGTTTCGGATTTCAACAGAATTTCTCTATGGCAATATTGGACCGTATTAAGAATTTGCATGTTAGGTATCCTCTTTTTTCTCGTTCTTTCTCTGTCTCTCTCTGTCTATTTTTGCATAACTGGTAACTGTGTAATATGGACCTATCTTGAAATTAAGGGGTTCTTGTGACATATATGAACCACAAGACCAAAGGGTGAGCTTGTCAGGTTTGCTGATTACTACTCTGAAAGCATTTTTTCCATCACTGAAAGAAAGCAGCAATTCTGCGTTAACAATCCAGGTACCTGTATTTAGAGAACCTGAATATTCAACAAATTGATGCTGTGCTATATATATCCTGGTTGAGCCTTACTATTGCATGTTTCTCAGTAGTTTCAAAGCTCGTATTTCACAGAAAAGGAGTCATAACTCTGATTTTTTCCCCAGTAATTCAGTGTTGAATTAATTTGCAGAATATTTAGCTTCCCTAATTAAATACAAAGTTAAATGGATGGTTAACATCATTTCATATTTCTTTCAATGCTGCTCAAAATTAAAAACAAATCACTGTGACTGTGCTGCTGTCAGAGCTTTAATCCACACAGCCGATAAGCTCATCCTTGAGGCAAGAATGTACCTATGAATTCTGCCCTGTGTGCGAAAATAAACATAAAAGCAGAATCGTATAAAAAGTGAAATCCACTGACCTACACTACACTTGTGTAAAACCTATTCTATAGTGCCACATGTTTCTCAAAACATTGACAGACATATCTGCAGTCTCAGGCAAATAATATCTACTAAATAGATTACACTAAATGCTCCAAGTCTTTCTAAAGCGTACGAAAATCAATGAATAAACTATAACATAACAAGTAATTTAATATATTCCTATATTGCATTCTGTGAGTTCAGGTAACAGTTGTAAACAGCTCTGCCTTTTGCCTCGTGCTTGTAAATGTCACCAGAAAGTCTTGATGGCCCGTATTAAACAGTTACCCATTATGTATCCCATGTTTATCATTTTTACCTTATTTTACAGAGTAGTCACATGGTCAGGACTAGTGCTCCTGAGGAGTCCTTTGTCCCTTCGGTCACCAAAACCTGCTTCGGCCATTCATCGAGATAATTTGTGTGGAATGAATCCTAAGCGTGACAGTGAAATACATGCATACCATTACAGATTGCATTACAAAATGTATATTAAATGTGTATTCACATTTACTGTACAGTTCAAGCTTTCGTCACTGTTGTTTTTCCCCGGTTTAAAAGCTGAATAATATTGAACTCAGTGGATACCTTTTGATCCAAACGCATGCCCTCCGTATATTAACAGTAGGCTACGCCTAAATCATTAATATTTTGCCAAATGGCTTTATGAATAGATTTAATAATGTGGGCACTATGAGGGAGTATTGGGGGGTCACAATGAGACAGTACGGCTTTTATCCTTACTTTTTGAGAGTGGTCGGGTGACGAGAACTTGCAATTGACCATTTGTCTTTTAATTGCTAAGCAATACTGTGTCTAATAGGCTTCTTAAGACCAAAGAGTGCCAGTGAATAATAAAAACCCACAGACAAATCAAAGAAGACCGGCAGGCAGTATCCTTTACACAGGATGTACAGAGCATTTTTAAACATATCACGGAGGTCCCAGAACAGCACCTTGGCCCACAGCCAGGCTTGTAATCTTCTAGAAGATTTACAATGTGTGATTTTTTTTGAGTTGTGGTACCACACCTCTCTCACTGACTTTGCCCAATAAAGGTTGGTTTTGGGTTGATAATTCTATTTCAGGACAGGAGGCTCCGATTATGCTTAGTCTCATTTCTTTATTTAGAAATGCCCAGCAGCCATAAAAAACAGATAAAACTACAATACTCATCAACACTTGGGTCACAACCATAGAGTCTACACTATATAAGGTCGTGTAGACAGTCCCACTTCCTCTTTCTTTGCTGCTCCGCAGCCAGTTAAGTGCAATTTCTCTTACCTGAATGCTTTTTGCTGTTTTATATTTCTTGTATGTTATTTGCTGATGTACGCTTTGCTCGCGCACTGTCTGTAACATTGTATTTCACAGCGCTTTGCTCGCGTTTTATCCCACGTTTCTGTCTCTCGGGTCCGCTTTCTCAGGTTGCGGCGAGACGCGGCTGGGACCGAGTGTCTCCTCCCTGGAGGCCGGGCGCATGGTGCCTTTGCCTTTGTACTGTTGTGGAGTGGGAGTTTTGGGGTTGGGTGGCCTCGCGCTTCTTGCGCGAGCTGCCCGGTTTCCTTTGAAGGCAGCCGGTGTCCGCATATGCGCGGTGCTCATTTCCAGCGCTCTGATCATTCCTGTCACCGGAGCTTCTGTGAAGGACGTCCTTGCGACGTACACACGCACGGCCTCAGGAATTAACCCCTTTTCGACGCCGGAGACTGTAGAAAGGTCCCCGGCTGTATAATATTTGCATAGGCTCTGCCTAGAGTGACCTTTTTGTACGGCAGCAAGCCCTCCCTCCACCCTCTATTCATATTAAAGCAGTTTTTGCTGCAGACCTTGCTTGCTGCGGGTTTTTTCACTCCCCCTGGATTTTGCCTTTGGCAATATTGTCATTAAATCACCTTGTGGGCATAATTTCACGATTCTCGTGCACCATGAGTGTCTACTACTATGATGAGGAAGGTGATTTTGATGAGGAGGCTCCCGAATCTCTAGAACAAGATTTGGTAGAAGCTCTTGACAGAGGAGTGCAGCGCTCCATGAATAAGGCGCTAGTACGCGCAATAACGCCTCTGAAACGCCATTTAACTATGTATGCACAACAACAGGGTTGGGTGCCTGTTTCTAAAAAATCCTCTTCCTCCCCAGGCAATCCTCATACCTCTGATTTCCCGAAGTTGGCGCAGTCTTTGTCTTCCGCCAAACCCAAGACTGTTGTTGAAGATGTAGATAGTGATGACCAACATTCTTCTTCGTCCTCCGACCCTGCTCCTCCTCCACCAAAAAAGAAGAAATGCAAAGAGCATTTCATGGATGCCCCGACTCATCCTCCAGTTCTGACCTTTGAGCCCGCGGACATTGTCCATCCACTTTCCACTGCGCGATGGAATACGCGCAGCAGCACATCCGCCAGCCTTTCGAAAGGAGGTACGTGCCCGTCTCCGATCTGAGTCCCCGAGGCCAGATCTGGCGGATAACTTGGCGGACACACCGGAGGTGGACCCCACCATGGTGACTTACTTGCGTAAGTTTGGTAAGGACCTGTAATCGGCTGGACGGGGATAGGTAGGAGACGAGTCCGGGTAGGTTTCAAACAGGGTTTTATTGAATGATACAGTCTGTCCGTACAAGTAGGTCGGGTGTTAGGGCGACGAGGAGATCGACTTCTTTCTCTGCGGCTCTTTCCTATCACTCCTTCTTCCCGCCTAAGGTTGGTCCCTCTTCGTCCTCTTCTGTCGGTCTCCGTCTTGTCCGAGCCTCCACCGAAGGAGAGAAGCAAAGACAGAGGAAAGTATCAGGACAGGTTTTTACTGTAATCGTTATCAGGGAAGGGGGTGGGGGAACACCCGGTGCACTTTTACCAAATGTGACAGTGAGTGAAGTGCTCAGGGGAATTAATCAAGGGTACCGGGGCTCCCACGGTGTTTACTCCACACCCACCCTGCAACTCTGTTACGCACCTCTGTGAGCCACGCCCCTCCGGGGGAGTGGCTGGGCGAAGCGTGTTGTCGTTGGCCTCCTGGCTCCGATGATCCCGCTTGTCGCCTTGGGAACCACCGGCGTCTCGATCCGTCCGTCGTCCGCTCTCTCTCTGTGGCGATCCCCGCCGGTGAGTCCTCTGGTCCGGACGCTGCTGGCTTCTCGTGCAGTCCTCTCGAGTAGTCTCCTTCTCTGCCCTCGGCTGAAACTTGACCTCGTCCTGGAATTGTCAACTCCTTCGCTCTCGGCTCCTCTTCTCCGCACTCTCCTTCGTCCTCTCGCTCCCTCGCCTCCTCCGCTCTACCGCTCCTCGTTTCTCCACCGCTCCACGCCTCACCGCCTCTCCAATCCACTCTGACCGCTCCTCCGGTGTATAGACACACCTGGTCCTGGGGCAGGGAGTCTTTTAAGTCCGCCCTAGGCTCCTCCTTCTCATCTAGCATACCTGGCCAGTTAAAGGGACCCTGTTCCCATTCCTCCTCGTCACAGCTGTAGGGCTCTTCCACCCTGTGCCAAGTAGGTGCGTCCGTTTCCTGGGGAGAAAAGAGGGGGGGGTCACACGTTACGAGTCCCTTTCCGCATACCTGGGCCAAGGGTCCCCCCACATTGCTACACACCTCCCCCCCTGGACTCTTCCGTTTGGGAAGGGGATTACGCGACAGGTAGTCCGCCCCAGTGTTGTCAACCCCTTTCTTGTGGCAAACCTGAAAAGCAAAAGGCTGCAATGACAAGAACCACCGCAACACCCGGGGATTGTTTGATTTGTTCCGGGCCATCCACAGGAGGGGGGCATGGTCCGTGAACAGAGTGAAGGGACGCCCCTCAAGGTAATAAGCCAACTTCCCCACAGCCCATCTGATCGCCAAACACTCCTTTTCCACAGTTGGGTACTTCAGCTCCCGTGGGAACAGTTTGCGGCTCACGTAAACCACAGGATGGTCCACTCCATCCTCCCCTGGTTGAGATAGCACAGCCCCTATTCCGTAGTCCGAGGCGTCCGTATGCAGAGCAAAGGGACGGTTGAAGTCTGGAGACGTCAGTATCGGTGATGACGTGATCCTTCTTTTCAGGGTGTCAAAGGCCCACAGCATGGCCCCCGAGGGTGCCGTTAGTACAGCCGGTTTAACTTTGGATTGGAGGGTATCCGTTAAGGGGGATGCTAGCTGCGCGAACTGCGGTATGAAGCGCCTGTAATATCCGATCAGGCCGAGAAACGCACGCATCTCCTTCTTAGTTCTGGGAAAGGGAGTTTCGGATATGGCTCTGACCTTCTCGATTTGGGGTTCGATCATCCCATGTCCGAGTACGTACCCAAGATATTTTACCTTTTGAAAGGCCAACCGCGTTTTCTTGGCGTTAATTGTCAAGCCCGCTTGGTGTAGGGTTTTGAACACCTGATCCAGATGCGTCAGGTGTGTGGTCCAGTCCGGACTGAACACCACAATGTCGTCTAAATACGCAGACGTATATTCCTTATGTGGGTTCAGTACATTGTTCATAAGTCTCTGAAATGTCGCGGGCGCCCCGTGCAGCCCGAATGGCAATACCGTGAACTCATAATGACCGGAGTCCGTTGAGAACGCTGTTTTATGCCGATCCTCCTCCCTTAGCGGCACCTGCCAGTACCCTTTTGTGAGGTCTATGGTACTTATGTATCTGGCGTCCCCTAGTTTTTCAATTAGTTCGTCAATTCGGGGTATCGGGTAGGCATCGAAGGTGGATATTTCGTTAAGGGCTCGAAAGTCCATGCAGAACCAGCAGGTTCCATCCGGTTTGGGGATCATCACGATCGGGCTGGACCATTGACTGTTGGAGGGGCGGATCACCTTCATCTTCAACATATCCTCAACTTCTTTTTGTATTCCTTTTCTCCGAGCTTCAGGGATGCGATACGGTTTGATCTTGACGATCTTGCCAGGGGTGGTCCGGATCTGATGTTCCGTCAGTGATGTTCTTCCAGGTTGGTCTGAGAATATCGGAGTATGCCTCCCTAGCGTCGCCATTAGTTCCTTCCTCTCTTGGACTATCAGCTCATCATTGATCACTAGGTTACATATGGTATTGTTGTCCTCTCTAGTGGAGTATTCGGTGGTTAGTACTCCTGAAGGCGGTGGGCCTAACCACTTTTTGAGCAAGTTTATATGGTATACTTGAGTCTTTCGAGGGGTAATTTGCAGTTTGTAGCTAGTATTTCCTATCGTTGCGATGACACGATACGGCCCTCCCCATTCTGCTTTAAATTTTTGGGTTGAGGAGGGGAGCAGTACCAGGGCCCAGTCTCCTTTTTGCAGTCTTCTCCATCTCTTCCCCTTATCATACACAGTTTTCTGTCTCTGTTGGCTTTGTGCTAGATTGGTGTAGGCCAGGTCTCTCATTTTACCCAGTTTAGACCTCAGGTTTCGTGCATACTACAAGGTGTGCAGGGTTTCTTCGGGGTTCTCCTGCTCCCAAGCCTCCTTAGTCATATCTAGGAGAGACCGTGGTTGTCTCCCATAAAGGAGTTCAAAGGACGAAAAACCTGTGCTGCTCTGTTTTTGCCCTCTGATCACATATAAGGCCAAGGGTAGAACTTAGTCCCAGTCCTTACCGTTCACCTCTAGCATTTTCCGCAGCGTGGTCTTCAATGTCCGGTTGTATCTCTCTACGAGACCGTCTGTCTGGGGATGATAAACCGCGGTTCGGATCTGGTGGATATTCAATAGGAGACATACTTCCTTCATCAATTTAGACACAAAGGGGGTCCCTTGATCCGTAAGGATCTCCTTGGGGAAACCCACCCTGGAAAACAGCTCCAGCATTTTATCTGCCACCTGTCTTGTCGTCGTTGACGATAACGCAAAGGCCTCTGGAAAGCGCGTGGCATAATCAACCATCACTAATACGTACTGTTGTCCTTTCCGGGTGGTGGGAAGGGGTCCGATCAGGTCCATGCCTACCCTTTCGAAGGGGACTCCTATGATTGGCAGGGGTTGGAGAGGCACCGCTGGAGGTCGGGTCATGTTCTTCTTTTGACAGGTTTCACACGTTTGACAGTACTCCATGGTATCCTTATAAATCCCGGGCCAGTAGAAATTACGGAGGATGTTCTGTGTTGTTTTCTCTGCCCCTGTGTGGCCGGCTACTAGGTGGGCGTGTGAGTAGAATAATACCTGTTCACGGAAGGCCACCAGAACGAGCAGTTGCTCAGGATCGTCTTTTGCCCCCTGTCTATAGAGGAGGTCGTTTTTAACGAAGAATCGGGGGTAGAGTACCGGGGTTTGTCCTTGGCTCCTTTGAGCGCTGTCCCAGGCGTTGTGTAAGGTCGCATCATTAGCCTGGGAGAAACGGAAACTTCGGTCTAGAATCCAGGGCTCCTGAGACACCATTGCCGGCTTTACGTGGGTGTCGGGTTTCCTCCCTCTGGATGGTCTTAGACTTCTGTGAAACATCTCCAGAAAGGCGGGGTTGTCAGTCCCATAATGAGGTCTTCAGGGAGGGTGGGCAACACTCCGACTTTTACTGACTGAGGTCTTCCTACGAGGGGGCATATGGGAAGTAGGGCTACGGGATATGACCTTACATCCCCATGAACACACCTAATGAATACCTGATCCTGGGGTATAATTTGTGTCGGTATCACATGTAAGGATTGTACCACCGATTGGCGGCAACCCGAATCCAACAGTGCTTGTATGGGTGTCCCATTCACCTTAACACTCACTCTGAATGGCGGTCCCATCTCCGCAGAATACAATACGGTGCGTGGCAGGTATCCCACCTCCATGGGCTCCTCGCCGGTCTTCCTCCTAGGACACATCCGAGCAATGTGCCCCCAGGTACCGCACTCAAAACACTGCGGTCCGCTGTGTATGGGCGGTACCGGTCTCCAGGGCTTTGGTCTTACTGGATCCGGGGGTCTCATAGGTTTCTTTTCTGTTTTTATCGGTAGTCTGGGCTTCTCTGCTTCCCAAGATGGAGGAGGTCTTGGTTGAGCCCGTGTGAAGGTGGTGGCCATTTCTACCGCTTGTGCCGTGGTTAGGTTATGGTGTTCAACCATCCAAACCACATACAGTAAAGGGCAAAATACCAGAAAGGGTCAAGGCAGCAGACCAGGTCAAGCACTACTAGTTCCGTGTTTCTAAGTTTTGGGTGGTGCAAACTTCTTCCTACACCTGCTACCAATAGGTGTTTAGGTCAAAGATACAAACGCAAAAGTGGAAGGTGCACACAATGAGAGTCCAAAGGAAAGAAAGTGTATTGTTTATCTTCTTCTTTATTAGCAGTTTTTTTCAAATACAGGCACAGCCAACGCGTTTCGTTCCATTAACCTTGTGGAACTTCGTCAGGGCTGTAAAAAGCGACAAACATATATATACATAAATATACATTAAAAATCTTACAAATACCAATTGAACACAACAGTAGACAAACGATCATGACCCAAGACACACATATTTTTTCGATATTTATCTTCAAGACAAAAGGACAAAAATAGAGACAATATGCATATATGTACATCCAGACTTAAAAAACACCCGTTATTTTATGAGATATTTGTATGCCACCATTTGGGTGGCAATATTCAAATTCATTGAGGTTACACTTTTAAAATAAACATAATATGTACAAACAGTCGTGCAGTAAAAACACCTATATAGCAAGTATTATTTACAAGTATCATCATCCATTTAGGAGCTATCGTATTGATACTGGGGAAATTATATCCAGTAAAACAGCGGCTTAGTGAATGAAAACATTTTTTTTAGAAGTATGTTGAAGAAGATATATATCCACTAGTGTCTAGACACCTTGGAATACTAATGAGTAGTTGTATCAGATCCATTTGCAGGAAGGGGATTTAGCAACAGCACTATTGGGACAAGGGGATAATCTAAAAATGGGAAAGACACATTGCCAAGTTTACTCATAGGGAACAAGTCATAGTTGAGCCGGTTGTATGTCGGAGACCAGACAATTAAAAAGGAAGGAAGAACACTTACCGAATTGGTTCAGTTTTGAGATTGGGATCTATACAGACCCACCTTGTGGATCGCACAATAGCAGCTTCTGGGTTTTCAAAGGCATGCAACCTGAGATGGAGAATAGAAATGGCTTCAATTTCTTAAGCAGTGGGAAAGAGGCTCGAAAGGAAATGCTACATCACCTATATTCAAAAGAGATCACTGGCAAACCATTGGTCAGGCCACAAAAGTTTTAGCAAAGTAATAGAACATATTTTTTTTGAGAGAAAAAAAGTGGCTTAACTCTTTGAGGAAATGGGGAAGAAGCTAAAATGTGAGTATATCAACACATCTGATAATCCATAGTAGTGGTCACGATATTTGAAAGGTATAATGGAATATGCGCTCTGGTCATGAAGGGGCTTTAATAAAGTATAATTAGAATATTTCAAGCAGAGTAATGAGGCACAAAGAAAATTGGACTCATATATGGTGACTCCAAAAGGTACCATCTCTGACTGGCTCCATGAGGTTCTAGCCACATAGTATGCCTCATGAAAAGCCAACAGGTTTATCTGGACAGAACCATAACAAATGTTTACCTTCATTTATTCAGAGAAGGTATTGTAAACTGGATACAACTTGGTGCGTCCAGTGGATGTTCTTATACTATATCTCGCAGTCTTCAGAGTGCCAATGAACTAGGTAAAAAACTGGTTCAAGGTGGGGTAGACATTCGCAGAGAATCTGTTGCATGAAACATAAAAAAGAGCAAAGAAGGAGTAGTCAGATCAGATCAGACCCAACTTGTAAAACTGGTGTGTTGCATGTCCACCCGTTAATGATAGACATTTAAGAAGCGAGAATAACATTTGTAAATATTAAAAGAAAAGGAGTTACAACCATGCTATCGAAAATACAAGTTGTATCCGAAAAGAATTACCTAATATTCGCAAAGATAGTTTCCTGTTATTCCCTCTAGTGCCAGGCTCCAATAAGGGCATAAACTCAAAAAGAAGAGGTCACCGGTCCGTAGTAAAACTCGGTGTTCGTGGTGATAACCACTGCGCACCTGTAATCAAGGAGGTAGGCATATATGCATAATAAATACACCATGAGTGTTATGACTCAGATTCGTTTTTAAAAGAAGTACTTATCAGTTGCAGAGAATATCATTATCAATATCCGAAAATATAATCAACCTTGTAAGTCTGACGATAGACCTCGTGTAGGGTAATACCCTTCCGGGGGTCCGTCTGTTAGGAGTTTGTGGTAAGCCAAGTTAATATAAGCCCCGTATAAATGTCACCAGCAACAGATGTGAAAGAACAATCATATGTCGGGTCAGCTAGATATCACCATAGTGGTACATTTTTCACGTGCATGACCTTAAAGTGTCCTGGCTACTACACACTATACAATGTCCGTAAATGAAGCAAAAATCAGGTTATGGCTAAAGCTGCCCGATTTGTTTGAAATACCCATTAGGCATTCTGGACAATACACGCTATGAATAACCCATTGTTAAGACAAGAGATAAAATTATAACTACACCCTACCGATCTGTTAGAATTGCCCGTTGTGATTTGAGTTGTAGCTCAAGGCAACGTAACGGGCCATACCGAAATATCGGCAACCCCCGTCCCCACTAGAAGCGCATTCATCGGTCAGTGCGAAGTTCGCCAACACCCATGTAGCCCGGCAAAAGAATAACATGTATCGTTACGGACCCCTAAGCTCCTACCTGCAGTTGGGTGCTCCAAATTCATGTAACGTCTCGTGGCGGCGTCCCGGGTTGTATTCCAGTTCTCCATCGCGCTAGATATGCGGAAGCGGATGGGGCGGATTCCTCCCACTTCCATGTAAGTCCCGCCCATTGGTGCAGATCACGTGTCACGGCCCATAGTCACTTCATAACATTTACTCAATAGGATAGACAACCCCATTTCCCTTAGACTAGAAACGTGGGAATGTATAACGTAATTAAAAGTAATTATCCCTTGCCAAGTAATGAGGCGCACGGCAGATTCTTGAGAATAATCGTCACCACTTCCCTATTAAAGCACACGGCAGAATTATTAATAATGAAGGAAAGGAACCATGACGTGTGCACTATTATTGTCTAGCTCGGCGTGGCAATACAGCATAAGCGATAAGGCGAGGGCCCAATAATGTTTTTAAACGAATATATAGAAAAAGATCCTCCAAGGAGTGTCTTAAAGAATTTAAAGAAAACAGAGAAAAAGGAATTGGATAAGTTAAGTAAGATTGGCAATGTGCTAAGCATAAGGAATCTGAGGTGAAAAAAGGGATTAATGATGTCAACCAATAAATGTACCAGATCCGTTCTAAATGTGTATTTACCAGGATTTACCATATTACAGACACCTATGTGAATTCGCTAATCCCAAAGGTTACATTCAATTAAGGAAATAGTGTAATTCACGGTCAGTGTTGTGCCCCATCTGTACCGCCCTCAGACGGCAAATCCATTTCGCTTCCCTTTGTCGGAGTATCAACTCACGGTCCCCACCACGGCTATCTTGTGGTATGTGGTCAATTCCATGAAACCAAAAGGTAAGATCATCTGGGTGTTTCTCATGATAATGTGTGCTGACAGGGTACCGTACATCCTTACTAGCAATGGCCCTGCGGTGTTCTTGGATCCTGATTTTTAGGGGACGTACCGTGCTCCCAACATATATGTTCCCACAGCTGCAACCCAGCACATAAACCACATACGTTGTGTTGCAGTTTATGAATTCAGTGATTTTATATGTTTTGGAAGAATTGAAAGTGAATTCCTTGATTTTGTTACGGCCAAAGGGACATACATTGCATGAACCACAGTTAAAGAAACCTGTGGGTTTTGGTGGAAACCAAGTCGGCCTTGCATTTGTCACATAGCTCCTGCAGAGAGTATCTCGTAACGATCTCCCTTTACGATAAGTCACCCGTGGATTTTCACTGATTATGTCTGAG
The DNA here is from genome assembly GCF_964263255.1 of Lissotriton vulgaris. Lineage (NCBI taxonomy): Eukaryota > Metazoa > Chordata > Amphibia > Caudata > Salamandridae > Lissotriton > Lissotriton vulgaris. Next base: position 404,589 of record NW_028245496.1, on the reverse strand, counting down.
AGGCTGGGAATGCCTTTAAGGATTGACCAGTTTTTTTTGAGAATATTGTAAACCCTGTTGCTGTTATTATTGTATTGGGTGACAAATCTCAATGGGCAATTTGATTCAGAAGTGGTTTGCGATTCATTTCGTTTGGGGCGAAGTGTATCATCCCGGTTCAGGTTTGTCGCTCTTGTTGCTGCTTTGTGAACCACATTTCTATTGTAACCCCTCTTCAAGAATCTTTTGCTGGCTGCCTGTATATTGCTGGTAAAAGTGTCATCCTGGCTGCAGTTTCTACGGATTCTTACCATTTCCCCATAAGGGATGTTATTGATCACTGATTGCGGGTGGGAACTATCAGCCCTCAGCACCGCATTGCATGCTGTTTCTTTTCTGAAGAGAGTGCTTTGTACGACATTGTCCTCGATATAAAAGTGTATGTACATAGACGACATTATTGTCCTCTGGTCGGGAACAAGTGAACAACTCGCATGCTACCATGCCTACCTTAACAACAACAATTGCAATGTCAAGTTAACGATGAAACATGGGAAGACAGAAATCGATTTCCTAGATATACACTTTTATATCGAGGCCGACTTGGTTTCCACCAAAACCCACAGGTTTCTTTAACTGTGGTTCATGCAATGTATGTCCCTTTGGCCGTAACAAAATCAAGGAATTCACTTTCAATTCTTCCAAAACATATAAAATCACTGAATTCATAAACTGCAACACAACGTATGTGGTTTATGTGCTGGGTTGCAGCTGTGGGAACATATATGTTGGGAGCACGGTACGTCCCCTAAAAATCAGGATCCAAGAACACCGCAGGGCCATTGCTAGTAAGGATGTACGGTACCCTGTCAGCACACATTATCATGAGAAACACCCAGATGATCTTACCTTTTGGTTTCATGGAATTGACCACATACCACAAGATAGCCGTGGTGGGGACCGTGAGTTGATACTCCGACAAAGGGAAGCGAAATGGATTTGCCGTCTGAGGGCGGTACAGATGGGGCACAACACTGACCGTGAATTACACTATTTCCTTAATTGAATGTAACCTTTGGGATTAGCGAATTCACATAGGTGTCTGTAATATGGTAAATCCTGGTAAATACACATTTAGAACGGATCTGGTACATTTATTGGTTGACATCATTAATCCCTTTTTTCACCTCAGATTCCTTATGCTTAGCACATTGCCAATCTTACTTAACTTATCCAATTCCTTTTTCTCTGTTTTCTTTAAATTCTTTAAGACACTCCTTGGAGGATCTTTTTCTATATATTCGTTTAAAAACATTATTGGGCCCTCGCCTTATCGCTTATGCTGTATTGCCACACCGAGCTAGACAATAATAGTGCACACGTCATGGTTCCTTTCCTTCATTATTAATAATTCCGCCGTGTGCTTTAATAGGGAAGCGGTGACGATTATTCTCAAGAATCCGCCGTGCGCCTCATTACTTGGCAAGGGATAATTACTTTTAATTACGTTATACCTTCCCACGTTTCTAGTCTAAGGGAAATGGGGTTGTCTATCCTATTGAGTAAATGTTATGAAGTGACTATGGGCCGTGACACGTGATCTGCACCAATGGGCGGGACTTACATGGAAGTGGGAGGAATCCGCCCCATCCGCTTCCGCATATCTAGCGCGATGGAGAACTGGAATACAACCCGGGACGCCGCCACGAGACGTTACATGAATTTGGAGCACCCAACTGCAGGTAGGAGCTTAGGGGTCCGTAACGATACATGTTATTCTTTTGCCGGGCTACATGGGTGTTGGCGAACTTCGCACTGACCGATGAATGCGCTTCTAGTGGGGACGGGGGTTGCCGATATTTCGGTATGGCCCGTTACGTTGCCTTGAGCTACAACTCAAATCACAACGGGCAATTCTAACAGATCGGTAGGGTGTAGTTATAATTTTATCTCTTGTCTTAACAATGGGTTATTCATAGCGTGTATTGTCCAGAATGCCTAATGGGTATTTCAAACAAATCGGGCAGCTTTAGCCATAACCTGATTTTTGCTTCATTTACGGACATTGTATAGTGTGTAGTAGCCAGGACACTTTAAGGTCATGCACGTGAAAAATGTACCACTATGGTGATATCTAGCTGACCCGACATATGATTGTTCTTTCACATCTGTTGCTGGTGACATTTATACGGGGCTTATATTAACTTGGCTTACCACAAACTCCTAACAGACGGACCCCCGGAAGGGTATTACCCTACACGAGGTCTATCGTCAGACTTACAAGGTTGATTATATTTTCGGATATTGATAATGATATTCTCTGCAACTGATAAGTACTTCTTTTAAAAACGAATCTGAGTCATAACACTCATGGTGTATTTATTATGCATATATGCCTACCTCCTTGATTACAGGTGCGCAGTGGTTATCACCACGAACACCGAGTTTTACTACGGACCGGTGACCTCTTCTTTTTGAGTTTATGCCCTTATTGGAGCCTGGCACTAGAGGGAATAACAGGAAACTATCTTTGCGAATATTAGGTAATTCTTTTCGGATACAACTTGTATTTTCGATAGCATGGTTGTAACTCCTTTTCTTTTAATATTTACAAATGTTATTCTCGCTTCTTAAATGTCTATCATTAACGGGTGGACATGCAACACACCAGCTTTACAAGTTGGGTCTGATCTGATCTGACTACTCCTTCTTTGCTCTTTTTTATGTTTCATGCAACAGATTCTCTGCGAATGTCTACCCCACCTTGAACCAGTTTTTTACCTAGTTCATTGGCACTCTGAAGACTGCGAGATATAGTATAAGAACATCCACTGGACGCACCAAGTTGTATCCAGTTTACAATACCTTCTCTGAATAAATGAAGGTAAACATTTGTTATGGTTCTGTCCAGATAAACCTGTTGGCTTTTCATGAGGCATACTATGTGGCTAGAACCTCATGGAGCCAGTCAGAGATGGTACCTTTTGGAGTCACCATATATGAGTCCAATTTTCTTTGTGCCTCATTACTCTGCTTGAAATATTCTAATTATACTTTATTAAAGCCCCTTCATGACCAGAGCGCATATTCCATTATACCTTTCAAATATCGTGACCACTACTATGGATTATCAGATGTGTTGATATACTCACATTTTAGCTTCTTCCCCATTTCCTCAAAGAGTTAAGCCACTTTTTTTCTCTCAAAAAAAATATGTTCTATTACTTCGCTAAAACTTTTGTGGCCTGACCAATGGTTTGCCAGTGATCTCTTTTGAATATAGGTGATGTAGCATTTCCTTTCGAGCCTCTTTCCCACTGCTTAAGAAATTGAAGCCATTTCTATTCTCCATCTCAGGTTGCATGCCTTTGAAAACCTAGAAGCTGCTATTGTGCGATCCACAAGGTGGGTCTGTATAGATCCCAATCTCAAAACTGAACCAATTCGGTAAGTGTTCTTCCTTCCTTTTTAATTGTCTGGTCTCCGACATACAACCGGCTCAACTATGACTTGTTCCCTATGAGTAAACTTGGCAATGTGTCTTTCCCATTTTTAGATTATCCCCTTGTCCCAATAGTGCTGTTGCTAAATCCCCTTCCTGCAAATGGATCTGATACAACTACTCATTAGTATTCCAAGGTGTCTAGACACTAGTGGATATATATCTTCTTCAACATACTTCTAAAAAAAATTTTTTCATTCACTAAGCCGCTGTTTTACTGGATATAATTTCCCCAGTATCAATACGATAGCTCCTAAATGGATGATGATACTTGTAAATAATACTTGCTATATAGGTGTTTTTACTGCACGACTGTTTGTACATATTATGTTTATTTTAAAAGTGTAACCTCAATGAATTTGAATATTGCCACCCAAATGGTGGCATACAAATATCTCATAAAATAACGGGTGTTTTTTAAGTCTGGATGTACATATATGCATATTGTCTCTATTTTTGTCCTTTTGTCTTGAAGATAAATATCGAAAAAATATGTGTGTCTTGGGTCATGATCGTTTGTCTACTGTTGTGTTCAATTGGTATTTGTAAGATTTTTAATGTATATTTATGTATATATATGTTTGTCGCTTTTTACAGCCCTGACGAAGTTCCACAAGGTTAATGGAACGAAACGCGTTGGCTGTGCCTGTATTTGAAAAAAACTGCTAATAAAGAAGAAGATAAACAATACACTTTCTTTCCTTTGGACTCTCATTGTGTGCACCTTCCACTTTTGCGTTTGTACATACAGTAAAGGGGACCCATGGGCAGTTTAATGACCAGCTCTGAATACATGCCCACCTAACATTAATCACAAGAGAGTATCAGAGGGTCAAGAGTGAGACAGGCTAATTATCAGAGACAGAGCGGGTGTAGCGCTCCCATTGGCCATATGAATGAGAGACGAGTGCTGTAAAACATGCCAGATCAAGATCAGTGTCTGGTCTCTGGCTCCCATCAGTCACCACTCGGAACCGCCCTTCATCATTTGGGGCTCCGAGGACCAACACTATACTAGATCTAGATATACAGCTACTGCTAACAAAGAAACCCAATGTGACAAATAAGTGAAAGTGGCTACGGCTCAGGACTGGTGAAGCACCGCTCTATCCGTCGGTACTTCCTAGCGGCATCTGTGCCGTCTGGGGAGGTCACAGATGCCGCTAGGAAGTACCGACGGATAGAGCGGTGCTTCACCAGTCCTGAGCCGTAGCCAGGCGGGGTGAGGTGTACACTTCTTACTACTCAGCCCACTGCTGATTGTATGAAGAGATCTGGAACAGACACAACCTGGAGGTTCAGGTGACTTTTCTGTGTCGTTCCTACACTACATTTCACTTATTTGTCACATTGGGTTTCTTTGTTTGCAGTAGCTGTATATTTAAGGTCCTGAAGAAAGCAAGGCTATTGGCCAGTTTTTGCTGAAACATGTCGACCACGTTACACCACTAGACAGGTCATAAATTTACCCTGTCTTGGCTATTTTTTAATATTGGTGCTAGGAGTTATACCTTATTAAATTATTTTTTTTGCTCCTTAAAACCAATTTTATTCACCCTTTTATATTTGTCCTGGTTTTCCTTGCACTGCACACCACACCTTTTTTCAACCCTGTCAGTTACTTTACCAACACATATGGTCTCAACCATAACACCAACACTTACTGACTAACAGGAAGGTTAATCCCTTTCTGCTAGAACACCAAGATCTAGTACAGTGTTGGTCCTCGGAGCCCCAAATGATGAAGGGCGGTTCCGAGTGGTGACTGATGGGAGCCAGAGACCAGACACTGATCTTGATCTGGCATGTTTTACAGCACTCGTCTCTCAGTCATATGGCCAATGGGAGCGCTACACCCTCTCTGTCTCTGATAATTAGCCTGTCTCACTCTTGACCCTCTGATACTCTCTTAGGTTATGGTGTTGTCTCAACCACCTTTGGGTGGCAAAGGGTAGGGCCTCTAAGAATTGTTCCAAGTAGACTCGGTCCATTATCTCCTCTTTCGTGCACACCGCAGGGGTCAGCCATTTGTCCGCCGCCATCTTTAACCTGACAAACAGGGTCTTGGGCGTTTCTCCAGGAACACCCCTCTCCTTCCGAAATCGTATTCGATACGCCTCTGTATCAAGCCCCAAATGGTCCAGGATTATAAGTTTGATGTCCTTATACGATGTCTCACCCTTGGGATTGGCGACCTGGTAGGCCGCCTGGGCCTCCCCTACCAATAATGGTGCAAGGAAGAAGGGCCATTTCGCCACGGGCCAGCCACAGGCCCGGGCGACCCTCTCAAAGTTGAGCAAGAAGGAGTCCGGGTCCTCTCCCGGTATGTATTTCTGGAGAGACACGCCTCCCATGCTGTGGGGCACTGATCCCGTTGTAGGATTCACCGTCGTTATCACAGGGTCCAGGGCATGTGCCGTCATGGCAGCCTTCATGATCTCCCTGTCGGCTTCTGCTGATTGTAGCTGTTTCTCCAACACCCATTCCAGCCGCTCTTGCCCCTTGGCTAGTTGTTGCAGGATTTCATCCATCTTGTTTATACAGACGGCTGGGCTGCCCGCATTCTCCACCACTGTAATCGACTGGACGGGGATAGGTAGGAGACGAGTCCGGGTAGGTTTCAAACAGGGTTTTATTGAATGATACAGTCTGTCCGTACAAGTAGGTCGGGTGTTAGGGCGACGAGGATATCGACTTCTTTCTCTGCGGCTCTTTCCTATCACTCCTTCTTCCCGCCTAAGGTTGGTCCCTCTTCGTCCTCTTCTGTCGGTCTCCGTCTTGTCCCAGCCTCCACCGAAGGAGAGAAGCAAAGACAGAGGAAAGTATCAGGACAGGTTTTTACTGTAATCGTTATCAGGGAAGGGGGTGGGGGAACACGCGGTGCACTTTTACCAAATGTGACAGTGAGTGAAGTGCTCAGGGGAATTAATCAAGGGTACCGGGGCTCCCATGGTGTTTACTCCACACCCACCCCGCAACTCTGTTACGCACCTCTGTGAGCCACGCCCCTCCGGGGGAGTGGCTGGGCGAAGCGTGTTGTCGTTGGCCTCCTGGCTCCGATGATCCCGCTTGTCGCCTTGGGAACCACCGGCGTCTCGATCCATCCGTCGTCCGCTCTCTCTCTGTGGCGATCCCCGCCGGTGAGTCCTCTGGGCCGGACGCTGCTGGCTTCTCGTGCAGTCCTCTCGAGTAGTCTCCTTCTCTGCCCTCGGCTGAAACTTGACCTCGTCCTGGAACTGTCGACTCCTTCGCTCTCGGCTCCTCTTCTCTGCACTCTCCTTCGTCCTCTCGCTCCCTCGCCTCCTCCGCTCTACCGCTCCTCGTTTCTCCACTGCTCCACGCCTCACCGCCTCTCCAATCCACTCTGACCGCTCCTCCGGTGTATAGACACACCTGGTCCTGGGGCAGGGAGTCTTTTAAGTCCGCCCTAGGCTCCTCCTTCTCATCTAGCATACCTGGCCAGTTAAAGGGACCCTGTTCCCATTCCTCCTCGTCACAGCTGTAGGGCTCTTCCACCCTGTGCCAAGTAGGTGCGTCCGTTTCCTGGGGAGAAAAGAGGGGGGGGTCACACGTTACGAGTCCCTTTCCGCATACCTGGGCCAAGGGTCCCCCCACATTGCTACAGGACCCCAAGAAGGGTCTCGACAGGTCCTGGCGTTCGTGCCAGGATAAAGTCCTTGATCTGCTGGGGCCACTCACCAAGATTTTGGATCTCGGATTCCTGGCTAAAAGCACTTCAAGGATGGTAGATCCGGATGAGCTGATCGAATGGGCTCAGCGGGCGATTTGTCAATTAGGCAACGCCAACTGCGCGCTCTCCAGTGAGAGGCGTAGATCTATCCTTCTCAAGCTCGATCCCAAACTAGCAGAGCTTTCTACTTCTGAGTCTGGTCCTGCGGCTCAGGCCTTGCTTTTTGGTCAGCCCTTTTTGAAGGAGCTGACCCAGTTTGTTAACACGTTTAGTGGGTTAGATAAAGCCCAAGCCTCACTTCGCTGGACCTTTCGTCCGGTTTTCATTAAGGCCGGTCGAAACAGGGGACGCTTGTCCGGCCGCGGTCAGCAACAGCCCTCTCAAAGAGGGTACCAGTCCCATAGAGGAGGGAACCAAGATGCAGGCTATTCCCAGAAATCTAATTTCTACCCGTCAAGAAAAGGCTGTGGCCAGTACAGAAAGGGGCGTTCCGGTGGACAATCCGGAGGATATCAAGATTCCGCCACTTCAGGTGAGCCTGATTCCTGCATGCAGTTTTGTTCTGGGGGGCAGGATACGTTTTTTCCTCGACAATTGGCGCTTGATCTCCAGCGATGCATGGGTACTGGAGACGATCCAGGGGTACAAGATAGAATTTTACCAACCCCAACTTCAGTCCCATCCTCCCTCTCCTCTTTGTTTCTCTCAAAGGGATCAGGAGTTCATCACCGAGGAACTCAAGTCCCTTCTCTTAAAGGGGGCAATTTTACCAACCGTGTGTCATCCGCAGGGGTTCGTCAGCACGGTCTTCCTTGTGGAGAAGAAGGGAGGGGGCTCCCGCTTGGTGCTCAATCTCAAGGAGTTCAACGGGGGAGTTGTCTACAGGCACTTCAAGATGGAGGGAATCCATCTGTTGAGGGATCTTCTACGCAAGAAGGATTGGATGGTTCGTCTAGATCTCAAGGACGCGTACTTGTCCATTCCCATCTTCCGTCCCCATCACCGCTTCCTCCAGTTCTATTGCCAGGGGACTTGGTACGAGTATCAGGTTCTCCCGTTCGGCCTCTCGTCAGCACCTTGGTGCTTCACGAAATTGTTGAGGCCGGTCGTGGAATCTCTTCGTAGTCGGGTGTGCGGTTAATCATTTATTTGGACGACATCCTCCTTCTAGCAGATTGTCCACTCAAGCTGCTGTCCCATCTGAAATGGACCATAGATCTCTTGCAATCCCTCGGCTTTCTGGTGAATGCGCAGAAGTCTGTGTTGAGCCCGACTCAAATAATAGACTTCTTGGGCTTCAAGGTCAATTCTCTTTCATGTCAGCTTCTATTACCCAATCAAAAGATTCGGTATATCAAGAGGGAGTTGACTTCCATTATTACGAAACCGACTGCGTCATTGAGATCGTTAGCACGAGTAGTCGGTCTCTTGGCCTCTTCCCTGCAGGCGATCTTCCCGGCCCCGCTGCATTACAGGGCTTTGCAGCGTCTGAAAATTTGTCATCTCCTGAACGGCCTCAGATACTCAGATCAAATTCCTCTCTCGGAGGACGCGAGGTCGGAGATGCAGTGGTGGCTGGATCATATGGAGGCCTGGAATGGTCGAGCCCTGTTCAGTGCCACACCGGAAGTGGTGATAGAATCGGATGCCAGTCGTTGGGGCTGGGGGGCCCGCTGCGGTCCAGTCTCGACAGGGGGTCGTTGGTCTCCCCAGGAACTGTCCCTCTACATCAACTGTCTGGAGCTCCTGGCGGGCTCCTTAGCGATTCGTTGCCTCTCTCCCCTTCAGTCCAACTGCTGTATACTTCTCCGCATGGACAACGTGTCAGCGGTTCGCTACATCAACAAGTTGGGGGGGACCCGGTCGCGGTTACTGGCGGAGATTGCCAAAGATTTTTGGCATTATTGTCTGCAACAAAGGATCACGGTTATTGCAGAGTACATCCCCGGCCACAGCAACCTTGTGGCGGATTGTAACTCGAGGTACCTGAGAGACTTCAGCGATTGGAGGCTCCATCCCTGTGTGTTCCGTCGTCTTCTTCGAGCATGGGGGCAGTGTCAGATAGACCTGTTTGCCTCCTGCCTCAACACCCAACTCCCGCTGTTCTACAGTTGGAGGCTGGATCCGGAAGCCCTGGCCACGGATGCTTTTCTCCAACCATGGCCGACGACTCTGTGTTATGCCTTTCCTCTGTTCATGATGATCCCCAGAGTCCTGGCATACGCGAAACGCTATCAGACGGAGCTGATCTTGATTGCTCCTCTATGGAGGGCTCAAGCGTGGTTTCCCGGTTCTCTTGGAGATGGCTTGTGCGTTGCCGTTCCTTCTTCCCCAGAAGTGGAATCCCCTACTCGATCCTCTTCAGAATCCGCATCCCCTGATTCTGTCAGGCTCTCTCCTTCTCGTGGCGTGGCGGATTACGGGGAACACTGGTCGGTCCCGGGCCTTTCGTCTTACGCTTCCAGATTCATCAGCGGCGCCTGGTCTCCAGGTACTCACAAACTTTACAGAGGTTCTTGGAAGAGGTGGAGTGACTGGTGTCTTCAACGACAAGTTGATCCAACATCAGCAGATGTCTCTGTGATGGTTAATTTTTTGGCCTCACTTGCTTCCCCCGGTTTGGCATATCGCACAGTAAACAATTTCTGTTCTGCTATCTCCGCAGGACACCTCCACATAGACGGCAAGCCAGTGGGTGAACATCCCTTAGTGGCTAAATTGCTCAAAGGTATACGCCTGGCTAATCATCCACGTCCTAAATATGTTTCATTATGGGACGTGTCAGTGGTCTTACGTTTTCTGGAAGCCTGGCCAAACAATTCTTTGCTCTCCCGCAAACAACTGTCTGCCAAGCTGACTATGTTGTTGTGTCTGGTTTCCTGCAAGCGGGTGTCTGATGTCCGGGCTTTAGATCTGGCCGGACGCAGTTTCACTCCGGAAGGTGTCACGTTTCGCCTTTCTCGGCATACCAAGACCCATACTGCGTTCATTTCTTATCCCTCTTTTCCTACTCATTCTAATCTGTGTGTGGTACAGTGTCTCAAGGATTATGAAGTAAGTACTTCAGCTTTTCGTTCTGATATGCAAGGTCAGTTATTGATCGCTTTACAGAAGCCTTTTCGCCCCGTTATCCCGGCTACGTTAGCTCGATGGGTATGTTGGCTCATGGAGGAAGCGGGTATTGATGTGTCTGTTTTTGGGGCGCACTCTTCTCGAGGGGCGATGGCTTCTAAGGCTTTCTCTATGGGTGTTACACTGTTTGATATTATGAAGGCCGCTGATTGGTCCTCTGACTCTGTTTTCAAAACCTTTTATTATAAGCCTATTGAGAATATTGCTTCTGTTGTGGTGGATCAGCTTTAAACAAGCATAATCGGAGCCTCCTGTCCTGAAATAGAATTCAAAATTTGCAAACAATCGTGACAAGAATTTTCAATTCTATTAAGGACAAGGAGGCGAGGATTATCCCACCCATTATTTACATGCATTATTGTAAATGTAAAGATGTTCATGGTTTTCTTCATGCTGAAATGTTACCATTGACTTGTTTCTCTCTACCCCCCCTTCTTTTGTATGCTCATGTTTACACGGACTGTGTATTACGGCTCTGTGTCTTTTTTCAGGATCTGATCCCAAGTGACGTCTCTTCGTTGAAGCCTGGTTTTTCCAGCCTTCTTCTTTGAGGATTGGGATTCCTGTTTTCTTCTGCCGTTGCATTGATGAACTCTCCTTCGTTCTCCTGATTTTGGAATGTATTCCTTGATGGATTTTTTCTGTTGACTTTTCTGATTTTTCTTGGACGGTATATCACCAAAGAAAGAGGAAGTGGGACTGTCTACACAACCTTATATAGTGTAGACTCTATGGTTGTGAGCCAAGTGTTGATGGGTATTGTAGTTTTATCTGTTTTTTATGGCTGCTGGGCATTTCTAAATAAAGAAATGAGACTAAGCATAATTCTCGCCTCCTTGTCCTTAATAGAATTGAAAATTCTTGTCACGATTGTTTGCAAAATTTTGAATTCTTGTTGTTATCTGTCTGACTGTTGACTCTTTTCAAGACGGTATTAACCTGACTAACTTTTATGCAATTATATAACTGAAACTGGAATAGAGAGGTGTCAAATATGTAAATGTCCAGTATTTGTAAAGCCCGAACAATTACCCGAAGGTGTCAAGGCGCTGGGGTCCGTCAGGAAGATTAAGCGAGCTATTGCCCAGAGTCACATGGTGCTGGGCAGACCACTGTCGCTGGAGCTGGGGATCGAACCGTGATCCCCAGCGTCCAGCGTCAGTCGCCCTTGCCGCTGCGCCACACCTCTTCCATGTTGCTCTGGTAGTGTCAGTTAACATATTTATTATAAGTGGCTGGAACTGAGGTGATGAAGCAGCTGCCTAGTTTATGGGCAGAGATATTCTGAATAATATCAGTTTGAGAAAAGGAGTCGAAGCCCAACCTAGAGGACAGCGATTTACTCCGGATGACTTATGAAGGGAGGGGCTGATGGTGGTAATTCTAGATCACTTTTGATTTTTTACATTTCTCCCTAAAGAACTTAACAAAATCCTATACTTGTGTGTGTGGATCAGAACAAAAATACAGTGATATGGGGTTGGCAGTCTGTTTGATAATGTTTATTAGTTTCTTTGATTTGGCTATTAGCAGACTTTGGGCCGGATTTAGATCTCCTCGGACAGGTTACTCTGTTACAACGATGACTGGCATCCTGTCTGCTGAAATTTAAATCTTATATGATATAATGGGATTTGTATCAGGCCCTTTATCTTGAGTTTTAGAAAGGATGTTAAGTTAGCATCAAGTGTGGGGCATGGCCACGGAGGTGTTCGAGATGGCCGCTTCTGCTTGAAGCTCCGTCGGTCGTGCCGGCCTATATGACGATAATTATGCGTTGAGCCGTCTCTAGGCCAACAACACTGCTCCATCCTGCAGTTGTGCCCGTCCGGCGATTCCGGTGCACTGAGGCGGGGTCCGGAGGTGGTCCGCGACCCGAGAACGGCAGAGGGGCTGGAGGGCCTTGCGGCCTTTGCCCTAGGAGCTCACATCTTGCACCTGCGGGGCCTCTGCTTACTGCTGCTCCCCCTGTGGCTATCGTTGGGCCTCCCCTGCTCCCCCCTAGTCCTGTGCTGGGCCGTGTTGCTTGGTTCCTGGCTCCAGGGACATGCCAGCGATTTGCGGCCTGTAGAGCGGTCCCGAGCCGGGGACTGGATTGCGGTTGGCCCGGTGGAGCCTGGGGGTTGGGGTGGGCGCTTCGTGGGGCACGTGGGGGCGCGGCGGCGGCGGTGGTACTGTGGGGGTGGGAAGCATCCCTGACCTGTGGGGGCCCTGCCAGTTCTCAGCAGCCCAGGGGGATACTTCGGCCAGGCCCTGATGCCGACTACTTAATGAAGCACCATTTGAACGATGAGTTGCAGCCCAAACCCAGACGCAGGACACCACGCTTCTGGATTGCTGGACCCTTGCGGTTGCACAGTGAGTGGAATGGATAAAGGAGGGGCTCAGGTGCCTTCAGCGCTGTCGGCCCATGGGCCATCACGGGGCAAACCTACCGCCACGCTCCTGAGCCATAATTCATTTTTGAACCGGCTGGGCTTCTGCGCCAAAGCTGACTGACGGGTGGAGAGTAGATGTGGCCTGAGGAGGGGCGCTGCCCAGCTCTGGCCTCGATATCTGTGCGCATTATCTGATTCCCGAATTGCAGTGGCTGTCGCGGTGGTGATATCTGCCGGGTCCGCTTCATTGGCACGGGCAGAGGCGCTTTGAGCACTGTATTTTGAACATTCTGGCAGCTGCCTGCCTTTCCTACACTAGCAACATGGCAAGAAGGATCCCACCCAACGTAAAATCAACTTTGAGAAGGCTTCCCTTGCTGCCTCGGATGCCCCCCCGGCTCCTCCACGGAAGACGGGAACACTGCTGGCGGTCACGACGCCACGGCTATGGTAGCCACGATGATGAGCGAGATGAATTTTTAATTTAATTTAAAAAGAACTTATAGAGCGCACGTACACTGAGACAGTTTCATGGCGCTGGTGAGGACCCTAAAAGAATGAAATAGGAGAGCTGGTGGTGATAGGATAGCTAAGTGCCAAAAGCCTGCTGGAATAAGAATGTTTTTAGTGACCTCCGAAACTCCATGTAGGAGGAAGAGAGTCTTAAAGATAGGGGGAGGTCGTTCCAGAAGGTAGGAGCAAGTACGGCAAACTTCTGCCCTCCTGCCCGCTTCTTTTTGAACCGGGCGTAGTTAGTAAGGCTAAGCTAGAGGAGCGGAGGTCTCTAGAAGGAACATAGGGAGAAATAGCCGAATTAATGAAGGCCGGGGCTGTACCCGCTCTTGCTTGAAAAATCAAGCACCCTAGCTTAAACCTGGCTCGTTCTTTTATCGGGAGCCAATGTAAGCTCCTGAGTAGGGGAGTCGAGTGATGGGACTTAGACAGACCAAAAACCAGGCGGGCAGCCTGGTTTTGTACTAACTGTAGGCGCTGCAAGGCATACGCAGGGGCTCCATTGTAAATGATGTTTCCATAGTCAATCTTTGACAGGACCATGGCCATCAGGATAAGCTTTAGAGCAGAAGTGGAAAAGAATCTGGCAATTTTCCGGATAAGTCGAAGTGTAAAGAAGCAGGAAGAAACCACCGAATTGATGTGTGAGTGAAGGGTTAATTGGTGGTTAAGCATGATCCCAAGGGTTTTAACTGAACAAGAAGGGGAAGGAGGGGGTCCAAGTGAGGAGGGCCAAAAAGAAGAGGACCAGGGATTGGCAGCGCCGCCCGTCGCCACAAGTTCAGTTTTATCCGGATTGAGTTTTAGCTGGTTGGTGTTCATCCAGTCTCGGATAAATAGCATGACGGACTGGAAACTGCCAACCCCTGAAGGGGAGGAAAGATCAAAAATGAGTTGGAGATCATCTGCATAGTTATATACAGTGACCTCCATGTTCTCTAAAGCAAAGACCAGGGGGAAGATGTAAAGATTAAAAAGTAAAGGGGAAAGAGCAGAACCCTGAGGGACACCACAGTTGACAGTACGTGGGGAGGCCGAGAAGGTGCCGAGATGGACTGTCTGATTACGATCCTTCAGGAAAGACTCGACCCAGGCAAATGCAAGCCCCCCGATCGCCGCCGCCCTGACCCGTGACAACAAGATGTTATGGTCCACGGTATCAAAGGCGGCGGAGAGGTCCAAATCGACCAGAATCTTGGGGGCGTTGGGGTCGAGTCCTTCCCTAAGTTGGTCCATGACCGAAATCACCACCTTCTCGGTAGAATGTCGAGGTCGGAAACCAGCTTGAGATGGGGCCAGATAATTGCTGTCCTCAACAAAGGTGCTCAAAATTTGAGACACGTGCGTCTCCGCCACCATGCCCAAGTAGGCAAGCAGGGATATAGGGCGGTCGTTGGCTAAGGAGGCAGGGTCAGCCCCAGGCTTCTTTAGAATGGGGATGATGGTGGCCGATTTAAAAGCAGAAGGAACTAGACCTAAGGTGAAGGTATTGTTTAGGACAGTAAGAGCGGGGGCGGGACAGGCCAAGAACACCTGGGCCAGAATGCGGGCCCGGCACGTGTCAGAAGGAGACCCAGATTTTACACGCTTAAGTAGCGGGGAGAGGGACTCGCTGGTTAGCATCGGAATAGAAGTCAGGCACTGGGTGTTCTGTGGCGGGGAGCAATCCGATGAAGAGTTAGATGGAGGAGGAATGCGAGCTTTTATTTGCGCAACTTTCTCAATAAAAAACTCGTTCAGTGAATTGCACAGTGACTGGGAAGGTATAATCGTAGGTGAAGGCCTATCTGATAGGGCTAACTCGTGGACTGTTGCGAAGATTTCACGTGGCTGGCATTCTGCTTTCAGAATGCGTTGGGAGAAGTAGTCTTTCTTGGCCGCTAGGATGGCTTTTTTGTATTCTGCTAGCAGGGTGATATAGTGATTCTTGCTAGTAGGGCAGTATTTCAGCCTCCAAGCCCGTTCAGCTTGACGAACAGTTAACTTAAGTGCTTTAAGGGCAGGGGTGAACCACTTGTTAGCATGATGGTGGTGATTTATAGTAACCTTCTTTAACGGGGCCTTTTTATCCCGAAGGTGGATTATCCAGCTGTCTAAGGTGGCCAGCTGTTGTTGAGGGGGAATGTCAGTAAGATCAGGGCAGGTGGCAGTTAGGGCCTCACAGAAAGCAGGGGTATCCACACGATTCCAGCTTCGAACCCACAGGGTTTTAGATCCACGGGCGACATTTTGCGCGCGGAGATGAAGGCCGGTTTTAAAGCGCTGGGCAGCCGCTTTGACAGCCTCGAGCAAAAGATTGCTGACATGGGCACCAAGGTGCAGGCGCACGACCGACGGCTAGACGTGGTGGAGTCCAGGGTCTCGGATGTGGAAGATGGTACGTCCAAATCATTGAAACGTCTGGAACGCGTTGAAAAGATCCTAAAGGAGGTGGCCATTAAAAACGAAGATCTGGAGGCACGAAACAACATCTGCATCCTTGGCGTGGCGGAGACGACATCGACCAGACGGAAGGACATTTTCGTGGAAAAGTTGCTAGTGGATCTGTTCGGCAGAGAAGTCTGCTCTCAAGGATTCATGGTGGAGCAGGCTCATAGATCGTTGGGCCCCCGTCCTCGACCGGACCTGCCTCCTCGCCCCATCATCGCCAGGCTTATGAATTTGCACGACCTACGGGCAGCGCGTGAGAAAGGAGAGATCCAGTGGCAGGGCAGTGCCCTATCTTTTTTCCCTGACTTCACCATCATGGTGCAGGAGGCGAGGTGTAAGTACAACGGCGTCAAGGTTGCACTCAGGAACTTGGCCCTTAAATATCGGATGCTGTACCCAGCGCGGCTGAAGGTGGACGTGGTCGGCAGATTCTATGTTTTTGACTCCCCCCACAGAGGCGCAGGAGTTCTGTCAGAACTATAGGAAACAGAGGTTGGGCGCGGTCAGCTCTTCTGGCCCGACCTCTCCGGCGCATTAAGATTCCCAGGCTAGCGCGGATCTGTTCCCAGACCCTGTGACTGGCTGACAGTTCGTCGCTGTATTTCTAATCCTCTTTGTTGGTCTGTATATTTGCACAATGTTGTTCTTATTCATTTGTAAATGGATGTGTTGGTTGGCCCGACCGTCGAGGCATTGCCACCCCCCATGGCGGACGTCTTCGATTGCTTGTATTGGGGTTTTTTCGTTAGCATTGATTATTGTGCTTTTCTGATGCAATGGTTTTTCCATTTACGATGGCACACCATGGGATCATGTGGGGTTTGCCTCTTGCGAGTTGCCATGAGGCTGGGCAGTGGGAGGGGGATGTTTATTTTTTTTTTTCCAGTGATGTTGGTTTAATTCTTCTTTATGCATGTAGAACACTCCGGAGCAGCTTGTTTGGCTCGACATTCTGGGTCTTATCGTTGTTGTCCCCCGCATGGCTAGGTTAGGCCTTCGGCCTGGGCCTTCTGGGCTATCATTGGTATCCTGGAACGTTCGGGGCTGAATGACACTAACAAACGTAGGCAGGTTTTCAATTATATCACTCGCCACAGGATTGATATAGCTTTCTTACAAGAAACGCAACTGGCTGCCTCAGATGCCTCGCAGGTAGCCAAAAGCTGGGGCGCTCACTGGTTCTTTTCCCACTACAGTAGATACTCTAGGGGAGTGGCCGTATTAGTCCATAAGCGGGTGCCTTTTGTTTACTCCCACAGCATTGCAGATAAGGAGGGTCGATACTTAATAGTCATGGGGGCACTTTTTGGATATAAAGTTACACTGGTGGGTATTTATGGTCCCAACGTTGACACCCCCTCCTTTTTTCGAGACCTACAGGTGCAACTCCTCACGATTGACCCCGGATATCTGATCATGGGCTGGAACTTCAACTTACTAATGACCCCCGCTAGAGACAGCACATCCTCCTCCCTGGACACCAAAACCAGGTCCCGTCCAGTCCTTATGGATATATTCCCTCACTTCTCCCGGATCGACATTGAGGCACAAGTACACCTGCAGTCTCCCGATTACGCACATTACTCTGGGTTCCATAATACCTGGACCAGATTTGACAACTGGCTCCTTTCCCCTGAGGTCACTGGTTGGGTTGATGGTCTTCTCACTCTGCCACGCACGTTGTCTGTCCACTCCTCCGTGGTGCATAAACTGTTGATCCCAAGATTGGGTGGGTTTGAGAGACAGTGGCGGTTTCCTGGGAGGGCTTTGACCGACCCGGTTTTTACTGAAGACATTCAGCAAGCCATCGAAGAATATTTTGATCTTAACACCGGGTCGGTGGAGACATGGGTGGTGCTGTGGGAGGGGTTCAAGGCCACTATTCGCGGTGTCTGCATTGCCAAACATGTCGACATTTTGAGAGACATCCGCCCCACACTTACTCGCATAGAAACCGATATAGCGGCACTTGATGGAAAGCTCTTGCGGGGCCTCACCGGTGACAGGGAGACCAAACGCCTGTCTTTGATGATGGAGTTTAGAGAGGAGGCGGATAGGGAACTAAGATTCTTGAATATACAGAGCACTGCCCGGCAGTACTGGGAAGGTGACAGGCCCGGCAGGCTGTTGGCACAACTGCTTCGGCCCCCGTACCCGTCAACATACATCACAGAGATTAAGGGGCAACAGGGACAGCTACACCATTCCACACCAGACATCTGTAACACCGTCATGTCATATTACAAAACACTGTACACATCTACGCTGGCAGGAGACCGGCTGAAACGGGGGGAGTACTTGAACGGAATAGCAATGGTCTATCTCGAGAAATATATGCAGGACTTTTTGGCCGCGCCTATCACTCAGGACAGCGTAGTTGAAGCAACCGAGGCATTGAGGGGCTCCTCGGCACCGGGACTTGACAGCTTCTCCGCCGAGTTTTACAAGGCCTACAAAGACGTCTTAGCTCCACGTCTGGTGGAGGTATATGCAGAGGCACTGGAGACTGGTAGTCTGCCCCCCACACTCAGAGAGGCAGTCATCTACTCCCCAAGCCAGGTAAGGACGCCAAATTATGCAGCTCTTTCCGTCCCCTCTCTTTATTAAATCTTGATTACAAGATCTTGGACAAGATTCTTGCCATTAGGCTCTCATTGCTGATGGAATCCATCATATCCCCAGCACAATCTGGCTTTGTCCCACATCGTTCCACTTCCTTGAATCTGAAGACAATGTTTGCTGTTTTGCATCGTATCGACCCCTCTACCTCTGCCGCTGCTATCCTTCTTGATGCTCAGAAAGCGTTTGACTCATTAGAATGGCCCTTCTTTCTGTCCATTATGGGACGTATGGGTATGCCAGAATGTTTTGTCTCCCCAGTTGCACTTTTGTACACCACGCCCACAGCCAGATTACGCCTTAACTGCATGATCACAGAACAGTTTTCACTGTCGCGTGGCACCCGGCAGGGATGCCCCCTATCTCCACTGCTTTTAATTTTGGCTATGGATCCCCTGGCCCGTCATTTCAAGAACAACATTTACACAGAGGTCTCCAGTTCCACACGGGTCCTCTTTTAATGTCATTGTACGCCGATGACATGATCTTATACGTCCGGCAACCTCAGGCTAATCTGGAACCGCTTATTAGGGAAATAATACGCTTTGGTAAATTCTCAAACCTCTGCATCAATTGGCACAAGTCGATTATCTTCCCACTGACTCCGTGTACCACAGAATGGCATTGCCCCTATCCTTTGGAATGGACTCAGGATTCAGTGAAGTACCTGGGGGTTCATGTCCACCTTGACACTATCGCCATTGTCCGTTTAAATTACGGGAGCGCGCTGGACTTCTTGGAGAGCCAGATTGAGAGGTGGGTCCGTCTCCCTTTATCTATGGCTGGCAGAATTGCCATAATTAAGATGGTCGCACTTCCACGGTTTTTGTACCTTTTTAATAACACGTCGGGACCGCGAGCTCAGACGAAAGGATTGACGCGAGAGGAGGGAGTGGAACGCTACGCTGCAGGAGACAGCCGATTGAACACTGCCCAAGAAGGTTGTCAGCAAATCCACTCTCCATTAGGAGGTTCGCCCCAAGAAACACAAAACAAGTCTTGGGCATTTCGACAGGACGGGAAACCTAAAATAAAGAACTAGAGTCCGTCAGACAAAAGTCAAACTAATAACCTCAAAATAAAGGCAATAAGGTGTATGAACCAAAAAACAAAGAGATAGGCGGACTCGAGAAATCATCATATCCACCACAAGAATGCAGTTTTGAGATGAAACACACGTCCGGAGTTTGAGATCGTGAATAAACCGCTCAAGATTAAGACTGCCATGTAAACAGGAGAATCCCTGAAAGTGGCAACCATCTAGTGCCCTGAACTTAGGAGAGACTAATCACACAGTCTTGAAAAAGATGGCAGAGTATAAATAGTAGCCATTGAAACGCGTCGACGCCGCATATACACAATCAAGAGAACAAATCTACCCTGGAGTCCAGAAAATAACGGGCCTAGGTTTAGATTCTGACAATATTAGGGTCTCAGATGTGTAACTTTTAATGACAAATTGTTTGTGTCTCTTGTATGTCTCTCCCTTGATGTGATTTTCTCTCTTTTAATAATCTAGTGCAAAAAATCTACTTATTACGCTTTTTAACCATTGAAGTGTATGATATTGTGTCTATGAATTTTCAAATGTTACATTGTGATTGTTTTGTGATTATGAAAAATCTTTTTTTTTTAAATGTCTAATAACTTTGTACCAAAGAAAGAATTTTATTAAGAATAAATGTTTTAAACTATACAACAAGTGTGTGGATAGATTGCAGTGTATGTAGCACAGTGCTTGTATAGAAATACATGCGGATAGGCATGAAATTATAAGTGTGTTAGCCAAGGGAAAACCTCTCTTTACTGTCGAAAGTACTCCAATCCCCTGGTGTTCATAAGGGGTCTCTCTCAAAAATCTAAGCCTTTTTAATAACATCCCGATTCTCCTCACCAAGGTTATTTTCACACAACTGCGCTCCTTAGTAGTGCGGTTGGTCTGGGGTGACAGGAATCCACGGGTGTCATGGCAGGTT
Organism: Lissotriton vulgaris; assembly: GCF_964263255.1. Lineage (NCBI taxonomy): Eukaryota > Metazoa > Chordata > Amphibia > Caudata > Salamandridae > Lissotriton > Lissotriton vulgaris. The sequence goes on along the minus strand of NW_028245496.1, from coordinate 384,369 downwards.
TTGACTCTCCCATATGAGAGGGGTGGCTTTGGGGTTCCTGATTTTTACCTTTATTTCTTAGTAGCACAATGCTCATACGCATATTCGTGGTTCCACCCGGATGCCAGCATTTTATATTTAAAACCTGAAGGGGACTTGGTCCTGCCTGGGCTGCTCTCCACTGTCCTTCCCAGGGGCTTTCCGCGAGATCCACAGGACATTCCGACTGTCTCAGCAACCTGCTGGGCCTGGGATAGGGTGCACAGGCTTCTGGGCCTGGATCTATTGTATTCTCCGGCTCTCCCTTTGCCTAATGCTTCTTGGCTTCCTATTACTGGGGAAGCAGTGATCCAACGTACATTGTCCAAATTTCACATACATACCATTGGCGACCTCTTCCCTGAGGGACATGCTTTTTCATTAACTGAAGACCAACGCTTTTCAAACCGTACATTCATGGACTCATTTGTATTGTCTAGGATCCGATCCATGCTATGTGCAGTGTTTCCCACATTTCCTCTAGCCCCTGAAGCTTTCCCACCGCTCATACTAATTATTCAACATCCATCAGGTACGCATCTCGTCTCTAAATTGTACAGACTGTGTAGTGATGGACTTCCCACTTCAGATTCCAGGGTGCGCACAGCATGGGAGGAGGATTTGGGTAAAGCCATTTCGGACGACAAGTGGATGCAATGTTGCAGAGCCACTAGGGAGGTCTCCCTGAATAGTAGACACAAACTCATTCATTTCAAATTTCTCTGTAGACTTTACCATACCCCAGCACTGTCACACAAGATAGATCCAACCGTCCCCACCACTGTTCGAAATGCAAAGCCCCATTTGCTGACTTTGCACACTTATCATTGACTTGCCCTCTGATACATGAGTATTGGTTGCAGATACACCGAACACTGGGAGACATGCTGGGGGTACACTTACTTCCCACTCCGGAAATAGGGTTGCTGGGATACGTCTCGAACTTCCCACGTCCTGTACGCAAACTTGCCGCTCTAGGGTTATTGCTAGCTAAAAGAGAGGTTGCGCTGCTCTGGTGCGATAGGCATTCGCCTCGGTTGAAGTCCTGGCTTAGAAGCATGGCTTTTTGTAATGTTAATTGTGTGGAGTACTCAACACAGGTTCCCAGTCCATCTCATCCTATCGACATATGGGGTCCATACCGCACCTACATTGCTAAGATTACAGCGGATCAGCAGGCTCGACTGGCTAGCCAGATAGGCCCGGAGGGTGTTGGCTGAAGTGTTATGGGTGCTAATAAGTATGCTTTAGGTACATTTTGAATTTGTGGTATTAACTCTGGATAATTTCTTACACCGGCTGACTGGTTGCTTCTGTTTAGACAAACGCCAGAATGTTTATAATATGTGTCATCAATGTTTCTTTATTCTACATCGCTACTATTCACGTGCTGCTGTATGTAATGTAAGATGCATCAATGTATTTTATTTTGGAAAATGAGCAATAAAATAAAATAAAATTTTTAAAAGTAAGCATCAAGTGTTTGCTTGCATTATTTTGGCCTTTGTTTAGAGGTAGGTTTGGCATAGTGTGGGGTGAGATTGTTCTCCTTCAAGAACCATGAAATTGAGTGCCAGGACTATTCAGATATTGCCCAAGTCAATCAAAAAGCCATTGCTGTTGGAGTGAATTAGGTGGAAGTTCAACAGTTCCACTATTTTGATTGCGTATTGGGGGGATTCGACTGCAAACATAAAGCATTGAAAGATCTGTGCATGAAGTTGATTGTACCTCCTGGCTTTCCTCTTGGTCTACATGTATCATGAAGTAACCTGGGGAGCAGGAGATCCAGAGCAGTTTAAAAAACTTCATCAAAACAGTCTCTGAGAGAACCAATAGGTCTAGGTCAAGGGAATCCCTGAACTCACTTAGCTCTTATATGATATGGCATTGATAAGCTGCAGTGAAGGAGGAGGCAATGCAGGAAAGAAGACTTGACTTTAGTGATATACTAGAAAATTCAAGAAATCATTGAATTGTAAAGCGCACTACTCACCCTTGAGGGTCTCAAGGTGTTGGGGGGTGGAGGGGGTCAGCAGTTCCATTCAGTCGAAGAGCCAGGTCTTGAGAGCCTTTCTGAAGGTGTTCAGGGAGGGGGCGCATCTGGTGTTGATCGGGAGCTTATTACAGTTCTTGGCCGCAATGTAGGAAAAGGCTCTTCCCCTGTTCTGGCTCTGCGGATGCTTGGCAAGATGCTTCAGCAAGGGCGAGGTTGGTAAGTTAAAGGTTTCTTTAGGGTACGTGGAAGGCGATTCTCTCATTCTGGTTTTGTGATCCTGTGTTGTGGAGGCATTTGAGTTGAGTATTTTGAAAGTGACTCTCTTCTCGATGGGGAGCCAGTGAAGATTCCGTAGGTGTTGGCTGATGTGCTTATGTCGAGGAATGCTGAGGACAAGTCTGGCTGCGGTGTTCTGTATCATCTGGAGCTTGAGGAGTATAAAACTTGTTGATACCGGCATAGAGGGCGTTTCTGTAGTCCAGTCTGCTGGTTATGTGTGACTGTCTTCCTTGACTTGGGGGGGGGTGAGGGGGGAGGGGGCATCCATTTGAGAATGTGGAGGGTGTTGAAGCAGGTGGAAGCGACGGCATTGACCTGGCGGTTCATGGAGAGGGAAGAGTCATGTACTATGCTGAGGTTTCTGGCGTGGTCCGTGGGGGTTGGGGGCTGCCGAGGGCAGTGGGCCACCAGGTGTTGTTTCATGCTGAAGGGGTGGTTCCGAGGACGTCTGTCTTCTCTGAGTTGAATTTCAGGCACCTGTTGCTCATTCAGGATGCAACGTCCTGCATTCCTTCCTGGAAGTTGAGTCTGGTGGTGGTGGGGTCCTTAGTAAGGGAGAGGATGAGCTGGGTGTCGTCGGTCTGATGATGGCATCATTGGGGGCCATGTAGATGTTGAAAAGGGTTGGGCTGAGCAACGATTCCTGGGGTACTCCGCCGTTGATTTTCGTGGGGGGCAGTCTGGTTCTTTGGCTTCTGCCGGTGAGGAACGAGCGGATCCAGTCGAGGGAGGTTACTTGTATGATGGCGTTGTGTAGTCTGATGGCGAGTGTGCGGTGGGAGACGGTGTTGAATGCTGCTGACAGGTCGAGTAGGATCAGGGCTGCGGTGTGGCCTTGGTCGAGGAAAATTGCATCTAGCTTGCTCTGGTTGAGGTTGTCGAGTTGACCCACCCTTTTGAAGCGGGCTCATTGATATCATTGAGGTACTGAGACAGTACGAATATGCAAGCTCAACATGTGGAGAACTCAGACTGTTGGCGATGGGTGGGCGGTGTAGGAGTAGTAGATCTGGCTGGTAAGGAGATGATGCCTTTGTTTAGAGGTAGGTTTATCATAGTGTGGGGTGAGATTGTTCTCCTTCAAGAACCATGAAATTGAGTGCCAGGACTATTCAGATATTGCCCAAGTCAATCAAAAAGCCATTGCTGTTGGAGTGAATTAGGTGGAAGTTCAACAGTTCCACTATTTTGATTGCGTATTGGGGGGATTCGACTGCAAACATAAAGCATTGAAAGATCTGTGCATGAAGTTGATTGTACCTCCTGGCTTTCCTCTTGGTCTACATGTATCATGAAGTAACCTGGGGAGCAGGAGATCCAGAGCAGTTTAAAAAACTTCATCAAAACAGTCTCTGAGAGAACCAATAGGTCTAGGTCAAGGGAATCCCTGACCTCACTTAGCTCTTATATGATATGGCATTGATAAGCTGCAGTGAAGGAGGAGGCAATGCAGGAAAGAAGACTTGACTTTAGTGATATACTAGAAAATTCAAGAAATCATTGAATTGTAAAGCGCACTACTAACCCTTGAGGGTCTCAAGGCGTTGGGGGGTGGAGGGGGTCAGCAGTTCCATTCAGTCGAAGAGCCAGGTCTTGAGAGCCTTTCTGAAGGTGTTCAGGGAGGGGGCGCATCTGGTGTTGATCGGGAGCTTATTACAGTTCTTGGCCGCAATGTAGGAAAAGGCTCTTCCCCTGTTCTGGCTCTGCGGATGCTTGGCATCACATGTTTAGTGGGTGATAGGAGATTCAAAATATGCCTGAATCATGATGGTGGGTGGGAAAATGATTAAGATATGACCGTAGACACACATTTTGAATTCAATGCAGAAAGAAAAATCACAAATAAAGAGATTTAACTAACATCCTCAGGGCGTTTAAATCCATTGGTGCTACTCTGGACCAATGACCTAGTCAACCGTGTCCTCAAACGCTTTAATTTTACACAGTAACACTTCTGCCCCCTTCCATGCATTTTATCATTGGAGTAATTCTTTCTGCAGAGGCTTAACGCATAATTATATGTTGTTATGTTATTATATGTTAATTGTGATGTGATGACTCTAGTAAACATTTGAGCGAAAACTCTCTGAAGCCAATAGTACATAAGAATAATAGTTGAATACAGTGTGAGCCTTAAAGACAGGGAGTGTCTCAGAGAGCATAGTCGTACAATTCTGCTGCATTGAGCAGCTCTTATTCAGGGATGAAACACAGATGGGAAAGCTTGTGACCGGATAGTAATATGTACTGTGGTCTTCATGATGCATGAAATTGTGGCCATAAGCCATCATTAGATTCCCATTGTAATCACAGTGGAACCCTTTACATTGTTAATATGCGCGCCGGCCTTATTTGTTACCTACTGACACCCGGTATTTATAGTGCCAAGAAGCAGCAAAAGGGTGGGATAGAGGGCGATGTGAAAACACATTATTGTAACTTGTTTATTTTTGTACAGTTCAATATGCTACGCCTGCGTGCTTCAATAATTACATTGTGCTAAAAAGCAAATAACCTTATTAAATGCCATTTTTTTAGCTAAATGGCGTACCAGGACAGAGGCCAGTGGTTGGAGAAACACCAAGCTCACATCCGAGCTGTCCGTCAGAAACTAGGTTTGACGACCCATCTAAATATGAAGGTAAGGAAGACAGAACAACTCTTCCCTTCCAAAGCACTCTTTCACTCCCATTTTAGATGCTGGGCTTAAGAGCAATGCTCAGTCTTAACAAAGAAGAAGAGATGTATGAGCACAGCTTTGCAAGTTACTAACCTGAACCTACATCCCTAACAGCCAGGCCTTTAGGAGCTTCTATAACAGAATTAGTAATTTCGCCTACATACAACGTGGGGAGGCCACAACTACATGCTGGGTGCCTCCACTAACTGGAATAGGCTCCCCCTACACTTTAAATCCTCCACAAATCTTTTAGAAAGGCTCTGAAAACATGGCTATTCAACTCTATATAGTTACTCAGTTCATGACTAGTTCATTAACGCTCACAGTAGCCAGCTGTAAGACATCGACGGGTATTCGAATGCTCAAGTTAATTTAACGTAACATAACACAGTTTTTGCACTTATATTACCCACAAACTTAAACAAGCATTTGTAATGCTATCGGTCTCGCCTTTGGGACCTTATATGTATTTAGCTATGCAGCACATTAGCCTGGGTGCTGAAACATCTACTGTTCTTAAACATGGAGGGAAAGTAAGCACCAAACTGCATGACATGCCAGGTATGGGAACACATGGAGACAAATATTGCCTTTCAGCGGGAAATGGTATAATCCAAAGCTCTGTTTTTAATATGAAATTAGGGCTTTCGGTGGTCATATCACTGAAAATGCAAGATTTGAAAAAAATAATATTGTCTACAGGTGCTCGTGGACAATTTCTTTGGACTGGAATCTAGAGAATGCTAAAGTGATTCTGGTATTTTACTGACCTAGTCGTTCTCTATCAAGAAAGTTAACTAGAACGAGCGACCGTTGGCTCAAGTCGTAGTGAACGGCAGAAGCTCCGAATCATTTCCATTGGGACGTGGCACCCGTCGGGGATGCCCGCTTTCCCCACTTCTTTTTGCACTGGCGCTTGAGCCCCTTGCACCGTGGCTTCGGTGGGAGCCCTCGATTAAAGGGATCCGGTGGGCGCCAGATCTGGAGGATCGCGTCTCGCTCTACGCCGACGACATCCTTCTCTATTTCACCTCTCCCCAGAAGTCTTTGAACGTGCTCTTTGACGTTCTCACTTCCTTTGGTGAGAACTCCAGGCTGGTTATCAATTGGACCAAGTCATGTCTTTATGTCATAGCGGGGGTTCTACCTCCGCTGCCCCGTAGGTTTCCTATCCAGGTGGCGGAAGACGGTTTCAAGTATCTGGGGGTCTTTGTCTCCATGGACTCCTCGATGCGATACGATCGGAAACTCTACGCTCCCCTCCGTCGCCTCAAGCTGGACGTGCGGCGGTGGCGTGAACTGCCCTTGTCCCCATTGGGACGAGCGTCACTTTTTAAAATGATGTCACTCCCCAGGTTCCTTTATGCCTTGCAGAATTTTTTCGACCCGGTCCCCGCTCGCTATTTCCGTGAAATCGAAAGCCTACAGAGGCAATTGATTTGGGATGGACGTGCCCGTATTGCATTATCTAAACTCAAACTCCCCTGGTACGACGGCGGTATCGCTCTACCCGACATTAAACGGTACTATTGGGCCTCACATTTAAGTGCAATCAATCACGTGACATATTCTTCTGAGCCCTCTCCCGCTTTTGCCTTGGATAAACTCCTTTTGCCAGGCGACAACTTTAATAGAGCCTTGTATTCGTAGCCACCACTTCGTCTCCTGACTGGTCCTACGAAATGCGCCGTGCGTGCCTGGAAGGATGCTACTGTGGCTACAGGTTGGGGCGGCAGATTGACGTGCATGACCCCGTTGTATGATTCTGAACGATTGGGCAACCTGTGGCGGATGAAAGGGTTTGATAGATGGGATATGATCGGAATTAGCAAGGTGGAGGATCTCTGGGCCGGAGGAACTGTGAAATCCTTTGAGGCCCTGAAGGTGGAATACCAACTAGATGATAGGGAATATTTTCGATATCTTCAGGTGCGGCATGCCCTATTCTCCGCTTTTCCCCCCGGGACTGACGTACCCCAGTCATCCCCGCTGGAAGACCGTATTCTTGACGGCCACGTCCCTGACAGTACGATTTCCTTAATCTATAAGAAACCTATTAACAACAGGGCTGACCTGCTGGAAAAGCTTCGTGCCTCCTGGGTGGCGGATGGCCTTGAACTGGATGACGAGGACTGGCAAATGGCTATTTCTTCCCCTAAGGTAGTGGCTATTCCGGCTCGGCTTCGTTTTGTCCAATTAAAGATCCTCCACCGTGTGTATGTGACTGGTACGCGTCTGGTACGGATGGGGCTTGCGACGGACGGACTGTGTAGACGTGGCTGTGGTATGGATGGTACTTTTCTGCATGTGTTATGGGAATGCCCGGTTATCTCCGCCTTTTGGTCCAGGGTCCATGAAGCGATGGGACGTGTTACTGGAGTCCCCCTCCTTCCCGGGGCACGACGCTGTTTGCTCAATGTGTGGGAGCCTAAGGACTGTACGGCTGCTCAGACCTTTTGGATCACTCTGGGCAACATGGTCGCCAAGAGAGACATAGCTCAGCTCTGGGGCTCCAATAGACCGCCTAGGCTCAGTGTCTGGAAAGAAAACATGGACTGGTGCATGTTTCGGGAGAAGACGGTGTACGAGGCACGGGGTCGCCCTAGGAAGTGGAACAGGGTCTGGGCGCAATGGAATGCTTACCGAGGTGATATCTGTACCCCTCCGCTTGATTATGCCAAGGCCATTCCCTCCTCCCCATAAATTGCGTTCCTTTTACTATTTTTACTCTACATTCCCTTCATCAACCCCTCCCATAATAGATTTGCTTCCATTCTTTTCTATTGATTCCCGTTCCCCCCCCTCCTGTGAGCCTTGTCATTAATTTACCATGTGTTTGTTCCCCCCTTTTTTTGTTTTTCATTACGACAAAATTACAAAATTAAACCTTTGATATCCTTTTGATTGTTGTGTTATGCACTGCACCATAATGGACCGCGAAGCGGCCACCCCTGCTATATACTGTGTTCTACTTTTCGAATGTTTGTCATAGCTACCGGGCCGATAGGGTTGTAGGCAGACGCTGTGTATTGTGCATTTGATAAATAAAGGTTTTCAAAAAAAAGAATGTTAACTAGAAGGAGTTGCCAGAAAATTAAAAAAATAAAGTCTCTCAGAAGAAAGCAATTCTGGTATTTTACTGACCTCTGTTGGTCATTGTCTATCAAGAAAGTTAAATAGAGGCAGTTGAACAGAGAAAAAGTCCCTAAGCGGAAGCAGATAAGTGCTAGGGCTGATCTCCAGAGCACACATAATACAAACACATATAAGTATATAATAAGTATATACTAAAGTATATACAAAAGGTCTTGAATGCTCAACCTAAAAATCCATATGATAAGCCGTGATTTGGATATCATCAGCAGATGCTGACAATTTAAAAGAGTCCAGAAATCTGCATTTGCATTTGACTGTCTTTTTATGGTCTCCTATACGTAATAAAATGGAAGGAGTAGGCACTCTTTCTACAAACTCTTTGAATATGTTGCAGTTGATATGAAGGTGCAAGTACAATTTTCACCTCGTTTACTCATTTCTGGCTTTTAAAATGTCGAGACAATTGTCGGGAAATCTTCTTACAAAAGTACTTGACATGACCTGTTGAATCCATACATGAATGCCATTCTTTTCTTCATAAAAAGTGTGATAGCTACAACATTTTGAAAGATGTCAGTGTTTCCTACGTCTTTCTGGCCACTGAATGAAAGATGGTAACGAACATGGATTGTTATGCACTTTCAACAAAATCCTTTAGTAGTACTAAAGTACCCATTGCACCACAGGTCCAACATGAGGTCACTTTACACTTTGGCTCACAATACTAGTCCTACACATAAACAGGCTCTCCTTTAGTGCCATTCCCCATCCACCGTTACCTCAATAATCCCTTCCTAGCAGCTTTCCCTCATCGAATAGATCCTCTGTTTGCAAGACAGCAAACTGAAGATGTCTATAATAATCTCACTTCAGCATAACATACATTTCTCATACACATGACTGTCAGCACCATTCCCAACATCTAGATCACTAAACTGAAACGCAGACCCAGACCCATTCCCATCAATTCCACCATACTTCGAATTGTTTGACCTCGCTCCTTTCCTCAACTTTACCCCATAAGACCAGTTCCACATCGGCAACTAGCTTTGTATGCACACCACTGCCTCACGCCCTAATACTGTCACCCTAGAAACACCCGTTCTGCAACACTGGATCATCCCTAATCGACATTACCTCAAAACATAAATTTGTATGGTTCTCTGTAGATGGTAGAAAAATGTTCTATTGAAATATCTTCACCTTTACAAATGGGCTATGTGCATACTCTCAGCAGTCATAGCTGCTCCTACATCATCACCATTCAAAAATCCATGCTAGTCGTGCAAAAATACCTCCAACGACTAGTCCATGCTATCAACTTCTTGTTCTTGCCTGGCCTATCACCATTGCCCTTTCTGGATTCCCAGCATCTTTCTAGACTTAACACTTTTCTATGAATACTCTATTATCACTAATTACTGCCCTGTGTCCCCCCCGGACCACCTCCTTCCCCCATACACTTCATTCCCATATTTACATCTACCATACATGCATTGTTCCTTTTGATCATTTTGTTGGATAGGTGTCCATACAAATGGGGATGGGGTGGAAGATCATTTGCACACCTGGTCACAAAGTTATGGAATGGTCTGCCACTCAGTGTGTGTGAGACACTGTGTGTATGAGACTGATACTGTGTGTGAGACTGTGTGAGTGAGGCACTGCGTGTGTGAGACTGTGTGTGTGTGAGACTGTGTGTGACTGTGTGTTTGAGATACTGTGTGCGTGATACTGTGCGTGTGAGACTGTGTGTGCGAGATACTGTGTGTGTGATTCTGTGTGTGTGAGACTGTGTATATGAGACTGTGTGTGTGGGACACTGTGTGTGTGAGACACTGTGTATGAGACACTGTGTGTGTGAGACACTGTGTGTGAGAGACTGTGTGTGTGAGAGACACTGTGTGTGTGAGACACTGTGTGTGAAACACTGTGTGTATGTGAGACACTGTGTGTGAGAGACACTGTGTGTGTAACACTGTGTGTGTGAGACAATGTGTGTGTGTGAGACACTGTGTGTGTGAGACACTGTGTAAGACACTGTGTGTGAGACTGTGATACTGTGTCTGTGTGAGACTCTGTGTGTAAGACTCTGTGTGTGAGATTCTGTGTGTGAGACACTGTGTGTGTGAGTCACTGTGTGTGTGAGACTGTGTGTGTGAGAGACTGTGTGTGAGAGACTGTGTGTGTGAGACTGTGTGTGTGAGACTGTGTGTGTGAGACTGTGTGTGTGATACTGTGTGTGTGAGACTGTGTGAGACACTGTGTGTGTGTGACACTGTGTGTGAGACAAGGGGTGTGTGGAACTGTGTGTGTGAAACTGTGTAACTGTGTGTGTGAAACTGTGTGTGTGAAACTGTGTGTGTGAGACACTGTGTGTGAGACAATGTGCGTGAGAGACTGTGTGAGACACTGTGTGTGTGAGACACTATGTGTGTGTGAGACACTATGTGTGTGTGAGACACTGTGTGTGTGAAGCACTTGTGTGAAGCACTGGGTGTGTGTGTGAGACACTATGTGTGAGAGACTGTGTGTGTGTGAGACACTGTGTGTGTGAGACACTGTGTGTGTGAGACACTGTGTGTGAGACATTGTGTGTGTGTGTGTGTGTGTGTGTGAGAGAGACATTGTGAGTGTGACACTGTGTTTGTGTAAGGCACTGTGTGAGACTCTTTGTGTGACAGTGGGTGTGACACTGTGACACACTGTGTGACACTGTGTGTGTGTGACACTGTGTGTGTGAGACACTGTGTGTGTGAGGCACTCTACTTAATCTCTACTACTCTCTACTACTCACTCTCTACTACTCACTCTCTACTACTCACTCTCTACTACTCACTCTCTACTACTCACTCTACTACTCACTCTCTACTACTCTCTATTCACTCTCTACTCTCTCTCTACTGATTCTCTACTACGCACTCTCTACTACTCTCTACTACTCACTCCCTACTACTCTCTACTACTCACTCTCCACTGCTCACTCTCTACTACTCACTCTCTACTGCTCACTCTCTACTACTCTCTACTACTCACTCTCTACTACTCACTCTCTACTACTCTCTACTACTCACTCTCTACTCCTCTCCACTATTCTCTACTCACTCGCTACTACTCGCTACTACTCACTCTCTACTACTCACTCTCTACTACTCACTTTCTACTACTCTCTACTACTCACTTTCTACTACTCACTCTCTACTACTCACTCTCTACTACTCTCTACTACTCTACTCTCTACTCATTCTCTACTACTCTCTATTACTCACTCTACTACTCTCTACTACTCTACTCTACTACACACTCTCTACTACTCTCTACACCTCTCTACTACTACTCTCTACTACTCTACTATTCTCTATTCACTCTCTACTCACTCTATACTACTCCCTCTCTACTACTCTCTACTACTCACTCTACTACTCACTCTCTCCTACTCACTCTCTACTACTCTCTACTACTCTCTTCTATTCTCTACTCACTCTACTACTCACTCTCAACTACTCTCTACTACTCACTCACTACTACTCTCTACTACTCACTCTCCACTACTCACTCTCTACTCCTCGCTCTCTACTACTCTCTACTACTCACTCTCTACTACTCACTTTCTCCTACTCGCTACTACTCACTCTCTACTACTCTACTCCCTACTCATTCTCTACTACTCTCTACTACTCACTCTACAACTCTCCACTACTCACTCTCCACTGCTCACTCTCTACTACTCACTCTCTACTGCTCACTCTCTACTACTCTCTACTACTCACTCTCTACTCACTCTCTACTTCTCTGTACTACTCACTCTCTACTACTCACTCTCTACTACCCTCTACTACTCTCTACTACTCGGCTACTCAATCTGCTACTCACTCTACTACTCTCTACTACTCACTCTCTACTACTCACTCTCTACTCCTCTCTACTCACTCTCTACTACTCTACTTTCTACTCATTCTCAACTACTCTCTACTATTCTCTACTCACTCTCAACTACTCTCTAATACTCACTCTCTACTCACTCTCTACTACTCTCTACTACTCACTCTCTACTACTCACTTTCTACTACTTTCTACTACTCACTCTATTATTCTCTACTATTCTAATCTCTACTCATTCTCTACTACTCACTCTCTACTAGTCTACTACTCACTCTCTACTCACTCTCTACTACTCCCTACTACTGTCTACTACGACTCTCTACTACTCTCTACTACTCGCTACTCACTCTCTACTCACTCTCTACTACTCCCTCTCTACTACTCTCTACTACTCTACTACTCACTCTCTACTACTCACTCTCTACTACTCACTCTCTACTACTCTCTACTACTCACTCTCTACTACTCACTCTCTACTACTCTCTACTACTCACTCTCTATTACTCTCTACTACTCATTCTCTACTACTCACTCTCTACTACTCTGTACTCACTCTCTACTACTCACTTTCTACTACTCACTCTCTACTACTCACTCTACTATTCACTCTCTACTACTCTCTACTACTCACTCCACTCATATCTACTCTCTACCGCTCTACCTCTTACCTCTCTACCTCTCGCACTACCTCTCGCTCTACCTCTCTCTCTATTACTCTCTACTCTCTACTTCTCTACCTCTCTACGCTCACACACATGCATATATTTATATATATATATATATATATGTGTGTGTGTATATATATATATGCATTTATATATATGTATGTGTATATATATATATATATACATACATATATATACATCTGCATATCTATATAAATACAAATATAAATGCATGCATCAATACATACATATGCATGTCATGTATATGAAAGTTTGAAAGACACTAATAAAAGCAAAGCTAAAAAGCCACCTAATTGCAAACAGATTTGCTTTAACTTAAACGCGGCCGAGACCTATTGCATTTTCAATGCTTGTTTTTTCTGGTGGTGTGAACCAGCCCTGGGTGATAATCAATAGAGAAAACACAAAAATAAACTATATAAATGGAAGAGCAGAGCAGGAATCTTTACAGAGCAGTGCAGGCTTGAGGCAGTTTATGGTTGTCAAGTTCAGTTTATGGTAAGGGAGACAGGAATGGAGCCTCCCCACCGGTCTAAGTAAAACCCATACAGTGTTGCATTCATTAGATCTCAAACTTGTATGTACACACATCAGATACCTAAAGTGCTATCGAGCTATACAAACGATAGAAGGATGCTTTCCAAATGTTGTACTGTCCCTTGCAATGGATATTTGTATGCAAAATGTACAAAACACTTGTCAGTACAATTCAAGACCAAATGGGAACTAGATCTGACAATGCGCAAGGCAGGAAAATGGAAGGAGGCCCTCTAGAACCCAAGGGGTGTGGCTATAAGATCCGGATTCTGGTTGTAATGTTTAAGGGTTCTGCATCCGATCTAATATTCCAGTTCAGTACTTCAATCTTTGAGAGAGACTTTGACAAGGGGCTGTCTGAGAGAGAGTGGTCAGTAGACATTTAAATACAGTATGAGACACTGGCCTTTGCCCAGGGAATTCTGGGATGGGGTGATAGATAATATGACCAATTGTCTAGAGGGCCGAAGGTCACTGATGACGAAAATGATTCTAGTTAGCATATTTGCTAACAGCCTGAGCCAAAATACACAAATATATTAGATGACAGTGGTCTGGTAGTCTTAGAGGACATTGCCAGACTACAGGGCAGCAGGCAGATTCGAATGTTGGGCTATTGGTGAGACGGCATGCACTGGTCATTGCTGTATGTCACTCACCACAGTCACTGTCTATCTTAATTAACATGGACTTTTTAGATTTCTGCAGGGTACTACGTTGTATGCCCTCAATTGTGACGCATTCTGTGGTGCTCACATAAACAGCCAGAGATAAGATTTTCCTGTGACTGGAGCCTTTTACATTTCATGGTGGCCAGAGATCTGCTTGCAAACAGAATCACCTGGTAAATTTACCTGACATGTGAGCTCTTGAGTGTGCATCCTAAAATTGAACAGGAGCATCTTTTACAATCCTTTGTGACACATGAAGGATCTGAGTGAGAGGACTTCCCTGCTCCTGACCTTAGCCCATGCTATATGAAGAAAGTATAAGAGGGGGATGAAAGACGGAACTCTGATTTCAGACCTTAATTCCTGAAAGGTGTGATGGGGCGGACAAGGAGAGGCTATACACGACTCCGCAAAATATTGTTAATATGATTAGACAAAAATGAAGGATTAATCCAGTTAAATGTAGCATCGGTAGGAGGAATACAGTCGAGATCCACTTTGGAGGTCTGCGACTGTTTTGTAAAATTAAATAATATTACAATTAATATTTTTAAAATAATAAACTAAATACCCATAAAGAAGCAGAACTGAAAATGTAAACACCTTTTCTTTATTTGATTGTGAATTATACTTAACATTTTAGCATTTCATCATTTATTTGGTATATACTTGTTTTAGTATTTAGGTCAATTGTTTTGAGGTTCAAATCGAGGTCATTGCTTATGCCAGGCGCCCTGGCCTCCAATATTGACTCAGTGGGGGTCCTTGAATCCAAGTAATGATTCAGAGGAAGTCAACAGAGGTCAAAAGGTTTAGAACCACTGGTCTAATTGGTTGATAGTATGTGATGAAGAAAAGATGTGGGTGTATTTGGTGTTCACCCTTCTCTTCATTTAATTTGCTAAGTTGTTCAACAAAGATAACAATTATTACAATATTTTGCTCAAGAGTCACAGAATAAATACTAGTTGACTGTAATATGCCAATGTTTGTGTGCGTTCTTACTTTGGAGTTGACGACGGAGTTCCCTGTATCGCCTGCAGAAGAATGATCCCTCTGACGTCAATCCTCCTGCCTCCCATGGGAGAGGTGAGAGACACCTGCCAGTATTCATTTTTATCTTTGGGCAGTTACGAAATCTATTTGGTATGGCCAGAATTATTTGGGGCAGCATGACAGACAAATACCCGCATACGCCTGAGGATTGTACTACATTGATGTTTATATTATAATTTGGATTCAACTCTATCTTGCATCTGGAACGTGAACCGTAATAGGCACGTGAAACTGATTATTTTTATTGTAACTCTAGGACACTGGATGATACAGATTGACTTTCCCTTGGATTAAACCTTTTATTTCTTTTGTCTAAAATTAATGAAAAGCGTTTGTTTTTTTTAAAGATTCTTTCACATACAAACCAGGTTCAGCGGAGCCACAGCTTCAGGCAACGTCAGAGCATGATTCCCTGAGACAGAACTGGCTCATTATGTGGAGTGGTAGTAGTGCCAGCGTGCCCATCTTGAATAAGCACAGCACACAGAGTGGCTATGTGAGCTCTCCCGGCAGAAAATGAGCACAGCGAGGAACTCATCGTCCAAGCATCCTCCGTGCACAGAACAGATACAGCGTGTGCAGAAACTGTGTGTAGCATCCTGCTACAAATAATCACAAACTCTGATGGCATATAATGGAGCTTTATTTACCACATCTTACTCATGCCCTGTCCCTACTCTAACTGCCCTTTTCCTGTGTACACTCCTCCTCTTCCTCTGGCCCCCTAGCTCCGCCCACTCCCAACTACTAGTATGCTGACTTCACAACATCTCCGCCCTTTGTAACAAAACAAACAAAATATACTGACTTCTCAGTCCATCTCTACGATCAGTCTCTTGGGTGGACGTACGTCGCGATGAGGTCGTGGCGACCTGACTCTCGGACTATTAGTACTCAGTGTCTCAATGATTGGAGCGGTGCTCTCACGATCATTAGAATGCAGTTCTTCCGAACTGGGAGTGTCCATTTCACTCACCATGGTGCTGGAGATATCTGGTGACAGCTTCTTAAAGTGCCAGATGTTTCTCGTGACTCGCCGCTGCTTGGACTCCGCCGTCAACATAGTTCCTTTCCTTTTCGTGACCACCAATGGTTCGTCCTTGAATAGACAGTCGGTCTTTTTCTGCGGCTCCTGCTTGACGATGACATGGTCCCCTTCATGTAACGATAGTGACCTCGCTCTTCTCCGATGGCCTGCGTAGGCCTTCAATTTCCTTTCTTGCGTTCGTCAGTTGCTCTTATTTCATGTGGATCGTTTGCAGATGAGGATGCTTTCAAGGCTCCATCCCACGTTGGAATGCGATTCCACATGGGACGTCCCAGCATGAGGGTCGCTGGGCACTGGCCAGTCGTTGCATGAGGAGTCGTGCGGTAAGCTCGGAGGACTTCATTGAGTGCTGCTTGCAGATCCCTTCCTTCCGCGGTAGCATGTTGAAAGGTCCTTTTGAGCGTGGCCATGAATCTCTCAATTGTCCCATTTGCCTGTGGCCAGAGGGGTGTGATCCTGCGGTGATGAAAGTCTAGATGTTTCGCAAAGGCTGCAAAGTCTTTCCCATTGAAAGGGGGCCCATTGTCTGATTTAACTGTCTTGGGAACCCCCCACGTTGCAAAGACTTCATCAAGTACTTTAAGAGTACTGGAGGCTTTTGTGGACGGTACGAAGCATGCAATGGGATATCTAGAATATTCATCAATAATGGCCAGCACATTTTTGCCCGATGACAGGGGTCCATAGAAATCAATAGCGATCTCTTGCCACACACCACTGGGTAGGGTGGTCATGTGTAATGGCGCAGGGGGATCGCTTTTGCTAGTAAGTTGACAGAGATGACAATCCTTCAAAGTGGCTTCCACCAATTGATCTAGGTATGGAAACCACACTCGTTCCCTTAGTGCTCGTTTGGTCGACACAATCCCGGGATGCCCTTCATGTGCAAGAGCAACCACTCCTTGTCTCAGTTGAGTGGGGATTACAATCCTCTGGTCTCGCAACAGTATGCCATCAGTGGTGGCCGACAGTTCGCCACTCACATGCCGGAAAGCCTGCATTTCACGTTGGACAGAGGAGTCGGTATTCTCATCCTGAGGGTCGTGTCTCCATCGATTGTTTCGGACCCTGTGAAGGACTTTTTGCAGGATGACGTCCTGTGCTGTACTCTCCCGAATGGTATCCATGGGGATAGCTGGAGGTAGAGCTTGGTCCGTCACAAAATGAATGTACTCTTCTGCGATGGATGAATTGGAAGCTGATGATGGAAGTGGGTGCCGGGACATATAGTCCGCTGGATTTTCAGACTTCCCCGGTTTGTGGATTATGGTGAAAGTATATTCCTGTAACCGTAGGCCCCACCTTTCAATCCTCGGGGGCATCTTGGATCGTGGGTTTCCATAAATGGCGATAAGAGCTTGATGGTCTGTAATTAAAGTGAAATGTTTGCCATATATGAAGACATGAAAATGTTCACATGCCCATACTACGGCTAAACTCTCCTTTTCCGGTTGCGAGTAGGCCCGTTCCGGGTCAGTCAGACTACGACTCGCGTAGGCAATGATACAGCGTTGATCTGAGCCATTCTCATATTGTGCCAGGATCGCTCCAAGCCCCACGGGGCTGGCATCCACAGTTATCTCAGTCTTTCGCTTCGGGTTGAAGTATGACAGGTGATCCGCTGATTCCACCGCTTTCTTGATTTCCTTGAATGATTGCTCACATTGAGGAGTCCATTCAAACGGTTGACCCTTTTTGGTTAGCATGCGGAGGGGAGGGCTGATCGTTGCGTAGTCCCTAATATAACAAGCACAATAGCTGGCCATTCCAAGGAACGACCTGAGTTCGCTGACATCTTGGGGACTCTTGGTGTTGTTTAAGGTGACAATTTTGTCGGGGTCAGGCTTCATGCCAGCTCCAGAAAAGATATGTCCAAAGAACTTCAGTGTGGCCTGGTGAAACTCGCACTTCTCTTTGTTCAGGGTGAGGTTTGCCGCCAATAGGGCATGACAGACCCGATTGAGTGCGATGTCGTGTTCACGGACATCAGAGCCATAGACAAGGATGTCATCGCTGTATTTGAGCGTGTTAGGAATGTTTTGAATGACTTGCCCAATTGTTTCCTGAAATATTTCGGCCGCTGAGGAGAATCCGAAGCTCAGTCTTTTATATCTAAACAACCCCAGATGGGTTGCAAAGGTGGTGATATATCTGGACCCCACATCCAGTTCCAATTGATGGTAACCTTTATTTAAATCCAACTTAGAAAACACGGTGGCCCCATTAAGCGCTGCGATCATGTCGCTCAAATGTGGTCCCGGGTGTCGCTCTCTTTCGATTGCAGTGTTGGGCAGGCGCATGTCTACACAGAGTCTGACTTTGTTGGCCGTGCCCTTCTTTGGGAAAATAACTACTGGTGATACCCATGGGGTCGGGCCATCAGTGCGCTCGATGATATCCGCAGCTAACAAATCCTGGAGTTCTTCCTCAACAGCAGTCTGAAATGGTACCCGTCGAGGGTGTTGGGCGACGGGCCTGACTTGTTCATTAATATGTAGTCGCACCTGACAGTCTTTCAATTTGCCCAATCCCTGAAACAATCCGGGAAACTGGCGAGTCACATCTTGGTTGTCGCTGACCTTGAAAAGAATTTCTACCAGGTGAAGCCGTTCAGCGGTTGGCAAGCTCAATAGACAGTCTGCTTCTGGGCCCTTGATGACATGGATGACCGCTGATATGGTTGTGTTGTCGTGTGTAAGGGTCGTCGAGAACTTCCCCAGGCAGGGAAGTGGCTTCTTGGCCATCCACGTGAAGACTCTCACAGGTGCGAATGTCAGAGGAGGTCGTGGGCTCATTCTTTCGTATTTGGTGACTGGAATGTAGTTTAAGGATGCACCAGAGTCTAGTACAAACTTTGTGTCGTGATTTCCAACTTTGATATCCAGCCGAGGGTATCTCTTAAGCTGGTCCGGATCTGCCGCCAGATTCAGGTATTCGATGGTGTATGCTGAGTCTCGGGACGACGGTCTGGATTCTCTGGAAGGTGACCTCCGCTCCCACCTGGACCGACGTGACTCTCTGCTAGAGTGTGACGATCCAGAGGACTGCTCCGTCTGGTCTTGGACAGCTCGCGCGTGGTGTCTTCGAGTGTCGGACCGAGACATTCTTGGGGCTCTGCTTCGTGTGTCAGACCGTGTTGCCCCTGTGGTGCCACTTCGTTTCTCCTTATTGTAGTCCCCACACATCACTTCGAAATGGTTAGTTCGACCACACTTCCGACATCTCTGGCCCATGGCAGGGCAGCTGTCCACATGAGGGTAATCATACCCGCATCGGTAACATTTCCTCACTCTTTCCGATTTTTTTTCCTTCTTCCATGGGTCTCGTCGTTGATATCTCGATTGTTCTTGACGGGAAGACGTGTGCGACCTCCATTGTCTGTCTCTTGAACTCCTTCGACTGTCGCTTTTGGCGTGCACACGTCGCACTTGTTCATGACTCCCTTTGTGTTCCGTTTCAATATCGGCTGCGTACTTCTCCGCCTGATCATAAACTCGTGTCATCTCCTCTATTTTATCCAGTCCATGTACTTTTCTCAGTAGGCGCCTCCTGAGTTGATCAGAATAACAACCGTCTATTATTTGTGATTTGATGGCGGCATCTGTAGAGAAATTATCAAATTCACAGTGCTTGGCCAGTCTCCGCAGACGCATCATGAAGGTACTCATGGGCTCATCCTTCCCTTGCCTAGCGGAGTGGAACGTGTGGTGTTCGTAGTCTACATTTCGTTTGTGAAGAAATTTTTTATTCAAAACATCACGTGCTTTAACGTAAGTATCTGTGTCAGTAGCAGGAAGGTCCTTGAGTATTTTAACTATCTCTTGCCCCGCCAGGTTGCGCAGGGCAATCAACTTATTTTTGTCTTCTACAATGTCCGATCCTTCAATGTAATCTTCAAATTCTTCCAGCCATTCTTGCCATCTGGGACCCATGCCCCCTCCAGTTGTCACCTTGAGAGGCGCGGGTGCCCGCAGGAGCGACCCAGTTGTTGGAGGCTGAGTGTTATCTTTGTCGGACATTTTGCAGCAATTTCACTTGGTTTCACCAATGCTTGTTTCCTTGCCAATACGTGCTTACTTGCCACTGATTGCTTACTTATCAATGCTTGTTTGCTCGCCAGTGCTTGGTTGACTTCCGGTGTCAATGCTTGTTTAGTTGCCAATGCTTGTTTCTTTGCCAATGTTTGTTTTATTTCTGTCGCCAATGCTTGTTTGTTTGCCAGTGCTTGTTTTATTTCTGTCGCCAATGCTTGTTTATTTGGCCAATGCTTGTTTCTTTTCCTAGTGCCTGACTTCAAAATGGCCGCTCGTTGAAAACTAAGGGGTCTGTCCTGACGAGCGCCTGACTCTAAGATGGCCGCCGGCAATGCAATCACACGAGGCTTTCTCTCGCTCTGGATTCAATCACTCCAGACTCACCGGCCAGCAGCTTCAGGGCAGCGTGCTCCAGGAATCACTCTTCCGTGGGCACCACAGCAACCAGGTGAGGTTGGGGTGGGCTCCCGCCTTGCTCGGCACGTTCCCGCTCTTTCCGCGGCGGCCTGCCGGTTTGCACGCATCAAGCGTGAGGATTTCACCGTCGGCGGGATTTCAGGCTCGGACCTCCCGGCGCTCAGTCGCTCTCGCTGGGTGGTCGTGGCGGACGTCGTCCTCGACGCTGGGGTGCTTCTCCCTCAATCTTGTGGTGTGCAGCAGGGTCGGAGTAGGCTCCCGATATCTGCACTGCCGGAACTCACGCTTCTGGCGGGGTCGCGTGTCGGCGCGCTCCGCTTCTTCCTGTTCGAGCCGTTCAGCGCTCGAATTCACAGCCCCTCTCAGCTCCCTCAAAAGGGGGGGGGCAGGGTTGCCTGCTGTTGGCTTCTTCTACTGGGGCAGCAGTAGCTCGCAATACTCGGCAGCGTTTTCTTCTGCACCGCCGGGGACAGGGTGTCTCAGTCTGGTTTTGCAGGCGGTGGGCTTGGCTATCCCACCCTCGTCGCCATTTTTATTGTAACTCTAGGACACTGGATGATACAGATTGACTTTCCCTTGGATTAAACCTTTTATTTCTTTTGTCTAAAATTAATGAAAAGCGTTTGTTTTTTTAAAGATTCTTTCACATACAAACCAGGTTCAGCGGAGCCACAGCTTCAGGCAACGTCAGAGCATGATTCCCTGAGACAGAACTGGCTCATTATGTGGAGTGGTAGTAGTGCCAGCGTGCCCATCTTGAATAAGCACAGCACACAGAGTGGCTATGTGAGCTCTCCCGGCAGAAAATGAGCACAGCGAGGAACTCATCGTCCAAGCATCCTCCGTGCACAGAACAGATACAGCGTGTGCAGAAACTGTGTGTAGCATCCTGCTACAAATAATCACAAACTCTGATGGCATATAATGGAGCTTTATTTACCACATCTTACTCATGCCCTGTCCCTACTCTAACTGCCCTTTTCCTGTGTCCACTCCTCCTCTTCCTCTGGCCCCCTAGCTCCGCCCACTCCCAACTACTAGTATGCTGACTTCACAACACTGTGCTAGCTTCCTTTCTTCACACGGGCAAGGTACAGCATCCGTGCAAGCATCCTTTGGACACAGAAAAGATACAGCATGTGCAGAAACAGTGCTAGATTCCTTTCTTCACACGGGCAAGGGACAGCATCCGTGCAAGCATCCTTCGGACACAGAAAAGATACAGCATGTGCAGAAACAGTGCTAGATTCCTTTCTTCACACGAGCAAGGGACAGCATCCGTGCAAGCATCCTTCGGACACAGAAAAGATACAGCATGTGCAGAAACAGTGCTAGATTCCTTTCTTCACACGGGAAAGGGACTGCATCTGTGAAAACATCCTTCGTGCACAGAAGAGATACAGCGCGCGCAGAAACAGTGCTCGATTCCTTTCTTCACACGGGCAAGGGACAGCATCCGTGCAAGCATCCTCCGTGCACAGAACAGATACAGCATGTGCAGAAACGGTGCTAGCTTCCTTTCTTCACACGGGCAAGGTACAGCATCCGTGCAAGCATCCTTCGGACACAGAAGAGATACAGCGCGCGCAGAAACAGTGCAGGCTTCCCTTTGTCGCAAGGGCAAGGGACAGCATCTGTCTAATCATCCTCCATGCACAGAACAAATACAGCATGCACATAAACAGTGCTAGCTTCCTTTCCTCACAAGGGCAAAGGACAGCATCTGCGTAAGCATCCCTGTGCACAGAACAGATACAGTGTGTACAGAAACAGTGATAGCTTCCTTTCCTCACACAGGCAAGGGACTGCATCTGTACAAGCATCCTTCGTGCACAGAAAAGATACAGAACGCGCAGAAATAGTGCAGGCTTCCCTTTGTCGCAAGGGCAAGGGACAGCATCCGTGCAAGCATCCTTCGTACACAGACAGAATCAGCGTGTGCAGAAACAGTGCAGGCTTCCCTTCGTCGCAAGGGCAAGGGACAGCATCTGTCTAAGCATCCTCCATGCACAGAACAAATACAGCATGCACAGAAACTGTGCTAGCTTCCTTTCCTCACAAGGGCAAAGGACAGCATCTGTGTAAGCATCCCAGTGCACATAACAGATACAGTGTGTACAGAAACAGTGCTTGCTTCCTTTCCTCACACCAGTAATCCCCCTGTGGTGACCACGATGTACAGGTTTTACCTGTTAATTACGAGTAAGAGGCCTCACCTCAGCCTGGCACCGCTCTGTCAATCGGTACACCGGACGGTTGCAGCTCTTCAAAACCAGTAAATTGTGGTCACCACAGTGGGTTTACTGGTGTTGTATTTGTACCTACTTTTACTTATCTTACACGAAGATTGTTTTTTTCCACTTCCTTCCACTTGGTCATATGCAGTTGCACAACAATTCTATGTTCTGAAGAAGGCCTTGACACCTTCTGAAGTCAAGTAGGCCGAAACATGTAGATCTGTTTCATATGTCACATGCAGTAAATGCAGTCAATATTTTTTCATATGGCAGGTGCACTGTTTTTAGTCCTATCACTAGGAGTAAGCAAATAACGTTTCTTTCACTCTCAGTAGTCAGTTTTAGCTTCACACACTCCACTTGTTTATTTATTTTCTTGTACTGTGACCGATTCCCAACAAGTTTAATGTTTCACATCCTGTGGATCTTAGAACATCCTTTGTAGAGTAGGAGTAAAACATCCCTGAGCTCCTCCCTCACAGCGAGGGGGGTCGTATCCCATGGCAGGGGTAGCTATCTTTGCCAAGAAGAGAATCCCAGATGATGAAGCATGCCACTTTAGTGGGTGATGGGATTTTGTCCTAAATAAAGGACTCTTTTACTAGTGACTAGGTATCTATGCTTTTGTCTTGTTTGTTGCTTTCCAAGCACGTTAGTCCAGAGGACTCTTTGTATTTTACAGTAACCCTTGGGGAATCTGTCCTCGCTGGTCTTTAAATTTCCCTAGGACACCCCCCTCTCTCATTTTTAGTTATTTAACCTTAACCTTAGCTACCCTATCTTTTCACAAAAGTCATGTGTTAGAAGTATGGAAACTAGCCCAGGTGGTTCCTATGAAAAAGAAGGCTAACCAGAGCATATCCCAGCTGGACAATCTTCGCCCCATCTCCCTCCTACCTTTTTGTGCCAAAGTGGTGGAGAAATTGGTCAATAACCAGTTGGTGAAATTTGTGGAGGATAATCATCTTCTACACTTCTCCCAATCTGGTTTTCGGGAGAAACATTCCACAGAAACGGCCCTCCTCTTCTCCACAGAATTGCTTCGCCAAAAAGCGGATGAGGGGCAGACAGCTGCCTTGATATTGCTGGACCTGAGTGCGGCTTTTGATACTGTGTCGCACTCTAGGCTTCTTGCTCGCCTGAGCGAGGTTGGGTTAGCCGGGTTAGCCTATCAATGGATGGGCTCTTTTCAGGCGGACTGAAAATTTCAAGTTCACTGCCCCCCTTTTAAATCCACGCCTCGTTCTCAAGGGGTTCCTCAGGGCTCTATATTAAGTCCTACGCTGTTTAATTTTAATATGGAACCTCTTGCTAGGATGGTGGAATCTTTTGGGGGGGATATTGTGTCATATGCCGACGACACCCAACTGGTGGTCACTCTATCACATAATCCAGTTGAGACAGCAGATAACTTCTCCGCTTGCCTGGTGGCACTTGCTGGTTGGGTGAAGACCAACTGCTTGCGCCTCAATGGGAATAAGACCAAACTGCTAGTGATTGGTTCCCTTCCCTCGGTCTGGACATCGGCCTGGTGGCCTTCCGACCTGGGTCCTACACCTACCCCCTCTGTTACGGTGAAGAACTTGGGTGTACTTCTGGACACCAACCTCTCGTATGCCGAACACATTGGAAATGTGGCGGGTAAGTGCTATGGCATACTAAAGGCCCTCCGTAAAATCCTGGATCTATTACCCATTAAAGCTAGGAAAACACTAGTTCATGCCATGGTCACTTCTCATCTTGACTAGGGGAATGCCCTGTTTTGCGGCCTGAATAAAAAAGGTATGCACCAACTTCAATGTGTCCAAAATGCGGCTGCCAGACTTGTCCTGAACCTGCCCAGGAAGTCGTCTGGAAAACTTGCGTTACAGACCCTGCACTGGCTCCCTATGCGGGAATGTATTCTGTTTAAAGCCATGTGCATGGCCCATCGTATTGCACAGGGCAAAGGCCCCGTGTACCTCCAAAGGATGCTGACTATGTACCGTCCCAAACGCATGTTGAGATCCATGGGTAGCATGCAATTTCTGGCGGCCCGTATCCATAAAGCGCGGATGGGTGGTCGCTCCTTTAGGTATCTAGCCAGCAAACAATGGAATGAACTCCCTATTGAGCTGCGGATGGAACCTTCAGAATCTCGGTTCAGGCTCAAACTCAAGACCCACTTATTCCCCAAAATCTTAATCTGAGGTCGGTACGTCTTTCTCTCGTCCTCCCCCTTTACTGTGAATCTGTTTCGAGTAGTCCTAGTAGACTGCATCCTCAGCGCGGGGACGCACTGTTCCTTAGTGTAACCAGGCGCTCTATAAATGGTTTTATTATTATTATTATTACAAGGTGATAAGTAGACATTTGACCCAGAGGAATATCACATTGATTATTGTATTCATTGTAGGAGAGTAGGATCTGCTTCCTTTGGTTACCCTCACTTTTTGCTATGTTTCACTGGTTATCGACTTTAGTCTGGCTGTGGCCCTGCTAATCAGGACCACAGCCTAGGTGTTCTCTCTCTAAATTGGTTACCTGTACATTAGGTACACTCCAGACTGGTTACTGGGATACCCTTGTGAGTCCATACTATATGGTACCTTAGGCACCAAGGGCATAGGTACCCCAGAGGCCTACCAGGGGCTTAAGCATGTATTATGCCACCCCTGGCAAGCCTTCCAAAATGGCACCACAGGTTTGCACTTGCAGCCTGGGTAAGGTGGTGTAAGCATGTAGACCTAATAGTCACTCTTATGGCAGGCCTTAACAATCCTGAAGGCAGAGAGCTTGGTTTTGTGTGAGAGGGTGCCCTAGCATGAGCTGAGCCCCTCTGCAGCTTTCGGAATCCCTTCCTTATAGCTGTTCTATGATATAGCCATAGCATATACTCTTAAGTGCATTATAATTAGGGCTCCCGGTTTTAAGGTATTTATTTTTATGCCTTTTCCGTCTGTATTTATCCATATTTATTTTTGGGGCATCTTTTCTGTATTTATCCACATTTATTTTGCCACAAGCAAAAGACGACCCTACAGCTAATATTTTTCCACATTTATTTAAATTGACAATGTACACATGCGCTCAGTTGTTATTGGTCAACACTATACATTCATCTGAAAACCTTGCCATTTGCAGAATGTCCCAAATATGCTTAAAAGTGCTATCACAAACCATTTGTCTCAGAGCCTTGCAGTTTCTGTCATCGGCAGAGTGCCACATCCTCTCCCCCACTGAACACCATACTGACCCACTGAGAGAAACTCACACTGCCTTCAGCTGCAACCCAATTGTGCCCCGCTATAAACACCTGGAAGCTACTCAATTGAAATTATGCACTAGACTACAGTAATATGCTGCCTGAAAAAAAGTAACAACATACTGGAAAAAAGCAAACACTCATAGGGAATACAACTTAAAGCTTTTCCACTCATTACTCAGAAATCAATTACTGTTTTTGCTTGAAAAGCTAACAACATGAAAAGAAAAGTAGAGCTTCACTGGCAAAATCTGTAAGGTGGCGCTAATGTGTTTCAGTGTAAATAAAACCAATTTGGCCACTATGCAACTACTCTGTCTTGCTTTATTTAGTTATGTATTTATTGTTTGTATTTTAAAACCTTATTTTCTCTCCTCCTGAGGCTGCATTTTGGAGTAGAAAAATGTCAGACAAAGGCATTTGCAGCAAAAGTGTTTCTTCTTTTTTTGGATCCATTTCATTGTGGTGCTTAAACTGACTCGCCTCTTGTCTCCTTTCTCAGCCCACGCACAATAAAGCTCTTCAAATGCTATCTTCAAGGCGCAGCACCCACTGCTGACCTCTAATGTGAACTGCAGGCCAGTCTGTCTCCCCCCACCCCTCCTACAGACGTGAATGGAGCGATCCTAGACCGAGTAAAAATAATCTATTATTTACAGTACTTTGAAGAACACTCCTGTATTAAGCGCTATGCAAAAAGCAAACCCGCACAATCCACGTGGCACACTCTGCGAGAACAAACAATGGTGCAGCCGAGAGAAACAATCCTTTTGTGTTCATGTAAAGGAGAAAATGCGGCCTCGAAGCAGGCCCAGCTGGGGTGCCCACAGATAGCCGAGCAGCCTTGAGTGGAAACATTTTGTTCCTCACAGCATACCTCTCGTACAACGCAGACTTGTGTGATGAAAGAACCACAGGGATGAACAGAGTATGAGCCCCCCTGTGTGTGAGCTGGGCACAGTATAATGGTGGCACTACAGTTGAGCCAGCTACGGGGGTGAGAGTCAAAAGGCTCTGGACCTAAAACCCAGTCTGCGAGGAAAAGGCGGGTGCTGGAGCAATCGGCAGAGTGAAGAGGCAGGGCCTGAGGGGTTAACAACAAAGCCTCATTAACATGTAAATAGTCTTTCAAAGACCTGTGAAGTACTCGGGTGCGGCTTTGTGTGCTGTCTCAGGCCGGGCTGACACCACTTAACCCTCTAAGGAGGGGTAGACAGCAGATGGTTGCAAACTGTACTAGTATTTTCCCGTTTTTACATATAAATACAGATAAAGGAAAACTTGTTCACCGTCTGTATTTATATGTAAAAATCTGTTTAAACGGAAAACCGGGAGCCCTAATTATAATCCTCGGGGTTAATGCTAACCTTGGAATGGCTTTATCAAAACATGTTGTGTTTGGTGTCAAACGCTTTGGAATCTTACTCCCCCCTTCCCCCCCCCCCCCTGCCAGTTGTGGCTGTGGGGGTAGAATTCCACCCTTCTAGAGGGAGAAGACATGTGCACACTTACTTACCCGGTAAATGTTTAAAAGAGCCTCAGCTTCACAAAATGGATGCTGCTGCCACAGACAAGAGTCTGACCTCCTGCTGCTGGATGAAACTCCGGCAGGGGAGGCCTGGACAATAGGTTTACTGTCCAGGGAGGTGCCAGCACCTCCCCAGACAGGCTTTAGTGTATTGGGTCATGGTGGGGTGCATTCAGTGAATGCTTTTCAAACACTGCCTGGGGCACACAAAGTGTCCCATGCATTTCCCAGTTCATATCGGTTGTGGGGGCACTCAGCCCCAGCTCTGCCGCGAAACTGGACAAAGGGGAAGGGGTGTATCCACCCCCTCCCCAGGTCCTCCCATAGGTGGGACCCGAGAGTTAGTACAACCCCTAAACTTAGTATAAGTATAGGAACCCAGTCACTGAGACTTTAGATTACCCTGGGCGAAACTCTGAAACAGAAATCTTGGACCTTCGATATTCCATATCGACTGAAAGACGGAATAAATCTCCCTTGGGGTCAAGGAGTGACTCCCCTCTTCAAATAGGCACCAAAGAAGCATCTTGCCGGTGTGCATTTTCAAGGCTCCCGACGGATCCTGCAGAATCTGCGACACAGCACACAAACTTCCAGATATCTCCGAGGCTGACACGAGTCCCCAGCGAAGCTAAGACCTGTAGCTATCACGAGAGATGTGGGACCGGAACTCCTGGACACCCTGCACATTTGCTAGTGCATCAACTTCCCGAGCTTTCCCGAAGTTGTGCATTGGGCTACTTGTAGTCCAAGCCCTGAGCACCTTTTGCCTTTGAAGATTGTGGGCCTACACTCCATGAGTGTTCCGTGGGCCCGCTTTCAGCATTTCGGCTCGAGGTGCTTTTGCGATCCCTAGTCCGTCGGCTGGTGGGTCCCCACGAAGGACAATCCTTTGTTTCTAGGGCTTCCCTGGTTTCTCCAGATGTGCCCTGACTCCCCTCCAAAGGGTGAGTCCCTCAGACCTTGCTGGTCTGCACCGAAGCCAATCTTGTCATCTTGCGTGGGTTGCTGTTGCCAAGGCTTGTTGGGTCCAATCCAGATACCGATGCTGCAGCACTCGACATCCGACGTGGAACAGCTCAAAACCAGCTCCTGGTTGTCGTCGACACCGCCTGGACCTCATGGCTGAAGAGTCAAGCTTCACCTACTTCACTTGAAAGCACCCGACATCGGCTGGCATCTTCTTGTCGCCTCCTGTTCACTGGCTAGTGACCCAGACGCTGTCCCCTAACATAACATGTGCATTTGTAAAGTGCAAATTCACCTAGAGGTCTCTTGGCACTGAATAACAGATGTTTATTGTTACCCAACTCAATGGTACTCATTTTATCGACCTCAGATGGATGAAAGGTTGATTTGAACCTGTGACCATGAGGTCAAACACAGGCCCCTGCAATGGATGCATTAGTCCATTGAGCCACCAGACCCCTCTGCTTTCAGGTTCTTCAGATCTCTGATCTACCCTTGGATCCATCCAGACACTCTTCTCCTGGACGCCTGTAGCACTCCTTTTCAGCTCTCCATTGGAATCGACGAAGAAACCAGACTTGAGAAGACACCTATGCACCGGCTTCTCTGGGTGAGGTAACACGAGTACCTCAGTGCTCCTGTGGGTCTTGACTCTCGAAGTGTCCAGTACTGAAAGGGTTTTACCGTAGTCCACTCCTAAGTGTCCTTAAACTGTAACTTTGTAACTTTAACTTTCGCCAAAGAAGTCAATGGTGATTCGCGGCTATGTTTAAACACTGCACGCGTCCCCCGTGGGTCTCCTGCATCCCTACCTTGGGTGGTTCCTGGTTGCCCCAGCGGTTCTGCAGGCCCTAGGCCTAACTTCTATCCCTCACGTGGTTCTTAGACCACTCTCTTAGTATATGGTTTGTGAGGCCCCTAGGGCAAAACGTAGACTTTGCTAATTTACTATGTGCTATTTAAGTTCTTGTATTGTACTTTTGCCTCTAGCCTTATAAAGAGACTAAAGGGGTTGTGTTTAGAATAAATACATATATTTTATATATATACCTGGTGTGGTGCTCTTTCATTTGATCATTCAAGAGATTATAGACTGGTAAAACAAGCTGCTTTACATTCCTTCGAAACTTAGCGTGAAGGCTGCTCTCCACAGCTACCACTAGGATAGCTTTCTATAAAGGTGGTCTTAAACCTACCATCAATAAGGGTAAT
The DNA here is from genome assembly GCF_964263255.1 of Lissotriton vulgaris. NCBI lineage: Eukaryota > Metazoa > Chordata > Amphibia > Caudata > Salamandridae > Lissotriton > Lissotriton vulgaris. The sequence goes on along the minus strand of NW_028245496.1, from coordinate 354,776 downwards.
TTGGACTGGTGCAAGGTGCCCACTAGAATAGTGGACATCATATGCCAGGCCAACTTCTCAAATCCGTGTCAACAGTTAAACAGCTTGATGATTTCACAGTTCTTGGAAAGATACGGGTATGCAATATCTGTATCTAATGGCAGACATGACAATGATTCTGCATAAATCAGGAAAGATTGCGATTTCCATTGTTTGAGAGTGGTAAGATGGTGATCTCCATTAGTCAAGATGGAGTTGGGCCTATATAAAATGGAGCCTGGATTTACGTCACTGGTAAGCAACAGTACCATATTGCTTCATAAAACTTAGACTTGTGGTATGTGTGCAAACCACTGAATACGCAGGCAACATCTTGGGGAGCCTCCCTCACAAAACAGAGCCGTGGAAATGAGCTACAGTGCAAGCTTCAGGAACAAAACAGATAAACCACTGTAAGCAAGCAGCAGTGCAAACCTCCTACACAAGACAGATGCAACATAGGCAGCTCTGCAGGCATTCCTCGCAAAATAGGTACATTATGGGAAGCAGCAGACCAGGCCTACCGTACAAAATATGTACAGACACAGGGTAACAGTGTAGATATGAGTGCACTGCTGTCAAGTAGGACTGTCATCTATGAGAAATTTTACCAGCTGCAACTTTACATCCAACAACATTTTAGTGGCTTTTAATCGACTTTAAATAATGGTAAAATCAAAATTGTGTGTCCCAGAAGGCACATGTATTTAGATCAGGAAGACTGGACTAGATGAGAGTGTCATATGCAACTTATAGCCATGCAGCAGCTATGTGTTGGATGCAGCAATTTTGTGAAACATTCCAAGCTCCCACCCAGAACTATAACTAAGCAACATTTGTTGTAAACACAGTTATTCACAATTGCATCAAGTGCTGTTCCTTTAGAATTCTTAACATGCATTTTTGAGCCATCTTTGGAATTCTGAACTTAAAAAGCAAGAAATTAAGTGATCTCAGTACTGAAATGTGTGCATTGAAAGTAAACAAGCATTGGACATGCATTGGTTTTGCCTAAGTGATGAATAATAAACTGTTTTTATCAATCACCGTCCGGGACGAAGTAAAGAGCTCCCTTACAGGTATCACTGGATTGGAGAGGATTTGTTGCAGTAGCCAGATCTGCTGACTCGAGAGCTAGGGGTGCCGGTTCGAGTCTCGGCGGAGCAACATCTTGTGATTCTGGGCAAATCACTTAATCTCTCCCGGTGCTGATTTGCGCTATATAAATCGCTGTAAGAGGAAAAAGCTGAAAGAGGCAACACCTTATGAAAAATAGTTCCACCAAATCGGATGTTAACAGTTTTTCGGCTACAGGAAACTGATAGGAGAAGCAGAGGAGGAACAAGCATTGGTAAAAGCAGGAAAATATGCTACAGCCAATAGAAATGGAGGAAAAGTAAGTGGCAAGCTCAGGAACCAATGAAAAGCCAGGAAAGAGATGGGGCGGGATGTAAGTCCCTTTTAAGGTTATATGTACAAAACAATAGATTTCAAAAGCACAGTGAAAGTGCTGTGCAGGCAAAACCAAAAAATAAATCAATTAATGTGAGGTCATGTAGTCTTGAGGTAGAAGATCACCCAGGTAACACAGGGATATCACGTTATGTTATTTTAGCTGGATTTGTAAGTTGCTGCTTATCACTCCGGTAGGGTATTCAGATGCTGGAGCAGGTGTATAGGTGTGGGTCTGCCGCAGTGGTGAGTGAGTCAGTTACGGGTAATTAGTTGAAGAGCCAGGTTGTCACATTCTTGGAGAGTTCAAAAAGAAGGGAGGAGGCCATAAGTTGTAGAGGGCAGTCATTTCAGGCTTTGGAATGCGATGTATGAGAAAGCTAGACCTCCTGTTCTGCTTTTGCGGATACAGCAGGGGATCTGAGAAGGAGGCAGAGTGCAGGTGTTTGGTGGGTTGATGGAGGTGAAGGTGGATATGAAAGAATGCTTGTCCTATGTTGTGCACTGTACGCATGTGTGAGGAGTTTGAACTGGCAGCATTTGTGTATAGGCTGCCAGTGGAGTTCGCTGAGGTGAGGGCTGATGTGGGTGCGATGTCTAGGATGAGTTTTGCTGCAGCGTTGTGGATGATGTGAAGTTGGTGGAGGAGGTGGGTAAAGATTTCGGCATATAGTGTGTTGCCTTACTCTAGTCTGGTTGTGATTAGGGCTTAAGTTACGGTACAACTGAGGTACCTGGGAATCCATTTGAAGGTTTTTTCAGAGCATGCAGAGTATGTGGAAGCAAGAGGAGCTGGCTCTCTTTACCTGTGCTGCCATGTTGAGTTTGTCATGTAAGATGATACCATGAATTCTTGCATGGTTGGTTGGTGTGTGTGTGTGGGACCCAGCTCTGAATGCCACCAGTTGGAGTCCCAGGGGATGTTCCTGTTCCGAAAATCACGCTTTAAGATCTAGATATACTGACTCCCAAGACCCACAACAATGTTCTTAATTATGAGTGCCATTTTAAATCAGATGGCTCCAGTAACAGGAGTTACAAGCCCTATTGCAATTACCAGATCTAAAATAAATCAACAGACTGGAAGTGATGTCACCAAAGGTTGTTATACATGGAATGATGAAAGGCTCATCTAGTAATCATCTACAACAAGCAAATTGTAATAGCATATTACTTGAAAGAGCATGAAGCAGCAGGAGGTGCGGTATGCACCGTCCATATCGTTGGTGCAAATTCAAGTACAAGCTGCACTCGAGTGGACGGACCTTGATCTCGAATTGAAGCTTAACAGTAATAATTCAACAGCATTTCAATGACAGTGAAACATATTTTGCCCCACAATGATAGCAGACTTATTACTAGAGTAGAAAAGTTAGAAACTCAAGCCATTCAAATTAGCCCTAAATCAGCAATCCCCTTGTGAAAATACAAGTACAAAGACAAGATATTTGAAGATGGTCATATGCAAAAAAATGAGATTGTAATGCTCAATTAAACTTATTATTTCTACATCGAAGAACAACTCCCTACAGTTCTAAGGATGTAAAAATCAATGAAAATTCAGCATTTCGTGATAGAATGTCTACGCTCTCTTTCACAAGCATCGCACAAAGGAAGCTCAGAGGTGCACGGCCTTCAGAAGATGTCTCGTACTGGCTGGTACATTACTGTCAGACTGTCCTGGTCACAGGTGCATGAAACCAATTATTCAGTTATAGTGAAACTAACAATAATACACTTTCATGAAAACTAAACAATTAGCATATTCAGACCACTGTGGTCCAGCTCCTGCAACGAGAGGAAGAGTGAGAGAATCAAAGTAGCAAAAAATCACAATTTAGGGGGGCGTGGCTAGCAGCCGAGCATGGCGACAGCCTAAAGGAAGAGCTCCGTAGTTCAGGCGGCCTCTCCTAATATCCGTGTGTCCATCCGTACAGCAAAGGTGCTCTAGCGGAGGGACCCAATGCCTAGGACCGAGCCGAACCCAGGGCAGCAATTTTGAACATTATCCGACACCGGAGGCAAGACTTATACCGTGGCGGCTCTGTGGCCTACACCACAGAGAAGAGCCGGGACCTATCCCATCCGACAATCCGACCGGAAGTAGAGGCGTCCCGGGAGAAAACCACCGGAAACGATCGACCACTACAGTTCAAACCGGCGGAGACCCGACCGGCACCTGAAACGACTGCGGGCGTGGGAGATCGAAAGTGCGGCTGAACAGAGACTCGGGCCGCCATCTTAACACGTCGCGGCCGAATCAGGGAGTAAGCAGCGCCGAGTAGCGATCACGGAGGGAGGCGAGCCGAAACCTGAAGATTGAAGCTACGGCAGAGAAACAGCCGCCGCCAGCTACCCCGGGGTCCGACCCGGGAGCTGTGTAGACTGGATTCCTGCCGGGACCCGTGAAAGACAGAAGCATTGGCATAGCACTCAGACCTGAGCGCAAGCAAGTAGCGGTGGAGACCGATTTCGGAAGAGATCTAACGGGCTATGAAGAGCATGCAAAACAGCCCGAGGCAAGACCCCTGAGATTGGGAGAGACTAAGAGACCGGGTGAGTGCTGCCTTACGCCTTGACCGTAAAAAAGACTTCCATTAAACCAACGGTCTCGGCACACGAGGTTGCAAGTAGGCTGCGTGCGATTGAAAAAGAGGACCCTTCAGCTTCAGCCGCGACTGTCGTTGAAAATCGAGCCCCGTATCTTCTGGGACAACGAGGAAGGATTGCGTTCCTGTTAACAGTGGCACAAGAAAGGAACACGTGTCCGAGAACACTGGCCAATTGGCATAGTGGATATAATACTGGAACTGCACAGTACATAAGATTAAGGACTGCGATGACGAGGGCCCCCATCGGGCAAGAGTTTGAGCATAACAACAACACAAGGCCTAAGTGAAGTACTACAGAGGCGACAAGAAATCAGTTGTATGACCAGTGGGTGCACATTGACAAAAAGTGAAACGGGGAGGAAGAGGCTTCCCGTGTGATACAAGGAGCAGACAGTGACCCTTCACATATCCTCATCCACGTGGCCGCACGAGAGAGAGGGGAACCTTGACAAGAAGACCGCAGCACGACAATAGCAGGAATGGCCGGCAAAAGCTCGAAAGAAGGTACTACTCAAACCTGTATCGATAGGTATGCCAGCGGAGGGGGCTCCTCCTCCCCAGCGGACAGCAAAACCCCAGCCGGTAAAACTGCGGACGGAGCGGGCGCACAGAAGATGACATTGGACGACATCATGCGAGCACTGACACAAGTACAGGCAACAGTGGGCTCAATTTCTACGGAAATCACTCTGATTAGGGCAGACTTTCACAAAATGTCTGAGAAGGTGAACTCCATGGAGGTGGTTACAAAATCGCTAGTGGAAGACGTGTCGGAGCTCCAAACGGCGATGGAACGGATGTCGGTGGAGAACAAGACATTACGTGAAAAACTGGACGATCAGGAAGGGAGCTCGAGGAGAAACAACATAACAATCCTTGGTGTACCAGAATCTGAAGGCACCAGGGCGACAGACTTGTATGTGGAGGAACTGATCAAACAAGAGCTCCAGCCTAAAGGATTGTCCACCTTCTTTTCGGTGGAGAGAGCGCACCGAGTTCCGGGCGGCCGGCCCAAACCAGGTGCAGCACCGCGACCTATCCTTGCCCGTCTGTTTAATTTTAGGGACAGAGATGCTATTTTACAGGCGGCAAGGGTGTCCCCTCCCGTCAAGATCCATAACTCCACGCTGAACTTCTTTCCGGACTACACGGAGGAGGTCGCTCGCCGCCGGCGGACATTCTTGGATGTAAAGAGAAAACTGAGAACGCGAGAAATTCCGTATTCAATGGTATTTCCAGCCAGATTGAGGGTGGTAGCAGAAAACAAGACTTGGTTCTTCGACACTCCCGAAATAGCCCGAGACTGGCTAGAGGGCTGGAGACCGGTCAATCAGCCCCGCCGCTCGAATAGGACACATAAGAACCAAGACACAGGAGCTCATTCGGACTCACAGACATCTAGGAGAACGGAAGAAGACCTCTCGCCGGACATAGACACTATGGTCCGCGATGCCAACAAAGAACATTAGCCTTCCGGTGACTACAAGAGACTTAAACACAACATTGTGAACTGCCTGAAGGTCTGCTGCAGGACACTGGGCTGAGGGCATCCGAGGAGAGTAAGAGGGGCCGTCGGCTCCGGAGAGTCCTCAACCCCTATGAGCAAGTATTTGGTATGGGGAATGGGTTAAGCACTCTGCTAAGTTGAGGGGGCGGGCGGTTCAATGTCCATGTAGCAGGGGGGCAGGGAGGGGGGGAGTTCTGGGTAAGGGTGTTTCTAACTGTTTGATTTGGTTGACTCTTAAGGATAGTATATGTCAAGAAGGTACAAACACGCAAATGGGCATGCGCCGGGCGCAACGGCGCCAATCCATAATACAAACATGTCCGTCATTACAGGCAAGAAATGGCACAAGACATACAAACTGATACCCTAGATGGGAGTCCTCACTCGGGGCCGGTGACTCCACTACAGTTGATGTCCTGGAATGTGCGGGGACTGGGAGACAAGAGTAAGAGGGGGTTGGTTTTGCAAGGTGTCAGAAGAATAAGTCCTGATCTGATCCTTCTTCAGGAAACGCACCTAGTGGGCACGGCTAGCAAGGCACTAGACAGACGGGGCTACCACATGATAGTACATTCAGACTTTACTTCAGGGTCCCGTGGGACGGGCATTTTGATGCGGAGGGCATCCCGATTCATACTACAGACCACTAACACTGATGATCACGGCCGCTTTGCGGCAACTTGTTGATAATGGGAAGGGAAACCACTTAACATAGTGTGTGTGTATATTCCACCGGCGCTGCATGCAACCGCCCTTCCTGACCTGGGGAAATTCCTGTTAGAACTCCCGGAGGGCGACCTGGTGGTGGGGGGAGACTTTAATGCAGTGGCTCATAACATGCAGGATAGATTCCCGGTCCGGACGCAGACTCCTGGCCCATCCCGCTTCGGTGAATTCTTGGAGGCACAGGGACTGATAGACATCTGGCGACATCTTAACCCTGAGGGCCAACAGTACACCTACTATTCCACAACCCATAATAGCCTATCCCGTATTGACTCTTTTCTTACACTAGGCGATGGCCACCTTACTATAAGTGAAATGAAGATTAGGCCCAGAGGTATCTCAGACCACTCTCCTCTAACACTGAGCTTTTCTTGCTCGGAAAGAGCCTGCAAAAGAGTTTATCCAATTTACCCAGGATATCTTAAGGTACCACACATCCGTAAGGAACTGAAAAAGATGACCCAATATTACTTTGCAGAAAATACAGCTTCTGTACCATCCCCCACGACCCTATGGGAGGCCTATAAAACAGCAGCAAGAGGACAGGCAATTACTACAATAACGGGACACAGGCGCATGCATAAAAGGGAACTGCTGGACTTAAAGTTAAAACTCGAAGCGGCAAACGCGGCCCATATGGCGAACCCAACGGTAGACACACTGCACACGCTTCACCTCTGCCAGCAACTACATGACGACCACCTTAGACGACGGACAGTTGAGAAATTGGAGGCGACAGCACACAGGGTGTACGATATAGGGGACAAAGCCAGTAAACTCCTGGCCTGGCTAGATAAAAAGAAGGAAGGTCACAGAAACATATTACAATTGAGAGACTCAGAGGGGATGCTCCACTCACGCCCTTCGGAGATAATAGAAGTCCTAGCTGACCACTTCCAAGGGGTATACACCCCAGAAGTAGAAGTCACGGCAGAAGCGCCAATGACGGTGCTCCGGAATGTGCGAACTCCGACTCTGCCACAGGATGCTGTAGATGAGTTAGAGGCAGACCTATCGATGGAGGAGATACAGATAGCTATCAATGCGCTTCATACCAGTAAGGTGCTGGGCCCAAATGGGATCCCTATTGAATGGTTTCAGACAATGGCAGACGCACTGAGCAAACCCCTGCTAGCCATGTTTACGGAAAGTCAAGTGAAGGGAACCTTACCCCTGGATCAACGGATGGCGACCATTGTGGCCATTTCAAAACCGGGTAAATCACCCACTGAGTGTGCATCATAACGCCCGATCTCTCTTCTTAATGCCGAAGCTAAAATCTTGGCGAAAATACTGGCTACCAGACTGATGCCCCACCTCACACACCTGATTCATCCGGATCAGTCTGGCTTTATGCCGCATAGGAGCATGGCGTTGAACCTTCAACGTGTGCACGGGGCACTGGCGCGAGCCCCCTTACTGATAGAGCCGGCAGCCATACTATTGTTAGATACCAGAATGGCATTTGACATGGTAGAATGGCAATATCTCTTTGCGGTATTAGCCCACATGGGCTTCTGCCCTAAGTTTATTTCCTGGATAAGACTTTTATACACGAATCCTGTGGCACATGTAGCGGCAAACGGCCACATCTCCCGAGAGATTCCGCTAGCTAGGGGGACACGGCAGGGTTGCCCACTCTCCCCCCTATTATTCGCCTTGGTCCTAGAACCACTAGCCACTGTCATTAGAACTACCCCGTTATTAAGAGGAGTGCACTGGGGGGACAACTGGGAAGATAGAGTTTCCCTCTATGCTGATGACATGTTAATTTATTTGTCCGACCCAGAGAACGGCATCCCGGTGTTGTTGGCACTATGTGATACACACGGAATACACTCTGGATATACGATCAACTGGACAAAATCGGTCATCTATGAATTGAAGGGTCCTTCTCCAAACCTTCCCAGCGACTGCTCACTCTAACGGTAGCAGACACCTCGTTTAAATATCTGGGAGTCTACGTCACTCGAGACGCTGCGGTGTTTCTCGAACAGAACTTAATATCGCCGCTCACTCGTCTGAAAGCGGACGTGAGACATTTGAAAGCCCTCCCTCTGATGCTGCTGGGGCGAGCGGTGCTGTTTAAGATGATGGCGCTACCACGTCTCCTTTATGTATTAGAAAATACACCAACTTTGGTACCACCCTCATACTTCCGAAAGTGACGGCGGTGGTGACAGGCTTATTATGGGGGGAGCGCCCGGCTCGGGTAGCACATGTAAAACTCAATTGAGGTTGGTATGACGGTGGGATAGCCCTGCCGAATATGCAATTATATTATTGGGCGTCGCAACTCAAGGTGATAAACCAATGGCTCCACGCCCCACAAGACGACCCGGCTTATCTAGCAGACAGAGCGCAATTAGGGACACACAGCCTGCTGGCCCCGCTGTATAACAATGGTCTTGCAGCGAAACTAACGGGCCCGACTAAGCACACCGTGACACTATGGCATAGGGCACAGGCGAGACTCAAATGGGGAGGTGTTATAACGAAACTTACACCTTTGTGGGACACTAAAAAGCTAGGCTGCTTGAGACATAGCAAGGGATTTACTCAATGGGATAACATAGGAATCACCACGGTAGGAGACTTATGGACAAACAATGGAATGATCCCTTTCTCACACCTACAACAACAGTACGATCTAGGCCTAATGAGACCTACCGATACATACAGATACGACATGCACTGATGACAGCCATTGCACCAGGATCGAAGGTCCCGGAATCTTCCTCGATGGAAGATCGTCTGCTCACTGACTTTATGCAAACAGGCGCCACGTCCCTCACATACCGAAAACTATTGAATAACCTGCCGGACCCTCTGGTTAAACTAAGGGAGAAATGGGAGGATGAGCTGGGTGCTATGGATGAGACAGATTGGAACGCCGCAATGGCATCCCCGAGGGAAGCAGGCGTTTCGGCTCGATTCCGGTTAGTGCAATTTAAGATATTGCACAGGGTTTACTATACCAGAACCACCCTACACAAACTGCGCTGGGCGGACCACCCGAACAGCCTCAGAGGCTGTGGAGGGGAGGGGACATTGCTGCACACACTCTGGGACTGCCCGATTATTACTGACTATTGGCGACAAATCATGCGCACCATTTCCCAAACTCTAGAGATATCACTCACACCGGACCCGCGTGTGTGCTTGCTGAATGTGTGGGGGAAGAATGATCTGATGCGTCAGGGGCAGCAGTGGGTAATAGTGGGTGTCATGGTTGCCAAACGAGATATAGCACAAAAGTGGGGGGTGGCAGAAACACCGACTTTGGCACAGTGGTGCAGGACTATGGATAGACTGATGGTGGTTGAGCGAGCAGTATAAAAAATGAGAGCCAACCCTCGCAAATGGAATATGATCTGGCAGCCCTGGAACAATTATCGGGGGGATCTGTGTGAGCCTCTACCTGAAGAAGACATTAATAGTTCCGGGGACGAGGAGGAAGTGGATGAATGAATCACTTGAAGTTCACCAGGACGGGTTGGGAGCGGGTCTAGGGACACAAGCATAATTGGTCGAAACTGTAGAACTTAGGGACTAAGAGGGGACAAAATAGCCGCCCGGGAAAACCCGCTAGCGTGAGATACTGGATATACATTGATAACGTTGTAATTTGATAACTAATCCTATTGAGTCGAAAGTTGAGTTAAGATATAAAACCAAAAGTAGGACGATTCAGATTCTTTCAAAATCATTGAAATGCCTTTTGCAAATTGTCAATAAATTGCTGCCGGACCGGAAGGTTGTCGGCTGAAGAGCTGTGTAACAATGAAGTTGAACTATCACGTGTATGACAACTGGCCTCCGGGTTGTAAATAGAATGTAATGTACATTTGGCAACTACTAATAAAGTCTTCCGAACAAAAATTTTTTTTTTACAAATCACAATTTAAATGTTAGCATACGATGTCAACTGCATGAACTATGGCTATCTTAACTTGTATGTACTTTAGAATCAATATGACCAACTTGCATAAAACCCCACTTTATATATGGAAAAGCTTAAAATGCATTAGTACACGTGTTAAGCAAAATCAGAAACAGTGACACCGCGTTATCAGTGGTAATGGATTGGTTAAATCTCAGAGGTTGCAAAGCTGTCCATATGGCACCCCCCGGCCCCTGCACTGTTTTGCATCCCCTACAAATTAATTATCCAATCTGCCTACTGCGTAGTGCAAACTGAAGCCAAAAACACGGAATTCTGCTGAGTAGTGCCGTGCACCATGTGCCTGTTCTGGATTTTATTTCTCGTAAGAATGAATTCAAAAATCTGAGACTGCAAAGTGCTCTTAGCTAAAAAGTCGTGATATGAGCACTCTAGGCAGTGAGGGAAATCGTTTGTGGAAAAGCATCAAATAATGCACCATTCTGCATGCAATATTTCAACTTGTCAAGGTCTGCAGTGAAATGAGATCAGAAAGATTTCTGGAATTCTGGGACAAATAGTAGCTCTATCTTGGCCTTGGTAATCTGGTGGTGGCAGTAATCCTCCGACAACACATTTGTTGTTTGCCATGGCTTGTTCGCCTGCTCCACTCACCTCCTCCAGGCTCAGGGAAAGGAAAGCATGTCAGTGCTATGTACCAATGCCAGTGCTATGCCCAATGTTCAGACTAAGACATTAAGCATAAACCTCATTGGAATTTGATTACATTTTTTCGTAGACCTAAGAGATGGTTGTCTCGAGGACTAGAGGGCTGTAGAAGCTGATTGCTCTCTCTAGAAGCCATTGATTGTGAAAGCACCTCAGAGCCTTTGCATTCGCTCTTCCAGCACCAGGAGTCCATATGGGCATCAGGGCGGGTTGGGAGTTCTGTTTCATCATCTTCCAGCACTGCAGTGACTTCATACAACTATGTCAAGGGTGCTGATCTCCTTCAGCTCCTATGAAGTTGGCGCCTCTGCCTTTGCCACTGGTATTGCAAACTCTCGGATGCAGAGTTATGCAGTATTTTTCAGAGGAACTCACAATGAGGCCCACAGAAGTCTCCTATCAACTAAAAACTCTTCTGTTTCCAAAAACTAGATAATACAGATCTGCATTTTTAATCCATCTCTGTCTGGTCAGTCTTAAGCGCTGGGATGCTCCCGAGTGGCCATGCGCTATAGAAGAGCCTTTTAATAATAATAATAAACTTCTGGCTTCAATGCTCTCCGGTGCTCCTTTCCACCCTTCATGGACACATTCCAAGGACAGCAACAGAGAAAGTGAAACACTCAGCCCAAAAGGCACTTTCACGATGCAGGTCGGTTATGAACTCTACCCCAACTGATGTTGCCCTTATGTACTGTATTTTGTCCTGCTCAGTATCTCTGCTAATAATGCTTAACATAAACGAAATAAGTTAAATTATGTTGTTTAGTAGTTCAACATTTAACAGTAGTAGTAGCACTCAGTCATCGACACAACAACCTGGCCTACTTTGAAGGCGCTCAGCCATATGCTGTTGAAATTCTAACTTTCACCTTATATCCCTACTGTTAGACTAGGCCCTTTTTGCCTTCCTCCTGGTATTTTTTCTGACCTGGTGTTGGTCATTTTTGGACTCTGGGCACTTTATCACTGCTGTCCAGTGTAAAGTGCATGTGCTCTCTATAGTAAACTTGGTAAGATTAGTCTACACCTATTTGGCGTATTGAATTCACCTATCAGTGCCTTGTAGAATGGTATCTCATACCCAGGGCCAGTAAATTAAATACTACTGGTGGGCTTGCAGTGCTGCTTGCGCCACCCACCAAAGTAACGTTTCAAACCTGTCTCAGGCCTCTGACATTGCAGGGCCTGCGCGCGCAGTTTACTGCTGCTGTGACGTGGCACATAAAGTGGTTGCCACGTCAATGACTCCCCTTTTACTACATATTAGTCACCACTAAGGTAGGCTCTTGCTAGCCCTATGGGCAGGGCCCCGCTGTAGGTCAAAGGTAGGACATGTGCCTTAACTGTGTGGTAGTCCTGGTAGTGAAAAACAGCCATTTTGGTTTCTCACTACTATGAGGCTGCCCTCTCATTGGAATGCATTGGGAATTCCCTGATTTGTGTTTCAGTAATAATTTCTGACATGCGAGGAGTAGCGTGGTCAAGTTTGGTATGTTTGGAATATTGGTGATAAATGCTGCATAATGGTGTTCGCATATTTATTATCACTATTTTACAAATGGCACTTATAGAAGTGGGCATTTCTGTGTGCTATGTGTCTTTCCGCCTGCCTGTTGTGCATTGCATGTCTTGCTCTGGAGTGACAAAGACTGGGGAGGTGCAGTGGCTCTAGAGGGGCTGGGTGAGTCAGCGCTAGGTTGAATAGGCCAATCTGCATTTGGAGTGGTGGGTCTAAATAGGACTGTGCCTGCCTTCCACAATGCTGGCTCCGCCCCCCTGTGGTGTGTCTAGTGCCAGAGCCTACACTAACAAAGGAGGTTGTTGTACACTGTAAAGGAATTGTTTAAGTGCCCTCCGAGCTGGTTTGGACTGGGCATAGAGCCCTGTGCCTGGAGGAAAACAAAGACAGTATGTCATATAAGTATTCGGGCTGTAACCCCATGTTCAGTGGTGCTTTGTGCTTACTTGGGGGTTTGTGGCCGGCAGGCTGCCAGACTGCCAGGAGAAACTGCAGTGTGGGACCGAGCTGCTACCTGAGGGGGGCTGGGGGACTGCCCTCCTGCTTATGGCCCCTACGTGCTGGCCTGCAGGCCTGCTGTCCCTGTGCAGGTGCTCCAGTACCCCTGAAGAGAGGGGGCCATGCCACTCGAAGCGCGTTGTGAACGATTCACCTTTTTTCTTTGCCCACTTGGAATTCGAGGAAGGGAGGCTCCTGCTTCAAGCGCATTGTGAGTACTTCACGGCAAACCGGAAGTCAGGCGGCTGTTGCCTGACTGTGGGCGGGGCAGAGGAGAGCCCTGTATGTGTCCCCACAGCTGAGATGAGAGTGAGGGGCAGAAAGTTGGTACCAGAGAGAGAGGCTGTTGTGACAGAGGAGGGCTCCCCACTCCCTAACCTCCAGCAAGTGTGGTGCTTGGGGACGAGAAGTCTACAGAATGTCCCCTTGGCTCCTGGCTCTGCCGAGAAGAGCACGCAGAGAAGAACACGAGGTTCTGAGCCTGACAGAGACTTTGCTCCATGTTTTCGGGGGCAAGGACGTCAGGCAGCGGAAGCCAGGCTAAACCTGACCGTGGGTGGAGCTGGAAGTCAGGCGGAGGTGCAGCCTGTTGGTGGGCGGGTCTCCCGTGCTGCCGAGCCTTTCTGTTTGTTGTGGAGCCAGTGGCGCGGTCAAGACGGAGCCGCACAGGCTCCGTGTGCCTCCCAGGAGACTTCGCTCTGTATGCTTAGGCCTTCCAGGATCCAGGGCCAACCTTCCCAGTGCCTGAGTGGTCGGACAGTGAGAGCAGCCGGGTGGGGGCCCTTCGTGGAGGCCCGGAGGTGAGGCTGCCTGCTCATACAAATCCTGCAGAGTCTGGGCGCCATGGAGGTCTCCAGATTCTACATCGTTAGTCTTTGGGCCCGTGTCTGTGGGCCAAGGTCCTTCCGTGGACCTGTGGTGCACATTGTCTTTGATGCACCTGCAGCTGGGGGCTAATTTGGAAGCCTCATGCCAAAGCCGGCCAAAAGATCACCACCACCCCCTACAGGGTAGTGCTGGCATGGCCAGGAAAGTTCCTCGTGATTCAGGACTTCTGGACATGCCTGGTGACTATTAGGATGCACAATGGATTGCGTGCATACCAAATGTGTTATGCCCTGACGTGATGGTGCTGTGGGCTTGCATTCCCAGTGATTCAGGATTCCTAATATGTGCTCACTGTTAGGGGGTACTAAGGTGCGCAGCTGATCATGTGCACAATGTGTGCTGTTAGGAACGGTCTCTGCCAGTAGTGACTGAGTTGTGCTAATGATTTGGGGCACTGTTGCTAATTTAGGATGTAGGCCTAATATGTTTATAGCTAATGTGTGGTGCTAAGTGTACCTTTACCAGTAGTTACTGCTTGGTTTCTCTGACTGTACAGTGGGGGTTCTAATGGTTATGACAGTGGCCCGATTGGCCCTGTAAGAGTAAATAATAACAGTTAAATCATACCTCGTGCCAGCAGGCACAGTAGATATATATATATATATACTAGCAGCCCGCCCCAGCGTTGCCCGGGGCAAAAGGGGGCTGGGGGCAATATTTCAGGCTTGCGTGCACTCTAACATTTTTAATTATTGAGACTAAATACTGTAGTAGTAAATACTGGTAAAGCCAGATATTTTTTTCTGTTCTGTTACAAAAATCAACTTTAAAAGGTATTCTTCTTGGTTGTAGGATCGTAAAGGAAAACACTTACTACCCCAATCTTCCCATGTCTCACCCAGGTCTCCAAACAATAGATCGCAGCTGATGAAGGTTGGTGCACCTCTCTACAATCATGAAGTTGCTGAGGGGGGATAGAATGACGGTGGAATCTAGTCTTGTAATGTGAACAGGAGTGTTACTATCAGCCGTGGGTCTGTGTAGCAGCCTGCCCCAGCGTTGCCCGGGGCAGAAGGGGGCTGGGGGCAGCATTTCAGGCTTACGTGCACTCCCGCCACGGCCCCCGCCCGCCACGACATTGTCTGTGTCCCGGACAATGTCGTGGCGGGAGGGGTCCGGGGCGGGAGTGCACACAAGCCTGAAATGCTGCCCCCAGACCCTGAGCCTTACCGCAATTGTTCCGAACCAACCTCCCGCACCGGCTCCCTCCCGTCCCGTGTCCCTGAAATGCTGCCCCCAGACCCTGAGCCTTACCGCAGTTGTTCCGGGCCAACCTCCCGCACCGGCTCCCTCCCGTCCCGTGTCCCAGAGCCTTACCTGAGCCGCCGCTCCTCCCCGAGCTCCTCACTTCACCGCCGCTCCTCCTCGTCATCACGTATGTTGCGGCCAGCGCTACGTTGTGGCCGTCAGCGTCGCGGGCGCTACTTTCAGGGCACTACTTTTTTTTTAAGTTATATTTTTAAATTTACGTTTTTTTTTTTTCTATAGCCTATGTCCATCTGCACACCCTGAGGATTACAACAATGTATTGGGTGTGTGGATTGGCGCTGTGGTTCCCGAGTTTACCTTGCCAAAAGGTTTGTGTTCTCTCTTTATAATAGTAGTATAGATATATATATATATGGGATTGCGTTCTAATGTCTTTTATGAGTAATACAAAGGCTATTTTTTATATAACTTTGTGTGGAGTTTCTTTTGTGGTGTGCCTAGTGTGTCGTTGCTGTGTGAGTGTGTTGCGCAAACTCTTTACACATTGCCTCTGGGATAAGCCTGACTGCTCTGCCAAGCTTCCAAGGGGGTGAGCCGGGGTTATCTTCAGCATGTAACTCCCTTCCCCTGACTAGAGTGGTGGGTCTGCCTAACTTAGGCACATGCCCTATAACCAGAATCCCATTTCTAACACCTACAATAAGGTTTCTTAGCTTTATTAGGTATAACGCTTACAGGTGATGTATGAAGGATGTATGTTTCATACTTAACTGATTATTTTTAGCATCATCTTGAGCCTACTTCTTCCAGCAGTGGCTGGCAACATTACAATGTGGTGAGGTGCTATGCCCAAAACACTCACCATGTATGCCAGCCACAGAGCCTGAATGTTGTGTCCATCCAGGCGTCCTCGCGCTCTCCTCCTTGGCGCTGCCTTGGGGAGAAAGGGTGTAACTTCCTCCCTTGTACAACTCAAAACCAACCTTGCAGCTCCAGGATTGGTTGGACCAGGTTCACACAGGGCCCATTTTGAGGCTGGGTGCCTGTGGCTGCAATCCCTCAGCTGTTTCTCAGCCTTGGGATTGCAGGCTCTGAAGTGCGCAGGTCAGATTGGTCGGCTGTAGGTAGGCGGCCAATCTGACATGGGCACTGGCAGGGGCCTGCATTAATAGTGCAATTGCACTAATCAGCCCAGCCCCCTTCCCTCCACTGTAACAGAGCGAGCCTGGGACACATTAATAAAATGGTATTTAGTACCATTTTATTAATGTGTGTGCCTGCTGCACTTGCAGCAGGCGGGGCAACGCTCCTCCACCATAACGGAGGAGCCGCTGCTGACTGCTACCCTCTTTCTAACATAGCTTCAACGTGTGCTTTGCGCTTACACATTCTTTTCAATTGGGGTTTTCAAAGAATCAAAATTGGAGTACTCTCCCATATCAATCTCAGATTTTCAATAGCTAATTAGCTGTGTTTGGTATTAAGTCATAAAGGTGACGGATATCCCGTCTGCCACATTACAAGGTCCAAAGGATATAATGGAACTTGTAATACGGTGGACAGGATATCCGACACATTTGTGAGAGAGTATCCATCCGCCAAGATCGTAATCGGGCCCTAAGTGAGTTCAGACTCCTGTCTAGGGACACATCAGTACCATTGTTGCTCATACTGATTAGAAATCTGCACAAAAAGACCAGGCCAGCAGTCCATTAAAAACAAGGACTTGGTGCTGATGAAAACCTTGGGTTGAATTCACAATAGGCTGTGACAGATCTGCACTTAGTTAACAAGTCACACATTTGGGAGGAACACGTGTGCCACTGCCACTCCTAATGAATGTGCAGTAACTGCTGGTGCTCAAAGTTTCTGCATATTCATAGGGTTTGAAACCTTGAATATTAAAATATATTTGTTTATATGTTTCACTATTTTGTATTTAATTTTACTTTATTTGCTATGGAGTTTTGTTTTAGGTCCCTTCCTCCATTTCATTTGCATGGGGACGGTATTGCAGTACCAGTGGTTGACCATGTCTGGTACTGGACTTACTCGGAGTCTGAGCTGGAGTAATGTACTACTGTTTTCGGTCCCTTTTTGGCTGTTGTAACGTTAGAAGTACAGTTTGTTAATAACAGTGGGCTTCTGTGGATGGATGCAGGTATCTCCCTAAACCTCTTCATAATCCCCCTAAATCTCTCCTGCCTTCTCCTCTAAATCCCTCCCCTTTGTTGCAGCTACCCCCTATTCCCTCCCAAATTTGACTGCTAAGTAGTAAACTTGTATGTGTGAGGATCTCCCTATACAACATATAGGAGAGGCGGAGCTGGATATTTGCACTGAGGTTTGTCAATAACACTTTGTACTACTTTAGTAGGACTGCTGTAGCACTGCTTAACATACTACAAAATGCAGTTTGTGACTAGGCCCCCATTTTTCTGAAGGAGTCTTATTATAGCAAAGAAACCTTGAATGTGTTAACATAGTCATTTGCAAAGTTATTTGAAATTTCACAAGAATTTTGAGATTCCAGGAATAAACGTGCTGACCCATTGCTTATCTTTGAAATTATTTAATGCACAATATGAAGATGCACCAGGTTGATAAATGATATTGAACATAAACTTTGCATAAACTGTTTGGGTGACTTGCAGTTTTACACGGCGGCATGCCAAGCACACATAGCATATTCCTTTGTTCTAGAAATGTGATTTAACTTGCAAACTAAATCCACACGTTTACATAGAAGTGACAGCATTCCTTCAACCCGGAGAGGTATACACCATTAAAGTAACATCCCATTAAGTGTTTGGCACACTCACAATGACAGGTACCTAATCATGTATCAGAAAGCAAATTAAATGTATTTTATAATTAAGTGAGTATATAACATGTGGGGAAAAAATACAATTGGTGAAATCATAAGACACTATTGGTGTATAAAGTGAGATAGTAGCTCAGTAGTTGTTGCCAAGGGTGGTTTCTCCATTAAGGCTCTGGGGCTGCACCCTGTTCAATTAATACACGTTTACCTAAAAAAATATAAAATAGTTTAATTTATTTCGAGATACAATCGTATCTTTAAACAAATTGATGTATTTAAGTTTTGGCTGGCTGTCCCAGGCGGCCTGCTCTGCCTCACTCTCAAGCAGGAGATACAAGGCAATATATCTGCTTCCTGCTATGTGGCGCACGATGCAGGGCTTACCTTTTGAAAGCCCTTGATTGCCTTTCCAGTGTATGTAATATCCACTGTAGGCCAGTGATGCTGTTAGTGTCACGGTTTTCGCCATCAGAATATGCATCCCTGCGGAGGCCGGACGTCCGTCATTACCAGGGATAGATTCCACCCTTTCCCGTTTCTCACACGGTGGGACTGGATGCACATGCCTGTGATTTAGAGCCTTGTCCTCGGTAATGGCAAGTGTTGCACTGCTAATCTTGTGTTATGTATATTGTGCTGAGATCCCCCTGGTCACTCTAACTTCCCCCACTGTGACACCCCAGGCCCTGGCTGCAGGTCGCTGGCCCCTTTAGAAGCGGGGCTGATGTATTTGCTCCAATGTAAAATGTTATCTAAAAGACAAACAGTTTTCTTCCCTTGCAAAGTTGATCCAAATAACCTAGTCAAGCACAAAGGGAGAATCATGTGCTTATAGTAAAGACAGTTACATATTGTGTGGTGTGAAAACTGGCCCTATCTTCATGCCCTTCACATTAATGCCAAAATCATGGTTGGATTTACAAACCATGAATGTTAAAAGCGTTAAGGTGATGCATGTCACATTTTACATGTTTCACTTAATCTTGCAACCCCAAGAGTGTCAGCTCTTTCATCATGATGTGTTTCTGTATTTGTTTTGTGCACATTATTACTCTTGTATAGCTCATAGTTTGAGTCATGCCAGGGGTTTGATGGAGAGCTCTGGCACTGAGACTAATGGCAAATCAAAGCTCCGGTCAATGGGCTGGCCTCTGCAAAACCCACAGAATAATGTTCATATATTCCAGGAGCAATTGAAATTCTGTGTAAATGTGTGTGAAGGGGGATACCATAGTCACAAGATATACATTATTTTTCCGTGTGCTCATGACAGGACTTTATCCCACAAACCTGGCCAACTCCCATTGTGGCAGCTGCGGCCCAAGTAGAGCCAAGCTGTCCTAGGCAGCTCAACCAGGACTATGAACGTAAGGGTCCTGATTGGTGCCCCCATCGCTGGTTCGGAACTTCGCGTCAGACTCCGTGACTCTTTAAGGGCCTACTGTAATTTTTATGGGTGGGTTTCATGGGCACTTGCCACCACTGCAGAATCCATCAATGGAGCCACATCGCCTTGCACAGGACTCTGCTAGTGTCCTTTGTGGCTTAACACATCTGCAATTGTGGAAATAGGACCCCAGTACATGCACCATGCCCCCCTGCAATTCCAGTGACATGATCATAGGCTATTGCTGGCCTGAACAGAATGCTAAGGAGCTATTCAGCTGTGTAGTAAACAAGATACACTGCACGCACTGAAGCATGCGCAGAGAATATCTGTTTACAGCATGCATGTCAAATGATTACCAGGCATAATGTAACCACGCCCTTTCCGAAATCGTCACCCTGTGACGACTAAGAAAAGAGTGTTGTTGCTCTAGTGATTGAAAAGCAGCCCCGGAAAATAGAGGGCTGATGCCCCACACACCCTAGGCTACTTGGAAAATGTGATGCTGCTTTGCGTCATAAGTGGGTGGTCTCTTCAGACTCCCAAGAACTGTAGGTTAGAGCTGGCACTAGTTCAGGCCGTCTTAGCCTGCTTACCATACTAAAAAGTAAATAGTATTTGACACATGCGCACATGCGCATATGTCTGTCTGGAAGGTGCCTGGCTGCCTGACTCTCCTGTCAGCGAGGACGAGCCTCAAGAGGCAGCCAAGCACTGAGGGCAGCACCTGATGGCACAGGCTTTATTTATTAAATGTTATTGGATATTAATTGAACTAAGCAATTACCATCCTCCTAACCTCGAAAACTGAGTTGGGGAGCCCCAACGCCTTCTTGAAGAAAACGATACTGCTGACTGATTACAGCCAGTAGCTGCGTGTGTTTCTAGAAGCCTGGTTAGAGCATTTATCTCCAAAGTCGATGCAGCATGCAGTGCAAGACAATGGCCAAAACATCCTTGAAAGGGCCTTAAGTTGTTGCACAGTACAATTTGCACATCAGAGCAACTGTTGAACATATTAATGCAGTAAGATATGGGGCAGTTTTGAATGTGCTTAACACCTTCGAGTCTCATGACGAGCTCAGCTCGTCATGAGCCACGGTGCTCATGTGCTCATGACGAGCTGAGCTCGTCATGACCGTTAGAACGCTCGCATGCTGGGCAAATTCTCCTGCTGTGCGAGCATTCCAAAGAAACAGGTGTGCTCGTCATGAGCACATGACCACCTTGGCTCATGACGAGCTGAGCTCGTCATGAGCACGGGGGCGCTGTGCATGCCCCCGCCCCCCAGCACAGCAGGGGAATTTGCCCAGCAGTGGAGGGGTTAATAGATCAAGACTATACTTTCCCACTGCTCAATTAACCTTACTTTCTCACTAAATCCATTTTACATTTTTTCTCAGGAGGAAAACTCTACCCCGCCCTCCCAACATACATGCATGCCCCTTTCTCCGGGACCCAATGTTTGTCCATTAAGTTTGCTCTCTTCACTTGCTATTTAAAAGTCATACCCTACCTTTACGCCCCATCACTTTCAAATGTCACAAGCCACCTCTGCTGCTCCCTTGTTTTGATCCTTTTAAAAAGAACTATAATGAATTCTCTCCAGGATGGGGTCATTCTGTGTACATCCACAATTATTTCTGCGATGATAACATTACCTCAATAATTATTCAAAGTATGATCGAATAATCATAATTTCTCAGCATTTCTTTTTTTAAACAGGGAGCAATCATTCTGCTCAATGCAGTACTCAATTAAACAAGCAGAATGTGCCTGCCCAAATCTGTAAATTTTCAATAAAATTGGTAATTTACTCATATATGTGACTGGACAATCACATTATGCCTCTGCATGATCTACACATTCACTGTGATTTATAAAACAGATAAATACATATGTCCACAATACTTGCCATATTTTTTCCATAGTATTTTTATTTACGTACAATTTCATTTTTTTAAGGCAACTGAACATTTAGAATTTCACACATATATAAATCAACAATGTGCAATGTTAACTATATTACATCATCATGTAGGTGGCAACAAACCAGAATATTCGAGCCGAGTGTGCTTCTATTTGTTTTTTAAACATCTTAATTACAAATCTCATCTTAATTTGGAACACAAACAATCACATTTGCGAAAAACAATGTTTTTTTTATTGTAGTCTGCTTTACTCCATCTTCCCCTGTTGTAGCAGTGACAAAAAATGGCATCAATTGTCAGCCAATCGCGCCGCAACACCAGAATGTCTTATTACTTACCGGTAATCTTCATTACCCAGATTAGGGTCCTCCCCGTCCCAGTCCTAACAACGTGAGGCAGTCCTGCCTCCACCCAGCCAATCACAACGCCAGTATTCAAAAGTTACATAAGCCCCTCCCACCTACCGCCATGCCTTTATCAACAAGACTCCAACACAAACACAGCGGGAGGGCGGGAGGGTACAGGACTGGGACGGGGAGCACCCTAATCAGGGTAATGAAGATTACCGGTAAGTAATAAGACATTACCCCCTCATGGGTCCTCCCAGTCCCAGTCCTAACAACGTGAGGAACTCACAAGCAGAGAACCAACAAAAAACGCAGGACACCAGGGATCCATGCAGAGTACAAATCAGTAAAGATCAATGAACAGCAACGTCCAAGACGCCAACAGAAAAACAGCCAGCAGAGGCATGTAAAACAACAAGCCAAGAAGGTAGCACAAATACGAGACGGGACAGCGGGTGGCCACCCAACAAATTCCCGGATAGAAAACTCCTGCCGCCCCAACCCAGGAAGCAGGCACAGAACGTGCCTAACGACCCAGCACCAGAGACGGAGGAGGCAGACCCAAAGGACCGCAAAGGCAGGTAGACCGCCAAACACACCCACTGACCAACCCCAGAACCGGAAAACCATATCCCCCAAGTCACACCTCCACAGGAGACAAACAGGGCAGGAGAAAATGGAAAAACACCAGGGAACAAAGGTGGGAAAAACCGGAGAGTCCAGCGAACCACCAAGTAAGGGGGAACAAGGGACCCCCCCAGCAGGTAAAACAGGAAAAACACCTCCAGCTGCCAAAGGAAACGGGAAGAACCCCCAGGCAGAAAGACCGGAACAAGCCACAAACCAACCCAATCCGGCAGGAACTCCCAACAGGGAAAAGAAATGAGCAGAGCACCCAAAGCACCCAACCGACGAGCAGAGGTGATGGCCAGCAAAAAAGCCACAGTAGCTGACAACCAGAACAAGACAGCCACCAGCAAGAGCTCAAAAGGGGGCAACAGCAGACCCCCCCAAACAGCAGGCAAAAACCCAAGAAGGCACGAGTACAGGAGAGACCGGCCGACGAAGCCGAAAGCCGAGAAGAAACCGACTCTTCAAAGGGGCAAAAACCACAGAGGAGGCTCCAGGACCCCGACAAGCACGAACCGCCGCCCACTGAGAAGACAAAGCGGAAGGGGCAAGGCCCTGTAAAAAAACAGTCCTGAGAAAATCCAACACAGAGGTAGGATCCCCCAGCACAGGAACGGCCCAATGGGAAGAACACAAAGAGAAAAAAGAACCCCAAAGACGACCACAGCACCCAAGGGCCGAAGGCCGACGTGACAACGGGATGCCACGAGCCACCACAGAGGAACAGCCCAAAGACGCCAACCACAGCAGCACAAGAGCCAGGCCGTCAGAAGCAAGTGACATCAGGGCAAAAACCAGCTGTGGACCAAAAAGCGGAGCCGGAGTCAATGAAGTCCGGCCAAACCCGACCCCCGCCAGCAGCAGCAGGAGCAGAAATCAAAGACAGAGAGGTTAACGATACAGACACCTACACACACCCCCTTACATCCCCAGACTATGCAGGGGGAGAAAAAGGAGGGAAGGCACATAGAAAGCCCGAAGGCCAAGGAAATGTGCAGGGGCCATGCAAATCCACACCAAATTTAACCAAACAAAGAAAATGCGCCGCTGAAGCGAGCACAGAGGGCACAAAACAGAGGACAGGAGGAAACGGCTCAAGCAGCGTCTACAAACGAAAACGCAGACAGTCCTGAACACAAACTCAAAGCCCACAGAGGAGACACGGCCCAGAGAGAGCTGCGGGAGCCCGAACCACCAGAGGCACAAGACACACCAATGAGCCAAAGAGTCGTGGGAACAACACATGGAAGCCAGCAGGAACAGAGACATGCAACTGGTCCCCCCAAGAAGGCCCAAGCAGCAAATAGCCACGGGAAGGCTAGCACGAATCAAAAAACTCGGCCGCCACCAAGGACCCCAACGTGGCGCCCAACCCCAAGGACAGGCGTCCAAGGACAACAAGAGGAGAGAAGGGAGCTGAAAACGCACCCCAAACACCAGGTCGGGAGAGCAAAGCCACCAAGCCAAAGTAGGAACCAGAACAGGGGAGAGAGGAACCAGAGCCATGTAACCTGCACTGAAAAGGACCCAAAGAGCCAATCAGAAGAAACACAAAGGACAGGAGGAACAGGCAAACCCAAGGAACCACAGCCGTGGAGGCAGCCACCACCTCCTGGAACCGCAACCAACCCCAAAGGGCAGAAGGGCGACCCAGCAGGACCCACAAAAGAGCCAACAGGGAAGAGAACAGAGCCGGAGGGTGAAAACAACCCCCTGCAAAGTGATGAACAGGCCCCGAGAAACCGAAGGCCCCGAACAGGAACCAGAAGAAAAATGGCCAGAACCACAACGAACCCCAGTAACCGGAGCAAGGCCACAACGCCACCATTGCCAGAACAGTCACAAGGAGGGTGGAAGCAGAAACCGGACAAAAGCCACATAGGGAAAAGCCAACAGCACCCCCCAGGCGGTCACCCACCCAGGTATGGACCAGGCCTAACCCTGCAGTACAAAGAACAACAGGTGCAAGCAGAGCGGAACCGCCAACCAGCAAAAAACCTGCACAGCAGGAGCCAGCACCGCGGAAAAAACCTGGGGAACAGGAGAGAGGCCGAAAGGCAACACCCGAAACAGAGAAAGGAACCCATCCACAGCAAACCGCAGGAACCGCGGACAACCAAACGGATGGAGCGTGAAAAACAGACAACACCCAAATCCAGGGAAGACCAAAAAAAAAAAAAACACCCACCAGGAAGAGGGGAATGACAGACCGCAAGGGGAACAACCGACCGGCGGCACCAAATGGTATAAAGCCCCGGGACACAAAACCATGCAAAAAGGAACCAACGGGCGCCAGGACCAAGAACAAAGAGGAAGAGGAACCTTGGCCCGCTCCGCCACCGGAACCAGCACAACAGCGCCCAGAGACAAAAAGAGACCGACGCCCAAAGAAGAAGGTAAATGCAACACGGGCCAAAGGACAACGGAGCAACCGTAAAAAACAGCCCAAAAAGGGGGACAGCCCGGAATGAAATCCGGAAACCAAGAGCGAAGACCGACAGGACCCACCAGTCGGAAAGCAGAACGGACCAACAAGCCAGGAACAACGGATCCGAGCCCCCAAAACCGTAACAAAAACAGCAACGGAGACAGGGAACCCACTGCCAGATGAACACCAGGAGTGGGACACAGACCCAAAGAAAAAGAGACGCAACCGCAACCACCAGGTCACCGAGACCCCCCTCCCAGGGCACAACAATACCCAAAACCCTGGACGACCAACACCCAGGGGCAGCCGTAGGCGCAACAGAGGCCAGGAACCAAACGGAACACAGCCTCCCCCACCCCCGACCACGAAAGGACCGAGAGGAACACAGAGCACCACCACACAGACTGTCAGTAGAGGGAGCCAAAAAGCCAAGGAGCCACAGAAAAACAGACAGTGGACCAAGACGCCAGGACCAGGTCAGCCGAGGAGAAGACTCAACCCATCAAGCCAAGACAGGAAGGAAGGCCCGCAGACAGCCAAACTCCACACAACCCATGAGAAGGAACAGTGAAGCACAGGCCGAACAAGAGCCAGCACGCACCCCAAAAGAAGAAGCAACACATGGAAATGCAGGAAAGTGAGAAATAAAGTCCGCCATGCATCAGACAGGATATCCAACAGGACAACATGGAAGGAAAAGGTCAACCACCAAAGAGTAAACAAACTGTGCGGAAAACCCCACAGCATCCAGGGATCTAGGGCCACAACCCAGCATCACCCTAATAAAGACCTATCCTCAGGACAACGCAAAGTAGGCCCTGGCAGCACATACTGGGCAGCCAATACCAACAACTGTGGAAAAGCACAGATTGAAACTATATCAACCCAGGTAATTGGACAGCATAGGCAGGAAGATCTCGTGAACACCAGTAGCCCTTCACAGTATTCAGCGCAGCCCCAGAATCTGCAAAAATGTCATCCACCTGCAGAACCTGGAAACTATGCCGCATGGAAACAGCCCAGGCAGGCACAGGTGAAGACGACCCTTCACACATGGTGAGTGAACCCGAGCAATCGAAACCAAACAGGAACTCACCACACAACAAAGGAAGTGCCCAGCAACCTCCAAGCAACACTGCCCCCAATCACCAAATCACACAACATGAGACCGGTGAAAATTACAATGGGCAGCCCTGTAGTCTCCATCCACAGCCCCAGGTCAAAAGACCATGACCGTGGGGGCCGTACCGTGGGCTGCACTAGAACCACGATTTACAAAAAGGGGGTGGTGATGAACAGAGTGTCTGAGTTAAACAGACCACTCTTACCCAGTCCAAAGATCAGGGCTTGATCCATCACCGTTGTTTATCTCACTGCCCCATCCCAGCTCAGAACCTGGCTATATGCAAATCAGTCTGTCCCTGGCCCAGTGCATCATGGGAACAGGGCAGACTAAACTACCAAGCCAATTCTTCACCAGAAAGGAGACAAGCTACCGGGGACCGGTTTCTGGCATTTCAGCCTTCTTCGGCCCGGCTTGCTTGAATCCTGATGGAGCAGTGAGAAAGGCACTCATGTCTGAGTATACCCTGCCACACCTATAGTGGCCAAAAACGATTTACAAAAAGGGGGTGGTGATGAACAGAGTGTCTGAGTTAAACAGACCACTCTTACCCAGTCCAAAGATCAGGGCTTGATCCATCACCGTTATTTATCTCACTGCCCCATCCCAGCTCAGAACCTGGCTATATGCAAATCAGTCTGTCCCTGGCCCAGTGCATCATGGGAACAAGGCAGACTAAACTACCAAGCCAATTCTTCACCAGAAAGGAGACAAGCTACCGGGGACCGGTTTCTGGCATTTCAGCCTTCTTCGGCCCGGCTTGCTTGAATCCTGATGGAGCAGTGAGAAAGGGACTCATGTCTGAGTATACCCTGCCACACCTATAGTGGCCAAAAACGATTTACAAAAAGGGGGTGGTGATGAACAGAGTGTCTGAGTTAAACAGACCACTCTTACCCAGTCCAAAGATCAGGGCTTGATCCATCACCGTTATTTATCTCACTGCCCCATCCCAGCTCAGAACCTGGCTATATGCAAATCAGTCTGTCCCTGGCCCAGTGCATCATGGGAACAGGGCAGACTAAACTACCAAGCCAATTCTTCACCAGAAAGGAGACAAGCTACCGGGGACCGGTTTCTGGCATTTCAGCCTTCTTCGGCCCGGCTTGCTTGAATCCTGATGGAGCAGTGAGAAAGGGACTCATGTCTGAGTATACCCTGCCACACCTATAGTGGCCAAAAACGATTTACAAAAAGGGGGTAACCTTGTTGTAAATATTTTTGTCCACCCTAAGCGTGGAAGGGTATACTCAGATGTGAGTCCCTTGCTCATTGCACCATCAGGATTCAAGCAAGCCGGGCCGAAGAGGCTGAAATGCCAGAAACCGGTCCCCGGTAGCTTGTTTCCTTCCCAGTGTAAGAATTGGCTTTTGTAGTTTGGTCTGCCCTGTTCCCATCATGCACTGGGACAGGAACAGACTAATTTGCATACAGTCAGGTTCTGAAACTGGGATGGTGCAGTGAGCTAAAAAACGGTGTTGGATATAGCCCTGATCTCTTGACTGGGTGAGAGTATTCTGTTTAATTCAGAGACTCTGTCCCTCACCACCCCTTGTTGTAAATATTTTTGTCCACCCTAAGCGTGGAAGGGTATACTCAGATGTGAGTCCCTTGCTCATTGCACCATCAGGATTCAAGCAAGCCGGGCCGAAGAGGCTGAAATGCCAGAAACCGGTCCCCGGTAGCTTGTTTCCTTCCCAGTGTAAGAATTGGCTTTTGTAGTTTGGTCTGCCCTGTTCCCATCATGCACTGGGACAGGAACAGACTAATTTGCATACAGTCAGGTTCTGAAACTGGGATGGTGCAGTGAGCTAAAAAACGGTGTTGGATATAGCCCTGATCTCTTGACTGGGTGAGAGTATTCTGTTTAATTCAGAGACTCTGTCCCTCACCACCCCTTGTTGTAAATATTTTTGTCCACCCTAAGCGTGGAAGGGTATACTCAGATGTGAGTCCCTTGCTCATTGCACCATCAGGATTCAAGCAAGCCGGGCCGAAGAGGCTGAAATGCCAGAAACCGGTCCCCGGTAGCTTGTTTCCTTCCCAGTGTAAGAATTGGCTTTTGTAGTTTGGTCTGCCCTGTTCCCATCATGCACTGGGACAGGAACAGACTAATTTGCATACAGTCAGGTTCTGAAACTGGGATGGTGCAGTGAGCTAAAAAACGGTGTTGGATATAGCCCTGATCTCTTGACTGGGTGAGAGTATTCTGTTTAATTCAGAGACTCTGTCCCTCACCACCCCTTGTTGTAAATATTTTTGTCCACCCTAAGCGTGGAAGGGTATACTCAGATGTGAGTCCCTTGCTCATTGCACCATCAGGATTCAAGCAAGCCGGGCCGAAGAGGCTGAAATGCCAGAAACCGGTCCCCGGTAGCTTGTTTCCTTCCCAGTGTAAGAATTGGCTTTTGTAGTTTGGTCTGCCCTGTTCCCATCATGCACTGGGACAGGAACAGACTAATTTGCATACAGTCAGGTTCTGAAACTGGGATGGTGCAGTGAGCTAAAAAACGGTGTTGGATATAGCCCTGATCTCTTGACTGGGTGAGAGTATTCTGTTTAATTCAGAGACTCTGTCCCTCACCACCCCTTGTTGTAAATATTTTTGTCCACCCTAAGCGTGGAAGGGTATACTCAGATGTGAGTCCCTTGCTCATTGCACCATCAGGATTCAAGCAAGCCGGGCCGAAGAGGCTGAAATGCCAGAAACAGGTCCCCGGTAGCTTGTTTCCTTCCCAGTGTAAGAATTGGCTTTTGTAGTTTGGTCTGCCCTGTTCCCATCATGCACTGGGACAGGAACAGACTAATTTGCATACAGTCAGGTTCTGAAACTGGGATGGTGCAGTGAGCTAAAAAACGGTGTTGGATATAGCCCTGATCTCTTGACTGGGTGAGAGTATTCTATTTAATTCAGAGACTCTGTCCCTCACCACCCCTTGTTGTAAGCACTAGAACCACAGCGCCGGAACGACCCGGGGGCCAGGTCACCACGAAAACTCCCCGCCCCAGCCCAGCACATGAACGGGGAGAGTCCCTGACCCCAGAACAGGCGCACAGCTGACCGGGGGACCGGAGCTGCCGCGCAGAGAGAAAAACCCACAGGAAACAATGCAGAAGTAAAAAACTGCAAATGAAATACTCCTGTGAAATACACACAGTAAATAACGCAAAAGCATAAAACTGCAAACGAAACACTCACGGCACCGTCCTGAAGAAAGCCAGAAACAGAAACAGGAACCGGGAGCACCAGCGTTCCGACAGCCGTCGGAGCAGAAAAAAACCAGGCATGGCGGTAGGTGGGGGGGCTTATGTAACTTTTGAATACTGGTGTTGTGATTGGCTGGGTGGAGGCAGGACTGCCTCACGTTGTTAGGACTGGGACGGGGAGGACCCATGAGGGGGTAATGTGGCCAGGGCCAGACTGGGAACTCAAAGCAACCCTGGCAATTTTGTCGGACCAGCCCCTGGGGTGAGGGGTGCAAATGTGAAGCACTGCTGCTTTTGTTACAGTCATAAAAACGCGCCCTACCACTGCAAAACCGGCCCACATCCTTCCAGCCTCCAGGGGAAACGCCCGATGCCCGCTACGGTCAGTCCGGCCCTGAATGTGGGAAATTTATATGTGGCACGTGTGAAAGAGCCAGAGATGGAAACTGAAGTGGACCGTAGCTATTTTAACTGTGATTGGCTTCCCATAGCCTTGACGAAGAGCAGCCGTATTGTGTTGCCATTGGGACCACGCCATCCAAACAAGCACTGTACCTACTAAGAATGTGGAGGCTTTAAATCAGTTTAAGATGAACTTCGAGGAAATTCTGGGGTCATGGACATGTGTGAAGGTTACGGACAAGCATGCGTTCAGACTATTAAGATGGTAGGTTCTGTAGCCCCTTTATCTCTTCAAGTGGGCTACTGTTTGTGCTGGACAGAGAACGGTTGCAAAACGTTTCTTTATATTTTGTCTGTTTTCGAACCATGTTCCCTATGACTTATCTGTGACGATTTTATAAAACTCAGCTGGGATACCATCTGTTGCCAGGCTCATCCTGGCATGCAGTGCTAGTATTGCTCACACTCATGTAACACAGTGTTGATGGTGTGAATCGCAGAACAGCAGCTTGTTCACCACATAATCATTGGGTGTTTTCCAAATTCACAAAGCCATTTGAGCTGTCATTTTCATGAATGAAATGTAAATATTTTTCTTATGCGTAATTAATTGCTTCAGGGGCAGTGTACTTGTAATTCTTTTTATGTATTTATAAAAACTATGAACGTGTGGCCTCTTGTCCCCAAGATATTGCTACACTGAGACATGGTGGTACTGAATGTTCTCTTTAGCTGCTCACAACTGTGTTGAGTTTGACTAGATCAGTTTCCTGCTGTTACCAGTTTACACCAACTTGAAATAATACTTAGTTGAGAGGATTTCATAAATCAGACGATTTAAAATCTCCTGCCGATTGTACGGGATGTGATCAGAGGCGCTAGGACTTTCATTAACTCATTGAACCTTTGCCTGTGGTTGGCTAGCTGTGTACATGCTTCCTGTATGCTGTAACACATTTCAGGCTCTCTTTTACTTGCAATCCCTACTCAAGCCATTTTAACAATGCCCACTTCTTATTTTTCCAACCACTACTTACTTATGTTTCCCGACTGGTGGGTACCTGGCTCGTGGCTACACGTCCAGTTTTGTAAGCTTTATTTGATTTTTACTACGTGCATGACCATATCCTCAACCCGGTGGCCATTTCTATGTACTGTGCCCCATTGCACCACTGGCTATATATACATCAATGCTACAAAATGGCTGATGCAAAATTGAGGTATATTTGTTCAGCTGGCGCCCCTCCTAATGATCCTCTCAGACATGCTTTGCCTGCCTGCTTGTAGGCAACCCTTGTTCTTTCTAGATTGACATACAGTGTGTGAAGAGTCAGAATACACTGCCTGTTTTTCAGATTAGCCTTGTGGACTGACTTGCAAAAAAGAGGAAGAACTCTGTAATAAAGACATTCCTGTTTTTGTTTTAATAAATTCCGGAATAAACGACTTTTATTTTACCTTCTATTAAACCAGCCATACCACAAACAAACTTTTTAAAAGATTGGTTGAAGAAACATATTTAAGGAGCTGCTTCGTGCCAGTCTGTAGATTGTGTGCTAGCCTGGAAATGCTACAAGTAGGACAGCCTGGGTGTGATAGAACATTCACATCTGCATTCATTTCAAATCGACGTTTGATTAGAAAACCTGCCCCTGTAGCTGTTCCCTGCAGAACGGGAAGAACGGCAGAGCATGTTACCAGACTATTCCGGCATCGCCAGGGAGTCCCAAATCAACAAACCTTGGGAGTCAATGACGACAGACAGGCATGGCCGCGTGAAATGTTAAGGGTGCCAAACTCATATCATAATATTGTTCACCCAAAGCACCGTTCTAGTTAAAGGGCAAAGCACGCCTTTTCTTTTAAATTGAGTTGCCCAAAAAAACTACTGACAAAAACTTTGGAAGAGTTCATCCTGCAATCTTAAAAAATATATGAAATACTATCTTGACGGACAAGGTCATTGATAAGGCCAAAAAACGATTACTTTCCCTCCGAGTTAGAGAGAATAAAAATGGGAAATATATTGGAAAGTTACCAAAGATAAAGTTATACTTTGAAAATATTTTCACAGTATTCATATATCTTAGGTAAACCAGACCGTGACCCCAGGGCTGATGTAATGGTTTACTTTTGCTCAAAAGTTTAAGGAAGTTTATTTTTAAAATGTGCAACATTTAATGAGCTTTACTCCCTTCTAATCTCTTCTCTTTTTTTCACTCTAATGGGATGATCTGTTAGCTGAATGCATCTGTTATTCAGATACGTTTCCGAATCCCAGTATCTCATCTACTAGCTATTGCTTTGTTTTACAGCCAGCACATCTCAGTGTCTTTCTAATTAGAACTTTTAATTGAGAATGTTGTAACACTGCTGGAGCCTGGTCAAGCCCCAATAGTCATCAAGTACCCAAGTGCTGAAAACATGCCATATTTTTCACGAATATCACTAGCTTTGCAGGCGATCCCCGTGTAGGTTAACTGAATGTGTCTGGATGTAGGTAGCCTGATAATCTGGCTTAGCTACGCCCCTCATAGATCGGTTCTGGGATAGTAACTATATAAATGATATAAAATTGGAGGTAAGAAATGAGAAATCGTTGCATTGTTTCTCTCACATTTATAGAACTATCATCATATGTTGCATGTTTATAATGATGTAACTGAAACATCATTATAAGATGTCAGAACATAAGCATCAAACTCCCTTTCTTTATTATATGCCACTGAATGCTTAACCAAACACACAAAAGGCATTGGGAGGAATGCAATCGCTCAGGGTAGCATTCCAACCCATCATTCTTTTTCCCGCTGTGCCTCCTCAGTTTGGAACCAGCCATATGCAAATCAGTCATAGCTCTGGTCCTATAGGAACAGTCCAGTCCGAACTGCCAAGCCAGGTCCACCCAACACCGGAAAATAAGCAGTCCAAGATCATGTTCGCCCCGATGGAGGCTTGTCCAGTGGCCTAGTGAGCGCAGGACCCACTTGTGGGCAAACTTAAAGCTCCACAGCACCCTATTAAATGCCTTCCCTGTGTCCATCATAGGTACTGGTAGAGAGGTGGTTTCTGGCCTGATTGAAGTCACAGAGAGGCTCACTCACAATAAAAGCCCATGATTTCGGAGTGGTTTATTAATTAGTTCAATAGACAACATAACAGAATATATTGATGATTTCGTTTGGGATTTTTGACCCAGGTCTTTTAAGATCACTTCAGGCCCTCTGGGAAGTGATATATTATTTTGAGAGAACAGACAACTGCATAACCTACAGAGTTATTATTACCTTCCTACAGGAAATGCATTGCACCCTTTTAGATAAAATTAATCACAAAAACACAACATTTCATAACAATTAACAGGTACATTGCACGTTTTCCAAGCATGTGAGCACATGTGTATAAAATACTTTGCTGACTCCTAGGAATGGTCTGGGAAGAATCTACTTAACATAAAGCCTGTCCTATAAATTGGTATTGGTAAGTTGGAAGAGATTCAACAACACATTCAAAGCCCGGGCACGATCCCAAATTGGGTGCAAACAATGTTTAGGCCTGATTTCTGATTCTAAATTGAGTGAAATTCGTGTTCATTCTAGTGGTGTTTCGATCTGATAATCTTCAGGTCAGAATTGCAAAAATGTGTAATTGTAATCTTGACAAAACAGCTACTTCCATTTCCTCTTCTGACCTTGAAATCTCGAAATGGAGCACAGAACTCCTCTTACGTGAAACTGAACCATTTGGTTACAGTATTTCTACAGGGTGATTTTAGAGTCTGAAAAAAACCAGATAAAATGAACCCAAAATATTTTGTACAAAATTGCACTGTGCAGTTATAGTAAAACGATGGAATGGTTCGTGTAGAATGGCTAATAGAACAAATAGGTTCATGGTTAGAGTTGGGGCAAATGTTTCAGTGCCCTGGAAAATAAACTAATCTTGTAGTTTAGGCTTAGTAGTAGTTATTTCTTGAAATCGCGGGGTCACAGTCTCCCTTCACAGTGAGAGCGACTCATGATGAAGAGGGCAAACCTTATCTGATCATAGTTTGTCACTTGATCAATGTGTATGGGCAAAATGACACCAAGAACACAACTGGTTTACCAAGGCCCTTCTTGAGTCAGGTAGCTATACCCCTATTTCAAGGACCAACTAACACTTCCTCTTAGCTAGATGTTTCATTATTTTCCAATTAAAATCATCCTGTGTATATCTGGATTCTATGCAGTGGGCGGCCATTTTGGCAGTAGCCCTCCTACATCTCAGGCTTCTTCTTTGTTCCCCTATTTAGAGTTTTACTTATCTGATGGTCATACTAACATGACAAAGACCACAAAGGCATGTTATCAACTAAACAATATGGTTTGTGTTACAATTGGTACGGTTAATCTTTATCCAATCCTTTTCTCCCCCAAGGGCAGTGTTTCGTTTTTTTTTCATGTAGCACACACTGCAATTTCCACAAGGGACAGATCCTGTAACTTTGGGTAGGTTCTTCAGGGTGCGCATGATATTCTCATCCTTTTTTTTTCTTTGTGGTCTTGTGTGTACCAGTACATCTTTCACGTTTCTACCTCTTTTGTGTGCGAAAAGAGGTTTCTTCAGGTTTAATTCTACACTGTTGAGTATTCTTCAATGCTTATTTATGATCTTAGTCTGGTTTGATATGATATTGTATGTCGTCAGACACTCTATTTGTTCCTTCTTTGTATTTCAAGTAGTTAGTTCTAGGAGAGAGTCCCTGTTGTTATTGCACGCTCTCATCCAGTTTCTCATATGATGTGCTCAGGATAGTCATGCTCTCACAGTTTATTGCTCACTGCCTGTGCCTGTGTTTTGAAGTTCCACCAGATTGCTGCAGTTTCTTTGTAACCGCAGCAACTGCCCATAGAGAAAATTCTCTTGTAGCAGGCATGAGTGGAAACTACTGAATTTAAGCAGACTGTTCCTATCTGTGGATTTATTATGTGTTTTGTTTGCTAGCATCCCTCTACATGGAAGAGAATGACATCTAAAAAGTTCAAGGTTTCCTTGTCCATTGCATGTGTGAATTTCAGATATTCATTCTTGTTAGAACTGGGGGTCTCTAGTTGGCTGAAGCAGTTACCTTAGTCCAAATAGGCACCCTTGCTTCTAGTCAGGAGACGGAGGGACACCCTCATTGATATCCACAGTAACTTGTCACAAGCAACCAGGCTTATCTTCAAGCTAATGTGTAAAGTATTTGCAACCACACTCCCAGTGACACAGTGATAACACCCCAAATGGACACCACACTGATGTATGAAAATAACGATATCTTTATCAGGAAGAAAAATCCGATAAGATCACACGATAAAAATCCAACATATGCGTATTCGTAATATATCACTTTGCCAGTTATTAGGCCAAGAAATACTGGTAGATTCTTGCGGTATTAATGAGCAGTTAATAATGTTCAAATGCAGTCCTAATACAATGCTATGCAGTTCATAATGCAGTTCGTATCGTCAGACTAGTGCAGTTCGAATGCAAGAATAATACAATCCTCAATGCAAGTCATCAGGCAGTTCGTAATGCAAGAATAATGCTATCCTCAATGCACGTAATCCGGCAGTTCATAATGTAAAAATAATGCAATACTCAATGCCTGTAATCAGGCAGTTCGTAATGCAAGTATAACGTACTCCTTAATGCAAGTAATAAGGCAGTTCGTAATGCGAGAATAATTCAATCCTTAATGCACATAATCAGGCAGTTCGTAATGCAGGAATACCAGGCCAATCAACGCGATTAGCGCAGGCCCCACTAGGCCCCAAACACAGACAACAGTCCAGAACTTCTGAGGGCAGCCCGGTACTGCCGGGCAGGTCTGGGCCGCTCGAGGACTCAGCCCGTCTAACGTGATGCAGCGGGAGAGAGACGGGAGCGCTCCTGTACTCCTCCTGCAGGCCACACACACTTGCGGCTCCTTACCGGATTTCGAGCCTTACCTTGCTGCCTTGCTCTCTCTCTCTCTCTCCGCTCGTCTGACGTCCTACTGGGCGCTCCCGATGTCGATGCAGCCCGGATGCAAGGCAAACCTGTAGCCGGACAGGTTATGGCGCTGCCTTCTCCGTTGTTGACGATCTTGGGCAGATTCCTCTTGCGAACAACGATCACGATTATCTCACGACTTCCTTAGCTTTACGATATCCTTTAGCGTGTTGTGGCTCAGCCGGTGGCGGCGATCTTGATCCGCAGCCTCCGTTATAATGACGGCTCGGGCCATAAACAGCTACACATCAGCGTGGACGATGATTCACGCTGCGGGGGCACTGCAGTCACGGGGCACTTTTCAACTAGCACCATGGACCCCACGGCAGTCTCAGGCTTCACATGCACAAAGCAGTCCAGGGGCAATGCTTATGAAGGTCTCAGGTTGCAAAAAGCACACGCACACAGCGTCGCTGAGACACACTGTAAACTTTTGTGTTCCTGAGTTTCCACAACAGGGAGCCGGCTCTCCTCGGGCCCTTAGAGACAAGTTACTTCGGGACACAGCACACAGCAAAGCCCTTTCAAGCAGGGGGACACAGCACACAGCAAAGTCCCTTAGCCTCTCCTTAGTTAAATCAGCAAACTGCAGGCTAGCCCCAGAACACACAGCCAGGGCCAGTCCTCGTCAGTCTCTTCAGCTGTTCTTCCTTGGCAGAGGTTCCTCTTGACCACAAAATAGTTTCAATCCTTTTCAGTCTTGATCACTCCAACAATCAGGGGTTTCAGCTCTCATAGTTATACCACTAAATGTCTTTGAAGTCTTTGTGATCAGCGGGAACTGACCCCTGTCCAAACCAGTTCTGGTTGTCTCTTTGCCAGTGACACCTTCTTCCTTTCATAGAGGGGGTCTGGTTTCTCAATCACTCAGCAGGAGGTGGGGCCATTCTTTTATGGCAGCAGCTCAGGTCTCTACACATCCAGGGGCTACTCCTCCCCCTACACTCCAGATGCTGGTCAGCCTGTTGCTGTCTCACCTACTCCTCACCTGGGTCAAGACATTTCCCTGATACTATCACATTCAAATCCAGACAGTCATTCCACAACCAGGCAGAGACACACAGAATTGTTAGAACAACAGCCACTTCTAAAAGTGTGGTTTCTAAACACACAATTCAAAAACCACCTTCAAAAAAAGATGTGTTATTGAATTGTGAGTTCAGGCACACTAAACGTCATCTCTTCATCTTAAGCCTATGGGAAGATAGGCTGGAAAATATTACACAGTCTTCCCCATTCTGTCCTATGGGCAAGATGGCCTTGCAACAGCGAAAAACGTAATGGAGAGTATTTCACTGTTAGGACATGGTAGACACATTAGTACATGTCCTACCTTTCACAGACACTGCACCCTGGCCAGGGGGGTACCTTGGGCCTACTATAGGGGTGTCTGATGTGCATGGAAAGGGAAGGGTAAGGCCTGGCAAGTAGGTACACTTATCAGGACAACATGGCAATTAGCAAACTGCGTGCAGGCACTGCAGTGG
The DNA here is from genome assembly GCF_964263255.1 of Lissotriton vulgaris. NCBI lineage: Eukaryota > Metazoa > Chordata > Amphibia > Caudata > Salamandridae > Lissotriton > Lissotriton vulgaris. Next base: position 317,948 of record NW_028245496.1, on the reverse strand, counting down.
CAGGCCTGAGTTCTCTCTTTAGGGCTACTTGTGTGGGTGGAACAATTAGTGCTGCAGGCCCACTAGCAGCATTTGCATTACCAGCCCTGGAACACATAGTGCACTTTACTAGAGACTTTACTAGAAAGGCAAACATACCAGTTATGGACAACCAATTATCATAACACTTTATACAGGGAGCTTTTTATACAGGGAGCACTTTGACACTGATCAGCAGTGGCAAAGTGCCCAAAGCATTTAAGCCAGTAAAACGCAATCCATCACAGCATCAAAAAAAAGAGGAGGTAGAGGCAAAAAGTCAGGGTAACCACGCCAAGAAATGCCAGGTCTAACAATTCTGTTTGATAAGCCAGTTGACAAAACTTGGAGCACCTCCTTCATTTCCATTCCAGATAACTAGGACATCTTTGATGTATTGATTCCACAGTAATAGCTTATGTCTGTATGGTTTGTCTTTTGATCTTACTACCAACTTCTCAAAGTGGTGCACATTCAAACATGGTATGCTGTGGCCGAACGTGCTCCCCATCAAAGTCCCATGTACCCAAGTGTACAGGGACCCCTCATACTCGAAGTAAATTTGCATAATTGCTAATCTTATGCATTCAAGGACAAAGTGTTGGGGTTTATATTCCCATTCAGCAGAAACTAGCAATCTCTTAATAACTCGCAATGTCTCATCTTAAGGTAAGCTTGTCTACAGACTCTCTATTAAGGCTCATGAATAGGATCTTTTTGGGGTCAAATCAAATTCCCCATAACATAGAAAGTAAATCCTTATTATCTCTTACATAAGTAGGGATCTTTTTTTACCATCGGGTAAAGGAAGTGTTCACTAAACTTGGATAGAGGTGTGGAATTTATAGCAGACACTATAGTTCTTCCTTGTGGTGACCTCATTTCCTTGTGGATTTTCGGAATGGGATAAAAATAAGGTGTCACAAAGTTATCAGTTTTCAGAAAATGTATTTCTCTTTTTGAAATCCTTTGGCATATCAAAACTAGCTGAAACATGTTGACCCGATAATGTGTGGGACAAATCATACACTCATACCACATCTAAAGTTGTTTTAATAAAATTGAGGGTCCCTCAAATAAATGTAGCAAAAATAATGAAAAGAAAAAAAACAAAGACCTCTCCTTTCACCTTGCACAGGTCAAGGGTTGATCCCCTCAGGTAGTAGAAGGCAACCGGACAAGAACACAAAGCTGATGCCGGGTTGTGTGGGTGAGAGTTCTAGTAAAATAAAGGGGATTACCCTTTATGGATAAGTGGAAATAGGGATCACATATTTCTTTGGAGGAACCAGCCTTACTTAATAAAGTAGACATAGCTGTCCACCTACTATGAGGTAAGAATGGTTAGAGCTCGTAAAACAATCATACAAGAGAGGAATCAAAGAGAACCCTAGAAGAGAACTGACAGAGTGACTTGGGTAGGAAAAGATGTCGCTTCAAACTAACTTGGCCGCTTTGTAGGTGAATAACCTCGCCTCTATAACAACATGGGAGGCTGAATAAAATATGTACATTAGTGGATGCAAGGAACTGTTGCATTACCCCTATCAGTATAGGATAAGCTCAACATCAATGCTCTGAATGGGCAACATCTTGTTTTTTAACATTGTTTGAACTGTTTGATCCTCTTCTCGTTGCAAATTGGCCAGACTTAGGTGTGGAGACACTGGGCCTAGACTCACCTACTCCTTCTGGTATCCCTACCCTTACATTTGGCCATTATGAGTTGGAAATAACCCAGTGGGCCTAGAAATACCTGGTGAACATACACATTTGGCAGATTCCAGGGATTTTCCCACTGACAATCAACACATGCTCAGAGCAGGTGCAGTTGGAGGGTGCAGGCAGGATGTCCAACAAGCAAGGAATCGGTGCTCCTGCTAAGGTACATTGTCGGCTCCCACCTGTTGCTGCAAGGTATGACCAGGAAACCGGTCTGGACCCACAGCCCCTCTCCAACTGTGGTTTTAGCTGATGCACTTCTGCACCTGGCTGAACTCCGTCCAGTGTTTAGGTGGCCCAGTACTTTCGGATCGTGATCAGTATTCCTCCACCAGGACACTCTGCCACAGTCATAATCATGAGGGCCTCGGTGTTCTAATGCACCCAATTCCTTCTCTGAAAAAAATTACTTTAGTGTTGTGTGAATGTTCGGACAGCAGCTTAAACGCATCAGTAAGTCATGTGCTGTGCACCTTCCAACACCAGGAGAACATCAACAAGCTGTGAAAACTTGCAGATTCATTGCTTATCTTGGGAATTCTTTAGTGCAGAGGAGGCCAAACTGGATCCCAAGAAATTATGTTGAATATAAACTTTATGTAAACTGTTGGTGTGACTTGCAATTTTCAATATCTGTTGAGGAACAAAGTGTACTAGTACACTTGGAAATGATTCCTTTAAAAAAAAAAATGAAACATATATTTCGAATTTCTGTGCTGCGGATGGACATATCAGTCAGAAGGTGAGAGAGACACCTTGCGGACAGATCTCTTCTGCTGACGCCACTTCACTCTTACCCCATTACAGCGCCCCTATATATGTTCCTTCATTAATGCCCACATTCCGCTGCAACTTCGCCAACAGTGGGGTAAGCAGTCGCTGAGTGGCTGCCTGTCCAGGGTGAAAAGCTGATTTCTTTTATTGATGTATTCGTATATTTTATAGATATTCATAGAAGACCTATGAAAGTGACGTGAACAGTGTTGCTATAATTGTACGTTTCTAGGTGAACAGTTCGTCTAAACTGAGTTCTTTTGGGTTTGGCTTTATGAAAGTTGTAGCTCATCATTTAATTATGCAAAATGTAGTAGTAGTAATGAGCAATGGGAGTTGTGCTGTGACAAGTGTACTTGCTCAGTTTGAAACTGGATCAGCTGATCACGTCAGGGGAGGGACCTCTGCTTTCTCCCTCAAGTCATTGAACGGCATTCGCTGTTATTGGTTTGGTGCTAACGGAGGGGAAATTTGGAGTAAACTAAAATGATTCAGGCCAGAGAGTGCATAGGCTGAAAGAAAAGCTGGCTTAGCATGCCTCTGTGGTCTTACATCTACCATTAAACAGATTTAATGGAAAGCATATTGCGTTTGGAATATACCTTTTCAAATGTCCAAACTCAATACAAATACTGTAAAATGTTACTCACGGGACACTTTTGTATTCAGAATGTGTGGAACTGAAAAAATGTGCAGACCTTAAAGTACAAAAGTACAATGCAACTTGTCCTGAAGAGGGTTTCTGTGCTTTCCCCAAAGCTAAGACACGCCACATTGCAGGAAGGAGGATGTGTATATATATTTTTCCCTATCAATTCATATGCACATCTACCAGGTGTCATGTCATGTGTGACACCTTCCGATAATTTCGTTTTAGCAAACAGAACTTTGCATTTTTTGACTTTTGTAAGAATGGGCTTAAAGACCCCATCAGGCAAAAGGCTGTTGTTCAAAACTCCCAGGACTGTCTGAAGGTGTTCACATTACCTTGGATGCATCAACATGTTCTCTTTGCTGCGGGTCACATGTGCGCCAACATGCGGTCTACTGAAGTGGATTATCCGCTGCAGATGATTCTCTTAGATCGCGGCTTCGCGTGCTTCGATGCCTAGATGTTTGTAGTTCTGTGTCGCACATGTATCAATCTGTAGTCTGCCCCCGTTTGCTTACACTATACTAAAGCCAATACTTTGAGTAAAACACGCTCCTTCCTTAATTCAAGGTCTAATATGAAAGGACCGTTTGTGCCCTATCACAGAAGCAACGTTGACAAACTGATACTCTGTTAAGGAGGACAGAGATATTAGAGCTCTCATTGATCCCTGAAAACGAGTCATTGGTCTCCATCTAGGTAGGCCACAGCTTGGAGGTCTGCACTGGTTGAAGATGGGCTCAAACGTCGAACGGGAGGGTATGAACCTAAGAGTTGTCTGCACTTAGGTTCACATCGATAAATGCAAGAAAGAACAGTAGATGGAAAGCCTGAGAAGATCTTAATTCAGCACTTAAAGAATGGTCTACCAGAAGATCGGCCAGAAACACCATGTTTCGTAAAATTAAAAACTTCTGATAGTCTGATGCATGGCTGAAACTTTTATTGAGGACTATTTAGTTACAGGCTAGTCTGCATGTTTTTGCTTCTGTTAGTTTACTGATTGCATCATCAGGATCGTAACATTTCCCTTTTGCGTAGAATTTGGTTCTGTATAAGCAAGTGAGTAACGCGTTATATCAGCATTGGTAAATCTGCTTTCTACCGTAGCATACTGAAACACAACTCTGTAGCAAATGTTCTCTTTGAGTCTCTGTAAAGCAAAGCAACTGCTTGCTTACTTGAAGTCATTAACTAAGGGAATTTAATTTTTTCTAAAACTATATTATTGTAGCATTTGATAAAAACATAAAAATAATGCATGCACAGGTAATGTCCAAGGATTATTGATAATTGGCGCTTATACAGAGTACACTCAGCCCTTACTATGGCATGCCTACGAACCACTACGCATGAGTCATGAGAACATATGGCTAGCGTGTGGATGTTTAGACTGAATCATTAAAACAATAAATACTACTACTACTACTACTAAAATAAACAGATTATATACTGGGAAATGTGTGGAAAGGGGAGTTTATGGTGCAGTGTCTAGCTACCTGTTTCAATTATTCAGTGATTATAGTGATCCAGAAGGGCATGAGTAAAGACCTGCCCCATATTCTATGCTGTAGTGAGCTGGTTGCTATGGCTTTTCCGGCAGATATTTTGCTGCAGCGATCATGTGTTGTATGTTATGGCTGGTGTCCTTCTATCTGGCCGCCCCCAACCCCAGCTCCTCCCATACAGTCGAAGCAAAGATGGAGCTCCTGTAGATTTTAACAATAATTTCAGCATTTTCCATATTACTCTAAATCAATCTTGAGAATGAATCATCCACTATTTGTTAATAGAAGAGCACATATTTACTGAGTTGAACATTAAATAGAGCCACATTCATAATCCATCTTAAACCACGTGTACATGACATGACTCTGAGTTAATGAAAGATGAAAGTACCATACATGTAGCTTACATGAACATGGATTACAAATTCATATAGCAGTCAATCACTAAATGGAGCTATAACTTAACGCCTTTAAAAACGAAACATAAACCTAAAATCGTGAATAAAAAGATGATATATTTGAAAATTGAAGGTTAATGACGTTTTAAACTATGCAGAATTTAACGTGTTAGTCATGTCTAGAGAGATTAAGCATCCTACATCATCGAGTCATGCATATTTTTATTGTATTTTCCTATAGGTGCCACGTTCTCAGAATGTGCTCATAAATAGATCTTCAAAGGCAGCATTAATTGACTTATACCTGTATGGTAAGGAACTTCCAAAAGAAGTGGAGAAGCAAAGCGGCCCGTCTGGGGTTGAGTCCTTGAAGCAGGGCTATGCAGAGATTCTGCGGATAAGTGAGTATTAACTCTGGCGATAACCGCATATGGTCTAAGAAATGTACATTTAATGAAGTTTTTGAGGAACAATATATGTCTGTTCAAACACTTGCGAGAAACATTTGCTAAACACAGCACACATTTCAATAAAAAGAATCGGATACCAACAAGCAATGGCAAAGCCAATAGGCCAGGCATTGGCAGCCAACATTTGGCTTTGCCAATGTGTGTGAATGGTTTATGCAAAACTGTACAAAGCGGACTACATTTTGCATGTTAAGAGCGGAATGTCATCAGTAACAGAGAGGTGAGCCAGTTCAGTAACAGAGAGGTGAGCCAGTAGCTGAAGTGGGCTCACCCGGGACCCTATCCTGTTGACTGTAGTGGGTGGAAGAAAAATATGAACTAAACCATAACAGACCAGTCGATGAAAAGGGCTGCCTGGGAGCCCCTATAAGCAAGTTTATTATATTTGTAATTTTGGCAAAATGAAAAGACCCAAAAAGGTTAGAATTTTGGTATTACTTAATTGCTTATTTCATCACGAGGGAGTTAAGTGCAGTGATGCTTCATACCTAAAACAGTCTAAAAAGTATGCACTTTTAGTAAAAGGTCTCAGAATATGTGTACCTGCCACTCCAGCTTTTCTGTTCTTACTCTGGAAAGCCTCCACTTGAGTATGGTAACAGTGTAACACACATTGATGAGTAGGTCTGTTGTGATCACTTTGTGATGTGTGCTAGTTTGAGTATTATGATAACAGTGCATTTCAATGCCGTTTGATGTGTTTGATCAAATATATTACATTTACAATATACATATCATCACATATTTAAAGCCATATTAAAATTCCATTTGAAATGTCTGCCATTGAATTAATTCTACTATTCTTAAAAATAGATTCGCTTTCTCAAACCCTCCAAGGTAGCACAATAAAAGCCACATAGATAAAAGTTTCCCTTTCCACAATCACATGCCCTAGAGATTCAACCTCTTGGATAAGCCAGTGAAAGCTCCCATTCTGTTTTAAATTGGCAGTTGACCAGAGGGAAACAGTATTTATCTTCAGCACACTTTTGGAGTCGGGGGCACCCCGTGTACTCTTGCATGAAGCCTTAGTTTCAAGCAACGGGGTACAATTTGGGTAATGCCACTCTTGTACATGGGACCGTAGCAATTTATGCAACATATTTGGATTACAACTGCTCCCCTAGGATAATCACTAAAATATCATCCAGAACTGATTAATTTACCGAGAGATCATTGTCTATTGCAGAGCCAAATACCCATAATAGGCCTTCCTGCTTTCTTCAATGCATGTCAAAGAATCGTAATAGTGTTACCTATCGTACTGGTGCAGAGGCCAAGCACAAGGCAGTTCTAATCTAAATATCCAAAATGGAGTAGACTTGCAGAACTTCAGTGCTTTGCTTCACAGTTTACCTCCACATTATTCCAATCCCTGCAAACAACTAGTCAACAGTTAGATGCTGCAAAGCTAACCAGAGTCAAAGTCTTCCTATATTCTATCACCAGATTGCAAATTTCTTGTTATATGTATCATGGCCAATCAAATGTGCAGTAGCATTCAACTTTCTAGGCTCTACCATGAGTGACCTCTGCAGTTAATTATCAATCCACACCACAAGATAGCAATAACTGACCACTTTTTTCAGTCAACATATATATTTATTGTTTGGTTCAAAAAAATTGTTTTTTAGAGTGGTTTCTGGGTAGTCTGTTGGCTTGATGGCAAGCATGGCGTGCATCTATTGAAAGCTGCAGTCCTATTGGTGTCTGGTAAAGATGTTTGGTGTCCTCTATGTATAAGAGCACAAGGATGTTTTCATAGTCCATCTTAGGTGTTAAGTTATGTGCCTCTGACTATGTCTCTGCAAGACCCCCACAGATAAACATTAACAAGCATTTGCAATGCAATAGGTCTCGCATTTGAAGGAGTTTACACTATTGGCATTGTGAATTACAATACCTTTTATTTATCTGTTTTGATAATTAACATACAAGTAAAAGGCATTGTCATTTACAATTAGCTCAAACTCTTGTAAATGGAAGACCTATTTCACTTCAAAAAAGCGGCTGCAGTTGTCCCGGGCTGCTTGGAAAGTGAAAGCACAAAGTGCCTCACAGAGCAGCGTATGCGCTGCCCAGGCTCAACCTAAAAAGAAACGGAGCCAAGGCCCACCCCTTGACCCCACAGTGACACTTCACCACTCAGGAAGTTAAGCAACTTGCTCATGATCTCACAAGTATCCATATATTAGAGTTGCACCCACTGATGCGAGGTCCTGGGAACTCCCACCCCCCCCCCTAATCTCCTAACTTTGGTCTGTAGCATCCTCTTATCAGTAGGGTGAAATAGGTTTTAAAATATATGTACACTATTAGGAACATTTTAAGCCATTGGGGTCAAGGCAGTTATGCAGAGTGGATGATCAAATATACATACTACGTTGCATAGGAGAAAGAAGGCCCTTGAATACTGCAAAATAGTATGCATGTATCAGGTTTGTAACTTGGCATTAGGCACTTTTATTCATAATTGGCAACGGTCTGTAACTTTGTAACATATTAACTAAAACTACATTTTTGTGTTGCTCATGATTCTTCAAAGGTTTATTCTCTATGGCGATCCATGTTATTAGGATGGTTTTAAATGGGTCACGGCTCCAACTAACGTTGTGATTATAGTCATTTGTTCCTTTTTGTTGTCAAAATAGCTTGCCTAAATCTGTAAAACCGATTTTCATGACTGATTTCGTTTTGCTGTTTTAGCTTGTTGTCCTTATGTATTAATGCAATTTGTGTAATTGCTCACCCATTATGCGCTTTGATCTATAGCTGTTTTAATTGATTATAAACTGTATATGTATCACATTTTATTGTCTGTGTATCTGCAATAAATATGATATTACATTAATTAATCCAACACCTTTTATTGGTAGTTTAGCCAGAAGCCGACAATTTGGCAGGCGTTTTATGACAACTAAAATCTGTGCTGACTATGACAATGTGAGAGCAATCAATTACTTTTAAGTAGGCATTATGGAAACTACATTCTATGCTATGTGGGATACGGGGGAAGCTGGCAATTTGTGACAAGCGGGAAATTGTGGGAGCTACTATGGGCAATTTACTCAACACAGCACATAGTTTAGTTGACATCTGTAATGTAGGAATTGGAATACGTTGGGGAAAAGGAAGGTACTTATTCTTAAAAATCTGAATAATGGTGCTGAATTATTTTAGGTGAGTAACACAAACAGAATAAAAAAAATTCTGGATATTGGGAAATAGCCAAGTGACCCACATACATCTTTATCTTGATGGTGATATCTCAGCTAATGGAGCAAGCCTTACTCCCTAAAATGTAATGCTTGATACATTGGTGTCTATGACTAGTTATATTAATCTCTCAACGCAGTACAGAAAAAAGTTAGTGATCTGTAAGGTACACAACATTTTAATGTGAAAAAAATATATACAATACAAGATTATGTTGATAAAATCAGCAGCTTTTCATAGAAAAGTTTGAAGATTTTAATTAAATTGGGCTCAAATAGTATTAACATTGTATATCTCAACCATTAGACTTCACAACTTTGAAACATTATTTCGTAATGATTTACTAAACACATAATGTTACCTTTGGAATACATTTTTTTATATTTTAAGGCCACCAATCAAGCAGTGCTTCATCAACTCCCAAACAGCGATTGATTGATACCGTATTGGCCAGAAGAAGTATTGAGCGATTTGATAAGAAAGAAATAGATGAAGAAGTCATCAGGTAACCATTTGACAACAATGCCTTTATTAGATGCTAATTAAAAGGGAAATACAGTACTATGTCCTGGAAAATGACAACGCTCGATTTATGTCTCACTATGAAAATGCAATCATTACATTTCACTAAGCTGCTCACCAATGTTCACTTTTTGAAGATAGTATACACGTTTGATACATTAATGTGTTAAAGTAGATGTAGCTCCTACTTAGCCCCTTCTTTATACTAGCTACTTTTTATGTGAAAGTAAACTCATATTTTGTAATTTAAAAGAATTAACATCATGTACCAAATGATAGAATTATGTATTCTGGATAAGTACTCGTGCTTTGGCAAATTAAGCTGTCCAAATTCGTAAAATTCAGAGTATGAGTTAATTTCTACTGGAAAAGTTGTAGAACATTAAGAGTGCATGTTGTTGTAGCAGGACAATGAAGCTCTTATGGCCTTATCTTTTCTCAGCATCTGTTTAGCTGTGAATACATGAAAGAAAAATGTAAAAGCATAACAAGCTTGAGGCTAGATATAGTCTCTAGTGTTTTACCTGGTAGGGGAATATTAGTATGGGTGCCAGACATATAGGTTAATGAGGATGATGTGTAAGAAATATCCTGAAAGGTCCATGCACAGATAATGAAATTCAGAATATAGAGACAGATCAAGGTGCGGTAAAGAAAAGATAGCATGTACTCCTTTGCATAGACCTCATTGGAGATCATGGAGATTGGGCCAGTGGTGGCTGGGTCACAATGGCAGGGAGAGACTAGGCTCATACCGGGGTTAGACTTTGCTTCTGGGTCAATATAGGCAGAGTGAGAAGGAAGTCACCTTGCCCAGCATTGTCGTACTGAAAGATGCCTACTTTTGCTAAGTCTGCATTTGGCCTTTGATATCCTTCACATTTACTTCTTTTTTTCCTTCTCCTATTCCACTTAAGGAGGTGCCATTTAATCCCTATTTTTGTTTGGCTGCTTTTATCTCTGTTTGCTCTTACACGGACATCAATCACTTCAACAACTGGATCAAGAACTCCATTGACTCCCTCATGCTTCAAACCCAACAAGCATAGTAGATCAAACAAGTACACCATCAGGTACACCAAAGACCTTTGAGATACCAAACAACACTGAAAACAGCTAGAAAGGAAATGGAGAGCCAGTCACAACACTTCTCAGAGAACTACCTACAAGATGCTTTCACCAGAAAATAAGAGACACAAAGGAAAAATAACTAGTGGACTGCATCGAGGCAAGCTCCAACAGCTGCCAGGAGATTTTCTTCATCATCAAGGATTTCACCTTGCCCTCAGCCACTGTGAACTTCACTGACTCCCAATAACTCTGTGACAACTGTCCAACTTCTCCCACAGCAAATCACAAACATCTATAGCAACTTCGTACACCAACCCAACCCATTGGTGTAACAAAACTTGAGCCCCCCCCTGCAAGGTTTGTAGAGGGCCCTCTTCCGGGCTAAATCAGGAGTTCTCCTGCCATAGTATTGGGCTGAGGGGGCTCCCTGGAGCTTGGGGCCCCCTGCACCACAAGGGCTTCAGGGCCTGTGTTACACCTCTGACCCAACCCCAGAGAACTCATTGCTAACTTACCCACCATCAACCCAGACAGCCACCTGACCAAATGGAGAACCCGCCCCAGAAACAAGACAGTGGCAGTCATGCGTACTATCCACTCAGGAGTTTTGCCCAAGTACCTGGATATCCTCTTGGGTGATTAGTGTGTTAAACAAATTGACGTAACTTAACAAGGTTGGTGTCACTTCTCCTGAATTCTGGGATATCTCGTGGTTACTCCATTTCTGTCTTTGTTCTGGAGAAGCCAGTAAGTACACAAAGATGTATGTTACTCACCTTGTGTTTTTTGCATATGATTTACCTTAAATGTCTATTTCATTGGCATCTCAGCACCTGCTGTTTTACCAAACTTCGTTGGTCCTAACATAATGTGTGTCATCAATCCTTACTGTGCTCCTCTGCTCGACAAACATTCATGATGTCCCCGATGTTGCCTATTCCACATCAGGCATCTAAATCTTCTTTCTTTTCCCTACCTTGTCTCATCCCAACTAGATATAACCCAAGGAGTGGTTATCACTGTGTTGTTAGGTGATATTTGTGTGGACATTTAGGAGACTGATCTGATTTTACCACTATCTCTTGGATCCTGAGAATTTGATATGCCATGTTTTAGCAGGATGGACCCAGATGTGACTTTCTAACACGTCATGGCAAAAACAATCCCTAAAATACAAGAGGATAAGGATATAGCATGACAGGACTAGACTTAATGAGTTAATAACGTTTCATGTTGCTTTAGGGAATACTTCCACAGATCAGGAGCACCTTCAATCAGCACCTCCTCTAAAGTTCTCTGGGAATCCTACATGCTTTAAGGCATTTGTTTTGTCTTGACCAGCATTTTACCTCACAGTATCATTCCAAGGTGGAGTTTATTATCCCACCTCACTCAAGACGCTTTAACATGTGCTTCACTGCTAATAAACAACCTTGATCCTGAACTTGCTCAATATAATATGTACATGAAGATTGTTTGTAAATTTTGGTCTATGTCATGCTACGCAATGTACACACAAAGGACTACTAGCCATGAGACAAGGAATGTGACATAATATCACATACATAAGTCCTTTCCAGGAATTAAGAAATGAAGCAGCTTGGACAGACCAAGCAGCTGCAGCAAGTTCTTCATAACAATCTTGGACAGGAATTATGACACCATTTAATTGGAAGTTTATCATTCTGCATCTACTGAAGCATTGACATGTCTCACATTTAAAATTGAAACTCAGCAGAGACATTGATAATTGAATAACCATGACATGATGATAATGGAACTCCACAACCTTTGCAAACTCAGTGCAACAATCAGTGTGCCTTGACACAGGCAGAAAAAGAGCAAACACTCAAAAGTGGTCTGTTTATAATGTGGAAGGCGGGATATGTTATCAAACAGTGCCCTTACTTCCAAGAACCACTCAACCCCAAACCACGCACCTGTGTCAAGCACCACTGAAAAACAAGTGTTTGCTAACTATAAGACCCATTTTGAACTTGCTGTCAAAATGACCCCCCTCCGGGGGTCCTTGAATGGTCATGGATGTGCAGGATTGAGGAACAAAGGATTGTTATGGATTGTGATTTTTGTTCTGGAACGATAATTCCCCTACAGAAAAACCAGGAAGAAGAGATCAGGGGAAATTGTGACATCTCTTTGACCTAAAAAAAATACTATTTGTCAAACTTCACCTGTTTGATGGAACAACTGTTGGACTCATTGAATGTGTCTCTTTTGACTTTGTAGGCACTCGTACTGTTGTGATTATCTGGGATATGCCTGGCACGCATGGCGTATTCCATAGATCAACTAGCAGTTGTCCCCAATCCCATTGTCTCATCCTATTGTAAGAAAACTTGTTTTCCCAGAGAAGGCTTGAGGACAACTCACTTCCTTATATGTCTCTCTGCCATATTCATGGATGAAATCTGATTACTGCCTCAATATATGGACTTTTCCGATCTTGTCAGCCCAAGGAGGAAGAAAGAGTATATCCACACAGGAATTATGACTGCAACACAGTTGTACCAGGAGCAAATATTCCACATGGTAACATTTACCAGCTGACTATCAAGGAAGACAAAGTGCTTCAAGTATATATAAAGGAATGTGGATCAATTCAACCTGTCCAGGTGTTTCACCCACTATTCTATATCCAAATTGGGTTGCAGCTTTTGTCCTTGCAAAGACAACAGAGAATTAAATGAAATAACTATTAGAAGCAGATATCCCGGTACACTGGTTTTGGCTCTTAACCAAATTAAAATATTGACTAAGGTATATCTGAGGGTGCGTACAAATGGCTACGCATATTCAAAGGATCTGAATGGAACACTGTTTTTCATACGTGGCACAGCCACTCTGAATACCTCGTGATAACATTAGAACTTTGTAATGCACAAGCAGCCTTTCAACGTTTTATAAATTTCTTCGTAAAGAAAGTCTTGTACACATGTGATCATCTATTTGGATGGTATTTTAGTATTTTCTGAAATGGTACTGGAACGCAGACAACATAAAGAAAGGAGATCTGGCCAAGCGGATAGAGCTGCTGACTTTAGAGCTGTGGAACCAAGTACGAATCCTAGCTTTGGCTCAACATCATGTGATTCCGGGCAAATCACTTAATCTCCCTGTGCCTTTACAGAATGTTTAACGTAATCTAGTTTGTTTGTAAAGCACTCTAATGCCGTCATACACTGTATAAAATTGCAAAACAAAACAATGTTTTATGTAATCTAGTTCTATTGTAAACCACTCTAATGCTGGAGGGCCATGGTCACACTGTATACAATTGCAAAAGAAAAAAATGCAAAATAAGTTCTAATAAGGTTTTGTTTTCACTCTTTAGATGTCAAACTAGGAAAGGGCAATTTTGAAACATACAGCATCATATTGTTGGGATTTCAGTTTCTTCTTCATGAGTGCGGAAGGATTGAGGAAAAATTTCAGTTGGTATCAAATGGCACAATCTTCTTTGATAAAAGAAATCTAGAAGTTCCTAGGCTTTTGCAAACTTTTACTTACATTTAATTGACACTCCTCACCTGTAGCCAGGAAGAATATCTTCTGCCTGGAGACAAAGAAGTGAAAAAACATGGTATGAATCTAGAGCAACGTCTTCAAATCCATCATAACCAACCCAATCCTTCTTATAAAAGAGTTGAATATGTGCCACTGAAAAGAACACTGCATCACAGTGCGGTAAGAGTCCACCAACCAGCTACCTCTCAAATCACCTGTTGACTCTACTTGTTGACCACATACAAACTGTATTCTTGCCTTTGACCCTGTACTGCCTTCAGCTGTCTTTTTGGTTAGAGTCACAATATACATATACCACATGCATGCAAGCACACATAGGCCATGCCCAGCTGTGAAGACCAATATACCTCATTTGAGAAGACTGGCTGGACTTCCCATTTTAGCTTCCCCAAGCGTCACCAAAATGTGACACAGCTGGCAGGCACCCATGATGGGAAGCTGGTTCTTTTCTTTGGTGGAAACCCTGCTGATTAGTGGAGAATTATATGTGTCCAAGGAGAGTGGAGGCCACATTTCCAGTGACACCATGCCCAGAGTGAGACATAAGCTGACACCACAGTTCATTGGATAAATGGGCTGCTTACATACAATCAAAGGTGTTGCCTCGAAAAGCTTTCTTCTTCTGAGTGAGGTACACTTTTTCCACATGCAAAATGTCATCATCTCGATAACCGGATTCAGCCATATCAAGCCAGTACCAGGGATAATCTGGTTATGTGACCCATTGCTTTCATGTTGCCAGAGGTTAGTCACTTCCTGTGCATTTAGGGTGCTTGGGTGCCCCTTCTCTAGTTATACCACATAACTGTTCTTTTTACTTGCCTTGCACCTGCACGGCCGAAGGTAGCTGGCCTGCATGTACACCATGACACATTTTGTGGGACACACTGTATGCCCTGATTTAAATATCGTATGAGCTTTCTGTCACACCAGTACATGGTAGAGCATCATCAAGGTGGAAATTAGAGAGAACCCAGGACGTACAAGTACAAATTATTACTCACCTGTTGTGATTTTGCATAGCTTTATAGCCCGCTGTAACGGGCAATACCGGCCATTAAAGGCCTGCTCCAGCGTTTAAAGGCCTGAGCCTTTGACTCAGGCCTTTAACAATGGAGCGGGACTTTAATGGCCGGTATAGCCCAGCTACGGCAGGCTATAAGGCTATTAAAACATTCTGCCACTAGAGGGCAGAATGTTCTAACAAATAAAACAAAGGTCTCTCAGAGCCTGACTGGGTTTAAATGCCCCCTGGCTCCGAGAGGCCTTTGTAAAAACAACATTGGAATGTTGCTTTTATCGCCCTGTAGAAGCTCAGAGCACTCCATTGTATTCAATGGAGGGCTCCACATTACAATGTTCTAATGTGCTTTTAATCCTGTGCCTCATCCCTTCATAATGAACTTTCATACCCCCCCAATCTCTCCATGTTAACTAAGTGAGACCTGAGATGGAGGGCGGCCAGTGAGTTGGTCAGGCGCGCATGGGAGGACTGCACATGCATACTTGGTCTAAAACAGTTCTGATTCTGATTCAGCAATTATGAATGGAATTAATCCAGATCAGACAGTTATATGTGTTATTACATTGTTGCCTTGCTTATTGTTACTTTGCTAATAAATATATCCCATCATTTCACATACCTTTTTAAATCTCTGGCCGCTTCGTCCACCTTTACATTGGGTCTGGGCAACATTTAAATAGCACCATCGTTGTTTCGTATTCCTGACATTATGTTGCGTCGTTAGTTATACAACTGTTTGCTGCAAAATTATAGTGCCGGAACAATACGAACAATAAGAACCTGTGCAACTGTTCTTTGCTTGAGTTGTGTTTTTTTTTGTGCGTAAAATGTGTTCTTATGTTAAACATTGAAGGGGGCACACATTTCACTCTAAAATATAGCACTAAATGGTGGATTTTCATTTAGCTAAATTTTGTATAATTTTCGTGAAATTTCCCTTAGTTATGGGAGAGCAGATTACGTAGATTTCGCACACCCCCTGCTTTTAAATGACCTCATCCAAGTAGGTTTTTATGCTCTATTATTTCATATGTATTCATCTGGGTATGTACCTTGGTTTGTCAAATTTATTTATGAAAACACATTTAAAATATTAACAATAACAGTTAGTTGAAGCATAATGAAACCTAGAAATACCGTCTTCAGTTGTTTTCTGCTGTTATTTAAATTGTTTTTTTTCTCCAGAAAACTGAATGAGGAAAAAGAGGAGCTGAAGAAAGAGCTAGCCAAACTTCAATTACAGATTAAACACTTTACAAACGGTACATATAACTTGACTTTAAATAAAATCATAAATGTCTGGATCATCCATGTGAATAGCCTGCGTGCAGACATGTAAATGGCATGTAAATGAGGTATTGGCCGTGCTAGTGTCTTATAGCCCAGTACAGCAGAGTGGAGTGACATGGTGTAGAGTGGTGTACAGTGAAGTAGAGTGGTGTCGAGTGGACTGGACTGGCGTGGAGTAGAGTGGCGTTAGGTGCAGTAGCGTAGAGTGGATTGGCACAGACTGCAGTGTGGTAGGCCAGAGTGGAGTGAGTGGCATGGTGTTGAGTGTCATGGAGTGAAGTGGAGTGGAGTAGAGTAGCTTGGGGTAGAGTAAAGTGGCATTGTGTGGGGTGGAGGAGGAAAGAGTGGCGCTGCGATGAGTGGCATACAGTGGTGTGGAGTGGCATAAACTGGAGTGGAGTAGCATAGAGTGGAGTGGCATAGAGTGGCGTGGCTTATAATATAGTGGATTGGCATAGAATGTAGTGGCATAGAGTGCAGTGGCGTAAAGTAGAGTGGTGCAGAGTGCAGGGAGGTAGAGTGGTGAAGTGGGTATAGTGCACAGGGGTAGAGTGCAGTAGAGGGCAGTGACGTAGAGTGGTCTCCAGTGCAGTGGCCTAGAGTAATATGGTGTAGAATATAGGTTTGTAGAATGCAGTGGCATAAAATACAGTACAGAATAGAGTTCAGTGGTGTTGAGTAGAGCGGCGCAGTGGCATACAGTGGTGCAAAGAAGAGTAGAGTGGCGTAGACCACAGTGTCGTAGAGTACTGGGTAGGGGTAGTCAAAGGGAAAAGAATCAACCTGAAGGGGTACAGGTGGGAGAGAATGGAGTATACATGGATGAGAATATGGGAGACAGACTAAAAACACAAGCACTCATAAGGAGTGCTTGAACATGAAGAAAAAAGTAGCCCCAAAAACAGAAGCAGTGGATGGATCAAGTACTTGGTCCATGCTCCTGAGAAGAGCCAAATTCAATAAGAAGATATGATGCCCGCACGTCTTGCACATTTAAAAACGATTTTTAAAAGGTATGTATCATTCACATTCTGAGGTACATGTACATATATTAATGACTCTTTGACTGTTCTTTTCTGCTAGTTCAACAATTTTTTAATATTCGGGATATATTCAAAGAAAATATTTTAAATCTAAGGATTTTAATTAGGAAACAAGATAGTGTTCATTTTACTAACCTCAGAATGTTGAGAGGCGTTGACAAACCCAAGAATATTTGAAGTAAAACCGTACTGGCTGCCCTCATAGGCTATTCTCACAATATGTAAAATCACAAAATATATGTTTTTACTGTGTTTGATCCAACCCTTGGTCGTTTTTCTCCTCTGTAAGAAAGAGCACAATATTCTTGTCATGCCAGGTTAAAAACATCAGACATGTATGTATGTATTTATTGCTTGTTAAGCGCAACTGCCACCCAAAGGGTATCCTGGCGCTGAGACCACATCATTCCTGCAGATAGATCATCTTACATTACTCTGGGAAACAGAAAGGTCTTAAGATCCTTTTTAAAAGAAGTAAGGTCTTGTTTGCTCCTCAGTGTCAGTGGGAGGGTGTTCCAAAGAGTAGCGGCTGTAAAGCTATAAGCACGGCCACCCATCCTCACTCTATTGATGCTAGGGATCGTCACTAAACACGCGGAGGAGGATCTCAGAAGTCTGGCAGCATGATACCAGGAAAAAAGATTTTGGAGCGTATCGGTCCCTGTCCATGCAGAGCCTTAAAAACGAGGCATAAAGCTTTAAAGGCAATCTTCTGTTGGACAGGTAACCAATGAAGATCAGCCAATGCAGCAGAAGAGGAAGCGGAGCGAGGGCGGGATAAAGCCAGTTTGGCCGCCATATTTTGGATCCTCTGCAGCTTTAGGATCAGAGTTTTGGGGGCTCCCAAAAGTAGTGCGTTGCAGTAGTCTATTCGGCTAAGAATAGAACTGCGCACTACCTCTTCCCTACCCTCTATAGGAAGGAGCGGTAAGATCTTACGTAGGGCGCGGAGCAAGCCCATACATGTCGCCGTGGTCCTATTCACAGAGGCATCAAGCTGCAGGTTAGGTTCAAACAGAACTCCTAGATTACGGGCCGATTCGGCAGCCTCTACCGTACCTAAGATGGATGTAGGCCAGAAATCGTCCGGAAGCGGACGAGGGGTGCGATTTAGGGAGCAGTGAAGAATCTCTGTTTTGGATCCATTGAATTGAAGCGAGTTAACTCGCAACCACTCTGCTGTTGCCGACATACAGCAGTGGAAAGTGTCCCTCGATACTGCCTTTGTGCCCTCAAATGAAAAAATCAGTTGAGTGTCATCGGCATAATTGATGACAGATATGCCGAATGACTTTATCAGGTCTATCAGGGGCCGAAGATAAAGATTGAAAAGGATCGGACTGATCGCTGACCCCTGAGGGACACCCTGATTCACTTGTCGTATGGCAGATCGAAAAGGAGGTAACGCCACTGCCTGCTGTCTGTTACTGAGGTATGATGTTAACCATCTCTAGGCCAAACCAGTTACTCCTATGCCCTGGAGACGGCTCAATAGTACTGCATGGTCCACCGTGTCGAACGCGGCCGACATGTCAAGCAGCACTAAAAATGCTGACTTGCCCATGTCGACACGCGCTCGTAGATCGTCCAACACTGTGACCAATGCAGCCTCAGTGCCGTGAGCCGGCCTAAAGCCGAATTGTGATGTATCCAGGCAGGAGTTATTTTCCAGAAAGCTGGATAATGCTCTCGTGATCCATTTCTCTACAATTTATATTGTAAATGGTAAAAGTGAGATGGGCCTATAGTTGGCCGGGCTTGAAGGGTCCAAAGAAACCTTCTTCAGCAATGGTGTAACTATCGCCAACTTCCAGCTATCTGTGACTACTGCTGTGCTCAATGACTGGCAACCAAACTGGCAATGTCCCATTACTGCTTTATGACCAAGATATACATATCTATGGCCACACGCCGAATAACTTGTCAGCTGCCGTAGTTACTTTCCAAGTCATCCTTCTATCTGTGCAAGACATTAAGGAAAAAGGTTCCAAAAATATATCAACTTTTCCTGTATATGTTGACTGGGGCATCAAACACTGGATCACCCCGAACCTATACAAAGTTCTTGTTGCAGTAATAATATAGATAAACAGATTTGTTTAAATGAACAAGACTAGACCTACTTTAGAGATTAGCATAGTGGGAGCTTTATGATAATTTGGCGGAGCTCCCACCCGGCCGAACTCATGCTTTCCCTTCCTCATTTATAGTAGGAGGAACTACTGGGTTTCTGAAGGCAGAGCTTAACTGGCTCCTGTGTTGGAAATCCTTGACCTGGCAGTCGGTCCACCATTGCACCGCCTTGTCACAGTGGCTGTTTTCTCTCGCTATTTAAGTAGGGGGCATCTGTGACTGTCATTTAGAACTTGCTGGTTTTGAGCAGGCAAACCGCTCAGTGGCCCTAACATGCAGGAGAGAAACAGCCTGTGTATCAGGAACACTGCATTTTTCTTTTTTTTAAACAATCTTCCATGATAGCAGGCTATTTCAGAAAAACAACAAGCATTAGCATAGCCAATAGGTTTTACCTTTGGGACCTTTTGTGTTCAGGCAGAACTTTTGGCTATGTTGTAGAGCATTGTGGCTGCTGTGCATCATGTTGAAAAGTTATAATAAAAAGTGTTAAGCATTTTTTTTATCGTTATACAAACCAAGTCGACATTATATACAACTGAACAACCTGCTTAAAAAAAGGATTTAACATAAAAAATGTCTTCTAGTTGTTTTGTACTTGCACTGGTGGCAACTTCTTCTGGCATGTTCTTATGCTGGTTTGTTATAATTATTTTTGTTAAGGGGGAGCTGGACATAAATAACGGGTGAGTGGAGGTTGGAAAACAGTAATTTAATTAGAACATGAGCAGCGGACTGACACTAGGGGAGAATCAACAAATGCCAGATTCCGAGGGCAGACTGACGTGATGTTTAGGTGATGCTTAGGTGGTGCGCTGATGCAAATCGTGGTGGTGAATGATGTTTGGTGCTCAGGTGGTGCCCCTATATGGTGTGGAATGGAGGTACGTTGTGGATTGTGTAGTTGAAATATGTTGTTTGGTGTGTAATTATGTGGTGTGTATTGAAAATGTGTGGAGTTGAATTGTGTGGCCTGGAACTGTGGTGTTGAGTGAAATTATGCTTAGTGAAATTGTTTCATGGTGTGGAGTGCATTTATGTTGATTGGTGGTTTGTGACGTGTATTTATTTTGCATTGAGTACAGTGCAATTATATGGTGTGTTATTATGTGGCACTGAGTGGTATTTGTGGAATGTAAATAATGTGGCGTGCAATTATGTAGTACTGAGTAGTATGTGGAGTGTATTTATATTGCATTGAATACAGTGTAATTATGTGACGTGTAGTTATGTGGCACTGAGTGGTATGATATGGAGTGTCTTTATGTTGCAGTGAGTGGAATGTAATTATGTGGAGTGTAATGATGTGGCACTGAGTGGTATTATGTGGAGTGTATTTATGTTGCATTGAGTAGAGTGTAATCATGTGGCGTGTAATTATGTGGCACTGGGTGGTATTATGTGGAGTGTATTTATGTTACATTGAGTAGAGTGTAATCGTGTGGCATGTAATTATGTGGCACTGAGTTGTATTATGTGGAGTGTATTTATGTTGCCGTGAGTGGAATGTAATTATGTGGTGTGTAATTATGTGGTACTGAGTTCTATGTGGAGTGCATTTATGTTGCATTAGTTATAGTGTAATTATGTGGCATGTAACTATGTTGCACTGAGTGGTATTTTGTGGAGTGTATTTAGGTTGCATTGAGTAGAGCATGGGTACTCACAAACTTTCTGTCGGGGGCCAAAATTACAGTGTGGCTTATGGCCGAGGGCCGCACAAGTAGGGGCGGGGTGAGGGTCAGTGTGGGGCGGAGCTAGAGTAAAATGCTATATTTCAAAAGCAGATGTAACTAAAAAGAGCACATTTTAACAATACATTCTTATTAGCAGACAATAGCAATCTAAAGAGGCATTGCATAGCTTCATACACACTTTGACCCCAATTCCATCAGTCTCTCTCAGTCATTGTCTCTCTCTCTGTCAGTGCCTCTCTCTCTGTCAGTGTCTCTCTCACTCAGCCATCCTCTCTCACTCAGCCAGCCTCTCTCGCTCTCTCTGTCAGTCTCTCTCGCTCTCTGTCAGTTTCTCTCTCTCTCTGTCAGTCAGTCTCTCTCTCTCTCTGTCAGTCAGTCTCTCTCTGTCAGTCAGTCGCTCTGTCAGTCAGTCGCTCTGTCAGTCAGTCGCTCTGTCAGTCAGTCTCTCTGTCTGTCCGTCTCTCTCTCTCTTTCAGTCTCTCTGTCAGTCTCTCTCTCTGTCAGTCAGTCGCTAGTCAGTCAATCGCTCTGTCAGTCAGTCGCTCTGTCAGTCTCTCTCGATCTGTCAGTCTCTCTCTCTGTCAGTCAGTCTTACTCCCTCAGTCAGTCTCTGTCTCAGCCAGTCTCTCCCTCTCAGTCAGACTCTCTCTGTCAGTCTCTCTCATAGTCAGTCAGTCTCTCTCTCTCTTTAAATAGCAGTATTTCTTTACTATTAACAGACACGCAACAGAATCAAAAAATAGATTTTTAGATCGAACTACGGTGATATATACACATAGCTGACATGGATTGCCTGGTTACAGGGCTTTTAGTGGGATGAAAAACCTGGGGGTTCTCTCAAAGGGCCAAGACAGCTAAAATTAAGGGGTTGGCTTAAAAACATGTAAACACAAATCTTTGTTTATCATACTGGTATGTTGCTGTTTGTCATTGGATTCAGATATATGAGATACAACCAGTAACATAATACCTGCAACAATTCAGGACTATTGGCTTTGCCAATAGTTTTAAGTTGCATGAGATAAATAAGCAACAACTATGGCTTTGTTGTACATAAATTATAATATTGAAAATGTGTCAGTTCTGAAAAGATGACTGTGAAAGAAGTAAAACCAGTCTATTTGAAATTACATCGAAATCTTTGAGCAATTATGCTGCTACTGAGATGAGATTTTTTTGTTCACCTGGAGGGCGAAAATGGAGACCCCGGTACTTAGTTGCATAAGCAACAACTATGGCTTTGTTGTATATAATATATAAAATTGAAAATTGCGAAAATGGAGACCCTTATAGTTAGTTGCATAAGATTAATAAGCAACATTGAAAATGCTTCCGTTTTGAAATGATGAAACTGTGAAAGAACTTAAACGAGCCTATTTGAAATTACCTCAAAGGCTTTGAGCTGCTGTTGAGTTGAGATTTATTTAAGGGCGAAAATGGAGACCTAAGAGGGTTTTAGTTGCGTAAGATAAATAATCAAAAACGATGGCTTTGTTGTATATAGTATTGAAAATGCTTCAGGTCTGAAATGATGAGACTGAAAAAAGGAAAGAAAACATGTCGATTTGAACTGGCAAAGACTTTCTGAGCAGTAGTGCTGCTGCCGAGTTATTATATATTTTTTTGCCACCCTGAAGGCAAAAATGGAGCCCCCATAGGCAGCTACCAGCTTTGAAGCACTTGGCCCACTAAAAGCCCTGCCTGTTAACTCCGGGAGAACAAACTTGAATGAAAAATAATTTGAGCTGATGATTAAATCACAATTGCTCACAACAGCTCCATCTATTGTTGCATTCACTTAATATGCAAAATCACTCGCAATAAAAAAGGGCAGATAAAGAAAGGCAGCAACTTGCGTGCCTTCTTCTGGCATCTTCACCTGCCGTGACCCAAGCCTATGACCTCCAGTGGCAGATGAGGCCGGGGGCCGCAGGTGAGCATGCGAGACACTACTTGTCTGCGCATGCCCCTTTGACCCCTTTCTCGGCAAATGCGGCCCCCGAAGAATCACAACAGCAGCAATGGCGCTGGGTTCTGACCCTGACTGCTGTTGTTTTCCATGGGGGCCGCAAGGGAAGGTCTGGTGGGCCGCAATTGGCCCGCGTGCCGTACTATGAGTACCGCCGGAGTAGAGTGTAATGTGGCACAGTGGTATTATGTGGCACAGTGGTATTATGTGGAGTGTATTTATGTTGCATTGACTAGTGTGTGATTATGTGGCAAGTAATTATGTGATACTGAGTTGTATGTGGGGTGTCTATGTTGTACTGAGTAGATTGTAATTATCTTGCGTGTAACTATGTCACACTGAGTGGTAATATGTGGAGTGTATTTATGTTGCATTGGGTAGAGTGTAATTACGTGGTGTGTAATTATGTGGTACTGAGTGGTATTATGTGCTTATGCCCTTATGAATAATGGCACCCCTTACAGCAAACAGACATTTTGGTCAGGAAGAGAAGGCAATAGACTAGAGGCCCATACCAGCTACACATGCTCATGAAAGCGCTGGTGTAACATTCAAACCTATACACACGGGTACATCGAGGTATGTAACCGATTTGATAAAACTGCCCAGCCATCAGCTCCAAAATTTGATGCAGCAAGGACTCCTTTGTTATTGAACATGCGAAATTCAAGAATTTCGAAACTGGCCTATCTCAAAAACCAATACGAACTCCTCTCGCACAAACTGAAAGTCCCTTCCAAACCAATGAAGAACGGCAACAAGCATTCTCATTGCGGAAAAAACCAAGAAGCTATCTATTTTCTATGATCCTAAAACAAGACTTCTGCAGTTATGTTACAATCAAGGGCTTTATTTAGATTGGACCTCCTCTTTCATAACCTTGTTGTTAGCTACAAACAAAGATGGCGGAACATTGAGAAAGTTAGGTAGCTGGCTTGCCTTTGGAGCTATCGAGCACACAGTGTATGGTTCACTACAGTGGGTACTAGTGACTGGGCATGCTAGTGTGGGGACCCTCTCTACTAGGCTTACATAACGTCTACTTGTAAAGCACACTTTCACTCAAAGGTCATCATTTTAATCAGCTCTTTAAGCAAAGCATCCTTGGTGCTTGCTGCATTCGTGTTGAAATAACAGGCCCCTATCGTGGACACGGGTCCTGCATTAACGTCTAAATGCGCGGCCCTGTACATGGCGCCGTGAAACATTAGTGTTGAAATTATTCCACCATGTGTGTGCCCGTGCACCATCCATGTTGAAATATTTACTTGTTACACGCGGGCCCAGTGTAGAATCCCTGTCTTTAGCCATCCTCGTTTTCAGAAGCTTGCCTTTACTAGAGATTGCTTCACCACAAAAAAAGCCTTCAAAGAGCCCCAAACAGAACAAGTCACCAACATACGAGCTGTGTGGTGCGCGGGCGCACTCGTGTGACATCTGACAGATAACAGATGGCACACTGTGCGCCCCGACTCATAACTGCAAACCGTAGGCCTGGGCGGATACATTTCTTGGGAAAGGCGGGACATGCACCCGCCTTTGCCCAATTGCGTGCAGTCTTTGCAGGCAATGCCCAATAGGAAAAATAGAAAAATAACACATGCATGAGCGTGAGAAAAGTACTGAGTAAAGCTTGAAGCCCTTACAAAAAGTCTTGCAGAGCAGCGCATGCGCGCTGGCTCAGTCGAGACTTAAAAAGGAATGATGAACAGGTCCATAAAATATGGCACCTGCTCAACATTATGCTCTCATTTCAGGCAATCTCCCACACCAGCAGATGCCCTCAAGGCAATAAGATCTATGCCAGTAAATCCAGAATGTCTAATTATTGTGGGAGGTCCTCCATCAGGAGAGCAGTGGCCATGGCCTCTGTCGACTGGTGTGTTTAAAATTAGACCCTTGAATGAATGCATGAATAAAGAGCCATTTATAAAGCGTACTGCTTTTTTGGAAAGGAGCACCAGTGCTCTAACCTGAAGGCTAGTAGATTATAAACTGGCTCGAATTCCCTCAACAGATGGGTTTTCAGTCCAGATTTTAAAGTCTTCTTCAAATCAAGGTCTTGCGGAGCTTTTGGCAGAGAGTTCCATAATTTTGCTGCCAGACATGAGAAAGCTCGTCCACCGGATCTTTTCTTATGGATCTGTGGGATGCAGACCACTTTATTGGAGGAGCAAATTGCTCTACCTGGAGCATACGTCCTGAATCTTCCCTGAGTATAATGATCCTTTTTGGTGAAATGCTCTGAAGATTAGCTTAGCCTTGCATTTGATCCATTGATTGGAAGCCAATGCAGCTGCTAAAGGTTCGACCTAGAAGATTATCTTTTTGGGCAGTTCAAAATCAGGCGAGCTTCTGTGTATTGAACCAGCTGTAGCTCATTCAGGAGCCCCACCAGGAGTCCCAAGTACAGCACATTTGCATAGTCCAAGTTAATAGTCACCATGGCATGCACCACCCTTTTCCGCATGTGCCCAGTAAGGAAGTTCAATGTCTTTGTTAGCGATTTCAGCAATGTGAAACAAGTGGCTATGGAAGCCCTTATTCGAGAATTAAAGGAAAGATCATTGTCAATTTGCTGAACTAATAGTAACAGCTGGGTATCTTCTAAATAAGATACGAGGTTGAAGCCCCATTGTTCAACAGCCTTCCCCAGTGGTGCCATATAATGATTAAATAAAGTATTTAATAAAGTATGGAGACCTGAGGACCCCAATATCTCAGTTCCTTAAAACTGGAAGTAAAAGGTGTAAGGTAGACTGCTTGCTCCCTCTCTGATAAGAAAGACTTTAGCCAGCAATTTGCTGTGCTGGTTATCCTGACCTCCATCTGTCGCTGTAATAGAGTATCTTGAGAGACCGTATCAAAAGCAGCAGAGAGATCCAGGAGGATGAACACTACTTTTTCCCTAGCGTCTAAGTTAGTTTTGACAAACTCAGCCAATTGTAGAAGGGCAACCTCAACGCCGAAGGCTTGCCGAAAACCTGACTGAGTGTAGGGCCGAGTTTTGCTCTGTTCTATGAATTTGGATGTCTGCTTTTTGACCAGCTGCTCCAATATTTTCCCCAGTGCTGGGAGAAGGGATATTGGTCTATAGATACTCAGACAGCCCAGATTTGCATTGGTCTTTTTTTATTAGTGGGAGCACTAATGCTTTTTTCCAAATCACTGGGAAGATTCCTTATTTCAAGGATCTATACAACAGTTGATTTATCTGTTTGTTTAGGCAAGATGCTACAAATTTAAGAATTCTTGGGGGTAAGGTTCTAACGAAGGTCTGAAATGGCCGATAAAGTGGATGCTTCTGAATCTGTGAGGGGATCTCACCGAAAACTGTTAATTACTCTCTCTGCTTTCAGTGTCTCTCTATTTAACAGGTAGCAGGTAGGGGACAGAAGCAGCACTCTCTAAAATCAGATTAAAATAAATGTTAGCATATTTATCTTGGAAGTAATTAGAGAGGTTGACGCATAGAACTTGCGAGGCAGTCACATTTGTTTATCTCCATCTGTGGAGAGCAACAACTTGGCTATTTCAAATATTGTTAGAGTGTTATATCCTGCATTATTGATTTGCTTAGCAAAGGTGTCCCGTTGTGCTTTCTTGATCTTTTTTCGAAAAGCACTTAGAGCCGATTTGTAAATTAGCTTGTCTCTAGGCTCACACCTCGGTCTCCATTTTCTTTCGAAATGTTTGCACTGGCATGTTTCGTCTTGTAGAAGTGGCGAGAACCATGTCGCAGAGGGGGATTTCCGTTTCAGCATATTCCTTTTTATAGGTGCCTGTTCATCTAATGCCTGTGTAAGGAAGACATTGAGTGCCTTATCTGCATCGTCCAGGTTGGACCCCAAAGAGATATCAATTTTTTTTAGAGAGTTAGTTAAAATGGTTTCAGAAATGTTATGCCGTGCTTGCCATTCCATGACTGTTCTAGTTGCCGGTATAACTGGATCTGGCACGGTCCACGAAAATGGGCTAGGAAATGATATGACCATGTTACAGGGTAGAGGTTGGCGATTTGAAGCATAGTCAGATTGGAAAAAGTTAGATCAAGTGTGTGCCCCTTTTGGTGTGTGGACCACTGACTCTTAGCGAGAGGTTCAGGTCGGCCATTGCTTTCCTCAGCAGAGACAACCCTTTACAATTTGGGTCGTCCATATGGACATTAAACACCACCAGGACTGTAAAATTGGCATATTGTAAGTTTAGTGGTGCGACCACCGTTGCCAACAGCTTCCCAAATATGGTCAAGTAGTCAGGGAGGTGATATATTAGTGAGCCTGAAAAAAAAAAGTTGTCAGATAGCTTTAGAGAGCAGCAGAGACCCTCCGCCTTTCCCAGACCCACAAGTTTTTTTATTGTGCAGGCAAACTTAAAGTGATAAATAACTGCCACCATGATCAAGATGTGAGATGGAGTGACTTTCAGAGAAGGCAAGGAGAATGTCCGTTACCAATTAATTACTCAGCCAAGTCTGAGTGACAAACATTACATCCGAGTATTCTTCTTCCAACGAACCCCATGTCTTCATTTTATGTTTGGGGAGTGATCAGGCGTTAATTAGGCAGGTACTCAACAGGCAAGCCTTATGATGCCTCTACACCTTAGGTGCTGTATAAAGGTCAGATGTTGGTTGGGCAGCCAATTCGTTGGAGTGATGTTCAACAGGCATGTCTTACATGTTAGTGTTTCGTTATTTTCTCGCCCATTTAATGGGCTACTACAACATATGTCAGGCTACTTGGAGATAAGTTCCTCTCTGCTGAAACACTGATCCACCTTGTCTTGGGAGGAGGAAAAATGGGCACAATGGCTGGCCTGGGTGTGATCTGGTTGCAAACGGACTTGCATTGGAGAGCCTTGGAGGCCATTAAATGAGAGTGAGAGATGGGACAACTTTTACCCACATTTCAGCCAGCATGAGCAAAGAAGGATTTTAGCGTTTGGAATTGAACTAATAAATTGGAAGCACGCTAATTTCCTTACCCGAGCACCTTTAATGTTTTCGAATGCGTGCTCGGTATGTGAAATACGACCTGCGGTTCAACTCCGAGTCACGTGGGCAAATTTGAAAACTAGAGAGACTTTTACCGTAACCAAGGCTCGGCAGAGCTGAAATGCTTTGGGATTGAGAGCCTCCTGCCTGCATATTGTAGAGTCGCCGCTCTAGTTGTTCACACTACGTGATGACGTGGCGTGAACGGCGGCCATCTTGGAATTGCGCGTTCTCGAGCGCGATCAGTCGGGCGCCGGAGCTGTGTGCTGACAACACGCTCGGCCCTCTGTGTGCCTATTAATTCAATAAATAACACTTCTACCACCCACAAAGGTCTCTGTCCTCTATATATAAAGCACATCTTTACAATGGCGACGAGGTGAATGAGAAAACAACAAGGACCCACAAGGAGAAGCTTTAAACGAACCCTGATCATCTCCCCACTGTACTACCACTGGTCAGAGAGGCCTACTCAGCAAGCTGCACCACTGGAAAGAGGGGAAGCACGCAGGGAAGCACACAGAGCGCGGCAGAAGCAGTTGCATCCAGTGCAAACAGATATTGGACGACGAACCGAGGTACAAGGGGCACTACTTATACTTGCCACGTGCTAGAAGGGCTGCAGGGCAGCACAGGAGCCACATCCTGCAGGAGCACCCAGCGTGATAGTAGCACTGGCGGATCCAGGAGCCATAGATAGTGGTGAAGAGGGAGACACCCAGCCCCGACCAGGCGAAGGAGAGGAGAACAGTGCGCCAGGCAGCTCCAAAACCCAGAGTGTTGAGCCAAAAAGGCGGGAAACCATGTGTGCTCAATCATCCTCGGCGACGACGCCGGTTCCATTCCTACCAAAAAGGGGAGAGCCCCTAATGAAGTGGGAGGACTGGAAGGAATACATCACAAATTACATTGAAGTCCTGAAGGATGAGAATGAAGAGGCCTTCACAAGCGTCGGGAAAAGAAGAATCTTACTACACAACTTGGGCCCAGAGGGAATCAGAGTGTTCAAGAACCTGGTACCCAAGCAGAGACAAACAGGTGACGATGATGTGTATGCGCACGCCCTAGAAGAGCTCGATGAACATTACCGACCGGCGATTTGTGTGTCGATAGACCGATACAATTTCCAATAGCGGAAGCAAGAACAGGGCGATTCTATCGATGAGTATGTAGCGGCAATAAAAAAGTTGGCGTTCACGTGTCAGTTTGGCGGACTCCATGATGATTTCATCAAAGACCAAATAGTGATGCATACGACGATGAAATCAGTACAGGACAAGCTATGGTCATGCAGTGATACCACGTTGAAAGAGGCGATTGCGATGGTGAAAAAGGCAGAGTTAGCACGAAGATGTGCGGACGCGGCGAAAAGAGAAATGGCGGCAAAGCCCATGGTCAACAGAATAGAGGACGAAGAGCCAAAAGGCGGGAGCAGGAACACGGGTTCGACCCACAAGGGACCCAACAAGTGGCAAGGAAAGCCGGGACAGCCAGGGAGGCAGATGAAAGGAAGTAAGACTTCATGCTACCGCTGCGGAAGCTGGGCCCATGAGGCGAATGACAAAAGGTGCCCAGCCTTCCGGGCTAAATGCATGCTCTGTGGATTGATGGGACATTACGAAAAAATTTGTCGGAGGAAAATGGCCCGCAACACAGTGAAATTCATTGACATGGACCAGGAAGATGGGGAAGGAAGAAGCCAAGTGGAAGAGGACTAAGTACTGTGCATCGAGGAACAAGTCTTGAGTGTAGGCACCAGGAGATCGAACAAACCCGTGCTGGACATGATGATAGGTGGCGTGATGATAAGGATCGTGGCAGACTCAGGTTCACCGTACACATTAGTACAAAGAACAGTGTGGACAGAGAAGTTCATGCCCCATCTAGGCCCGCACCTGGAACCACCGGATATCAGACCGGTCACGTACCTGGGAGACCGCATCCCCATAGCAGGTTATCGACCACTAACATTCAAATTCAGAGGACGCAGTGCAGAGTGCAAACTATATGTGACAGAGAAAGGCCCATCGGTATTGGGTTGGATGGACCAAGGAGACTTGGGCATCAAGCTGGACCCCGGCGGAGCAGTGCAGGTACTATTGACGGAACCTGAAACGTGGCCAGACATGGAGAAATGAAAAAGAGACTTCCCCAAAGTATTCGGCGGAAGAGTCGGGAAATTGGATGCTACACCAGTGTCACATAAAGTAAGGAATGTACCGATAGCCGTGAGGGAGGCGGTGCAGCAAGAGCTGCGCGACTTGGGAAAGAAATGGCATTATTGAACACATCACATGTGTGGAGTGGCTGGCCCCCCTGGTGGTGGTGATGAAACCAAACGGCAAGGTCCGGCTGTGGGTGGACCTGCGCAAACTTAACAAAAATATCGTAGTAGAGAAGTTCCCGCTGCTCCGTATTGAGGAAATGTTGCCGAAGCCCAAGGGAAAGAAATGGTACTTCACCATCGACGTGACGTTGGCGTACCACCAGATAGCGTTACACCCTGAGAGCAGGAGGCTGACATCGTTCATCACCCCCTTCGGATGTTACCAATTCTGCAGGATGCCCTTCGGTCTAGCACGGCAGCAGCGGTCTTTCAAAAGCTTATGCACCGTCTCTTCAAGGACATGGAAGGGGCCCAATACTTCCAAGATGACATTTTGGTCATGGGGGTGATCAACGGGACCATGACGCCAAGTTGGCCACTGTACTGAGGGTGCTGGAAGACAAGGGGCTGACTGCTGAGTGGGAGAAATGCCACCTAGGCATGGCATCCGTCACCTACCTGGGGCACGAAATTGGTGAACTAGGGATCACGCCGAAGAAGGAGAACGTGAAAGCAATATGCGACGCTCCGCCGCCTGCCAGCAAAGAGGTAGACCGGTCCTTCCTAGGCATGGCCAAGTACTATAGCAAATTCATACAACATTTTGCTTCCAAAACCCACCACATGCGGCAGTTGACAAGAGAAAAAACGACGTTTGCCTGGACGGAAGAAACTCAGAGGTAGTTTGAAGGCGACGAGAAAGATGTACCCAAGCCATACCCCTCCAAGGGTACGATCCACAGGGGCGGACAGTGGTAACAACAGATGCCAGTGACAAAGGATTCGGCACGGTCCTTATGCAAGACATAGGTGGAGGAACGATGGAGACCCTCAGTTTTGCGTCCAGCGCCCTGACAGACACTGAGAAGAAGTTCAGTGTTATTGAAAAAGAGATGCTGGTAGTGGTTTGGGCCATTTCGCTAGTTCCTATGGGGCACGAGATTCCAACTAAGAACAGACCACAAGCCATTGGTGCGAGTCCTCACGTCCAGTGGGCATGCGAGTGCCACCCAGAGAATAGCGAAAATGACTCTAAAAGTACTGGAGTTTCGTTATGATGTAGAATACATCCCGGGCAGCAGAAAAAAAGTTGCCGACTATTTAAGCAGGGCAGTAGCTATGGAGTTAGCGGAAGAAGAGAAGGAAGAAGGGGATGAAATGGTGGCATTGATGGAAGACCCGGAGAAGGTGATAAGCAACCAAGAATGGAAGGATGCATATCAGGCAGACAAGAGCCTCCAAGAGGTGAAAGGGTACATCACCGGAGGATGGCCGGAAAAGAAACACCTGAGTGGAGACATGAGGAAGTATTTCGAAGTGAGAGAGGAGCTCTCACTCGGCGACAAGGGAGTCTTTATGTACCGAGGGGACAAAGTAGTACCCCCAAAAGGACTCGTCCCTAGACTATTAGCAATACTACACGAAGGCCATTTAGGAATTGGAAAGACTAAACTGAGAGCCAAACAGGGTTACTGGTGGCCAGGCATGGACACGCAAACAGAACGACACGTAAGAGAGTGTAACCAATGTCAACAAGCTGATAAGACCATGACACCATTGAGGCCGTCCATAGGCAAATTCGACACACCGAGGAATCCATGGGAAGAACTCTCCATGGATATTTTGGGACCCATCCTAGACGAGCAAGGAACCCCGAAATATCTATGTGTCCTGGTGGACAAATACTCCAAGTGGCCAGAAGTACATGTCAACGAAGAAATGGACACGGACACCATACTAAAGTTCCTCACTGCCATTTTCCTCAGGGAAGGCATCCCCAAACCTATATTAAGTGACAACGGACCACAATTCACTTCAGACAAATGGCAAAAATACATGGAAAGGAACGGAGTTTGCTCCAAACACACGTCCATATACCATCCTGCAGGGAATGGACAAGTAGAACGATTCAATAGGGTCTTAATGGGCCCCATTCAAGCAGCCATCATGATGGGGAAGGATTGGGAAAAGGAACTGTTGCACATGATCTGGGCGTATCGCATCACCCCCACTGGGACGGGGTACAGTCCTTTCCAGATTCTTAGAAGAAGAGACCCTTTTACCAAGGACAATTTCATGTGGAAAGAGAAGAAGGTGACCAGCAAGTGGTCTCCGGCGGTAGTACAAGCAAATTTAGAAAGGGCCCAGAGAATATATTCGGAACACTACAATAAGAGAAGGAATGTAAAGGACACACAGTTGGAAGAAGGAGAATGGGTGAGAGTCAAACTAGCCAAACTTCAACGAAAAGGGGACAGTAAATACAGCAGACCTCTCCAAGTCAGAGAGGTTTTTGGCCGAGCAGCTAGGTTGAGTGATGGGAATGTGTGGTCCCAGGATCGCATGGCTCGATGTAACAAAATAGTACAATGGGCCCCAGAGGCGCGAGAACCAGAAGAAGTGGACCAGTGCACATCGGGGAATGATACAGACAATCAGGAAGGAGAAATGGAAAGCACAGAACCATGGTTGGAACAAGAAGGTGGAGAAACCCCACGTGCAAGCATGATAAGACGAGAAGGGAAAGAGCCAGTAGACAGGGAAAGATCGTTGGTCCATAAATGCAAAGAGGCGGAGTCCCTGACCCAGGGGGAAAAGGAAGCAACATCCACGCCTGTAAGGTGCACCAGAGGTGGGCGATTGGTGGTGAGACCCCCCAGATTCCGGGACTATGAGATGGGTGATGGGCTCTGAAACCACCACAGACTAGTTACGTGTTTGGACAAAAAAGGGGAGATATGTAGAGTTGCCGCTCTAGTTGTTGACGCTACGTGATGACGTGGCGTGAACGGTGGCCATCTTGGAATCGCGCGTTCTCGAGCGCGATCAGTCGGGCGCCAGAGCTGTGTGCTGACAACACGCTCGGCGCTCTTTTGCCTATTAATTCAATAAATAACGCTTTTTACCACCCACAAAGGTCTCCGTCCTCTATATATAAAGCACATCTTTACACATATCTTTACGTGATTAAAACTACTTTTTACCTTTGCAACCTGTGCCAGTGTACTTCTCGAGAAAACAAAGAAGAGACTGTTGTGAAACATTATCGGGAAGCTTCGTTCCCGTTACAGTGAGCTGCCCTGGTAAGGTCAGGGGCTCTTAGCGAAGCACTTTGTGGTGGAGACGGATTCATTGGAGCCTGGCCTGCTTTCCCCCTCGGAGAAAAAAACAGGATTGCCTAAGATGAAAATTGTTGTGTGGCGAGTAAGGGATGCAGAAGTAATGAATTTTCCTCATGCTGGTGGAAATGTGGGTAAAAGTTGTCTCACAGTGAAGTAGAAGCTGGAATTGCTTTGGGGCACTTGGAATTCATTGCACTGGAAACGTTAAATTATTAAAATAAAAGAAGGATTTTAGTGTTTGGAATTGAACTAACAAATTGGAAACACACTATTTTCCTTACCTGAGCGCCTTCATTGTTTTCCAATGCGTGCTGGGTATGCGAAATGTGACCTGCGGTACAGTCCCTTGATCTCGAGCAGCCCTCTCCTGCACATCCATCATAGTTACGTACATACGGCATCCCTCACAGTCCTCCATCCAAACCATGGTAATGTCTCCATTTGCCCCACACTTTACGGAATTTCTTCGGACACCCTCTTGCCTTATACGTGACCCTCTCGGCCGCCATATATATGTCCATGCCCCTCCTCCATTCCCCTAACTGGGGTGTATCTGGCGCCCCCCATTTCCTGGCTATGTCCCCTTTTGCTACCACCAGTGCTAGAACTAAGAATATCAGTAGTGGACGAGCCAGGTCCACATCGTTGGACATCCCCAGGAGAATGAGCTTCGGGTCCAGTGGGATTTCTACCTCTAGCACCTCACCCTGTTCAGCGTTGACCTCGCCCCAGTAGGCCTGTACATGCGGGCACGACCACACTATATGTAAGAAATCTCCACTTTCAAGTCCACAGCGCAAGCAGCTAGGGTCAGATACTCTCCCCATCTTAAACAGCCGTACTCTGTCAAAGTACACCCTGTGTAGGATCTTAAATTGTATTAAACAGAGTTGCGACTTAATCGCTACCTCCCTAGGGTGCATCAGTACTACCCCCCAATCTACATCATCCATCTCCCCTACTTCTCTCTCCCAAACGGCCCGGAGGCCCTCCAGCCTTTTCGGCTTATTATTCATGATCGACTTATATGTCAGGGATACAACCTTTTCAGGGATCTTTTCCTGCAGCAAGCGGCCTTCCAGTGGAGCATATTCAGGGAGTGCCTCCTGTAGTGCCCTTTCCGCCCGCCATGCATTCCTAAATTGTATATATTTGAAAAACTGGGAGTGGTGTAGCCCACATTCTGCCTGTAGTGATTGAAATGATTTCAAATTCCCGCTCTTGACTACATCTCCTAGGGAGGAAATACCTATGTCGTCCCAACCCCGGAAGCCTCTCAACTTACTAAGTTCTTTCAGCCAAGAGCAGTCCCATATCGGGGTCTGTCTCGTAGGAGCCAAAACATGTTCAATCAATCAGGGGTTGGTAAAGCGCACTACTCACCCCGAGGGGGTCAAGGCGCTGGGGGGAGAGGGTTGAAGCGTAGCAGATCCGGATCAGTCAAAGAGCCAGGTCTTGAGGTACTTCCTGAACGTGTGCAAGGTCGGGGAGCGTCTGATGCTGACATGGAGTTTGTTCTAGGTCTTAGCCGCGATGGAGGAGAAAGCTCTCCCGCCGCTTCTGTGTTGGGATTGAGAACCCCCTGCCTGCATATCTTTACGTGATTAAAACTACTTTCTACTTCTACAGCCTGTGCCAGTGTACTTCTTGAGAAATCAAAGAAGAGACTGTTGTGATATGTATATATATATTCACAGAAAAAACCATAGGTTATAGTGGATATATAGTTAGGAATTTGCATTTACAAAACCTTGAAAATTCAATGAAAAAACCATTGGTTTTAGGCCATATATAGTTAGGGATTTGCATTTACAAAACCTTATTTTACTCGCATAAAACCATTGAAATTCCATATATAGTTAGATGCGCTAACTATATATCGCGCACCCGCAATCCACTGCTGATGATGTCACATATTACATCATTCATGACATGGTCAGTGACATCACTGATGACATCACTGATGACATCTCAAATGACATCACTGATGACATCACTGATGACAACACCCAGTGACTGTATGTTTCTGTAAAGTTAAAATATGTCTTACATATTGAAGAATGAGTGGATGTATAAGTGTCTGGATGAAGGATTTAGTAGGTGCATGACTGACTGTATGAGTGAGTGATTAAATGTGTCTCACTGAGTGCATGGGTTAGTGACTAAACTGTCTTAATTTGTGCATCATTATGTCTGTTTTTCTGTAAACTGTTGCATGTGTTGATAAGTAGCTATATGAGTAACTATATGGGTTATTGATTGGTTGCCCAAGTATTTGTATCGGAGACTGAGTGTGTGTGTGGGTGGCTGGGAGGTGTATGACTCTGTGCATAGATGTGTGAGCAGTTGATTCACTAGATGTATGGTTTCAAAAGTGCATGTGGAAACAGCTGTATGGGCGGTTGACTGTGTGCATGAGTGTATTGGTGAGTGAATGGATATCTCAGTGCTACATGTCAAAGTAAGTACATATGTAAAACACAGTACATGTGAGAGTTGACATATATAAATAACTGTGCATAAGAGCCAGTGAATGTGTGAGTGGCTGTATGGATCATTGTGAACTTGTATCAGGGATTGTATAAGAGAGTAAATATGTGTTAGTATATGTTTGAATAAGTAAAGTTTGTATAACTGTATAGTTGAGGAAATGGAGGTGTGATTGATTCTTTGCATGACTGACTAGGTGTGTGAGTAACTCCATGGATGAGTGACAGTCTGTGAGTGTCTGTTTACACTGATTGTATCTAAGGTTATATTAGAGTCTGAAGAGGTTCATCGTATTATCACATGAATGATATCATCAGTGATGTGATCAGTAATGTCAAATGAGATGTCATCAGTGATGTCATCAGTGATGTCATTTGAGATGTCATCAGTGATGTCATCAGTGATGTCACTGACCATGTCATGAATGATGTAATATGTGACATCATCAGCAGTGGATTGCGGGTGCGCGATATATAGTTAGCGCATCTAACTATATATGGAATTTCAATGGTTTTATGCGAGTAAAATAAGGTTTTGTAAATGCAAATCCCTAACTATATATGGCCTAAAACCAATGGTTTTTTCATTGAATTTTCAAGGTTTTGTAAATGCAAATTCCTAACTATATATCCACTATAACCTATGGTTTTTTCTGTGAATTTCATTGGTTTTTTAATAGCAAATATGAAAAGCTTTAAAATGTCAAGTACGTGATAGATAAAAACATTTTCGTATTTATGCACGCTGATGTGCTTTGAACGCTGCACCCCCCCCTCCCCTCTTTTGTCTTAGTAGTACTCTCTCTTTGCAGATAGTGAACGGTAGTTAACGCAGGCCTTTGCCCCCGTTGTAATCCGTCGTGCCTGCTTGTCTCTCCATTTGATTGATTGTTGTCCAAGCATTTACTGTTTTAGAATTGGTTCTCTTTGGATCATTCTCTATTTACAAACAAGCACAAAGTCGCAATACTCTGTTTAGTCTTTGCAGATAGTGAAAAATCGTGTAAAAAAATAAAAGTAATCGAGCAAAATCAGTAGGCCACTAATTGGATCTCTTTTTGACCTCGCTAAAATAGTAATATTAGGAACAACCCTTCATGAGAAATACGAAAATAGTGAGATGAACTGAGCTCCACACCATGAGGGCTGCAAGACAGCTCGGCTCCATCACCCATCCCGCACAAAATAACGACAAACCCTATGCAAATATTAAAAATATAGACAACACACCAGCAAAGAAACAGGGTAAAACATTTTATTAAAAAACTATTTACATAACGTTGGTTTATAAGATGATGTCAGTAGTGGACCGATGTGTGAATAGGTCGAAAGCAGCACAAGGCTCCAAGATCCGGATGGCAAGCTCCTGGATGTTGGGTGCCATAGTTCAGAGTTCTGAGTTTGAGCCTTTTTCAATGCCTGTGCTTTGTTGAATCAAAATGGCGGCTTGACACAAAGCTGACTCAAGCGTTGCTACTGATGCTGTGCAGACCAAAACTGGTTTTCAGTTTGTACATTTTTCTAGATTTTTCAATCCAAGTTTGGTTGACTTTGTAGAACGATGGCTTCAAATTTTCAACATACGGTGTGGTGGCGCTGACTGGGAGGGGGCGCTTCGCTCCTGCCCCCTCCCCAAGTAAGATTTTCATACGTGAAAGTACGTTAATGGTTTTGGTCCCTGAGTTGCTTCGATGTCACTGCCATTCTCAAATGGCATAAGTTCTGGATGTTGGGTGCCATAGTTAAGAGTTCTGAGCAGTGCTTGTAACACTGTCTGAAGCTTATTTCCACCTACTGCAGCTTCACTATTCTCAAAGTAAGTGAGTGTCGTTTGTGGACCTGACTGCATTAGAAAACAATGTGATATGTTACCTTCCTAAACAGCTTGACGGAGGCCCCTGAGGGGCGGAGTGATGGCCATGGACTCGGAGAAGACGCTTGGCTACGACACCCTCCCCAAGTCTTATAGCACTGGTGTAGCCTGAGATCGCCCCCGACATAGGCGGCCGGCTCCCGGGGTCCGGCGGAACTTTTTGCCTTTTGATGACTCTTCAATTCTGAACCTTGTCCCACAATCCGTTTGACCTGAAGACACGCTGTACTGGGGCGCCCCTTTACCGTTTCAGTTGCCATTCCGCCCGCTTTTGCTACACTGTGCCTCTTCCGCCATTCAGCTGTTTACCGCCCGCTCTTGCGACTACAGCGTCTCGCTCATCATGTAGTTGAGTTGCTCCCGCTCTTGCGGTGCAGCGATAGGCGGCTGCCACAGGACTCTCAAAATGGCGGCCGGCTCTTCGGTTTTGGGCCTGGTCCACTAAAATGGCCCTGGGACACCTTTGAACTCGGACGCTTCCCTGATAGGGCTTGGGTCCCATTCTCGAAAAGCGTCCCCTCAGCCGTGAAGATTCTACAAAAGTCTTGGGGGCCTCCGACTCCCGCAGGCTTCTGGTGGGGAGCGGCTGCCATGATTGCTCGTGGAATGGCCACGACGGAGCTACGAGATGGTAGTGGTCTCATGCTGACGCCAGCTTTAGTCTGAAACATCCAGAAACACTGTAGACTACCAATTCGATCAGTTCCGGTAGCGCCCCAACATGACCCGGAAGAGAAGAACTAGCCCTCCCCTCTTTGACTGATGGTTCTTGTTGCCTGTCCCCTCTGTTGTCATTTAACAGAACTTTTTGGACTGCTGAAAGGGGTTGTGTTCCGAACGCTAGTTGGTGGAGACATTTTGACTATATTCTTGACCTACGTTGTCGCGTAATGCGTTATATGACACGCCGCGTTAGCGCACCCGG
The DNA here is from genome assembly GCF_964263255.1 of Lissotriton vulgaris. Lineage (NCBI taxonomy): Eukaryota > Metazoa > Chordata > Amphibia > Caudata > Salamandridae > Lissotriton > Lissotriton vulgaris. Next base: position 279,164 of record NW_028245496.1, on the reverse strand, counting down.
AAGTGATCCGAGGCGCGGCGCGCAGCGCGTAACGTAAGCATAACAGGTCATGTGACTTGTTAATAAAACTTTTCATTGGTTCATTTTACTTTTGTTAATTTAATGATGAAAAGCTTGGTCATATGACCTAAAAATTACGCTTTTTATTGTTTTCGAACAATATTTTTTTTTCAAACATATGTTATAATATTCCAGGCTAATGTACTTTCCCGGAAAATTTACAACTGTCTTGCAAGTAAAATATATTCCTTTTTCGAGAAAAAGGGCGTTTCTTCCTTCCATGACGGAGCCGTTGAGTAAAAGAGATTCGGCCTGCTGTCTTAGTCGCCGATACGCCTGATTATCAGATTCTTATCGATCACTTTATGTTGCAGACATGAAAAACACAACTGCCCTTGACCATTTATCTTTACTGCGTTCCTACATATTATACCTTTTATCCGTCATGTAATTGGACTGCTTTATTTCACTTGCCTTTTACTGATTCGAAAACAGTGACTAAAAGTAAAAACTTTACCAATGTAAATACTACTACTGTGTTTTGTTTTAAAAACCTTTATTGTGAAAATGTCAGTATACAAATACGGGCCTATAACCACGTGGGCCGGCCACGGAGCAAACTGAAATCGTATATGATGAGGAGACATTTACACTGTAGAAGAACGTAACGAGCGGGCCATTAGGTTGCAAGAACAAAGGTGTCTAACAGTTGCGGAATCGGTGGATGTACATTTTGTAATTAAAATAAGACAGGGCCACTTACAATAACATTTTCTAGATATACATTTGCGGGCAAGGAGTTACGAGTCCCATTTATACCGGCGCCATTTTGGGCGAGGCCGGGCAGGTCCAAGATATAGTCAAAATGTCTCCACCAACCATCGGCCAGACCAGAACCCCTTTCGGCCCTTTATGCTACAAGATGGTGTCTTCCATTCAGAAAATATTGTTGGCAGCATTTTGAAAGGAAACAGAAACAGCCGTTCTCCTAGTGAGTTTCACATTGTTACATTTAGGAAGAATGTTGAAGAGTAGTATGTGGAAAATCTGAAGCCATTTTTATACAAACTCTCAATCAGACTTGGATGGAAAAAAAATCCTGAAGAATGTACAAACTGAAAACCAATTTTTGTCTGTATAGCATCAACAGTAACGCTTGAGTCAGCTTTGTGTCAAGCCGCCATTTTCATTCAATCAATAGCGTCCCCTTGCACACATTCAGGGACCTGGTCGTGTCTTCAGATGAAACGGATTGTAGGAAAAGAAGCAGAAAGGAAAAGGAAAAAAGTTAAGCCGGACCTCGGGAGCCGGCCGCCTATGTCATGTGCGACCTTTGGCCACACCAGGGCAATAGTAAAGCTGCAGCAGGTGCAAATAAGCTTCAGACAGTCTTACAAGCACTGCTCAGAACTCTCAACTGAGGCACTCAACATCCAGGACTTGCCATTCGGATCTTGGCGCCTTGTGCTGGTTCCGACCTATTCACACATCGGTCCACTACTGACATCACCTCATAAGCCAACGGGGCACCCCACGCCGACTTTCGGCGCAGCATTGTAGGATGGCCACACCAGTGCGGCAACTTGCTGGACACAACATCGGGGCCATCCAGATCTCGGCGCGTTCGACTCACTGTACCGCAAGAGTGACCGCAACTCAGCTGGACACGCCGTCTTTCGGCGCAGCATTGTAGGATGGCCACACCAGTGCGGCAATTTGCTGGACACCACCTCGGTGCCATCCGGATCTCGGCGCGTTCGAGTCACTGTACCGCAACAGTGACCGCAACTCAGCTGGACACGCCGTCTTTCGGCGCAGCATTGTAGGATGGCCACACCAGTGCGGCAATTTGCTGGACACCACCTCGGTGCCATCCGGATCTCGGCGCGTTCGAGTCACTGTACCGCAACAGTGACCGCAACTCAGCTGGACACGCCGTCTTTCGGCGCAGCATTGTAGGATGGATTTACAAAAGGGGGTGGTGATGAACAGAGTGTCTGAATTGAGCAGACCACTCTTACCCAGTCCAAAGATCAGGGCTTGATCCATCACCGTTATTTATCTCACTGCCCCATCCCAGCTCAGAACCTGGCTATATGCAAATCAGTCTGTCCCTGGCCCAGTGCATCATGGGAACAGGGCAGACTAAACTACCAAGCCAATTCTTTACCAGAAAGGAGACAAGCTACCGGGGACCGGTTTCTGGCATTTCAGCCTCTTCGGCCCGGCTTGCTTGAATCCTGATGGAGCAGTGAGAAAGGGACTCATGTCTGAGTATACCCTGCCACACCTATAGTGGCCAAAATCGATTTACAAAAGGGGGTGGTGATGAACAGAGTGTCTGAATTGAGCAGACCACTCTTACCCAGTCCAAAGATCAGGGCTTGATCCATCACCGTTATTTATCTCACTGCCCCATCCCAGCTCAGAACCTGGCTATATGCAAATCAGTCTGTCCCTGGCCCAGTGCATCATGGGAACAGGGCAGACTAAACTACCAAGCCAATTCTTTACCAGAAAGTAGACAAGCTACCGGGGACCGGTTTCTGGCATTTCAGCCTCTTCGGCCCGGCTTGCTTGAATCCTGATGGAGCAGTGAGAAAGGGACTCATGTCTGAGTATACCCTGCCACACCTATAGTGGCCAAAATCGATTTACAAAAGGGGGTGGTGATGAACAGAGTGTCTGAATTGAGCAGACCACTCTTACCCAGTCCAAAGATCAGGGCTTGATCCATCACCGTTATTTATCTCACTGCCCCATCCCAGCTCAGAACCTGGCTATATGCAAATCAGTCTGTCCCTGGCCCAGTGCATCATGGGAACAGGGCAGACTAAACTACCAAGCCAATTCTTTACCAGAAAGGAGACAAGCTACCGGGGACCGGTTTCTGGCATTTCAGCCTCTTCGGCCCGGCTTGCTTGAATCCTGATGGAGCAGTGAGAAAGGGACTCATGTCTGAGTATACCCTGCCACACCTATAGTGGCCAAAATCGATTTACAAAAGGGGGTGGTGATGAACAGAGTGTCTGAATTGAGCAGACCACTCTTACCCAGTCCAAAGATCAGGGCTTGATCCATCACCGTTATTTATCTCACTGCCCCATCCCAGCTCAGAACCTGGCTATATGCAAATCAGTCTGTCCCTGGCCCAGTGCATCATGGGAACAGGGCAGACTAAACTACCAAGCCAATTCTTTACCAGAAAGGAGACAAGCTACCGGGGACCGGTTTCTGGCATTTCAGCCTCTTCGGCCCGGCTTGCTTGAATCCTGATGGAGCAGTGAGAAAGGGACTCATGTCTGAGTATACCCTGCCACACCTATAGTGGCCAAAATCGATTTACAAAAGGGGGTGGTGATGAACAGAGTGTCTGAATTGAGCAGACCACTCTTACCCAGTCCAAAGATCAGGGCTTGATCCATCACCGTTATTTATCTCACTGCCCCATCCCAGCTCAGAACCTGGCTATATGCAAATCAGTCTGTCCCTGGCCCAGAAACCGGTCCCCGGGAGCTTGTTTCCTTCCCAGTGTAAGAATTGGCTTCTGTAGTTTGGTTTGTCCTGTTCCCATCATGCACTGGGACAGGAACAGACTAATTTGCATACAGTCAGGTTCTGAAACTGGGATGGTGCAGTGAGCTAAAAAACGGTGTTGGATCTAGCCCTGATCTTTTGACTGGGTGAGAGCTTTCTGTTTAATTCAGAGACTCTGTCCCTCACCACCCCTTTTTGTAAATATTTTTGTCCACCCTAAGCGTGGAAGGGTATTCTCAGATGTGAGACCCTTGCTCATTGCACCATCAGGATTCAAGCAAACCGGGCCGAAGACGGCTGTAATGCCAGAAACCGGTCCCCGGGAGCTTGTTTCCTTCCCAGTGTAAGAATTGGCTTCTGTAGTTTGGTTTGTCCTGTTCCCATCATGCACTGGGACAGGAACAGACTAATTTGCATACAGTCAGGTTCTGAAAATGGGATGGTGCAGTGAGCTAAAAAACGGTGTTGGATCTAGCCCTGATCTTTTGACTGGGTGAGAGCTTTCTGTTTAATTCAGAGACTCTGTCCCTCACCACCCCTTTTTGTAAATATTTTTGTCCACCCTAAGCGTGGAAGGGTATTCTCAGATGTGAGACCCTTGCTCATTGCACCATCAGGATTCAAGCAAACCGGGCCGAAGACGGCTGTAATGCCAGAAACCGGTCCCCGGGAGCTTGTTTCCTTCCCAGTGTAAGAATTGGCTTCTGTAGTTTGGTTTGTCCTGTTCCCATCATGCACTGGGACAGGAACAGACTAATTTGCATACAGTCAGGTTCTGAAACTGGGATGGTGCAGTGAGCTAAAAAACGGTGTTGCATCTAGCCCTGATCTTTTGACTGGGTGAGAGCTTTCTGTTTAATTCAGAGACTCTGTCCCTCACCACCCCTTTTTGTAAATATTTTTGTCCACCCTAAGCGTGGAAGGGTATTCTCAGATGTGAGACCCTTGCTCATTGCACCATCAGGATTCAAGCAAACCGGGCCGAAGACGGCTGTAATGCCAGAAACCGGTCCCCGGGAGCTTGTTTCCTTCCCAGTGTAAGAATTGGCTTCTGTAGTTTGGTTTGTCCTGTTCCCATCATGCACTGGGACAGGAACAGACTAATTTGCATACAGTCAGGTTCTGAAACTGGGATGGTGCAGTGAGCTAAAAAACGGTGTTGGATCTAGCCCTGATCTTTTGACTGGGTGAGAGCTTTCTGTTTAATTCAGAGACTCTGTCCCTCACCACCCCTTTTTGTAAATATTTTTGTCCACCCTAAGCGTGGAAGGGTATTCTCAGATGTGAGACCCTTGCTCATTGCACCATCAGGATTCAAGCAAACCGGGCCGAAGACGGCTGTAATGCCAGAAACCGGTCCCCGGGAGCTTGTTTCCTTCCCAGTGTAAGAATTGGCTTCTGTAGTTTGGTTTGTCCTGTTCCCATCATGCACTGGGACAGGAACAGACTAATTTGCATACAGTCAGGTTCTGAAACTGGGATGGTGCAGTGAGCTAAAAAACGGTGTTGGATCTAGCCCTGATCTTTTGACTGGGTGAGAGCTTTCTGTTTAATTCAGAGACTCTGTCCCTCACCACCCCTTTTTGTAAATAGCATTGTAGGATGGCCACACCAGTGCGGCAATTTGCTGGACACCACCTCGGTGCCATCCGGATCTCGGTGCGTTGTGCTGCCTTCGGCCTATTCGCACATCGGTCCGCTACTGACGCCGCCTCACGTGCCAACGGATTTTCTACGCTTTTTGTAGCCCTATGCCGCATAACAGGTCATGTGACTGTTTATAAAACTTTTCATTGGTTCATTTTACTTTTGGTTTCCTAAAGATGGAAGGCTTGGTCATATGACCTAAAAATAACACTTTTCATTGGTTTAGAACATTTTTTTTCCCAAACGATGAAAGCCCCACCTTGTTTCTGGATCATTCAGACTGAAGCTGGCGTCAGCATGAGAGCACCACCATCTCGTGGCTCCGTCGTGGTCATTCCGCGAGCAATCATGGCAGCCGCTCCCCACCGGAAGCCTGCGGGAGTCGGGGGCCCCCAAGACTTTTGTAGAATCTTCACGGCTGAGGGGACGCTTTTCGAGAATGGAGCCCAAGCCCTAGCAGGCAAGCGTCCGAGTTCCAAGGTGTCCCAGGGCCATTTCAGTGGACCAGGCCCAAAACCGAGGAGCCGTCCGCCATTTTAAGAGTCATGTGGCAGCCGCATATCGCTGCACTGCAAGAGTGGGAGCAACTCAACAACATGGTGAGCGAGACGCTGTAGCCGCAAGAGCGGGCGCAACTCAGCTGGATGGCCGCCACCTGGGGAGGCCCGTTCACGCCGCCTCCCCCACGCCCCCCCCCCCCCCAGCGGGCCGCCGCACGCCAATTTTCGGAGCAGCATTGTAGGATACCAAAACCAGTGCGGCAGTTTACTGGACATCACCTGGGTGCCTGTCGTACATGTTGTGTCAGCCATGGGACACTGGACACAGTGCCATCAACATCTCAACGCGTTCTGCTGCCTTGGGACTATTCGCACAACAGACCGCTACTGACGAGGCCTCCCCCCGCACCACCCGGGACGCCCCACGCTGTTTTTCTGTGCTGCATTGTAGGATCCCAAAACCAGTGCGGCACCCAGGCGACATCACCTGGGTGCCGTCCAGAACTCTGCACGTTGTGCTGCCTTGGGACTATTCGCACAAAAGACAGCTTCTAACCATTGTTGCTTTTTTGGGTGAAAAATGTTTAAATGTTTTTACAGTTTTTGTTCCGTTCATTATAGTTAAAAGTTAATAAAGTTTTATAATCTTACTTTGTTGGAGTGTTATCTATTTTTTTTAAAACGGGTGAATGGGGCCTTGAATCGGGTTATTGTCATGTGTGGGCTTTGGAAGTGTGCTGCTGCAGGATCGGACATTTCAAACTCAAATGCACGTTCTTTTTCTTACCTTTCCGAAGCATGGAGCGCAATAGCAGGCAGAGAAAGGGTGATGCACGTGTTGAACACTACCTGACCTGGCAAGTTGCTGGCAGTGCCCCCCCGCCCGCTCCTGAAAGAGGGCACACACACACCGCCGCCCCGAGTACTTCACAAATCTTTAAAAGACCATGCGCTTGTTCATGAGGCTTACATGGTTTATCACCTCTTCTAGAACCCCTGCATCGACCCTCTGACGTTTCCTGGAAAAATTACCATGTAACACAATACCAAGCCCTGTCAGCTGAAACCCCCAAGGAATCGTGGGGCATATTATCAAGGGGGTTTATCTCCGCTTTTTTGGCTTTAAAAGCCATGAAAGCGGAGATAAAATTATCTCCCTATTACCAAGCTGTCGCTAACACCAGTTAGTGACAGCTAAAAGGAGATAGCGACCATCTTGGGCCCCGCTTTGCATGTCAGTGATACTTATCACTAATGACATGCAAAGTGGGCGTGCCAAGATGTTAGCGACTGGAAACAGTCCCTAACATCGCTATCTCCTATTACCAACTTTTGGAGATATTCGCGCTAAGCGCGAATATCTCCAAAATCTAACACCTGCCCTGAGCAGTTCTTAGCCATGTTATCCAATGGGAGGTGGATAACATGGCTAAGAGCATTTGCTCGATAATACATGAATATCGCTGACTTTTCTGCGATAATAGCAAGGTTTATCTGCGATAAAAATCGCCGATGTGCGGCGATAATTTTTGTCTCTAAACAAGTTAGAGACAAAAATTATCGCTAGTTGTTCGTAATATGCCCCCGGGTTTTTGCTTGCAGAAATCGGGAGGCGGGAGACTAGCACTGAAATCAGTAGTCTCACGCCTGAATCGGGAGGGTTGGCATGTCTGAATTCTCTACAGCTGGGGCCATAAACTACATCCGCAGGGGTAGGTGATAGCCTGGGACCAGCCTGGCATCTAAAATGGCTGCCGTGCACGACAAAATTGTGGCATTGGAAAAAAGGCAAGATGGCGCAGCCGCTGGAAGGGATGTATCAACATATATCAGCCTCCTCAGCCACCCTCAGGAAACATAGGGGATTAGGATACGTCTCCCGCACCCCCTTATACCTAGTAATTTAATTAACGAAGCACAAAATGGCGAATTCCCGTTTCGCTACCAGTTTGCGGCCCAGTTCGCGGCCCGTGAAGCGCTTCTACCGTGAAAAATCATTTTTTTTTTATTTTCCCCACGGGACCCTTTAATAACCCCAACAACATTCCTAGGGGGTCAAGAGGGGGATACCTTGCCCCCTTTCATTAAATTCCCCCTTCGTTTTTCACCTCTTCTTCTCTCTCGATCCTACCGAGAGATAAGATGGCGGCCGCTCCGGACTGTCACGCAGCAAAAAAAAAAAAAGCTCACGCACAGCCGCTGGAAGAGATGTATCAACATATATCAGCCTCCTCAGCCACCCTCAGGAAACATAGGGGATTAGGATACGTCTCCCGCACCCCCTTATACCTAGTAATTTAATTAACGAAGCACAAAATGGCGAATTCCCGTTTCGCTACCAGTTTGCGGCCCAGTTCGCGGCCCGTGAAGCGCTTCTACCGTGAAAAATCATTTTTTTATTTATTTTCCCCACGGGACCCTTTAATAACCCCAACAACATTCCTAGGGGGTCAAGAGGGGGATACCTTGCCCCCTTTCATTAAATTCCCCCTTCGTTTTTCACCTCTTCTTCTCTCTCGATCCTACCGAGAGATAAGATGGCGGCCGCTCCGGACTGTTTAGAATGTTGACAGACACCGGAGAGCCAATCAGCTTTCTGCGCGCAAAGTTCCGAAACGCGAAATGTAAGCGGACCGGATCGCTGCCCGGAGCGCTGTTACAGATATATATCTTGATTTAAACGTTAATTTCTCAAAATCCACTGAAGCACATATATTGAGACCTAGCAAAGGCACATCGGGCTAACAGTCCCTACAATTTTGCCAAGTTTCGTGCAAATCCATTCAGCCGTTCGAGCTAAAAGTGAGTCCAACCGCCCTATGGAAAACTCAATGTTAAAAACGCGTTTTGGGACCCCCCTTTTTTCTCAGCCCCCCCTTAACGAAACCCCACCAAATTTTCAGGGGCTGCTCAGGAACAAAATGTGCAATTTTCCTGAAAATTTCAGCCGATTCCGTCCACAAACGCCAAAGTTATTAGACATAGAATTTTCAAAAGTTCCATAGACAAATAATCCTAACTATATATACCTACTGGCGATAGCCAGTAGGTAATATATATATATAATCATAAAATTCAAAACTAAGACCCCGCAAGGATTGAACGGGGACGAGGAACTTTATGTACATTTATGATTTATCCAATAGTCCAATACAATCACATGACTAGATGTATGAAGATCTCCGTTTAAAAAGATGATATATTTTTCTCAAAAATCATTTTTCTCACAAAGTAGAATCTAAAACACAACATTTGTTGGAAATGTAAACTTGAAACTTGAACCGGACGTTTTGATTCCTTTGAGTACATAATGCTTATAAGTCTGAAACATATAGGGTTAATCTGAGAACATATGTAAAAGTATGAAAACTTATTGTTTGTTATTTACAGCGTTTATTTTAAATAATGTCAGAGTCCTGGAACAAGTTACAAGTCATTGACTTTCACAATTAGCACTCAGCTATCACCCATAATGTACAATAACTGTACATTTATGCAGCGAGCGAGATAACAACTCGACCCGCTATGTAATGGTTTTATTTCAATAAAACCACAGGCACTCAGCCATCATATGTCATCCCAAAGTCAAGTAATAGACTGTGATAACTTGCAAAAGTGACCTGACATGGTTTGTTTTCACCAAAAACTACCCCTCCCATAATGCATCCTAATTGCCACATGGGCAGGAGGGTATAAATAGTAAAAAGAAAAAATGGACTTGTAACTACCGTGAGCAAGAACAGTAATCTGTTTGAAACGCGTAGGTGAGGAAGTTTTTTCCTTGATGCATTAAAGAGCTTAATCAAAACCTAGAAAAGTGCGGTGTTTTATTTCAAATTGCTTTGGAAAGTCTTAATGAGTCTTGTCCTTGACTCGGCACCGGCACCAGCTGAATGGTCGCTCCTCCTCCAGCAAGGGACAATTGCTTGAACAAATATATATATATATATATATATATATAAATTCAGCTTTTCTCCTTCCAGAGAAGTTGGTTCCTCGTGCACTCCCGTGTGTTTTTCAAACTGGTTTTTAAGTCGATTGTAGGCTTTATTTTTAGCAACCAGCAACACCTTACGCGTTTCGGTCTCTACGGAGACCTTGCTCACAGGTTAACTGAGTCGACATATTTTTGAATTTAAATAAAGTGAAAAAATTTGCTCCTGAAATTACATCACTTCCTGATTATCGCACAGGCTTTGTGGGACATGCAGTTTTTAGTGATAATTTCTAAAGTGCAGTGCATCCTACCATATCATCAACCAACAATTATCACGCAATTCTACACATTTTTGCAAATTAATTCAATGATTTTAAACAAAAATTAAGCCCTCCAGTGGGCGTAAACAATCAACACGTATGAGGCCCTCCACTCGGCTAATGTTTCTTGCTAAATAGGTAGGAATACTTCCATCTATGTTTATATGTGTCATATTATCATGATTATTGTTGCATGTCCTTAAATTGGGAAAAAAATAGAAAGGGGGGAAAAGTTTTCTTTGTGTAAACATAACAGTGCAGATTAAAATTAATGTTTTACAGGGTAGGTATCCTTGTTTCTGATCAGTTTTTAGTTAATGTTCTTCGAGTCATTTTAAAGGTGGCAGTGTAATTCTTCATCCTGATTATGCCCATAAGGGCTCAAAGTTCGGAAGTTCATAATGTGTTTCGATTCTTTTTGTCTCATCACTTTTTCACGGTCTCCACCTCTTTGATTGGGTCCGACACTTTCTATTCCATAAAAAATTAGAGCTTTCCAATTTCCTTTGTGTTCCTTTTCCATATGTTTTGCCATTGCGTTGCTGCGGTCTGAGTTAATAGTAGCTCGAACATGCTCCAAAATGCGTAGTTTTAATTCTTTTTTTGTGCTTTCGATGTACTTCAAGGAGCACGGACATTCCAAAGCATATATAACAAATTGTGTTTTACAATTGATTAATTGATCAATTCTCCAAAGTTTTTTATTCGCCATCTCTAGTTCCTTGGTTGTTTTGGCAATACAACAAACTTTGCATCCAGAGCATTTGTAAAATCCTCTGGGTCTGCGCCATGCTTCAGGTTTTTTTGTTCTTGAAAATGACTATGGATAAGTTTGTCTCTCAAGTTTTTGGCTCTTCGATAAGTCACATTGGGATGATCCCCCACTATTTCAGCAAATTTTGAGTCCATATGTAATATGTGCCAGTTTTTTCTGAGGATTTTGATGATTGCTTGATTGGCCGTTGAGTGAGTAGTGATGAATCGAATTTTTTCATCCTCATCATTTGATTTTTGTTTTTCTCTGAGCAAATCAGTTCTTTTGATACTGGAGGAGCGATTTAAAGCTGTCTGAATACATGCAGGGTTGTATTTGCGTTTTTCAAATCTTTTTCTGGCTAAATTTTTGTGTATTTGTCAGTCTTCATCATTAGAACAGATCCTCTTTATGCGAAGAAATTCTCCGTATGGGATATTGTGTATTAAACTTGGTTGGTGAAAGCTTTGGGCATGTAAGACCGCGTTTGTTGCGGTGGTCTTACGATGTAATGTTGTTTGTAATACATTGTCTTTCACAAAAATCTCCGTATCCAGAAATACTACCCTTGATTCACTGATTGTGTACGTGAATTTTAGACCGAAATTTGAATTGTTGAGGATTTCAAAATAGGTTTCAAACTCTTCATTTGTTCCTTCCCAGATTAACAGCAAGTCATCTATATATCTTAACCACGCTATGGTTTTTTGTACCGCTTCATCATTTTCAGATCTCCATGCCCATGTTTTTTCCCATTGTCCCATTGTTAGACATGCATATGATGGACTAAAAGAAAAGCCCATCGCTGTGCCTTTAGATTGACGATAAATTTCATGTCCAAATAAAAATATGTTCTGCTCCAGGCACATTGAAATCATCTCCATAAGCATGTTGTTGTGGTCCATAAATTGTATGCTTCTGTCCATTAAGAAAGATTTGCAAGCCTCCAAACCAATTTTGTTCTGAATATTAGAATACAACGATACGACATCCATCGTAATCAGCTTGTATGAGGGTTGCCATGGAGTGTCTTGCAGTCTTCTCAACATATCCCCCGTGTCTTTTATGTACGAGGTTAAGCCTTTGGCATATGGTAGCATAAACACATCTATATAATTCGCAATGGGTTCCAGTAGGGCTCCTTTGGCTGAAATTATTGGTCTCCCTGGAGGTCTAGTGGGATGTTTGTGAATCTTTGGTAGAAAATATATTGTGGCCATTTTTGGATGTTTTGTTTGAAGATATTTGTACTCATCACTGTCAACCAGTTTTTGATTGAACCACGTGTATAGTTTTTTGTCTAGATCTTCTTTCAGTTTTGGCAAGGGATTGGTTTTCAATTTTTCGTAATATTCCTTATTCCGTAATTGTGAGTGAGCTTCTCGCATGTATGCCTCCTTGTCTAGAACAATGACATTGCCACCTTTATCCGCCATTTTGATTTCGATGGTATCATCTTTTTGAAGTGAGTTTAAGGCTTGGCGTTCATGTTTAGTTAGATTGTCATTAGTGACTGGAGCTTTCAATTGGTAAAGATCCTTTACAACGCATTCTTGAAAAAAATCTATTTTATTCCCTGGTGGTAATTGTGGGTAAAATTTAGACTGTGGTTTCATTTTGGAGATTCCAGCTCCTAGTTGTACACAATGTGCCTGTACTTGTCCACCCCCCTGTTGTGGGGTTTGGCTTAGTTCCATCAAATTCACAAAATGTTCAGCATCTTGTATTGGTGTTTGCATTGTTGGTTGAATAATGTTTCTTCTGTAGTTAGCCATGTCTGGTTTGTCAATGAATAGTTTTGCTAATTTTATCTTTCTCACGAATTTATAGAGATCTATCCGTGTTTCAGCCAAATTCATACCACTCGTTGGACAGAAATTCATACCTCGTTTGAGAACCTTTAATTCCAATTCACTCAATTTTTTCGATGATAAGTTGATTACTTGTAATTCTTGGTCGTCAGATGTATCGTTTTGTTCTTCATTTGGTAATGCCATTTCTTGATCTATCACTGCAATGTCCTGATGTTTATTTAGGAATTCCACTTTTTTCTCATATTGCGTGTCATGGTTCCTACGCGGTCTGCGCCAGAAGCTTGTGCCGTATTTTCGCTTACCTCTTCTGGTTTGTTTTGGGGTGGGTTTTCCCGTCCCCTTCCTCTCCCTCTTCCTCTTTGGTTTAGATTTTTCGGAGGGCCCATTGTTTTTTCCCAAGTCCTTTGATTGAATGCTAATTTCAAATCGTCTAAAAAAGAACTCCTTGCTCTGGCTTCTCTTTGTTCCTCTTCCCCTCCACTTAAGCTTGGTTCTGTTGATGCGAGGGAGGATACTGAGGACATGCTTCCCAAATTTCCATATTCATTTTGTCTAAATCTCTCGTATTTTCTGGCATAGGTAAAAATACGACCATCATCGTAATCATCTTTGTCCCGTTGGAACTTAATTTGTTTTCTTACTCTTACATTTTCTTCGTGTTTCTCAATGTATTTTTCCAGATCATCTTGAATTTTTTCATTTCTGGGTTTAAGTCCATTGTGGCCAAATCTTTTTCCATTTCTTTCAATTGTTTGGTGATTTTGTCCAACGCAATCTCTACGTGTTTGACTAAGATCTCCATTAATCCTAATGAAGATTTCAGGATAAATTCTCCCCATTCGGTTAGTAATTCATTGCTTGTGTCTTGATGGCTGGGCATTAAGTTAATGCGTAAACCACGCGGTACGCGTTTAACATCTAAGTATTTTTAAGGGCTGCGACTTCCCACCACTTGTTAATTTCTTTTTTAGACAATTTTTCCCATGCGTGCAGTTTATTTTTAACATCTGATTTGCGGGCGCCACCGCCTTCTCTAGTGGCCGCTGTTTCTTCTTCAAAGCATGTTTGGATCAGAGTATTCCGTGATACCTCCCTTTTATCCATGATGTGCTGGTGTTATTATTTTTAAGCTGTTTAAACACTTCCTGCTTGTTTCTTTGTATCAACACGGTTTATTGTAGTTTCATTTTCCACACGACTCAATATGTCACACTGAAGCCTTTGCCGGTTTCTTTTGAACTTGACTTGTTGGGAATTCAGTTCCCCGAGTCTTTCTTTCACTCGTAAAATTATCAAAGTTCTGCGACATATGTTAAGGACCAACCGACAGTTTGCAAATTATGCGTTGTTAGTCTTATATAATTGCAGGCGAATCCCGCTGAGGTCGCTTACCGGCTACAGGGTACTTCGGAGAAACCCGCTCCCTCCGGAACCGCCGTCTCCCGTTTCCAACCTGCGCTTGCAAGGTTTCCTCAGATTCTCTTCGCAACACTTGTAGATTCAGTGTTAATCATGTTGTCGGCGTTCACCCGAGCCTTCTTACGAATTCATTCCATCTGGTCCAAGTTCGAGGCTGCCGGGTGCTCTGGGTAAAACATTAATTTTAATCTGCACTGTTATGTTTACACAAAGAAAACTTTTCCCCCCTCTATTTTTTCCCAATTTAATGACATGCAACAATAATCATGATAATATGACACATATAAACATAGATGGAAGTATTCCTACCTATTTAGCAAGAAACATTAGCCGAGTGGAGGGCCTCATATGTGTTGATTGTTTACGTCCACTGGAGGGCTTAATTTTTGTTTAAAATCATTGAATTAATTTGCACAAATGTGTAGAATTGCGTGATAATTATTTTTTCATGATATGGTAGGATGCACTGCAATTTAGAAATTATCACTAAAAACTGCATGTCCCACAAAGCCTGTGCGATAAACAGGAAGTGATGTAATTTCAGGAGCAAATTTTTTCACTTTATTTAAATTCAAAAATATGTCGACTCAGTTAACCTGTGAGCAAGGTCTCCGTAGAGACCGAAACGCGTAAGGTGTTGCTGGTTGCTGAAAATAAAGCCTACAATCGACTTAAAAACCAGTGTGGTGTAATTTGAAAAACACACGGGAGTGCACGAGGAACCAACTTCTCTGGAAGGAGAAAAGCTGAATTTATATTATTCGCGGCAGGTCCTGCCGCGCCTCGCGTGCACCGCCCCAGAGCACCCAGCAGCCTCGAACTTGGACCAGATGGAATGAATATATATATATATATATATATATATATATATATATATATATGTAATATAACATTAAAAAAATAAACAAATAATAACAATAGATATTTTTAAATAATGTTAAGAAAGCATGGATGTCTGGGAATAATAGATATACTATTCCCACTCGAACAGTAGAGGAAGTATTGGACTTCAGAGGGGTTACATTTACTATTCCCACCGAGTCTGTGCAACAATGGAGAAAGTGTTGGACTTCGAAGGGGTTAAAATTACTATTCTCCCTCCAGTCTGTGCAACAGTGCGGATAGCATTAGACTTTGGAGGGCTATCCCACTGTCCACCATTGCACTTCCCGTTACAAAATATTGTAGATCTGGGAGTAGGCAAGATGGCGGCTGTGTGACTGCTGTGGGAGCCACTCACCCCTGCTTGCTGGTAACACTAGGGACTGAAAAGCTCGGGGAAATGAACACATACATGAATGATAACCCATTGAGGAATCGTAGCACTATTGGCAACTAGTACGAGACGGATGCAGCAAAGGATCGCCGGAGCAAGGCAACTTACGTACCTGCTGGTCCGCTCCGCACTGAAAAATCTTGGTGGCCATGGAGGATGATCAACCCAACGGGTCGGGATGTCTCCTAAGCAAATCAAGTCACCCAGGGACCGGAGCAGCTGGAGGATCGCGTGGTATGCTACCAGCCCAGAAGACGCCGGCTGGACGGAAGACAGAGGACGCTACTCCCCCTGCGGGACGCAAGGAGGAGGAGACAATCGGCAAAGTGAAACCTAGGGAGCAGTGTCTCAACGAGGAAGTGGTGAGATCAAAGCAGCCAGTAGTCCCTGGCATGTTCTCCGGACAGGGAACTGTGGGGATCAAGAAAGCGGTATGCAGGGAGGCGACTGGTGAGAGGCAGCAGAGAGCTGTTGATGGCGCTACTGACAGCTTCCTGGGGAATGGCGTGAGTACAGACTCGCTGACTTTGACTCAAACAGACCGATCCAAGGGGGCAGGTAGCGATTGAATGCCTTAAGCTTGTCGCTAAATAGCTTTGAGGAGGGGAGAGCAATGCCCAACCGGCTCAACAGATTCAGGCTCAACAAGGGGAGAGCTTAGATTTGGGGAACCTGATGGCGGTATCAGAAGCGAGCATTAGCCAGATACGCTCCGAAGTAGGGGGAACCCCGGAATGGAGAAATTATTTTCCCTCACTGACGATTCAGAAATATCTAGTGCAAGCGAAACACACTTAGACAGTGATAGAGACTTGGGTCACTCTAGGGGTGACTCAGATAGCTCCTTACCTAAACCAGCTACCCCAAAAACAAGCGTCCTCTCAAACAAGCCTTGTCATAGCCAATAGGTCTCGCTTTTGGGACCTTGTAAGTCTTTAGCCATTCAACAGTTGATGTTGTTGCACCAAGGATAACTAGATAACTAGACACTTATAAAGTCCCAAAGGCGAGACCTATTGGCTATGCCAAGGGAAGCTAACCCCCCACTGTACACTCTTCACACATAAGGCTATTCATTCTATGCCGAAACGGAACATAAACTTCTGTAACCAAAGGAGAGTGTGGATCGTATGGGGACAACCAGGACAGTTCAAGTTAGACAGCATAGAGTATGTGTACCAAATTGCACGACTGATTTCGGTCCAAGAGAGTTTGTGTGGAAAGTATCCCAATAAATATTGAAATGAGAGAGACAGAAAGACAGAAATTGGGAGTAAGAGATTTATTGAGTGGGAGAGAAAGACAGGAATTATAGAGAATGAATGACAAAGAAACTGAAGCAAAAATATAAAGATGGAATTTGGGAATTAGGAGAGAAAATGAGGGGAGGAGAGAGAGAAAGGAAAGCTGCGGGGTAAAGAGAGAAAGATGGAGGGGAGGTACAGCGAGATGAAACAATGTAAGAGACAGAGGTGGGAAAATATTGAAGAAATAATGCCGTGAGAGAGAAAGAGACCAAGGAGATGCAAGAAAGTGAACCAAACCGATAGTGGAGAAGAGAGAGATAAAAATGGGGAGTTGGGTAGAGAGGAAGGGATAGTGAGGTGGGAGAGGTAGAAGGGGAGAGATCAAATGAGGTAAGTAAGAGAGAAAAGTACATGATAGGAATGTAGAGCTTGGATGAGGTGTCAGCTAGAGAGGAATAAAGAGATATGGAAGTAGTAGGAGATGGAGAGATCAGTGGGGAGGGATATAGAAATAGGAAACCTGGAGGTGGGTGGAAGAAAAAGAGAGTGAAAGAGAAGGAAATGAGAAACAGGTAAAGAGTGGAGGAGGAGGGAGTAGAAGAGGGAGTGGGGACTTATGGAGGAAGAAATACATGGAGAAAAACGGAGAGATGAGAGAGTGCAAGATAATTAATAATATAGAGACGGGAGAGAGATATTCGAGGCGAAAGAATGAAAGAAGAATTTTTCTCAGGTGGAGTTAGGTTCGAAAGAAAGAGACCAAAAGAAGGAAAAGGAGAGTGCAAAATACAGAGGGAGGTGTGGGCTGAGTGAGAGAGAAGAACGCTTATAGAGATGTGCAGACAGTTGGCAGGAGGAAAGGGAGAAGTGGAGAGCATCGTGGAGAGGCCAATGGAACTAGAGAGAGGGAATTTTGAGCAAAGGAGTAAGTGAAGGGTCTAGAGAAAATAAAGTAATAAAATAAGAGGAAGAGAAAAGGGTAAACAGGGAGAGACTAAAGGAGAGTAAAAGACTGAGAGGGAAGGGCACCGAAACTAATTGGAGTGGATAGGATGGGGTAGAGAGAGAAGAGGGGGTAAAGAAAGAGTCAATGAGAGGGAGTGAAACAGAGAGAGATGGAGAAAGAGTAAGGGAGAATGTGTCAGCAAAAAAAAGGTAAAGGCATAAAAAGGGTGAGAGAGAAGGTGGAGTTATGAGAAATCAAAGAGAAAGGGAATGGGGAGAAAGACATGTAGAGTGACGCAAAAGAGAAAGAAAAAACAGAGACAACGTGTATAAGTAAAAGTGGAGAGGTTTCATTATAATTGAAATAAGAATGAAAATAAACTGATAGCAGCATGTGACTCCAAGTGCAGAACCGTTCCTTGTACAGAGATGTAATGTGAATAATTGTTTTACTCAGTTGCTGAAGTGGAATTAGTGAGCACACGGACAGGTTGATCAGACAGACAAGGCGCCAGTGAGTATGAACTAGAAACAAAGTGCTCAGTAAATGATTAGGAGGGAAGGAGTGAGGGGTTAGCAGGGAAAGGAGGGACGCGGGGAGGGGTGGGGTGAGAGAGCATGAGTCTATGTCTAATGACAGTAAAAAATAATGATATGATATGAGAGGTGTGTTTTAGGAAAAGTGTGGATACGGAAAGCAGCCTGTCAGAATATGGTCTGGACCTCTCCCTTCCTAATCATAGGTTTACTCATAGACAAAACTCCTTCCCTCTCCCATTTACTCACTCACTTCAGGCTAAGTCATCCCCTCGCTCTGTCCCTCTCTGTGAAGTCCCAGAGACAGAGTCAGATCTCACTCCTCTGACAGCAACGTATCCGAAGAGCACTTATTTCTTTCTGAGAGGGAGAGAGCCTGCTTTGCAGAAACTTCACTGCAAACTTTTCATCATAACCCACCTTTAGCCGGAGTGGAAGGAAAAACAGAAACCTGTGCTTGTTTGTGAGGCGAGGAGCTACACCAAAAAGCGAGGCACTTTTAAAGATGGAGTGAAAGCGCTGCAGCATGCCACGAGTGGTGCGTGCTTGCTCTTGTTGCTGGTAACTCAATTTCTCGCTTTCACTTTTGCTGCCGCGCATATGAATCGCTCTCGACTTCCAGCATATGGCTTGCGGTTACCAGCAACACAAGCTCGTATTGCCCATAACCGCAAGTCTTAGGCCGGAAGTCCAGAGCGATTCCAAGAGGTCGTTTTCCTAAAGCAGCGCATGCGCCCTGCGCTAGGCTTGACCTAAAAAAGAGGAAAAGCACTGGGGGAAAGAGGCCTGAGATAAGAGGGTCTGAATCAGATCAAAGCTGGACCAGCCAGATTGATTGGCACTAATACGAAACACTCCTTTTTTGCAAGAGGACGGGGGGTTAAGAGGAAACAAGATACCTCAAGAAATATCAAAACTATTAACCGAGTCACAGATAGTATCAGAACCACCTCCCTCAATGGGGTTAATGTTCTCTACCTTAAAGCAAATGCAAGGGGAAGCTTGACAGGAGCATAAGAGGGTTTATTTGGCAACGAAAAAACTACAAGGGGCTTTTCGAAAGGTTAGCAAAGCATGCACCGAAATATCAGAACGCACAGCAGTGCTGGAAGAACAGATTTTAGTACTGGAGGCCGAGGCCACGGGGCGGTAAATCTTCGCAAATGAAACCAGGATGATGGATGTTATGTGAAAGTTGGAGGATTTCAAGAACTGCCAGCAGCGGAATAACCTAAGACTGCTGGGCATTGCAGAAAACGCCAAAGAGGATGACATCCGAGGATTTGTGCTACACTTGCTGAAGGGGCCTTTCCGGAACTGGCTCTTTGGGACTGAGAGTCAGAGGTGCAGAGAGTGCACTGATTTTCACTTATGCTAAAGAAGAGAAGGGGGCAGATCGATCCTAATGAGAAGCCTAGTGCCATTCTGATTTTTTGGGGGGAAACTTCCTCCTGCGACAGGCAGTGTTTGATAAGGCAAGACACGAAGCCAGGCACTCTGCTGAAGGGCATACCTTCTTTGTAAGGCCAGATTTCTGCCATACAACCGTGGAGAGCAGGTGGAGGCTGCGACAATTGATTACGCCTTTCCAGAAGCTTGGCTGTTAAGTGTTTTTAATGAGCCCTGCCCGCCTCAAGGATATCTATAAAGGGAATCCAATGGTGTTCTCTTCAGAAATTCAGGCCCAAGAGTTCCTACAGGAAATATTTGGTGGGGGGAAATATAATGGACATGGTTCACAGCAAGAAGCCTCGTGGATAGGGTCGATAGTGAGGGTTATTCTTTATTCTGATTCTCCTTTGTTTTTTGGCTTAGATTGGTTATACACCTGAGTTTTCTATTTTAGGTTCAATAGGGATGGGGTGGGCGGCAGTGGGTGGCAGCAGGATGCAGGAGGCATCACAAGGGTCCTCAGGACCTATTTTGCCTGATTAAGGGGGGGGGGTGAGGGGGTCAGGGGATGGGGAGACTGATCCAAGAAAGGTCTTTTAGGGGAGAAGGCAGGGCTCAGCAGCATTCCAAAACGCCCGGTAGCCAGTCCGGCCCTGGGAGAAGGCGATGCCAGACATGGTGAATATGCTCAAACTGGTACTAATCTCTTGGGTGAATGGGTAAGCTAAGGATTGCCTCTATCAATATCTGTAGATTAATTAACCTTCTTAAATAACGTAGGGTCAAAAAGGACATACAACATCTAAAGGCAGATATAGTGTGCCTCCAGGCGACACACATAGAGACAAGCAGATGGGAGGTGGCAGAGTTGGAGGGTTACAAATTGATTTCTAGTACGTTGCAGGGGACGCGAACATGGGGGGTTGCTATTATGGCATGCAAGGGGAGAGCCAGGTTCAAGTGCGGACAAATTGGGACAATGGGTTATTACGCAATGCTGTACCAATAATAATTAATTCACGCTATGTTCAGTGTACAATTCAGAGCTAGATGACCCTGCTTTGTTTGAGTGGCTTTTTATTGAGCTAGTTGGGTGGTCGCTCCCCCTAATAATTTGTGGAGACTTTAATATAAGCATTAACCCTGGAGGGGACAAGTTAGGGGAAGCCCATATAAGGCTGGAAACTCAAGGTTTTTAAATCCTTAGCACATTTATATATTATGCATGGGTTCTCTGATGTTTGGGCTATGCAAGAACTGCAGGGCCCTGAGTACACCTTGCTAGGCTTGACTACTCCTTTGTGTCTCATGAGATGGTGCAGACATGCCATATATATAAGTTCCCCCGAGTCATGTCCGACCACAATCTCTTGGTTTTTGAAATTGCAATACAGGCTAAACTGTCTCCAATCTCTCGCTGGACTTTTGAAAGGTCTCTGCTATATGACGAGTAATTTATCAAATACATGAATATCTGGATTCCTAGGTTTATAGCACAAAACAAAGGAAGTGCCAGGCTTCACAGCGGGGACAAGGATGGAGACATCAAGATACGGCAGGGCATCTCAGAGGAAGGAGGAAAAACACGTACAGGAATTATATTGGAAAATATTGGAGGCAGAAAGGCAATTGGTGAGGGCAATCTCAGGAGGGGGAGATATTGACAAGGCAGTGCACCAAAGCTGTGACAACACACCCAACACAGGACTACCACCACCAATTGCAAGTGAGTTGTGAAATGAAAATCAATCATGTTATGCACTTAATCCAACTGGCCATCAGAGAGAGCCAAACTCTCTGCGCTTTAAGAACACAGCTTTGGTGCACTGTGTGGACAAATATGGGATAGAAAAAGATATGTATACTGGATATGTATATATGTAATTAGAATCTACCATTATTACTATTGTAGATATTGTGTACCCTTGTCCTGAGGAAGCCGGAAGAAATTGACAGCTGAAATGTGACCGCATCGACAGCTAATTTTGAGGAGTCCAACCAATTTCAGCATGTTTAAAGGTTGCATACGCACATATCTAAAAGATAGAGAGTTATGATACCTCATGTGCGAATAGGACTATCTCTTTGTGTACCACTCAGACTTATAAGTGCACACTAGTACGTAAAATCGTTAGGGTATTGTAGAAATCATTTGGAGTATATGTACATTTGTTTGTTTGTTTATAATATGTATATATGTATGTAATTTTGTTTTTGTTTTCTTGATTAATTGATGTGATCAATTGGTGTGTCAGAAGACATGCCCAATGTCATGTGTATATATATATATATGAATCACTGGTACTTGTTGCTATAGAAATTATTGATAATGTCAGGGTAATTAATGGTACCTTGGACTGAAAAAAATGAGAGATTCATCTCTCCATACTTTTTTGCTTTTCATCTTTTTGATGGCACAAACAGTCAGGCTTATCTCAGAGTCAATGTGTAAAGCATTTGTTCATAAACACACATTAACACAGTGAAAACAGGACAAATGGACACAACACCAGTTTAGAAAAATAACCAATCTTTAGTTGAATAAAACAAGACCAAACCGACAAAAAATTCAACATGCACAAGTAAAGACATCACAGTTACAAGGTTCAGCATAGTTCAGTTCTTGTAAAACTATAGATGCGTCACTTTTTAGTTCAAAGTATCTGGGATGTGTCAAAATCAAAGGATGAAAACAGGCGCAGGGAAGATGAGGCTCCGAAGCAAAGTGATGCTTCGATTCCTTACTCTCAGTGATGTATCAATCCCTTGCTGCCAGAGGAGGTGATGCGCCAATTCCTTTCTGCAGTGCAGAGGAGGTGATGCTTCGATTCCTTGCTCTCTGGGGAGGTGATATTTCGATTCCATTCTGCTAAGGGAGGTGATGCATCGAGTTTCGGACACGTGGCTTTGGTTCCTTACTGCTGGGCAGCGTCGATGAAGACGGCGCACAGGTGCGATGTGTGGAAAATCCCGGTACACTGGGGTTGATGCAACAGCAAAACAGGTGCAGCTTTTAATCTCTCAGCCGCGAGCAGGTGATGCATTGAATCTTCATCCGCACAGAAGGGCCTGTGCCAGAGTCAGAGCGGGTGCCTCGGAGACATGGTGCTCGGGACTTGGGCTGCGGCGATCTTAGAGCCGCACGACAGGTGCTGCGTCTATTTTTTGGCCACAGCGATGCATTCGTTTTTCAACTGCATGGTGTTGTAACTTGATTATCGCCCCTTATTTCCCTTGTGCATTTCTTCCCTACTGCTCAGCCAGGATGAGTGTTGGAATGTGTGGTGATGTCACGGAATGCTTTTTTATGTGTGGAGTGCCAGCTGGTGGATGCAGGCTGAGCAGCAGGGAGGCTGCTCTTGTTGGGGCTGCTATTTACCATCTTATCTACAAACTACATCTTCTGTAACTGGATAAATAAACTACCTTCTTGGAACCTACTACCTGGCACTTCTGGACTTCTTTTACCTACGAAACATGGCAACCTTGCGGCGGGAAAAACAGGCACTGAAGTTCGGTGCTTGGATTTTCTTCTTGTCTTGCAGCAGAAGCTACCACCAAGGGCTCAGAACTGGAATTGGCACCACTACGCAGGTCAGAGCTCCCAGCAGAGGAATTCAGTGGCTGCAGATTAAGTCTTTGATGGCCCTGAGACTTCTTAACAGGAGGCAAGCCCTTGGAGAACCTTGGCAAGCAGGATGATGAAAACAAAGTCCAGTCCTTTCATTCTCCAAGACAGAAACAGCAAGCAGTAGGACAGCACAACACATCAACAAGCAGAGCGGCAGTTCCCCTCCTACAGCTTCTCCAGCTCTTCTTCTTGGCAGAATTTCTTCTTAGTCCAGAAGTGTTCTCAAGTTATGGTGTCATAGCTCCAGTACTAATGCAAGTTTCTGCCTGTGAACTAGGCAAACTATGCAGGAAAGTATTTGTAGTGCACAAGATCCTGCCTTTCCCTGACTTTGCACCAGACACTCACCAGGGGATGGAGACAGCTTTGTGTGAAGACAGGCAGAGCCCTATTTAGGTGTCAGTGGCAACTCCTCCCATCACTCTAGCTCAGGAAGACCCATCACCCTGGTGATGGGCCATCAGGATTAGCAGGGCACACCTCAGCTCCCTTTGTGTGACTGTCTAGAGAGAATGCACAAGCAGCCCAACTGTCACCCTTCCTCAGATTTGGATTCTACAGGCAGGCAGATGCACAGAATGCCAAAGCAAGAAAATGCCCACTTTCTAAAAGTCCAAAATTCCAAACACAAAAGGACAACCTGGCTCCGTACTGTCTTAGACTCCTATAACTAATGGAGTGATGAACAGGCTACTCTCATCCATTCGAATGGAATTTTTATTGAACCATTCCTTTTTTAAATCGTCTTTAGATTGATTTTTTTTTAACCCCTTCCATGCTCATGACGAGCTCAGCTCGTCATGAGGCACAGTTGAGCTGTGCTGATGACGAGCTGAGCTCGTCATGAATAGAGGAGTTCACCATAAATCAGCACAGGAGGGGAAAATGCACAGCAGCCAAGGTGTTAATGAATGAAAAAGAAACACCTATTTTTCAAATAACACACAAAGCACGACATATATATCAAACAATTCACGATGACCTACACTCATGGACATACATGGAAATACACACAATAAACAGGTTACTTACAGCAAATTACAACATCAAAAAAATCATCAAATTAATATATACATTGATTCAATACAAATACATTTATAATTTGCATCATATACATGAAAACAACAATAACAATCATGTAAATATCCAATTTTGTGGACCAAACTTATTATGTCAACAGGGATATTCTGAGAGTGTCAGGATAATATATTAATCATCAACAAATTCCCTCCAACACTCAACACATTCTCATTTATCTAAATGCCTCCGTATCTCAAAATGCCAATCCGTTTCAAGACCCAGGCTGCTGGTACTGAGGGCTCTCATCAGGGCTTCATATAAATGGTCAGGATATTCTAAGAAAAAAAAAATAAGTGATGCAACAACAACCCCAAATCCCTTTTTTTCTCTTTTGGTTCCAGCATTTTGACTATCTGCCAGCAAAATCGTTTTTTTAGTTGCTTAAGAGTGCCACGTCTCACTTTGCCCGTATGAAATTCTGTAAAAAATTCCAAAAACCCAAGGGATGGTTATGTCTACTCTATTTCTCAACATTCAAGCAACGCGGTGAACACAGTTAAAATTGCAGTGATCACCCTCTTTTTGATCCTTGATTGGTGCTGTGTAATCCGTTGGTTTATCTGTTGGTTTGTTTTGCCAATATACAGCAATGCACAAGGGCAAAGAATCGCATGCACAATGTTTTTTGATTTACAATTTGTAAACTCTGAATGGCTCCAGTTGATGCCATTATGGGATACTTTAACACCTTCTACTGTGGAAACCCAAGCAGCATAGGATAGCGGAAGGATAAAAGGGGAAGAAAGGTTTGCATTCAAATAGCACTTGTTACGCCACTCCGGAACCCATAAAGGATTAGTGGTGAATAAGTAAAGTTGAATATGGAATTTGAGAAGTGAACATGTTAGTCTGTTAATTTTGATTGAAAAGGATAGCGGAGGGATAAAAGAGTGAATTCTTATTTTTTTCTTAGGTCTTAGCAGTAGGAGGAGGCTTTTGGATGAGTAAAAATGAGTTTTGGAGGTGGCTTTTGGGTGAGTAAAAAGGAGTTTTGGAGGTGAGTAGTCAGAGGGAAGAGTTTAGAAAGGTTTGTTTTGGGGGATAGGTATAGTAGAAAGAGGTGTCAGATGATACAAGGAGGGGTAGAGTAGGAGAGAGTCAAGAAAGGGTTATTTTGGAGATCATGATAGTGGCATGGGGTTTGGGATAAATGAGAGTGGATCTAGAGGATATATTGATAGATGTAAAGTCTGAGAAATAGGGTAGTGCATTGGAAATGCTAAATTGGAAGAAAGTGATAAATATATAGATCCATAAGTACCTTAAGTTTGTGGATGTGGATTGTGTGGGCTGGGTATTGCTAAATAGGAAAATGGGCAGCATTTCTTGCTCTGGCCCTGGTCAGTCTAGAACAGGCTCAAACAGGCAGCAGCCCTTGTCCTCTCCGCCCTCAACAGGCTCAAACAGGCAGCAGCCCTTGTCCTCTCTGCCCTTAGCCTCGACGCCCAGGCTGAGACGCCCTAACCCCGGCCTTTTATAGCCCTAGTAATCAGGTGACCCCATCAGCCAATGGGAACCCTAGCCCTAACACTATCCAATCACAACACTAACCTTAAAATCTAGAACCAATAGGGGACCAGGACCTTACAGCCAATCTTAGCCCTAGTCCAGGCACCCAACCAGTTCAAAAACCCTGATCTCTACGTCCAATAGAGCCCTAGCCCTACCAGTAGTCCCAACCCAAGTCCAAGCAACCAATAATTAAGCATGGGCGGAAAATCCGTTTCGCTCGCGGATTTTGCGGATTTTCGGTAAATTCGCAATCCGCGAGATTCGCTAATCTCCTGCAAAATCCGCAAATCCGCGAGCAGCGGATTTTATGGCTTGCTCGCACTGTTCGCGTGAGTTCGCGGCTTCCCAGTACAACTTCGCGCCCCGCGAATAAGTGCTAAATTGCAGAAATACGATCTTAGCAAAACTGAAACTACTTACCAGGTTCAAAAGTTCAGGCTCATCATTAGTAGCCATTTCCTGTAGTGCTTCCTGAGGGGCCCCTCCAGAGTTCAGTTGCCAGTTGCAACTATTATGTGACCCTGCTCTGAACCTCAGAATAGTTACACATATGCCACAAAGGTCCTGAATTACAGCTAAGGGAGACAAGCAGGAGCCAGGCTGGAAGTTCAAATCCATTAATCAGCCCCTAATTCATTATTGTCAGTTGGGGCAGGGCAGGTGTTGTAACTAATTTTGCAACAATGAAAGCACTTAGCAAGTGCAAAAGATCACTAATCAGGAAGCACTAAGGAAGCAGGTGCCAGCTAAAGAAATATTCTGTGACACATTAATCAGCCCCAAATTAATTCAGGTCACTTGAGGCAGGGAAGGTGTGCTTTGCTTTGCCACAATAATGTACACTGACTGGACAACCAGAGGGTGCTGTGATGAAACAGAGGGTGGCATGGGTGGGCCAGAGGGTGGCATGAGTAGTCAGAGAGTGGCAGTGGTGACAGAGAGTGGCAAACACAAAAAAAAAAAAATCCGCAAATTCGCGAGAATTCGCGGATTTTGCGGATTGCGAGTTCGCAAATCCGCTAAATTCGCGAACGCGAGATTCGCAAAATTCGCCCATGCTTACCAATAATACAGGAAGCCCTAGTCTCTACTTCCAGTAGAAAGCCTAACCCTACTCTTAGTCATACAACTAGTCCAGCAACCAATCACACCAGAAGCCCTAACGCTACTTCCAATTAAAGGTCTAACTCTAGCCCTAGTCCCACCCTACTCCCAACAACCAATAACATAGGAAGCCCTAGTCCCTACTTCCAATAGAAATCCTAACCTTAGCCCTAGTCCCAACCCTACATTGATTGAATCACAGACCCAGAAACCAATCAGAACCCTCAAATATCCAACCAATGAGGACACTAACCCTAATCCAATAGAAACACCAGATACAACCACCAATCAGTGTACACATGTACCAACCACTAGCAGACCAAATAAGGTGCTGGCGACCTTAGACAAGGTTTGCTGGCCAGGGAGTTGAAAGCTGCTGCTCCTGTTCAGAATCTCCTAGGAGACAGACAGGCTCAATCCACACTTTAGACTTCTGCAGGTAAAGGCCTCACTAACTTGAAATCTAACAATACTGTTTGAATAAAACTTTACTCCCTCTCCTGGCCAAAAAACGAAGTGCACAGTCCCTAGTAAACACAGTTTAAACACCTCACAGAAGCACCCTCTGATGTAGAATATCCCTGTTGCTGGGGGAGGGGCTGATTTCACTGGCTTGTGAACACAAACTGGTGGCTGGGGGTGCACTGTTTTAATATAAAGGACTTAGCACAGAGCAGAGGAGAAATTTGGAGGGAAAACTGAATTGTCAACAGGAATGAGAGGGATAAACTACAGAGTTTGGACTGCAAATCCCACAATTCAACATGTTAAACGGAAGCAATCTTTGGCAGGAAAAAACACAAGTTTAAAACACAAAACAGGTGATAAAGTATGCAATCACAAGCAGGTTAAAACTACAATTTAAACTGTAACAACCACAGGCAAAGACCGTAATCACAGAAAGGGAAAATCGTTTTTTTGACAACTTTTGTTTTGGGGAAGAGACAGCACTAGTCTGTCTCCTTACCACTTCCTGGACTCTGCTCACTGCAATCTGGGGGCACAGGAGGGCTGCAACTCGAAGATGGAGATGTATCAGAAAATATGTTGGAGCTTAGACTAGTAGAACATTTGTTATTACCTATTGTATTTCACTGCATTTGCGCCTTCCAAATGTAAGCCATTGTGAAAGAAAGAAGACCTTTCGAAAAATACCCTCTATATCTTATGCTAGTATGAGTACCCACAAATTCAGAGTTTTACAAAAAACTACTGCTACTAAACTCCAAATCTTATGCCCACTACAGAAATACATTGGTTTCCTTGATACCCATTTTTCACTTTACATATTTCCCCTCATGAATGGGTCTATACTCGGTACACAATAAAAAACCATTGTATGGTGCAGCTCAGTTATTGGCTCTGGATAGCTTGGGTTGTTGGAGAACCTACAAATCCTACAGATCCTAGCAACAGTAGGGTCTAGCGAACGTAACAGTATATTGCTTTTGTAAATCGGCCATCGTGACAAAAAGTTACAGATGAAAACCTTATCACAAATCGACATTGTTTCCTACTCCTTTTCAAAATATCTTTTCTTCAACAGTTAGTTTCCTTTGGAAAACCTTGAGGGATCTACACATATGACACCTTGCTGAATTTGGAATTCTGTTGACTTTACAAACATTTATAACTTTTCTGGATCCTGCATTGGTTTCAAACTGGGTTCCACCACTAACTGGAAGTAGGTTGAGGGCACACAAAATAGAAAAAATGAACTACTCTTTGAAAAATGCCAAAACTATGGTAAAAATGTTGTTTTTATATTCAGCTCTGCATGCTCCTGAAAGTTGGGAAGATGGTGACTATAGCACAGCATATGGTTTGTTGAAGCTATTTTTAGGAAAAAAAATAAGCACCTTTATCCAGACCACTTGTTTTCTTCCCCTCCCCCCCTCCCCAAACTCAAAGTGTAACTATATGTTGCCCATTTTCTTGGTCCCCTTAATGGCAATCTACAAACCTTGGGTACCTTTATAATGCCCGGGATGTTTGAAAAAAGGTTGCAAATTTGGCTTGAATACCTTATGTGGAAAAAGGTTAAAGAGGCGTTAATGTGTGAACTACCCCAAATAGCCCACAAAGGTATCAGCAGTTAAGGGGTTAATAGCATATTATTTTTGTTTCAAAGCACTTCTTTGATATCAAGCATGGCAAGCTTATTTTAATAACTTTGCATTGACAATATTGATCATTTGTACTGCCTCTCCATTTCTTAGTGCTTTATTTGATCATCACTGATTAATGTTAAGCTGTACATTTATAGCTATTAATCGCCCTCAACATGCAGTCCCCTTTTTGGGCCAATTACTGTTTAGGGATGATTTACTAGTTGCTGCTGCCCACAGTAGAGGGCAATAACTTTTACTTTCTCACCTATCATTGTTTGCACCGTTAGAGACAAATACGCACGAGTCTCACTGTTGCAAACCAGTTCTAGGACTTTACATTTGTTTTGAGTTTTCTTCCTTTCCTGTGACATACCTGTAAAGGAATATCCACAATGGTTCGTGCGTTTATAACTATTCCCTTTACTAAAGTTTCTTGATCTTGTTTCAGCTCCTCCACAAGATACAGTCAATAGAACCCCTCTAGAGAGCCGCATAGCGTCTACAAAGGCTCGCCTGCCCGCCTTGGAGTCCAGAGTTCAGCTTCTCAGGTTAGTTTACAAATCTTACTTTTTGGATTGTGACACTTTAATAGCAGTAACCTAACATTAAAGGACAGCACCATGCGCAAAGACCTCCCAGGCTGACCTTTAAGTGAAAGTATTCCTTTTAAGATTCTTTTTGGCTGTGGTATCAGAGACTAAATGGAAACTTATTTTTTTTTCAGTGAAGTGAAATTCCATTTTTAGCTCTGCATGTCAAACGTGTGCAGCTTTTCAAGCACACTGTACAAAGTTTCTATCTGGGTCAAAAGTTTTAACTGTTTTCAGCATTCTTTCTAAAAATACCTTCAAACCATGGGAAGAGAAGGGAGGCTGGAGACCTGCTAGGCCTGAGCTCGGCCCATTGCAGTTTACAAGGTCAGTGCCAGAGCCAGGTACCTGCCCCTGGGCCGGACTGGGCTTTGATTCCACTGGGCATTCCCCGATGGGCTGGCCCCCGGTTTTGGAAGCCCAGAGCTGCTTCTGGGGCCTGTGTTGCCTTCCCCAGCGCCCCAAGGTTAACTGCAGCAGGCACAGCAGGACTTCAAGAGAGCTAGAAATAGAGGGAGGGAGGGGATCAGAGAAAGAGGAGAGGAGAGAGATAAGAATAGATTGATGCAAAGACAGAGATTGAGCGAGAAGACGAGGGTACCGGGACCGGCTTGAGCATTTTTTTAGCGGAGGAGCTTCAGAGGGTGTTTGAGGTGTGATAACCCACTCTAATATGCCCATTCTTGGCTTGGCAGTTGGTTCTGGGGGCCCTAAGTCGGGTCTGCTATGTCTATGTTGGTTTTTCTTGTCATATTGATGTCACTAAGAGGATTTAGCAACAGTAACATAAACAGATTTACACCTACATTTACAAAGATTTAAATTGATTTTGCGTTGGGGTTGCATCACTTTCTTAAAGCAGTCCCAACGCAAAATCCTTTTTGGTATTTTAAAAGCCAGGCAAATGTTTATTTGCATGACATTGTATGAAAA
The DNA here is from genome assembly GCF_964263255.1 of Lissotriton vulgaris. NCBI lineage: Eukaryota > Metazoa > Chordata > Amphibia > Caudata > Salamandridae > Lissotriton > Lissotriton vulgaris. The sequence continues at coordinate 248,878 of NW_028245496.1, read as the reverse complement.
AGTAATGCAACAAAGCTCATTGTGCTATTCTGCGTTACTCTGTCTCAGGTAGGCGTTCCATGGGTGGTACATGAGCATTTCCATTTTGATACAAAACCTTTTTTAAGTAGGCACAGATTTGCAAAGACATTGAGCTCCATTAAGATATCGGGCGGATTGCCTCCGCCAGGGTGGCGGTGGCCACCGCCACCCAGGCGGAGGCAATCTGCCCGACCACCACTCTTGTTTTCCCCTCCGCCTGATTAGGATGGCGGAGAGGACAATGGCGGACGGAAAGACCGTCCGCCACTTTACCGCCTGGTCGCCTTTCGTCCGCGGCGGTAATAGATTAATATGGTGGCGGTGTCCAATGGACACCGCTAGCCATATTACGATGGCTTAATTCAGGGGCCTTTCCGCGGCGGCAATGCCGCCACGGAAAGGCAGGCGGTGATTGCTGCGCGGGCCCCCTGTGGGCCCCCAGAGTGACGGCCATAGGGGGGTGGCACACGGGGGGGTACCTGTGGTACCCCCTGCATTTGCATAATCGCAGCGCCATGCACCGCGCGGTGCCTGCAGTTTCGATTATGCAAATGCGTGCATTTGTATTTCATATTGTGGCGGGCGGTGCAGTGAGCACCGCCTGCCACAATGTAAATTTGAGGAATGCGCCCGCCACTGTGGCGGGCGCATCCTTATGCCAATGTCGGGACCCCCGCCCTTTCGGCGGGCGGTCCCGATCTCCGTTAGGGTGGCTGGTGGACTAAGTCCGCCCACCATCCTAATGGGGCCCCTTGGTGTCTGGGTTTCATCACTTTTTTCATGCAGCCCAATACAAAATCCTTTATGATATTTACAAAACAATGCAAATGTCAATTTACATGACTTTGTAAGAAAAAGTAACACAATGCAGCTTATTGTGATGCTTTGTGGAAATTTGTCAGGAAGGCGTTCTATGGATTTTGATTAAAACCCGTATTTACAAAGAGTTGTCAACATGGGTTTGCGCCAGATTGTAGTGCCTGTCGGAGGCTGGTGTAATGAGGAAAAGTATCTTTATTTTGCCTTGTTATTTTCTCTTTGCCTGTGTGCTGCGCCCTGTAGTACACATACAGACCGGAAAAAGCCTCTAAGGAGTATTTATTCAGGAAGGTAGCCTTTTCTGAACATTAACTATCCTGACCATAATGAAAACACACTTGCACTATGGAGCAAGGGTGCCTGCATTGGCGCTAAGCAGCCCAAAGTGTGCCAGCGACTGGAGAGAGCAGAACTGCACCATTTTATTAAAGATATAGCACAGTTTTGCTAATTTCAGGTGATGCAATGCAGTGGAGCCACTTTGTTTACTTCTCTGCGTTGTGCCACTTCTTTGTAACTATGCTCCATAATGACCAGTTTACCAAAAAAGTAGCAAATCTACACCCATTGAAATATTCCTTGAATGGATGCAACTTTACTCCTTTTTGGAATTCATGACACTTGGCGGCATTAGGCTTGGAAAGCTACACCAGTCTTCGGTTTTTAACCATTGACAATCATACACCTAAAAGGTGATGGGACGAATACTTGCAAATAGTCTAACCACTGGCAACCCCTCAGAGTAGCATTACAAATTATTGTTTTTCACCCACTGTGCCACTCCAGACAGAGTTTTGGAGGGTACACAGTCAAAATATCGAATCCTAATTGTCGACCTACAGAAATATCGAGTTTGAAATATCGAAGGTACAGAATTTCGATGTCAAAAATATCGTTGGACAGAATATCGACCCTTAGGTAAGTAATATCGAAATTATTTATATCGATGTAAGTAATATCGAAGTTAGTGATATCGATAGCATATATATCGATGTAATTAATTTCGATGTTACTAATATCGATATTTGTATTATTTTTATGTATTTAAATATGTATGTGTAATATGTTTTTGTTAAGTATTTTAATTTTTTTAAATTATAGGTGTATTATTTTTATATATAAATAATGTTATTTTTAAGTAAATTTTATGTTTTAGTACCGGAGTGGGTTGTGGGTTTATAGGGGAATAGGGTGGGAAGTAATTAAAATATACTTAATTAATAATTTTTAGGAATTATAAATTAATTTCAATTAATTTTTGTTTTTATTTTTGTAGCGGGTTGTGGGTTTATAGGGGAATTAGGTGGGAAGTAATTTAATTGTAATTATTAATTATTTATAATTTTTTTGTTATGGATAATTATTTTATTTATAATTATTATTAATTGGCAATTAATTATTTACATTGATAATTTATTTTTTTAATTGGTAATGAATATTTTTATTTGTTGTTTAATTTTTTTAATTGGTAATTCATGTTTGTAATTGGGAAATAATTTTTGTAATTGATAATTAGTTATTTAATTGGTAAATAAATTTGTTAATTGGCAATTAATATTTTTAATTGGTGAATATTTCTTATTAATTGGAAAATATTTGTAATTAATTGGTAATCAATGTTTTATAGAAAGTATTATTTGGTATAAAGGATAATTTTATTGTTGAATAATTTTTAATTGTGAATTAATTTTAAATAATATTTTTTTGTAATGAAACATATTTTATTGTTTAATATTTATTATTTGGTGAGTAATTTTTATTAATTAATATGTATTGGTCTTTGTTGTTAATTTATTGTTAAATAATTATTCAAATGTAATTGTTTTTAATAATTAATAATTGTTTGTAAATGATGTAGATTTATTTTAAAATTAAATTATACATTATTTTAAATATAAAAATCATTTATAAGTATATTATATTTAAATTCTACGCTATCCAACGCTTTCCCTACTGTTGGACCCTCTGGGGTATGAATAGTAATTTTTACCCCTTCGCTATCCAACGCTTTCCCTACTGTTGCACCCTTTGGAGTTGGAATAGTCATTTTTATCCCTACGCTATCCAATGTTTTCCCTACTGTTACACCCTCTGGAGTTGGAATAGTAATGTTTACCCCTACGCTATCCGACGCTTTCCCTACTGTTGCACCCTCTGGAGTTGGAATAGTAATTTTTACCCCTACGCTATCCAACGCTTTCCTTACTGTTACACCCTCTGTAGTTGGAATAGTAATTTTTTATAAATTTAGTATAATTTAATAACTTAGAAGTAATTCAAATAATTAATAAAATGTATTATTAGGTAAGTATATATTATATGTTATGTTTATTTTTAATTAAAGTTATATTATTCAATATGTATTATTTATTAATTTTAAACATTATTAAATATGTTTAAATATGTTTCTTTTATTTATAATTATTATTTACTTTATTTTACTTTTTTTTTAACAGAAAAAAAAACGATATTTTTAATTACGAAATTTTTAACATCGATATTTTGGTTTCGATATTTTTGTACTTACCATGTTGTAGATAGGATGTCGATATACTTGCCTTCGATATTCCAGCGTCGATGTTCTGTAGGTCGATATTATGTCCGTCGATATTCTGTCATAGATTCGTTTTGGAGGTCTTTAATGCCTTTACTCTGCCTGTCAAATCTCTGTACACTTGCAGCAACTTCAATCACATTGTTTCCTGTCAATGTAGGAAATATTTAACAGTAGCTGTCAAATGCATATTAATGTTACAAATCATGCAGTACATAATCACCTGCTGATTTAATGTTGCCTTCAGGTTACTCAATGTTAAGAATAACAACTGCAAAGGAGAAAATGTAATTAGTGCCTCACTATACCTTCACCTAAATTCATCATGACAAACAATGTGGACAACAAGCAGGCAGGAATAAATGTCTCAGACAAAAAGGTTTGTCTTCAGTTTGTATACAATTAACAGTTGCATAACCCCAAATACAAGGACCATAGGTAGCAGCAGAAACACATTGCGTACTAGAAAATGACTATAGGCTTGCCCCCCTCAAAGGAATCAAGTTATAAAGGATGCCAATTGACTATGAGAATTTAATTAATCTTGTGGTAATGTTAATGTGCCAGACTGCATTAGAATCCAACCAGACTCCCAAGTATGGAAAACTGTCCACAACTGATAATGTGTTGGTATTAAAATGGATTGGTCTCAAGTTTTGACTCTCGGCTCCACACACCATAATATGAGACTAGTAGTTGATGCCCGTATCACGGGTCCACATGAAAGTGGAAAACATCAATAAGAGTTTTGTCAGACTCCTAGGTGTGTGAGCCAAAAAACATCTCCATCACCATATCGTAATGCTTGGACCTGCTGCTGATGGATCGCAGTACATCCTGTCAATTTTGAATTAGATGTTTGCTAAGAGCTTTGGTATAAGGATAAATAAAATTGGTGATAACATACAGCCCTGACAAACCCACCTGTGGAGAATAAATGCCTCCGTCCACTCTCCATTCTGTCCAAAAATGATCCTGGTTCATAGATTCTGGTGGAAAAAGTGCAAACAATTAACCAGTGCAACATCCAGCCCCTTGTCAAGTACAAAGACCATAGTTGGGACCAGTTAACGCAATTAAATGTGCTAGATAGGTCCATGAAGGCCAAGAAGAGCAGGCCCTCTAACAACAACATATTTTCCTGTGAGACGTTGGAGATTCAAACACAGCACCACAGTGCCAAGACCCTCAACAAACCCTCAAACACAAGAGCTCAGGATGTTTTGAGAATTGGTCCAGGATCTAATCCAGTCATAAATCACTCTTCCTAAGACTTTGGCTGAAGAGTCCATGAGGGATGTCAGCTGGTAACAGCTGGAATCAGACCAATCCCCCTTTTAGATTATTTGTATAGTCAAAGAGGAGGACCATTAAGGAGGTAGTGAAAGAGCATTCAAAGCTGACCTCAAGAAGATGGGTTACACCTGGAGTCAGAATTGAAGAAAAGCCCCGAACAGAGGTGGTTGAGAGTCCTGTTTGATGGGCCATACCCCAGAAGTGGAAGTAGGCATAAGTAAGTAAATAATACTTAAATAAGTCAGCTGGGGCTCGATCCAGCCCCAGAGCTTTATTTGGGGGAGATTCCGAGTAGTTTGTGTTCACTCCTTCCAAATAAACCTTTAAGCTGGTGCTCGAGGCACACCCAACAAATTCATTCACTGGAAAATCAGTGGTGCCATTTTCATTGTGGACACTTGGGAAATGCGATACCTAGCAGTCTGCAGTAACGTGTGAGCCTAGTGTTTTGTTGCTGTTGCCACTTTCGATAAGGTTTACTATAGACCAGAATGATTTTGGATCTTTGAGTTTATTAACTACCACTAAGGCACAGAGATTACTTGTGCTGATCTCATTCTTCCTCACTTGAAGGGCACATTTGTAACTAGCCCTACATCGCCTTACTGCTTCCACATTCCTGGGCCTAATACCCATGTATCTCATGTTGGATTTGCCAGAAAGCAAGCAGGGTAAACCCACATTTGGGTCTATATAACTATGTCTAAAACAGATTTGATTTCATATGCAACGCATATTTCAATGAAAGAGCTAACCAATCATTTGGTGAACTAATTCATTACCAATCTCTACAATAAGACAGCTCTCCAATTGTTCCCCATAAGATTTGTTAGAAAGGTTTGAGGTTTAGGAAGTTTCCAAGTCAAATGTTGATGACTATTTTTGGTAAAGAGCAATACACCAGTTAGAACAGTGTCTCAGGGAATGTTTAAAGACCTAACAGTGGATATACTCCCTGTATAAAACAAATATTACACATAGCTATCCACGGGTCTAAACACAACAATAAACACGAGAGAATCTGAAAGAGCACAGTCTACCTCACTATCAAAGAGAAGCTTATTTATATCCTGGAACTTGGAAGTGCTAATCACAAGGACGGATTCCCATCAGTCACCAGTGGTGCCATGCTTCATCATCATCTGGGTCTCCTAGTGTCACTGTAGTGACTCTAAGAAAGAAGGCGAGGTAACTCGCGGAAGTTAGGATTGAGAACTGTTAATTACGTTCTAACCATGTTGCGAGTTACTGATTGACCTATAGATGTGAGCTATTACTATGTGTGATAGGAAAAAATGCAGTGCAAACATTTTCTTTCAAAAAGTGAGTTAAAATTGGGCAATGAGAGAAAAAACCTTTATTAATGTCCCGCAGTGCTCAAATCTAAAAACAGTGCAAAACAGACAGCTTTCAACAAATGACTGCCTTAATGGTTAACTGGGTCGACATGTTTCAGCAAAATGAGGAAAAAACTCGTCCTCTTCCTTCTGCCTTCTTCAGGACCTCTATAACATTGCTACTGCACAGTGAGAAAATAATAATAATACAACAGAGTGCATTGAACAGGTTGGAATCAATACAACTATGTCACCTGAATTCTTAGGTGTGAACCAAATCCTCTGCAGGTGGCGTGATGCAGCTGGCCATCGTAATGCATGAGGATCAAACCTCACCTCACCTGGCTGCGGCTCAGGGAAAGGAGGCACCGCACTGTCCGTCGGTACCTCAATCAGGCGTCCGGACCGACTAGGGATGGATGCCTGATTGAACAGACGGAGCGATGCACAATATTAAAATTAATTTGTACAACACTTAATATTAAGTGCCTAAATCACATGACTAGCCATGTTAACAGACGTAATCCTGGCATTAAGAGACAATATCAGTCAAATGGATGAGCCCCCATTGGCTATCCCTGAACTGGAGCTTTGGGCAGCAGTGGAATAACATTAAATATTCTGCATAGTATCTGATACTTCCCATGTCTCCTTATTTGGGGGATCAGTCTTCTTTGTTTTTTTCTTTACTGTCCCTTGCCACCAGGATATATCCTGTAAATACTGGCAGTGAGGGACAGTTAAAAAAAAAATGCCATCTGACCATCCACTCTAAATAGGGCAGATGGTTGGATGGATTTTTTTCTGATGGCACCTACTCCGTTTGGTCTTCAAAGGAGGTTTTACATCGACAGAGTAAATTTTACTCTATCAGTGTAAAAAATGCAGTCCTTCTGAGTCAAGATCAGGTTATGTTATGCAGATCCACGTCAAATCCATGATGGAGTCAGCAATGTTGGTGTGCGGTCCCAGTGGTCTGTAGATGAGAGTGCTGCTTAGGGTGAAGTTGGCTGTTAATGTAAGCTTGGATGACAGATAGTCCATGTTGGAGGATGATGTGTCTGTGGATGTGGTGCAGCTTGATCGTATTGTTGTGGGTGATGGTGATTTCACCTCTGTGCCAGTGAAGTCTGTCTTGCCTGGCAATTTTGTAGCCAGCGGGGATGGGTGTGATAATGTCAGGTGCCGATGCAGATTCAGCAGGTTTCCTGTGAGGAAAAAGTAGTTCAGTAGCATTGTCATGCAGCAGGTTCCAGATCTCTTTGGCATTTTTGGTGAGTGAGTGGGTGCTGAGGAGCATACATGCAAGTGTGGATTGTTGTGTGGGTGGTTGCAGGACTGTGTGAGCACCAGAGAGGGGGTGTTGTGTGCTGCGGGTGCGGTCAGTGTTCAGTGTGGGTAAGCATGGACATCATTTAGGGTTTGCCAGGGGTTGCTGCTGCGATCCCTGGCTTGCCCTTTGCTACCTCGAGAACAGCCTTTGCGACCTCTGGACTCAGAAGTGGCAAGTCCATTGCCAGGAACTCAGGGGCAGCTGGGACTCCACTATCTTTATTTTCTGTCAAATTTGTATTACACTTACAGTGAATAAATAAAATATATTACTCACTAATATTTTAATAAAAATGGAGTAAAATAAGCTGGAAAATGCCCTTCTTGACCGCTGAGGTAAGTGCAAAATGCTTATAAATGTATGATGTGTGCATGCTTGCGGGTGAGAGTGTGTTTGTGTGAGTGTGTGAATGTGTCTGTATGTGTGTGTGAGTAAAAGTGGAGGTCAAAGGGCATGTGATGTCACTTCCACCACCCCATGCCATTTCGATGAATTGACGTCCATGTAGGCAAGTGCATGAAAACTTGCAGGAAGCTCAGCAGAAAGCCCCCACAGTGTTGTGTTATGTGTCGAGGCAGCAGCGCGTGGAGCAGTGCTCGGGTTGAGGGTGCAGAGGGTCGCAGTATGGTGGAGGACCAGATTTCCTGACACTAGGTGCAGTCTAGGCGCGGACAGGCCCAGAAGGGCTTGCCTTCGGCTCGCCAGCGACACCTCTGTTGTGTGTCCACACTGTAGCAGCTATTAAGTAGGTCCTAGGAGGAGAGAAGTGTGATGTCACTTCCTGTACAGATGGATGATTGTGGGCAAACCCTATGTTTGGCAGACAGGGTACTCGCCATTGCATCAGAGTACCTCTCTGCCCAACTCTAAATCAGCCTCAGAGACCCATCTAATACACATCAGTACTGGCCCTGTTCCTCATGGGAACAGGCCACCACAAATCTTATTCACCTCACACATTGAACCTGTGCCCACTGCTTTTTTTAGTTGAGAAATCTTTGATTCACTCCCCTCCCCCAAATCTCGCTGACTAAGCTTCGCCCGTACATTTTTTCAGGGATGCTATTGGTTCCCCCGTCTGGCCCAGACCTGCTAATGTCTTCTGAGATGTGCTATGACATTTGGGTCCCTTTCTTGTGGTACTACAAAATTTGCGCTGTACCTCACTGATGAGGCAAAATGAGGCTAAAACTGGCCTGGAAGTGCTTAAAGCTTGTATTCTCATTCAAAGTGGTTGTGGGTTGTTAGTTCTGGCTCAAATAGTTATATTAAAGCATGTCCAAGGCTAATGAGGTTTGTCCTTTACTGAAGTGGCAAAAAAATAATGGACTGGAATGCAGTCAAGAATAATGAACAGTGTCTGAGATATATTCAAGCATTCCACATATCACTATTTTTTTCCACAGTGAACAGGGAGCATAGGTGCAAGAGACCTGTGACTGGACATTTACATTTCGGCTGATTTCTCGTCTATAGGTCTGAGACAGGAAAAGATGCTGGGATACTGAGAGGCGTTTAATAGAGTGTGAAAGAGACAATGGCCAAATGGATCAAGTGAGTGAGGAGATGTGAATTGCCTGAGCTGAACCATCTGTTGACACTCCCTTGCTGCAATGATTGAGACATTTTTTTCCATAGAAACAGGCTGAACATCAGTATTAAGTGCATCTAATTCAGTTAAATAAATGAACAAGGGCCAGGAAGATAATATTGTTTTTATTTCCCATGCATATGTAGTGCAGATTGTTTTTTTTGGTATTGGTATTGGGACACTTTACATGAAACAGATTTTTTTTAGATGCAATAGGCCAGATCAGAGAAAAATAGCAGTGATAAGGCATCACAGAGAAAGATTTAACCAGCGGGAGACCTTGAGACAAAAATGAAGTAGGAGGATATTAAGATGTTTTCTGAATGTGAAAAATGTTAGTTTCTTCTTGATGCCAACAGGTAGGGTATTAATCGTAATCGCAAGAGGTTTTAGGACTCGCCTACAATCAACCTTAGCCGTCTGACAAGAGACCTGTTGTAGACAATACCAATACTTGCAGTGACTTTTGGTTCAGTCCACTGCTTATATAATTGGTTGGCTTATTTGTCAATGGCATTTGCTTATTTCTTTATCTGTCGTCTTCTTGTGCTTATCCCTTCCCTGGAGCATTGTTACTTTGACATCGTTTTGATCGATGACTTGTATGCTAAGAATTCTTATATTCAGGGAAATCTTTTCTTCTTTTGCTTTCAGTATTCCATGAGAGTGCATGTGTTTTCTTGCACACTCACCTGTGTGTTGCTTCCCCCTTACATCCCCGCCACCTCATTCTCTCTATGTTGGCTTCCGCAAACCTTGTAAGTTGCGTCCTCAACAGAATCCTGTGCCGCACAGTTTTTTTTGTTTTACATGTTTATGGTCCATTTTTTACTCACCCCACTAGCTTCACCCCCCACCGCTCATCAGAGATTACTTCTCCTCACTAGCCTGACCAATGCCCTCTGGCCCATGTCTATATAAAAAAACAGTATTTAATGGCCTGGCAGCTGAAATTTGATGCTAGACACTCCTTCCGTAAAATGCGCTTTCGAGCATGTTTGATTGTTTTTTTTATTTACTGCTCAAAGAGGGATAAATAGAAATGAAAAAAAACATTGGCCGCTATGCTATTTGTGAGTTTACATCATAAGTTTGCACCGCCACAGGTTGATGGTGCATACGTGCACATGCGTGATAACACAGGTGCACATGCATGTCATCACATTTTTTACCTTTTATTTTTTGCCGCTATCCAGATTAGCTATATCTATTCCTTTTTTTGTCAGTAATAGAATTGCAAACGTATTGACAAAACCAATAAATCGGCATTGGCAAAGCCAAAATGTAAGATCTCTTGGCATTGCAATGGCTTGTGGTATTTTGGTGACTTTTCAGATAGTGTTAAATCAGCTGCAATTTTGCTTCTAACGTAGGAAATAATGTAATCGTGGAATTCCTCACAGGCACAGTTACCTGCCAAGAGCAATAGTTTGGGCTCCTCGTGAGTTGAAAAGGAAGTACGGTCGTGACTTAATATAGAGCGTGCAGCATTAAGTGAGGAATTGGTCTGATCTTGAGTACAGCTGGGTCCACAGATCAAACCGTGTGTTTGAACCTTTTTTTGTTTTTAGCTTGGAGATTACTATTGGCGATTTAGCAGCTGTGATTCATTCAGCACGACTCAATGTGATCAAATGAGGGTGCCACTGCTAGGATTAGAATCCAGCTCCTCAAAGTGGCAACAATGGCCATTCGTAATGAGACAGAGAGATTCCGAGTAAAGGACTTAAAGAGTAGGTGGGACAGTAGAAGAAATAAAGAAAAGAGGCCAGAAAAAAAGAGGGGATGCCCGGAGAAAGAGAGAGAAAGACCGGCAGTACTCGTTATATTTATAACATTTACTGACGAATGGCACAGTTGTAAACGATTGGCAATAACAGGTCATACTGTTATCTGGTGACATTCACGTTATCAACAGCAGAAGGATGAGCGGCCGAGTCTACACATGAAGCATTGTCACAGAAATGTGTCACTACACACCTATTTGTACAGCAATAAGCAACTGAGTGTAAGACAAGCTAGAAAACGAGGATTACTGGGAAGATTCGTAGAGGACGAGAGACAGAGCTTGGCTCAATGGGAAAGAGAGGGAAAGTAAAAAAAGAAAAGAGGAGTGACCAGAAAACAGAAAGAAGAATGAATGGCAGATACAGAGAAGAGGAGTCAGACACATCAGACAGGCGCATGGGCACTCGAAAGAGAGATTCAGAGAAGAGGCAAGTAGAGGGCGCACTGCAGGAAGTATTACTGGGGAAATGGTATGGAGTCTAGGAGAGCTGGAGAGGAAAGAACTAGAATATGCATGAAGAAAAAAAGCTGGAAGGGAGTAGGCTGTATGCTTTACGCAGCTGATGACTGCATGTTATGTCCGCAAACACAATGGGAGTGCAGGGCCGGGCCCGGGACCTAGGCGTGATAAATAATATGGGACCGATTCACAGAACTAACTTAAGACAAAATCCGAAACTTACTACTTTTGATATTCACAGAAGGCATTTAGTAGTAGTAAACTTAGGATTTTGTCTTAAGTTTGACTTACGACAGTCTAAAGACAAAATTCTAACGTTTCTACTACTAAATGCCTTCTCTGAATACCAAAAGTAGTAAGTTTAGGATTTTGCCTTAAGTTAGTTCTGTGAATCGGGCCCCAAATGTTGCTAGTGATGTTATTTATGATGTCATCTGTGACATCCTGTGTGAGTTCACGAGAAGTGCATTGTGGGCAAGTTATGATCGCATTGCTAACCCGGACTGGTATACTGAATGTAACCTGAAATCTCTGAACCTGATTTTTTTTACTTTAGGCGGTTGTATATTGATAAAGTGCGACTTGACTTCTGCACTGTAGTTCTAAATCGGTGAATGCATGTTTGACTACACGTGCTTCAAATAATATATTTTACAGACTCACGTGTGCTTTCATTGGTAAGGCATGAATGCATAATTCTCACAGGGTGAACATATGTTTAGTTTTATGAAACAAGGTTGAGGAGCGTGGGAGGTGGTGCGTGGGTGGTGGGTTTCAGGAAAGCATCTTGAGGCACTGACTGAACATCCAAGAAAACGTATATGCACTCTACAATGATCAGTGCAACAAATCGTATCATCTCTCATTTTGCTCGAGTTGCCTTCTCCGACGCTATTTTTTATGGTCCTTTGGTGAAAAATGTAAAGTGAAAAAATGAAAACAAATTATAGGCCAAAAACCGTTCACATACTCTGAATGAACTGAAATAATATTTTAGGTAGAAAGCACTTGTGTGATAAGGACTGGTGGCTGGTGACCTAAATATGACCGAGAAGGATTTTTCGTGATTTATTTTACAAATGTTGCTCATGAAATGGGGTCTAGTGCAAGGATATATAACCTAGTTTGAGAAGGGCTGGCATCATGTCATATTTTCTTGTCACCCCTACATAAATAAACGGGCGACCTTTAAATGAAGTGTATATAAATGGCTCTTTGGTCAGTATCCTGTACATGTGGTATGAAGCAGGTCCCCCTAACCTTTATTAGCTATCTCTGGCTAGCATCCATTTGCTGACTGTAATTCAGTGTTAGACTGTGTTCTAATCCTGGCTTTGTGACTGCGCCGCATTGTCTGAAGATGGATAGTGGTTTCTTCTCCAGGTGCCACAGTACCAAATTCTGCCAAAGTGGAAGTGCAGAATACCTGAAAAAAAATCACTGTATTCAGGAACATGCAGATAATTGGAGTTTTGTGTAATACTCCGTGCTCAAGTATTAGAATTTGGGTCAATGGGGAGTGAAGCACTCTGAGCGAGCTTAGTCTGAGGGTGTGAGGTGATGGTTTACATTAGTTTTTAGAGCTCTTCTTAACCTCTGAGCTGCAAGACTGAAACAGAAGCAGAAACTCATCAATAAAAAAAGAAATATTCGTGGGGTCGGGGCCAAGGCCTGGGAAAAGAATCAAACATGGTTACAAAAAGACGAATGATGAAAATTGCAACAAAAATGTAAGAGCAATAATGTAATGTAATGAGACTCAAATGGAATGTGTGAGAAAGAAGGAAAGACAAGTGGAATGAAAAAGAGCAGAAGGGAAAGAAAGTTGAAAGGAGGGAAACAAAACTGCAGTGTGGGAAAAAAATGGAAGGAGAGGAAAGGAAGTAGGGAGGAAACTTTTTTGGGAAGCAATTCCCAGGGACCTTTCTTAAGAGGGTCAGCTTCACACTCTTCGCTCACCATTACGTGGCATGCATATAATTCAAAGTAAAGGGTAGTTTCTTTTTGTGGCTACTTCCTTGATTAGAGTCACTTATATTTTTGAGTTGGTCATATGAACATTTGTTTAAGTTAATCAAATGAGAACATATGCTTTATTGATGAGGATCACCAAAGCCCCTCCCCTAGTAACCTCTATGGCCAGAAACTGGAGCCGGGTAGACACTAGAGCACTCTGCACCCTTCTAGCTACCTCCATGCCCCACACCCCTATGCCCATCGGCTACACAGCATCCCCTCACACTCAGGCGGAAAATATTAATGCCTGGTTGGCCATGGTTAGAGACAGCTTGGTCCCCCTGAAAAAGATAAAAAACAAGAGGCCCCATGACTCCCAACGTTGGTCTACCAACTGCCTTAAGGAAAAGAAACTAGCCCTGCATCAATTCGAACGCAAGTGGAAACAGGATTACTGCCCTGTTAAAAAGTCAATCTTCACAATGGCCCTCAAAGACTATAATAACGCCATCCTCCGAGCCAACTCAGAATACTTTTCCTTGAAAATCTTAAAATCCTCAAATAAAGGCAAATACATCTTTTCCATTGTGGATGAACTCGTCAAACCTGACTGTGCCACTGCTAAACCCACCCCTTCACAATCCCTGTGCGACTCTCTTAACACATATTTGATCGATAAAATTACCATCATTAAAGCCAGCATTCCCAAGGACACTCTACCCCTAGACTCCGGTTGCCCACACATTAATCCTCACCATTTTGATCAAATTCCACCTATTACTCAGGAGGTCTTCTTCTCCCTTCTCAAAAGGGTTCGCTCTGACTCTCCGATGGATAATTGTCCCCCTCATATTGCCAGGGGGATCTTTCTCCATCTCCCTGAACTCCCCTTATCGCTCCTTAACAACTCCCTAAGTAAGGGCATTGTCCTCAACCTCTTTAAGAGGGCGGAAGTCGTACACATCCTGAAACAAATTGGTTCTGATCCCCTAACACCCAGTAACCTCCACCCCATATCGCTGTTGCCCTTTCTGGGCAAAATCCTGGGGGCCCATGTTATGAACTGCCTGAGCGCGTTTGTAGAGCACACCCACTATTTACACTCACATCAAGCGGGCTTCAGACCCTAACATTCTACTGAGTCTACTGCTTCGGCAGGTCTCAAGGAACTAAGGAAGGGGGCAGATCAGAACATCACGCAGGCCCTAGTGCTCCTGGACCTTTCGGCGGCTTTCGACACCGTCGCCCATGACCGTGTCAAGAGTGCCGGCATCCGGGGCCTCCCACTAAAATGGATCACCTCCTTCCTTAGTGACCACTACCAAGCGGTCGGCCTCGCCAATTTCTCCTCCGAGAAAAGAAGACTGACCTGTTGAGTCCCTCAGTGCTCATTTCTCTCCCCTCTTCTTTTCAATTTGTATATCTTTCCCCTGATCCTGGCCCTCACTAAGAAAGAAGTCATTACTTTTAACTACGCTGATGACCTCCAGTTAATCTTCACCATCGACTCATCGCCCTCTTCTATGGAAAACTTTCAATCCACCATGAATTTTATCAGTATCTGGATGAACTCAAATCAGCTTAAACTTAATCCTTACAAAACTGAGCTGGTTCTTACTGGGGCCTCAGCCAACCCCTGGAATTCCAATTTTTGGCCTCATTCACTGGGATGTCCACCTTCCCCAGTCAGCTCGGTCAACAGTCTAGGCATTACTATCAGTAGTGACCTCACCACGAAGGCCCAGATAAATTCAGTGGTTTCCCCCTGCTTCTTCCATCTGCGAAGAATCCGGAAAATCTGTAGATTTCTATCCACAGAGGAGCTGATCCAAGTCACCCTCGCCCTGGTAATGTCGCGTATTGACTACACCAACTCTCTGTACACTGGAATCCCTGCTTACCAATCACCCCGATTACAAATGGTGCAGAAGCAAGCCGCAAGGCTTGTCTATGGCCAGCCAAAATCCCACCACGTGAAACAATTGCTCAAGAGTCTTCATTGGCTCCCAGTGACCCAACGCTGTCTTTTCAAACTCGGCTGCTTGATCCACAAAGCCCTCTTGTCCCATGGACCTGCTTTCATCGCTACTAAGATACAGCAATATGCCCCTCCCCGTGAGCTACGCTCCTCTAACCAGAACTTATTGACCCCCTGCTCATTCAAACATGAAAAACACGACAGTCTAAGATTCTCGACTCTAGCGCCACAATTCTGGAACATTCTCCCTCCCGAATTGCGCCTAGTCCCTTCCCATTCCAAGTTTAGGAAATCTCTTAAGACATGGCTCTTTGCCCAGGCCTACAACTAAATGATTCTCACTGTGTTTGCCTAAGCATTTGTTTCCGTTCAGCGCCAAGAAACCGTTGGTGAACGTGCGCTCAAGAAGTCATTTTATCATATCATATTAATAGTGCCTGGTAAATACATATTTAAAGGCAAGACGGTCTCCTTATTTTATATTTGAAACTCTGTTTCCTCCGCAATGCAATGTACCATGGTGGTGTTATAACAGCACACTTGCTTTGCTGCAAACAGGGAGTCAAGGCAGCATTGATGTGCGAGAGGGGGTGGTTACTATGGATACGGCCCTCTGAGGCAGCCTTGGCCCACTGCGGTGTGCTTTGTTTCATACTAATGTAGCTTAGTATCAAGAAGACTATGCTCTTGCTCCCTAAGACTTCGCCATACTCCCAGCATCTACCAAAGCAGAAGTGGAGGACGCTCCTTCTCCCACATCACAGTAAAGACCTGTAACAGCCTCCCCACACACCGCTGGACCATCACCTTACTTCCGAATTCCAAATGGCCCTCAAGGCCTGGCTGTTCGAATAAGCCTCCGGGCCTGCAAGTGCCTGGATACCCTATCAGGTGATTAGCCGTGCTTTACAAACACGGATTGGTTGATTGATTGATAGTAGGAGGCTACCTCAGGCTCTCGTCCCCAGGTATCACAAGTCATGTGGCATCCATCCATAGTTAGGGTTGCTGCAGCTTAGGTTGTTGGTGTATTGGCAGAGCTGGATGTAGAGTTATGCTCGGGAATATGTGTTGCAGGGCCTAAATGGGAGGGTTTGTTTGTGCTGTGTGTGTGTCTCAGATCATGAATAGGAGCAGTGTTGCAGTTGTGACCGGTGTGCATTGGCAGAGCCATTTGTAAGCAATAAGAGTTGAGGATTAAGGCAGTGAAAGTTTCTCATAGTGTCTGTTGGTGGCTTATAATTACTTTCAGACCAAGTACACAGGACAACGCCATACCCTTCCATTAAGGTCATCTATGTCAGAGATAAAGTGCCCATCTTCATTTCATGTTTTCTTTATTTCCTAAGAGCATGCGCTTTTCTTGTGTTTCTATCATTTTTTTATGGGACTTTTTAAAGTGCATACTGTTAACTGAGCCCCTCTATATAGCTGGGTGAGTTCAAGTTGGGTGAGAGTTCATACTGGGTCACCATCGAGGTAGCTGGAGCTGAGCTGAAGGCTGTGCAAGTTTCTGACCGTGTCTGTTGGCGGATCATAAAGTTGTTTAAATTATATTCTCATTAGGGGTAATTTGCTTTTCTGTGAAATTACAGCAACATTATGTGAAATTACACATAGTTATATGAAATGAAAGTTGTAATACATTGGGTTATTAGTTGAGGGGGCATGGCGAAAGGCCCACTCAAATAACAAATACAGGCCTTGTCAGAGTGAGCCACAAAAATTAAACTAACCCTCTGCTATCTTGGCACAAAAGTAGTCAGGCTTAATTTATAGGCTATGTGTAAAGTCTTTATGCAGCACAGAAACAGTAATAAAGTGAAAACGCAACATTAGAAAATCCCACAGCAGTTTAGAAAAATAGAGTAAATGTAACAAATAAAACAACACCAAAATGAATCAAATCCAATCAGAGTTATGAATTTGTAGTTTTTTATGAAATCTAGTGGCTTGAAGATCAAAGCCGCAACCACGGGTATCTGGTCACGCGTGATCGTGCCCCAAGACAAAATGTATCATGGACCATGGATGTCAGATATCCAGGCTTAAGTTCAGACTTTTTCTTGAAAAAGTTCTTGTGAAGGTTGATTCTCAGCAGGGCAAAGCAGCAAGCTGTACCCAAGGTTGAGTCGTCGATGATGGGGAGTTGCTAAACAAGATCTCGGAGAAGCCATTGATGAAGACTGGAGAAGCTGGATTTCTAGGCCAAGGAATTCAGCCTGGTGAAGATTCCTGCTTTTGGACTTAGAAGGTTTTTCTGGAGATGGGATGTACCCGGCAGAACGAGGCTGTAGCCAGAGATGGGCCCAGAAGACTGGATACCACTACCGAGAGGATTCCCTGAAGATGATTTGCCACTGCGAAGAAATTAGTGGGAGCTAACGCGAAGTAAGGCCGACTGGTGATACGCCTGTGAGGTAGGTCCCAGTCTTCTGTCTGTTCTGCAGGCCATTTTCCTTGAAACATTTCTTAGTCCCAACTTTTTGGGTTAGACAGGAGTAATGCCACCACCAAGACCTGAGGGGTGCCATTTTGGGGGATGGGACTCACTCCAGAAGAGGTCAGCAGCATAGTTTAAGGCTCTGGAGATTGTTTTGTCCCTGTTGCCCATATATGACGCCTGCCAGCTAGCCCTTGGACTCACTCTAGTGGTCCTGGGATCAAGGAGCAGTCCCAATCTTCCTTCGTCAGTTCCTCTGATACCCTGCTGTCCTGTTAGCAGCAAGACAGCAGGGTATCAGAGTAGTCCTTCTTCTGAGTCCTCCACAGGTCCAGAAGTGATCTGTTTGTCCAATATTTATACCTGGTGCCAGTCTTGATGTGTGGAGTGACATACTGCCCTAACCCCATATCTGGTTCTGGAAAGTGATTCCCTTCCCCTGCCAAGGCTCCAAAATGGCTGGGGTAACAAAAGGCTGGTGTCAGGTTCCTTTGTGTGTGCTGGAGGCAAAGCCCTTTGAAGTGTAAGTGGAACTGGGTGCAGCTCTGCTCCCAGCCATCCTGGCAGGATGGACCATCCTGCCCACAGCTAGTCCCCTTTGTATCAGTGTCTGGTAGAATTAAACAAACAGAATACTGGCAGATTGCAGCTCGAGTGTGAAACACCTCATTAGCATCTGGCACTGTCCCAGCACAATGTAAATATGCAGAAATGCTGCAGCTGCTCAACAAATCCGACTGCGAATCCTAAGGTCCTAGTAAATTGCAGGCCCATCTCCCCTCTACCCTCATTCTCAAAAGTGTTGAAACATCTGTCCATTCACAACTGTCTCAATTTTTGAAGGAAAACAATCTTTTGCGTCCAAGTCAATCAGGCTTCGACCCATTTTAGCACAGCGATGACCCTGTTAGAGGTTGCAGAGCATATAAGGGGCACCCTAGACATTTCAAGTCAAGTCAAGTTAGAATTTGTATAGCGCACTACTCACCCAGAAGGTCTCAAGGTGCTTGAGGGAGGGGGGCTGTCTTGATCATGCCAGACTTATCAGCGGCCTTTGGTATTGTCCCCCATCAGAGACTCCTTGATAGACTCCAAGCTAATGGGATCAAGGGCATAGCCCTGAAGTGGCTCACCTCCTTTCTGAAGGGAAAAAGCTAAGAGGTTTGGTTGCCCCCTTTTTCTTCCAACGCTCGTGAGCTAACTGTTGGAGTGCCTCAGGGCTCGGCACTCAGCCCTACTTTATTCAGTGTATACCTCACACCCTTAGCTGTTTTATCGGAGACTCTAGGAGCCCAAGGTTATCTCATATGCTGATAATATCCAGCATTTCTTCTTCTGTGGTAAGGGAGAATAGCTCGCTGAGGACGTCATCAAAAAGTGTCTATCTAATGTGTTCCTTTGGTTGTCTATCAACCAAATAAATGTAACCCAGATAAAACCAAGATAGTGTTTTTTGGCCTAACAGCGCAAGAATTATGGAGGACCTTTTGGCCAAAGGAAGCCCCCCTCCCTCGCCCCCAACATGACAGATTAAAGAACGTAGGAATTTAGTTCGATAGTGCCCTCTAGTGCCCTCTCTTTTCAACCACAGATCCAAGCATTGACTGGCTCCTGCTTCCAGCTGTTAGGGTCCCTGAAAATATTCCTTCCTCTTCTCTCAGATGACACCAAGAGTACTGTGATCCAAGCTTTAATAACATCCAGGCTGGGCTACGGGAATGCACTATACCTAGGTTTCCCAGAGTACCTTCTTGACAGACTTCAGGTGGTGAGAATGCAGCAGCCTAATCCTCCTCAATCTTTCCCCTAGTACATACATGTCCTTGCATTTGAAATCTCTACACTGGCTTCCCATAAAAAAGGATTCTATTTAAATCCCTGGTCTTGGTCCACAAAGCTCTTCACGTTTCAGGAGCCGACTGTTTGAGAGAGAGGATTCATGACTATGTGCCTTCTAGAAACCTTTGCTCCTCCTCCGAACGACTGGCTAGAGTTCCCAACATTAGTCGGGCCCGAGCTGGCGACAGGTCTATTTCCTATCTCTGGCCGATCACATTAAATAAACTCCCTCTGGAGCTTCAAGCGATAATAGAACTCTCCCCTTTCACGAAAAAAATAGAAATGGCTCTTCCAGCTACTATTTGTTGTTGTAGGCTGCCTGATTTACCACCAGGGCTCTCTTTTGAGTAGCTGTGCACTATACAAATCTTGTTACATACGTCTCGCTAACACAAGGCACAGATGGCTGGGACAAGAAAGTTGTAATTTTCTAAAAGTGGCGCTTTCAGAACTTTGACTTAAACCCTGACTTTACCATTAAAGAGGATTGGCAGTTTTGAAACTGCACTATAGACTTCAATGGCAGGCCTGACACATGTTTTAAAGAGCTACTTTGGTGAGTGGCAAAATGAGTGCTGCAGGCCCACTTGGGGCATTTAATTTAGAGGTCCTGGATGCATGTAGTACCACCTACCAGGGACTTACAAGCGCATTAAGGGGCTTATTAGGATAGCGGATTTTCCGCATCCTCTGGGCCGGCGGAAGCCATCGCCGGCCCGGAGGATGCGGAAAATCCGCTGTGGACCCACCAAAGACCCACCGCCACATTAGGATGGCTGGTGGGTCCTGGTTTCAGTCCGCTGCTTTTCGGCCGCGGTTGGCTTACAACCGCGGCAGAATAGCTCTAATATGGTGGCGGTGTTTCTCAGACACCGCCAGCCATATTAGGATGGGTTACAAAACATGCTTTTCCGCTGCGGGTTTTCCGCCGTGGAAAAGCATGTGGAACTTCACTGCAGGGGCCTGTTGTGGGGCCCCTGGTGCCTGCTGCTTTCTGCGTACAAATGCAATGTATGCGTTTTTAACATTGCGGCGGGTGCAGCTTGAAGCCGCACCCGCCGCAATGTTAAAAATAGAGGATGTGACCGCCATGGTGGCGTGCACAGGAGGGAACTCCGCAGGCCATGCGGAGGTTCCCTCCTACTCTGAGGTCGCGGACGGACGCAAGTCCATCTGCGATCCTAATGGGCTCCTAAATGTGCCAATTAGGTGTAGGCCAATGTTACAATGTTTTAAAGAGAGGGCACATGCATATTAGCAGTGGTAAAGTGCACCACAGAGTCCTAGAGCCAAAAGAAAAATTCATCAAGATAGGAGGGGGAGAAAGCAAAATGTTTGGGGGGCTACCAACCAAGGTTGTGAAATTTTACACAACTCCATCATTTTGCTCTAAATTTTTGCATAAATTGCATCCTTGCATTTATTTGTGTCATGAGTATGCCTTTAAAGAGGTCGCGAACAAAAGCTTGATTTGATTTATTATTTTATAGAGCGCGCGAATGCCCAAGGGCGTCTTGGCGCTATGATAATAGATGGTGTTCAGGACTGACCGAACCGTCTAGAAGGCGGCAGTAAAGAGCCAGGTTTTCACTGCTTTTCTAAATGAAAGTAGGGATGGACTGTTTTTTATAGAGGTTGGGAGCAGGTTCCATACTTTTGCTGTATGTAGTAGGAAACTTCTGCCTCCCCATCTGGCTCTTTTGAATTTAGGCACCAGGATCAATTTGGCTTGACTAGATCTAAGAAGCCTAGTGGGTTCATACTGTTTCAGATGAGTTTTTAAGAACTGAGCGCCTGACCCATGAAGTGCCTTGTAGGCCAGACACACAATGATTTAAACTGAATTCTTTTGGTGATAGGGAGCCAGTGGAAGGTTTTTAGTTTGTGGGTGATTGGCTCATATTTAGGAATGTCAAGCACCAGCCTTGCTGACGCGTTCTGCAAGCGCTGTAGTTTTGATAGAATTTGCACCTTAGCTCCAGCATACAGGGCATTCCCGTAGTCTAATCTAGACAAGGCAAGGGCGGTTACAACTGTTTTCGTAGCATCCATTGGAATGAAGGGCAATAGTTTTTTAATCATTTTCAATATGAAGCAGACTGATGAAGCCAATTTGCTGGCCTGGTCGTCGAATGAGAGGTTATCTAGTGTCATATCGAAATTTTTCATCTTTTCTGCTGGGGCCGGACAATTGCCCAGGCTGTCAGGCCACCACTCCGGGGACCAGATGTTTGGATCACCCCCCAGTACCAGTACTTCACTTTTTTCCCCATTTAACTTCAGACAGTTAGTCTGCTGCTCTCGTTCTGTTTTACCTGTGCATTTGTGTTAAATTCTCACCACAAATTTCTGTGAATTGTTACATTCATGGTAAATGTTTTGCCCCGAATGAAGAGTAATCATGGGAAATAGCGTAATGGCCTAATTTTGTGAATTTTGCTTAACAGGTGTCACATGTAGGGCCCGATGTAGGTGGCTCATTACCGGTCGGTAAACCCAACATTCGGTAAATTTCAGGCTTACCGACCGGTATTGAGCCATTTGCAATGTAGGCGATTCGGTATTTACCGAATCATTATTTACCGATTCGGTATTTACCGAATCGGTAAGTGGCATGTAGGAAGCACTTTTAAGAGTGTATATGTGCTCTAAGGATTCGTTATTTACCACCAACTGTTAGTTGGTGGTAAATAACGAATCAATAGCAAAAAGGAGCCTAGAGGGAAGCAAAAGGGATCAGTGTTGCCCTCCACTCATTTCAATACAAAAATGACCCTGTTCCTTGGGCAAACACACATGTAGATCTAGTTATCTTTGTCTGTATACTACTTTTTCAGCAGGAGACATTGACTATCTATGTTCTCTGCTGCACCAAGACCCTTTGTCATTTCATCCTATATGTGAATATTTACTATTGTTTGCCCCTTCTAAAATAAAACAACTTTTTCAATCAACAGTCAAAACAGGGCTGAATGTATGTCTGAAAAGCATTTATTCAGTACACCAATAATAGTGGAAAAATGTATAAGGGACAAAAAGACCCCTCACGGGCGCACCACCATCGGGGTAACTGGTAGGTACTCACCTGATGAAGCCCCTTTTCTCATCATAGGTGGTCCTTTATTGTCCCGGAAAAGAAGAGAAAATGTCCAATGTCCATTGCTGTATTGATGGTAAATAACGAATACCTTTGAAAATGCAAATCTGTGCATTTTCAACAGTGCCATGTGACAGACATACGTGGCCTTAGGGCATGCATGTGTGTCACATGCTCACACAAGCACTATTAAGGGGTGCAACAGTGTGTCAATGTGACACACTGCCACCCTTGAATGTTTCCCTATGTTGCCGAATCTGTATTTACCGATTCAGTAATTCACATTCATTCCTATGGGCCTTCAGGCCCATAGGAATGAATGTGAATTACCGAATCTGTAAATACCGATTCGGTAAATACCGAATCGTACCGATTCCGTAATGCTTACCGAATATTTATCTACATAGCATTTACCGATTTTAAAATACAGAATCGGTAAAATTCGGTATTTTAGAATCGGTAAATTGCAATTACCTACATCTGGCCCATAATTCCTGAAATTACAAGATTTACACCAGAATTATTTAAATTTCATCAAGGCCTAATCTTCGTCTAACCCAAGGCCTCTCTGAAGAGCACATAGACTTATTGTGACACATGTGCCACTTTTTACTTATCATTTTATGTGAAGGGGGTACACAGTTGTCAAAATACGGACACCACCACCACCAAGAAAATCCTGATTTACATTTGAGGAGAGAGATATTGAGTGGGTAGTTGAGCATGTGTGTGTGAGAAAGAGAGCATGGTGAAGGAAGAACAGCCAGAAAGAAAGTGATAAAGAGGAAGATGGCCTGTTAGATAATGCAGATGGAGCTTGTCAGAAAAAAATAAGGAGACAAATGGTTTAAGTGGATAACAGTCAGAAACTTCAGAAAAAAAGTGGGGTAATAGAGAGGACAGGAGTGACAGAGACACTCTGAAGACCATTGCTCCTTCTGCAGAACGAGTAATGTTCAATATACAGTCTAATACCTTCAAAATTGAAACATTGATCTAATCTGATAGTGCTACAAGCATTGGCAACACCAATCAGTCTAGCTTGTTGTTTGAAAACTCACAGAGAGGCACTCGAATACGGGTGATTGCCTTCAATCAATCAGAGTACTTGTAAAGCACGCCACTTACCAGTGAGGGTCACAAGGCACTGAGGGGAGAGGGGGTTGCTGCTACTGCTCGAAGAGCCAGGCCTTGAGGAGTCTTCTGAAGGCGAGTAGGTCTTGAGTCTGCCATTTGTGGGTAGGGACGGTGTTCCAGGTCTTGACGGCGAGGTTGGAGAAGGATCTGCCGCCGGAGGTCATTCGTTGGATGCGGGGGACAGCGATGAGGGTGAGGCCTGCGGATCAGAGCTGGCGAGTGAGGGTGTGGAAGCTGAGTCTGCTGTTCAGGTAGGCTGGTCCGGCATTGTGGAGTGCTTCGTGTGTGTGAATGAGGAGCTTGAAGATGATCCTCTTGTCGACGGGGAGCCAGTGTAGGTCTCTCAGGTGGGGGGTGATGAAGCTGCGGCGGGGGACATTGACGATCAGTTGGAAGGAGGCGTTTTGGATGCATTGTAGTCATTGTAGGTGTTTGGCTGGGGTTCCTGCGTAGAGTGCGTTGCCGTAGTCCAGTTTGCTGCTGACGAGGGCCTGTGCCACCGTTCTTCTTGTTTCGGTCGGGATCCACTTGTAGATCCTGCGGAGCATGCAGAGGGTGTTGTAGCAGGAGGAGGAGGCTGCGTTGACCTGCTTAGACATGGAGAGGGAGGAGTCGAGGATGAATCCTAGATTGCGTGCATGGTTGGTGGGTGTTGGTGCTGTTCCCAGTGTGGTCGGCCACCAGGAGTCGTCCCAGGCTGAGGGGGAGGGTTCGAGTATGAGAACCTCCGTCTTGTCCGAGTTCAGCTTCAGAGGGCTGCTCCTCATCCAGTCGGCTTGATTTACTCACTGGAAAGTGTGACTTGAAGTTTTGCGCTTTGCATAGATAATGTCACTCAGACTGAAGCCATAGAAATGTCACACATAAGTAATCTGAAAGCTTGCTCTATAGCCTAGAACCAGACCGTCGGGGAAGCTAGGTCACTGCAAATCAGACAACTATGTTTAAATATAATTACTAGACACTATTAATGACTATTTGCAATGGTCAACAGCACATTAAGTGCCTAATTACGAATTTGGCGCTCCGACCGCTGGAGAACCGCATCCAACCCCACGGTGCTGGCAGTCCAAAGAATGCCATATTACGAGTAGACCATGGTGCCGGTTGTGTGGCTGCAGATAGCTTGTGGCAGTGCAGCCCAAATCCTTTGTCACCGCCACCTTTAGGCAGGTGGACAGCCTGTGTACAGCCCTATAGCGGCTGCATATGGCGGTCTTTGCAGTTCAATCACGGTCTTTGCAAAGGCGATCCGCCCAACTCGTAATTCAGCGGTCAGACCGCCAAGCTTTCCATGCTCGGACTGCCACTGCCTATATGGCAGTCCACAGAACCACCAAAATTGTAATAAGGCCCTAATTATTTCACTGCATTGTGGGATTTGTCCACTTAGTACACACACATTGTATCAGTTATTAACCACAAGCAAAAGTGATGATCTGGACAAAATGTTTTCAAAGTAGCAACAAGAGCTGGGCTCTGAAATGACAGTAACAAACATTGTGCTATCAGTTGAATTCATGCACAAATTAACACTTGCCAGTTTACAACTTTACCAGTATAAGACTTTCGCCATCCTATTTTTTAACATTCACTAAATTAAATACATGAGACTGGACCAAGAACAAAGGATGCCTATTATATGTCCTGGTCTGAATTACTTTTTCCAGCTGCTCAGCTCTAGATACATACTGACAGACTGGCATTTACTGTTCTCAAAACCATAGACTGTATCACATAAAGTGATCACTTCAAGTTTGACAATGACTTATGCTAAATATGATAATGCCTTACTAGCTATTTGTAGTATTGAGCTACTCGTCTGTCTGATTCTAGACAGCCGTTCCACACCACCCACTTTTTTACCTGATGCTAGACATCCATTCCACACTATCTTCTCTTCTGTCTGACGATTGACAGCCATTCCATACCATCTGCCTTTCTAAATGATGTTAGACAGCCATTCCACACCATCCACCTTTCTGACTGATATTAGACAGTAGTTCCACACCATCCACCTGTCCACATGATGCTAGACAGGCATTTCACACCATCCGCCTTTCTACCTGATGCTAGACAGCCATTCCACTCATCTGCCGTTCTACCTGATGCTAGACAGCCGTTCCACACCATCCGCCCTTCTACCTGATGGTAGGCAGCTATTCTACACCATCAACTTTTCTTCGTGTTGCTAGACAGCCCTTCCACACCATCTGCTTTCTACCTGATGTTAGACAGCCATTAAACACCATCTGCCTTTCTACCTGATGTTAGACAGCTGTTCCACATCATCCGCCTTTCTACCTCATGCTAGTCAGCCATTTCACACCATTCGCTTTCTACCTAATGCTAGACTGCCATTTCACACCATCCGCCTCTCTACCTGATGCTAGAGAGCCATTCCACACCATCTGCCCTACTACCTGATGCTAGACAGCAATTTTACACCATCCACTAGTCTACCTCATGCTAGTCATTCAATACCATTCTTTCTCCTGCCAAATGCTAGAAATCCATTTCACAACATCTACTCATCTGTCAGATGCTAAACAGGCATTCCAGACCATCTGCTCTGCTACCTGAACACCAACTTAGTATGGATTTTCTATCCCAAAAAATAGAGCTACAGAGTGTTTGCCATGTAGAGTACAAATAAGGTGATATATATAGTACAAAACCCCATTGCTATCGAAAGCCACCTGCCTACTGCTTTCTTAAGAATGTGATATCCTCGTCAATGTGGAACGGTACAGTCATTCAGGTCAGTACTAATGGTTCGAAAGCCCGCACACTCAATGTGTTTTTCCTCGGGGAGTCTATGCGCAAGGCAGGTCCTTATCTAATGATGCTGTCTGTGTTGCCTCACAGGGTGGAGCATTCCAAAAAAGAAGAGGAGAGGCTGAGACCATACCTTAAGACGTCCATGCTGCCTGGAGCTCAGTCACATCGGCCACAAGACGTTGAAATGGTGTGTGAGTTTAGAAGGTTCCTTGCAAGCGTGCTGATACACTGTGCTTCTTGGCACATACACATGCCAGTGCTAAGCTGTCTTAGGCCAAATCAAACCTCTTTGTATTGTGAACTTACCTCTGGATTAGCATGCTGTTTGAGGCTAGATCAGATATACTGCCTGGTCACTGTTATATTTTGTACTTTGTGCTAAACTACACCAAGGTGTAATTTAGCAGCATAAAAACATTTCTTAGAGTAAATCATTTTACTGCATTCCATTAAATATCTGCATCAAATAGACCCGAAAATTGATTCTTGCTAATGCAAAACAGCATAGCTGCCCAAAATGGAATAGATTCAGAAAAGGGGGTGGTGATGGACAGAGTATCTGAATTAAACAGAACACTCATACCCAGTCAACAGATCAGGGCTTGATCCATCACCGTTTTTTAGCTCACTGCACCATCCCAGCTCAGAACCTGACTACATGCAAATTAGTCTGTCCCTGGCCCAGTGCATCATGGGAACAGGGCAGACCAAACTACCAAGCCAATTCTTAAACTGGGAAGGAAACAAGCTTCCGGGGACCGGTTTCTGGCATTACAGCCGTCTTCGGCCCGGCTTGCTTGAATCCTGATGGTGCAATGAGCAAGGGACTCACATCTGAGTATACCCTTCCACGCTTATGGTGGACAAAACGATTCAGAAAAGGGGGTGGTGATGGACAGATTATCTGAATTAAACAGAACACTCATACCCAGTCAACAGATCAGGGCTTGATCCATCACCGTTTTTTAGCTCACTGCACCATCCCAGCTCAGAACGTGGCTACATGCAAATTAGTCTGTCCCTGGCCCAGTGCATCATGGGAACAGGGCAGACCAAACTACCAAGCCAATTCTTAAACTGGGAAGGAAACAAGCTTCCGGGGACCGGTTTCTGGCATTACAGCCGTCTTCGGCCCGGCTTGCTTGAATCCTGATGGTGCAATAAGCAAGGGACTCACATCTGAGTATACCCTTCCACGCTTATGGTGGACAAAACGATTCAGAAAAGGGGGTGGTGATGGACAGAGTATCTGAATTAAACAGAACACTCATACCCAGTCAACAGATCAGGGCTTGATCCATCAACGTTTTTTAGCTCACTGCACCATCCCAGCTCAGAACCTGGCTACATGCAAATTAGTCTGTCCCTGGCCCAGTGCATCATGGGAACAGGGCAGACCAAACTACCAAGCCAATTCTTAAACTGGGAAAGAAACAAGCTTCCGGGGACCGGTTTCTGGCATTACAGCCGTCTTCGGCCCGGCTTGCTTGAATCCTGATGGTGCAATGAGCAAGGGACTCACATCTGAGTATACCCTTCCACGCTTATGGTGGACAAAACGATTCAGAAAAGGGGGTGGTGATGGACAGAGTATCTGAATTAAACATAACACTCATACCCAGTCAACAGATCAGGGCTTGACCATCACCGTTTTTTAGCTCACTGCACCATCCCAGCTCAGAACCTGGCTACATGCAAATTAGTTTGTCCCTGGTCCAGTGCATCATGGGAACAGGGCAGACCAAACTACCAAGCCAATTCTTAAACTGGGAAGGAAACAAGCTTCCGGGGACCGGTTTCTGGCATTACAGCCGTCTTCGGCCCGGCTTGCTTGAATCCTGATGGTGCAATGAGCAAGGGACTCACATCTGAGTATACCCTTCCACGCTTATGGTGGACAAAACGATTCAGAAAAGGGGGTGGTGATGGACAGAGTATCTGAATTAAACAGAACACTCATACCCAGTCAACAGATCAGGGCTTGATCCATCACCGTTTTTTAGCTCACTGCACCATCCCAGCTCAGAACCTGGCTACATGCAAATTAGTCTGTCCCTGGCCCAGTGCATCATGGGAACAGGGCAGACCAAACTACCAAGCCAATTCTTAAACTGGGAAGGAAACAAGCTTCCGGGGACCGGTTTCTGGCATTACAGCCGTCTTCGGCCCGGCTTGCTTGAATCCTGATGGTGCAATGAGCAAGGGACTCACATCTGAGTATACCCGTTCACGCTTATGGTGGACAAAACGATTCAGAAAAGGGGGTGGTGATGGACAGAGTATCTGAATTAAACAGAACACTCATACCCAGTCAACAGATCAGGGCTTGATCCATCACCGTTTTTTAGCTCACTGCACCATCCCAGCTCAGAACCTGGCTACATGCAAATTAGTCTGTCCCTGGCCTAGTGCATCATGGGAACAGGGCAGACCAAACTACCAAGCCAATTCTTAAACTGGGAAGGAAACAAGCTTCCGGGGACCGGTTTCTGGCATTACAGCCGTCTTCGGCCCGGCTTGCTTGAATCCTGATGGTGCAATGAGCAAGGGACTCACATCTGAGTATACCCTTCCACGCTTATGGTGGACAAAACAATTCAGAAAAGGGGGTGGTGATGGACAGAGTATCTGAATTAAACAGAACACTCATACCCAGTCAACAGATCAGGGCTTGATCCATCACCGTTTTTTAGCTCACTGCACCATCCCAGCTCAGAACCTGGCTACATGCAAATTAGTCTGTCCCTGGCCCAGTGCATCATGGGAACAGGGCAGACCAAACTACCAAGCCAATTCTTAAACTGGGAAGGAAACAAGCTTCCGGGGACCGGTTTCTGGCATTACAGCCGTCTTCGGCCCGGCTTGCTTGAATCCTGATGGTGCAATGAGCAAGGGACTCACATCTGAGTATACCCTTCCACGCTTATGGTGGACAAAACGATTCAGAAAAGGGGGTGGTGATGGACAGAGTATCTGAATTAAACAGAACACTCATACCCAGTCAACAGATCAGGGCTTGATCCATCACCGTTTTTTAGCTCACTGCACCATCCCAGCTCAGAACCTGGCTACATGCAAATTAGTCTGTCCCTGGCCCAGTGCATCATGGGAACAGGGCAGACCAAACTACAAAGCCAATTCCTAAACTGGGAAGGAAACAAGCTTCCGGGGACCGGTTTCTGGCATTACAGCCGTCTTCGGCCCGGCTTGCTTGAATCCTGATGGTGCAATGAGCAAGGGACTCAGATCTGAGTATACCCTTCCACGCTTATGGTGGACAAAACGATTCAGAAAAGGGGGTGGTGATGGACAGAGTATCTGAATTAAACAGAACACTCATACCCAGTCAACAGATCAGGGCTTGATCCATCACCGTTTTTTAGCTCACTGCACCATCCCAGCTCAGAACCTAGCTACATGCAAATTAGTCTGTCCCTGGCCTAGTGCATCATGGGAACAGGGCAGACCAAACTACCAAGCCAATTCTTAAACTGGGAAGGAAACAAGCTTCCGGGGACCGGTTTCTGGCATTACAGCCGTCTTCGGCCCGGCTTGCTTGAATCCTGATGGTGCAATGAGCAAGGGACTCACATCTGAGTATACCCTTCCACGCTTATGGTGGACAAAACGATTCAGAAAAGGGGGTGGTGATGGACAGAGTATCTGAATTAAACAGAACACTCATACCCAGTCAACAGATCAGGGCTTGATCCATCACCGTTTTTTAGCTCACTGCACCATCCCAGCTCAGAACCTGGCTACATGCAAATTAGTCTGTCCCTGGCCCAGTGCATCATGGGAACAGGGCAGACCAAACTACCAAGCCAATTCTTAAACTGGGAAGGAAACAAGCTTCCGGGGACCGGTTTCTGGCATTACAGCCGTCTTCTCAGACATGAGTCCCTTTCTCACTGCACCATCAGGATTCAAGCAAGCCGGGCCGAAGACGGCTGAAATCCGGTCCCCGGTAGCTTGTCTCCTTTCTGGTGAAGAATTGGCTTGGTAGTTTAGTCTGCCCTGTTCCCATGATGCACTGGGCCAGGGACAGACTGATTTGCATATAGCCAGGTTCTGAGCTGGGATGGTGCAGTGAGATAAATAACGGTGATGGATCAAGCCCTGATCTTTGGACTGGGTAAGAGTGGTCTGCTTAATTCAGACACTCTGTTCATCACCACCCCCTTTTCTGAATCGTTTTTGGCCTCTATAGGTGTGGCAGGGTATACTCAGACATGAGTCCCTTTCTCACTGCACCATCAGGATTCAAGCAAGCCGGGCCAAAGACGGCTGAAATGCCAGAAACCGGTCCCCGGTAGCTTGTCTCCTTTCTGGTGAAGAATTGGCTTGGTAGTTTAGTCTGCCCTGTTCCCATGATGCACTGGGCCAGGGACAGACTGATTTGCATATAGCCAGGTTCTGAGCTGGGATGGTGCAGTGAGATAAATAACGGTGATGGATCAAGCCCTGATCTTTGGACTGGGTAAGAGTGGTCTGCTTAATTCAGACACTCTGTTCGTCACCACCCCCTTTTCTGAATCGTTTTTGGCCACTATAGGTGTGGCAGGGTATACTCAGACATGAGTCCCTTTCTCACTGCACCATCAGGATTCAAGCAAGCCGGGCCGAAGACGGCTGAAATGCCAGAAACCGGTCCCCGGTAGCTTGTCTCCTTTCTGGTGAAGAGTTGGCTTGGTAGTTTAGTATGCCCTGTTCCCATGATGCACTGGGCCAGGGACAGACTGATTTGCATATAGCCAGGTTCTGAGCTGGGATGGTGAAGTGAGATAAATAACGGTGATGGATCAAGCCCTGATCTTTGGACTGGGTAAGAGTGGCCTGCTTAATTCAGACACTCTGTTCATCACCACCCCCTTTTCTGAGTCGTTTTTGGCCACTATAGGTGTGGCAGGGTATACTCAGACATGAGTCCCTTTCTCACTGCACCATCAGGATTCATGCAAGCCGGGCCGAAGACGGCTGAAATGCCTGAAACCCGTCCCCGGTAGCTTGTCTCCTTTCTGGTGAAGAATTGGCTTGGTAGTTTGGTATGCCCTGTTCCCATGATGCACTGGGCCAGGGACAGACTGATTTGCATATAGCCAGGTTCTGAACTGGGATGGTGCAGTGAGATAAATAACGGTGATGGATCAAGCCCTGATCTTTGGACTGGGTAAGAGTGGTCTGCTTAATTCAGACACTCTGTTCATCACCACCCCCTTTTCTGAATCGTTTTTGGCCACTATAGGTGTGGCAGGGTATACTCAGACATGAGTCCCTTTCTCACTGCACCATCAGGATTCAAGCAAGCCGGGCCGAAGACGGCTGAAATGCCAGAAACCGGTCCCCGGTAGCTTGTCTCCTTTCTGGTGAAGAATTGGCTTGGTAGTTTAGTCTGCCCTGTTCCCCTGATGCACTGGGCCAGGGACAGACTGATTTGCATATAGCCAGGTTCTGATCTGGGATGGTGCAGTGAGATAAATAACGGTGATGGATCAAGCCCTGATCTTTGGACTGGGTAAGAGTGGTCTGCTTAATTCAGACACTCTCTTCATCACCACCCCCTTTTCTGAATCGTTTTTGGCCACTATATGTGTGGCAGGGTTTACTCAGACATGAGTCCCTTTCTCACTGCACCATCAGGATTCAAGCAAGCCGGGCCGAAGACGGCTGAAATGCCAGAAACCGGTCCCCGGTAGCTTGTCTCCTTTCTGGTGAAGAATTGGCTTGGTAGTTTAGTCTGCCCTGTTCCCATGATGCACTGGGCCAGGGACAGACTGATTTGCATATAGCCAGGTTCTGAGCTGGGATGGTGCAGTGAGATAAATAACGGTGATGGATCAAGCCCTGATCTTTGGACTGGGTAAGAGTGGTCTGCTTAATTCAGACACTCTGCTCATCACCACCCCCTTTTCTGAATCGTTTTTGGCCACTATAGGTGTGACAGGGTATACTCAGACATGAGTCCCTTTCTCACTGCACCATCAGGATTCAAGCAAGCCGGGCCGAAGACGGCTGAAATGCCAGAAACCGGTCCCCGGTAGCTTGTCTCCTTTCTGGTGAAGAATTGGCTTGATAGTTTAGTCTGCCCTGTTCCCTTGATGCACTGGGCCAGGGACAGACTGATTTGCATATAGCCAGGTTCTGAGCTGGGATGGTGCAGTGAGATAAATAACGGTGATGGATCAAGCCCTGATCTTTGGACTGGGTAAGAGTGGTCTGCTTAATTCATACACTCTGTTCATCACCACCCCCTTTTCTGAATCGTTTTTGGCCACTATAGGTGTGGCAGGGTATACTCAGACATGAGTCCCTTTCTCAATGCACCATCAGGATTCAAGCAAGCCGGACCGAAGACGGCTGAAATGCCAGAAACCGGTCCCCGGTAGCTTGTCTCCTTTCTGGTGAAGAATTGGCTTGATAGTTTAGTCTGCCCTGTTCCCATGATGCACTGGGCCAGGGACAGACTGATTTGCATATAGCCAGGTTCTGAGCTGGGATGGTGCAGTGAGATTAATAACGGTGATGGATCAAGCCCTGATCTTTGGACTGGGTAAGAGTGGTCTGCTTAATTCATACACTCTGTTCATCACCACCCCCTTTTCTGAATCGTTTTTGGCCACTATAGGTGTGGCAGGGTATACTCAGACATGAGTCCCTTTCTCACTGCACCATCAGGATTCAAGCAAGCCGGGCCGAAGACGGCTGAAATGCCAGAAACCGGTCCCCGGTAGCTTGTCTCCTTTCTGGTGAAGAATTGGCTTGGTAGTATAGTCTGCCCTGTTCCCATGATGCACTGGGCCAGGGACAGACTGATTTGCATATAGCCAGGTTCTGAGCTGGGATGGTGCAGTGATATAAATAACGGTGATGGATCAAGCCCTGATCTTTGGACTGGGTAAGAGTGGTCTGCTTAATTCAGACACTCTGTTCATCACCACCCCCTTTTCTGAATCAAAATGGAATAGAACAAAATAGCAATCCACTACAAATATGTTATGTTGTGTTATTTAAATAGAGATTTGATTAGCGCTGTATTGCCATTGGGATTGCTTTGGGGCACTTTTGTCGATCTGTCACTCTGAGTTTGTGGAGATGCCATCCCAGGCCGGAATCTTTTACTTTCTCTTTTTTATCGTGTTACTTTAGTACAATAAGGGGCATATTCTCAAGGACATATCGCCGAGTTATCTGCACTTTATCTCAGCGAAAGGGGTGATAAAGTTATGGCCCCATTTACAAGCCGGTGCTAACAGCCGATATCACCAGTTTCCATGTGATAGCGGCCGCAAAAAAACATCGCTACAGATGACCCCAGCAACTATCGCTAATGAGATGCAGAGTAGGTGTTCCTGTGCAAAAAGCCGCGACAATACCATGTCACAACATTCTCAACCATCAGCCAGATCGGGGATAAGATCACAAAACAGGTGATAAGGTGCGTTAGCAGCAGGAATT
This sequence comes from Lissotriton vulgaris, assembly GCF_964263255.1. Classification (NCBI taxonomy): domain Eukaryota; kingdom Metazoa; phylum Chordata; class Amphibia; order Caudata; family Salamandridae; genus Lissotriton; species Lissotriton vulgaris. Next base: position 214,993 of record NW_028245496.1, on the reverse strand, counting down.
TAACACCTGCTCTTATCTGGGTTAAAGTCGGACGAAAACTTGCACCATAAAAGGGAGCCCAGCCCAGAGCCACACCAGAAGAACAACAGATACCATGGAGCCACTGATCATGCAGCTTGGACACCCAAGAGGGCTATAATACCCACCACCACCCCCCCCCGACCCCCACCCAGCAGTGCCCTACACCGGGCACACAACCCCCCACCCGGAGCACCCCACCAAACCCTCCCCACCCCTGGACCAAGATATTTCACATCCACTTTACATAATCATGAACAAAATAATTTGCCTGATGTCGCACAAAAAGAACAATTAACATTCATGTGTGGTCAGAAAAGGAGAATCATTAATTCACCATTGAAATTCCAGACAATATATCACATTCAAATTTGACCCCAAACAACTATTTGGAAGAGTCATGGCGGGTCATCCCTGGACAATCTGTATGTCACAGTCTGCAAGACCAAATTCAAGATACGAAGGTGTGTCATATGAGAGAGAGAGAGAGAGAGAGAGAGAGAGAGAGAGAGAGAGAGAGAGAGAGAGAGATTTTTTTTTTTGAAGGCCACATCACATTTCAAAATTGCAAGCAGTAGTCAGACTATCATCAGGGATGAAAGCTCCATTTTCTCAATACATAAGGCGGAAGGACATCTGCACCTCCGGCCTTGGTCTTGAATGCGGCTGGCCCCACCTGAGAGAGATACCATAGCAGATAATGATGACTCCCACACTAGGAACTGCGAAAGACAAACATATCCACACACAGAAGTCCCTGCTTGAGGTAATCCTGCATGGTTGCCCTTGACTCTTACGTACACAATAACCCATACTTCCTAACGTTGCACACACATACAACTTATTTCTCCGAGCTGTGGCATGTCATCCACATAACTGCCGCGGGTCAGAAGAGTGCCGGTTTTACGAGACCCACAAACGCAATGGCAGGACATCCCGGGCACATGCACAACCCTTGCCATGTGGAACTGTACCTGGCACGTATGCTGCATTTGTTGGGAGCACTGCCACTGGCAGTGTTGCGCATCAGTTACTGTCTTGCTTCCGTCACCTGCGTCCAGCCCTGGTTCCACTGTTTATCATGCACATTCGAGTGGCCCTTGGATGTCTGCCTATCCAACTCAAGGGTTGCTTAACTGAATTATGACTTGTGTGTGCGCCCCCTGTTGGCCCACGAACAGGGGTGTAACCATGATACCCGTGCATGGGGGGTTGCCTTAATATTTGGCGTATGTGCTGGCAGTTGGGGATGGGAGATTGCACAAGTAATCGTGTGCAGTAACCACACGAGGCTTTCCCCTATTGGTCTGTGTTGCGGTTTGATGAAACGGTGGGGTCGAAGCACATCTGTCTGGACCAGTTAATGGATTGACTTGCCCTTGTGTTTGGTGAACTCGACCACGACGTACTCCTGGAACGAATTGCCCAGGAAGCTGCGCTCGCATTCATGGACGAGTAACTACGTTTCTGCAGCCCCAACTGATTGTAACTCAGAGCACAGGTCCCAACACCTTTTTGCATCTTGGAGGAATGGTCACATATCCCACCACAACAGTGGATATCTCTGCATTCGCCTGGACTCAGAATGTATGTGCGTGCACCTACACATGTTGACACACACCTGTGCAAGATGAGGCAGTCCCATGTGCGGAGCTGCACAGGGTCGTTTGGCAACGTTCCAAAATCTGAAATTCTGCTAGAGGGAGAGTACACACATGGAAATGTAGTACAACATGTGACCTTGTTGGACCCTTTCACCTGCTCACTGTCAGCAGAACAGACAGTCGGCGCAGTCCGGTGGTACAGCACTATGCAGATCCCATGGGCTGTGAGTCGTGTCCCCTGACACGGGGCAATGAGCAGACACCAAACATCACATGACTCGTCCAGCAAGGCAAGTTGGGATAAAACCGTTGCCATACGTAATGATCGGTGTTAATTTTTGTCTCCCCATTTCATGCACCACTACATGTTCCTATGCTGCCTATTAGAGTCTGAAGCATTGGTCTGCATTTTGGGGCCCTTGTCTTGACCGTACTGACACGCACACTCTAATAAAGTCTATGCTACTTCACTGGTGTTTAACTGTAATGATTGTTGATTAGAATGACAAATCGTGTGCCTTAATGTGCATTGTCTGTACACATGGAGGGACTGACTGATGCATTTCACTTGGGAGTGAGTCCCTATTGACAGCGCCATCTCTGTGAGCCTGACATTGTGTTTGGGATAGTTGCTGAAAGACCTGTGCTCTTTCGTGTCCTCAGCAATGTGAATATGGTGTCCAACTTCTTGCCATGTGGATCAATGTGATCCATCAAAACAGGCTGTGTCCACATAGTTGAGTGTGAATAGGTATGTGAAGAGATGTTATGTTGTCACATGTGATGGGGACACTACTTTGGGCCTGCTACTGAATTTTACATTTGTACACACAGCTCTATTTAATACATGGATGTGGGGCAACGTTGGGGGGGTCGCAACATTGTTGTTCATGAGCAATGAGGCCACAACTAGTTCACACCTTCACAGTCATCTAATTGGCCGTGTGGGTCAAGGTCAAACATGCGCATTGATGTCATTTCCCAGGGCGTACCTTTTTGTGCAATCAATGTCCCTACATTCATCCATACTTTTATACGTGATTGAACATAGACATGACACATATGTGTGCTTTGGAATGTTTTATTCACATTCTGTGGAGTGTCGGGGCTGGAGCAGTACATGGCCATGCCAACCCCACATTACATGGTTGCCCAGTGGAGGGCCAACCAGAGTCCTTTGGGGAATGACAAGTTAATCGGAAGAGGAAGAGTTCAGTCCGCAGCCTGATTGCTGTGTCATTGGTAACCAAAGCAGATATGGCAGTCCATGTCAGGATCCAGGTGAATGTCGCAGAGTGTTTTGGGTGTTGTTCCAGGGCATGATACAGAGGGCTGAAGCAACCAGGAACATGAATGCTGCAACCTCCTTTCTCACACAGAGTGATTACCATCCGCATCTTGGTCCTCTGATATGTCTTCTGTGTCAGGGGTGTGTGGTGGTGTTATGGCTGCCTCACTGTGTGCCACTGGCACATCAGGGGCGGAGCAGCATGTGTCAAAATTCCTGCAGCAGTCATCTGGGAAAGGCTCTGTGGCAACAATGGCAATATGAGGTTATGCAGGGCATGGAAGATCCCAGCTACATCTGGCGGGTGTACATCCGTGGAAGCCATCCTCCCAGCCTGCATCAGCTCCATGTTGTCCATTGTCCTCCGCATGTGTCCCAACTCCCAGCTGACATCGCTGGAGCCTGTCTGACTGGACAGTTCTTGTATCAGAGTAATGGCTCCAGCAAGGTCACCCAAGGAGTGTTGTAGAGCATGGAGCGGACTGTGGGTGTCCATTAGGGACTGTAAGAAGTCCCTGATGGGACTCGTACATCCACATATGGCATCAAGTTTGGCTGCCATGAGTTTGAAACCCACCTGCACCTCTTCAGCAAGCCCCCTCTAGCATTCTAACACACGGCGTTGGAATGCTATGTGTTGTTCGTGTGGGTCCTGGGAGCCTGCCGTGGTGAGGGGTACCTCCTACTGTGTGGGCTGTGCATTGGGTGGGGTATCCTCGATGCAGCTTGGCTGCCCTGCTACTGGAGGTTGGGTGTGGAGGCTGTCCACGAGCCGTTGGAGGGTGTCTGAGCTGAAGGCCAGGGGGTCCTCTTCATCATCACTAAAGAAATGTCTGCAGGAGGTGTTGATTGTCCCTCTGCAATGTAAAGGGAAGGTGCAGGTTAACAGTGTGTTCCATGTATTTTGACGCATTGTACATGTAAACATACAGACTGTATGACAATGTACATTGTGCCTGTTTTGGAGGAGCTGGCTATTCGATGGGAGACAGTGGACATTTCGACTACATGATGGATGTGAGGTTGTACTCATACATTATCATCTCACATTTTTCTGCTATGCCAGATGTGATTGGCCAGTTTCTCCGCACAAGCGGCACCAGTTGTGTCCTCTGTTCTGTAGTGAAAGTGTTGCACTTTGTACCACATCATCGTCAAAGTTGATGTGCTGTAATTGCTGTGTGTGTGTGTTGCATTGTGGGAGAGTCGCCCCTGCAGCTCTGACGTAGCAACCCCGTATCCCTTTGAGGCGGTGTGCCGTTGACCTGTGTGTATTTACGGTGCTGAGATGTTGGCGACTTGGTTCGTTTCTGCTCTTTGAAGGTTTTTGTACTCTTGTGCATTGTTGTCTGCAGATGTGTTGTTGACGTCAGGGGTTGTATGTGCACGTGGCTGTGTCAGTGTGTGGCCTGCTTCTTTGAGGATGTGATCCACTCTGGGCCACCTCGGTGTCATGTCGTGCACCATGTCATGTATGTTGACTGCAGCCATGCTATTGGTCCTGCAGTGCCACTTGAATTGTCAGTGTGGCTCACAGAGCCGTTGCTTTGCTGGATTCAGCACATGTGCATGGGTAGGTTGTGGGATTGGTGGTAGGGAGGGGGGCCTTTTGTGCACATAGTGGACGGGGCCTACTTGGTGTTCCTATGTATGCCGCAGTGTGCCAAGGGTATCAGGGACATGTTCCACAATCATTGTTAGTGTGCAGTGTGCTACACATAATTGTGCATATGTGCCATAGTGCCCATCTCCTCCCGTCCCCCCAGTCCCTGGTCATTACTCACCCTGTTGCTGTTGGGTCAGGTCATGTCGAGCTGTGTTCGAAACTCCAACTCCTGCCACCGTCTCCACACTGATGACTGTGGCCACCAATTCCTCCAGCTCAACCAGCTCCTCCTGTGACGCAGGACTCCCACCTCCAGTCGCCGTTGCTGCCTTCTGGTTGGCGGTAAGTTTCTGCTTTATTTGGCTATTCACATCAGGCCAGCACCTCTTGACCTCCCCCACTGACCTCGTCGACACTCCGACTGCATTCACGTTATTCACAATGGACTGCCATATTTTCGTTTGTGTTGCCAATGACACAGTGGAGGTGATGAACAGTTGTTGGTAGTGTTCTATAACCTCCGTGACGATGATCCAGTTTTGCTGTTGACTGAACCCTCTCTTCCTCTTCTTCTTCTTCTTGCCATTCCCCGGGCACTAGGTACCTTGCTGGTCCTCCGTGGGGCTTGTGGGGTTTGACATGTCCTCTGCACTCGATCCGGGTGCATTCATGGTGCTACGCAGTTTCTTTTGGATTGGGTGTGTGTTTTTGTTGCTTTTATAGTGCATTTTTCCGCTTGACGCGTGGGAATTGCAGGCCTGTGGCTGGTTATTGTTGAGTTTTGTATTGCGATTTGGGGCATCGCAACTTATTTCGCGTTTCGCATTTTTTCAGCCTTGTGTTGGTTTTAACGCAGTCATTTGGAGCGATGTCGCGAGACTATCACATGTTACCGCCGTGTTGTGAATAGTCGGTTGACACTGAGTAATTTTACCAAAATAGACAGCGATATGAAACATTGCAGTAACCGATTTTGGCGATGATTATCACATGTGTTTGAGAATATCTCCCTAGGTGTGTAAGCACACAGCAGGCAGGATCTGTTGAAAATACAATTAGATATATAACTTTTCCAACCAAGTACAGTTGGACAAAAAAATGAATACTACTAATAACCAAGGGGGAAAACGGAAAGGGGAACAGCGAGCATCATGGGCGACCTAGGGATACACCTTACTGCAACATAATGAGAGGTGAGTGAAACCAACCCTCCTCTGACCCTAGTGTCCATGGAAAACAGGCGGTTTGGAACGAACACCAACCACCATTTTAATATTGGTATAGATAACAGGGCGGAAGTCCACAATCCCTTCGGGGAGAGCGGTATATCGGCAAAGAGGGAAGGCCGTAATTCTTGTAAAGCATGTATGTTTATGTTTATGTTTATGTTTGTGCCATTTTTAGAGCGCGCAAATACCCAGGGGTGTCTCGGCGCTAAAATACAGAACCATCGCTGAGGTGATAAGTTACAATGGGAAAAGCCAAGTTTTTAGTTTCTTCCTGAAATTAGGGAGGGTTGGGGCAGTTTTGATGTGGAGGGGCAGTGTGTTCCAGAGTTTGGATGAAGAGATAGTGAAACATCTGTCACCCCAGTTCGCCTTTTTTGTTCGAGGGACTTTCAGCATATGTGCCGAGGAGGAGCGAAGTGTTCTTGGGTACTCAAGCGGGCGAAAAGCTGCTCTGAGGAACTGTGGACCCACGTTGTTGACAGCCTTGTAAGTGATACATAGGGCCTTAAACATTATCCGGCTCCTGGCCGGGAGCCAGTGTAATTGGCGGATGTGAGAGGAAATGGATTTGGATTTGGGAATGTGTAAGAGGACTCTGGCCGAGGCGTTCTGGACTAATTGAAGTTGGTTGATAACTTTTTTCTGAGCGTTCAATAGAAGAGAGTTACAGTAATCGGTTTTAGAAAAAACCAATGTACTGACCAAGGTTCTACCGGCCGATGATGGAAGGTAAGGGAGCAGTTTTTTGATTCTTTTTAGGATGTAAAAAGATGAGGAGACCACTGAATTGACGTGATGCTGAAATGTCAATTTGTCATCAAATATGACTCCAAGGTTACGAACCTTGGTAACAGGTTGAGGGGGGTCTCCTAGCTCTGAAGGCCACCATTGCGGGGACCAGATGGGGTCCAGCCTCCCGAATGTCATCACCTCTGTTTTGTCAGAGTTTAGTTTAAGACAATTAGATGACATCCAGGAGCTGATGGCCTTCATTCCCATTTGAAAATTTGCTGCTACTGATGACCCGTCGTTGTGTACAGAAAGCACAAGTAAGGAGGGGGGAGGGTTCAGCTGCTTGTCAAGCCCCAACACTGGTCAATCTAAGGCTGCGTGTTATGCGAGGAAGGCTTCCCATATTTCCTCAAATTGTACCAGCCTCTCATTTAATTTGTATATTATAATCTCGAAGGAAGCCACCTCGGGTATCTCTTCGAACTGGTTTGTAAGCCACGGAATGGAGGACGTGTGCCATTACCTTAAAGTTCTAACTTTAGCCACTCCTAAGCTCCAGGGAGCTCTTCTGGATACAACCCTAGGTCAGCTCCAGCGTGTGTTCAGTGTCGGTGTCCTATATGCCAACACCTATGGGCAGAAATCCTGTATTTTATACCATTCCCACAGGATGCGTACAATGACACATTACTGCATGTTACATCACCAGCAACGAGAGTGAGGACAAGCAACAAGAATGAGGACCAGCAACAACAGTGAGGCAACCGTTCTGAAGACCAGTGCCACCTCTGGAGAACCATGTAGTAACTGTATTTTAACCTAGACTCCCGCAACACCCTGTTAGTCTCCCAGAACGAATTTCCATTTCTAATATTAAAATTATTTGTGAAGTCGGTCTGTCTAGCAATGTTTCAGGGCGTTTAAGGTGGGTAGGGAGAAGAGCCGGTCTAAAATGGTGGCTTATAGGCTTTTGTCCTTTGAAGTTTTTCCATGCGTGAAGATAGTGGACCATTGGTGATTTAGGGAGTGAAGAAGAGATGGTTCCTATCTGGGCTTTAAGTGCGTGTACCAACTGCTGATAGTGCCACTATTGGTGGCTGGAAGTTCATAGTCTCCTGTCTCTTTACAGTGACGGCTGGCTTCTACCGGGGGAGATGGTGGGCGTATGTGTTTAAAAGAGCATAAAAAAGTAAAATAAAACTTACCAAACTTGGCATCGTCCCCACTCCGGACCTCTTCTTTCGCCGACACAGGAACCGGATGCTGGAACTCCCTTGGTCAATCCTGGTGCGGCTCTCACCAGCATGAGAGCAGTCCTAGGATTGGTGGGAGCGGTCTCACTTGGCGCTCCACAGTGTTTTAGTAGCTTTGACTTGCTCTAACCCAGCTTTCTTAAGACAGCTGAGTTAGAGGTGATTGAAAGGGTCATGTGTGGCTGACCGTCACAAGACATCTGGCCAAAAAGACATGCTCACTTTAAACAGTGAAATACCAGCCCACCCTCCTCCCTGCTGCTGTCTCTTAGCATCGGCCCCGCCCCTTTCCTGACGCTCACCTCCTGACGGGGGATGAAAAACAAAATGGTCATTAATTACCATTTTATTTTTCATTGCTGGGGCTTTGGGGGGATTTTAAGTGGGGCTAAGCTCTCCAGCTCAAACAAGGGAGACACCCTTGTCTTTAAATGTCATCGAACTTTTTCCATGTGCTTTATGCGTTGTATGTTACATCTTTTACATTGCGACTAGCTGATCTTGTTCCCCCCAATTTTGATAGCAGCTTTGTGCCATACAGGAACCTTTATATAGAAATGATCATGAAGGTGTAAAAATGTGTGGGCCCTATTCCAGGCAACAACAGAAGTAGTTATGATAGTGTTGGAAGTGTCCTTTCTAGTCAGATAGGACATGTAGTAGGATATTAAGTCTGTGTGCATGTTCAGGATCTGCCATTCGATACAGACCCACAGAGGCTTCTGTAATGTAATGTAATGTAACAGGCACTTATATAGCGCAAAAAACTGTCACCCTACGGGTATCCTGGCGCTTGAACTTCAGAAGATGTTACTGTTTGAGCTTCGATCTGTGTCCTCAGCATATATATTGAGTGTGCCAACTGATATGCCTGCCAGTCTGTCTCAATATATGGTAGGCGTAGACTGCCCTTTAATGTGTCTGCATACAGTTTGGATTTTTCTAGTCTAGATTTTTTGCTACCCCAATATAAGTGCAGGATTTCCTTTTTAATGCCCTCTAGTTGGAGGTTCGGCCATGGGAGATATAACAAACGAGTATTTAAACCTAGGCGCTATGTTCCTTTTAATTATTTGGATTTTCCAACACCATTATTGGAAGTCAAGTTTCATATTTGCAATCAGGTACGGGGGGGGGAGGTGATATTGTCATGAAGAATGTTTCCAAGGCCTGGATTGATAAGGATCCCCAGGTATTTTAGCCCCCTGGGCAGCAATCTGAAATGCAGATCGCCCACTGGGTTCTTTGTGGTGGTGGGTGTTAGTAGCATGGCTTCACACCTCATCCAGTTTATCTAGGAGTCTAAAAAGGTTGCAAAAGACTCTATGCACTTCACCAGTGTCGTCAGTGAGTGGTTGGGATGGGGAATGGTCACGAGAATTATCATGAGCGTAGTAAAACGCTTTGACCTCGCTGGCAGTAGTCTGTACTCCTTTAATTTGTTAATCGCGACAAATCACAAGTGCTAACAGTCTTAGGGCCAGGAGGAACATCAGGGGTGATAGAGGGCAACACTGCCTAGTACAATACAATAGAATCTGTTTCAGTAGTATCAGTATTGAGTGTGGGTATCATTGCAAAGTGCTATATTATGTGTGCATATTGCTGGAGGTGTTCACCAGTTATGGAGCATGTCATCTGAAGAATAGCTATATTTTTTACAAATAGCTCATAGGTGAAAATAGTACGGATAAAATGAAATGCCATCATCCCAAGCACATAATACAATACAATCACTATTTTGGGTAATGTTACTTCCAGTCTCACTGTGTAAAATGCCTTGGATGCTCTCGCAGTTTCTTTACAGCTGATGTGCAGAAGGACCAATTGAAGCATGAGCACACACTCAACGTGGTTCAAAAAAGAACTCTGAGGCATGAAAAGATATTTTAGACAGTTGTTAAGAACAGCACCTATGAAAGCAATTTAACATCAGCATCTCTCATATCAGCACATACCATTATAACTACATAACACCTATAAGGATCTCCTGGATCAGGCTTCCCATGACGGCCATGCACTGTCTCCTAGCAGCCTGAATAATTTAACATTTCAGTTAACATGGCAAGAAACTCACCAATGCCAGGATCCTCCCTCTATAAGAAGCGAAGACCTTCGGTACCCAAAACACCACAATTTGCTATTTTGAAGATGTGCTCCAGAAATAAATCTACTCCCCACCATCTTCCCCTTTGCTCGGCTGCCTTTTATCCACTCTGACTCCTCCATAATGTAACCCACCATCTTCTGGTGGGAGATAGCCTTCCATTTTTCCAGGAGTTGAGAGGAGATCATGACGGATTGCTTGGTCGTCCACTGATCCACAAGTGCTGCACTGTACAGTTCCATGCCTTCTCCCGGACCACCCTCCTTCCACCAAGATGTGCTCTCTTGCACACACCTTGATTCTTGTACAGAAGTTCTTGTCCTGCTGAAGAAAGGGGACATAGAGACCGTGCCTCTATAAGAGAATGGGTAGGATAACTCTAACCTACAGATGACTTGATCCTTCAGCACTTCACAGAGGCAGGCTTTCATAGTCACAAATGCCTTCTCGCTAGGTTGGGTTGCCCATCTGGGAAATATGATGTAGTGTCTGAGTAATGACAGCACATAAGCATGCTGGAGCAGTGGGTGGCCATAGAGGCTTTCTTCCTCTTCAATCTCAAGGAGAGCAAATCAGATTCTATCCAGCAACACCTTAAAGGTGTTGTTGGAAAGGTGATAGGGTGGTGTGGGCTCATGGAACTAGTAAAGGGAGGCAATTTCCCAGTGGTGGCACACTTTGCAGGCTCACCCTCAGTGTAAGTGCAGATGCTCTGAGTCACCTCTCCTTCGAGAACCTTGAGTGGGAGCTACTCCCTGAAGTGATGGAAATGATCTTCTCCAGATTTGCATGTTAGTACATGAATCGTTGCTACCCAGCACAAAACAAGAGGCATTCCAAGTTATGTGTGGGGACATTTTCCTATGAATGGTTTCCTGGGGAATATCTTCCGGTTCAGTTGCATTTCCACCAATTCTATTTCTGTCAAAGGTCCTGCAGAAGATATTGGAAGATCAAGCACAGCTAATTCTGGGTAAACAGAATCTAGTAGGCCAATTTGTTGCAGCAGACAGAGAGGTGGGAGCACCACAAAGAGCAAAGGGAGATTTGGGTGGGGAAGCACACGATGGAGAGAGCAACAAAACACGTGCACTTGCATACACTGCTCAATGAAAAAGAAAAATGAAGTTCCTATAGAAAAGGGAGGATGCAAGTCTTCCAATCAAAAAGATGGTGAATAAGCTTTGCTCCATGAAGAGGTAGAAAGCCATCAAATATGAAGCAAGCAAATGAGATTGACAAGAAACCTAACAAAGGATAATCAATGGGCTCTTCTAAAGCCCACTGTAAATATTGGTTCTATCCACAATAATTCTTTGACAACAGACTGCTAAAAGTGATCCTAAAAATATACATTACCGTTAATATATGAAGCTGTAAGACCTTTTTCCTCTTTGAATCATCTTTTTCCCAACCGTCATGCATCATAGACATCAACAGCTGTTATATGGCATGCCATCTGGATATTTGTTGGAAGGGTATTCCAGATCTTATGAACATTGCCAGAGAAGTTATATTTCATGGTACAACTTGTTGACTTTGGGAAGACCAAATCATGCAGAAGCCCTAGATTAAAAAAGCAAGGCAGTAGGCCTTTTCCATCTATGGACTCCGGATCTGGAACAGTAGCCTCATATCTAACAGGACTTAACGCTGCTCCAATCTAGGAAAGAGTTACAGCTGCACCTGCTAAAAATCACTACAGCACAATGCAGTAAGAGTTCACAAAGCATAACCTCTGTTATTAATCTTAGACTTTATGCTTGTCTTTGAAACTGTACAGCCCTCAGCTGCCTTTTTACCCTGTTCGTGCTATAGAAATCCTCATATATGCATACCACATACGTAAAGGCAGTTTGGGGTTTCCATATGCAGTTTAGTGACGGTGATACATGCATTTGTTTGTGTGCTGAAAGTTCTGATCGGTTGACAGTTAAGTGACGTCATCACTTGAGTGATGGAATACCATTTCTTTGTTTTGAAGATGAGTTGAGCAGTAGAAGGCAAGACTGCTTTTAAGTGTGTCAAATCGTTTTTTTGGGAGGTGAATAAGGCATTCCAGTCCATATTACCATGGCTTGGACTAATTCTCCAAATCAGTTTTTGACAGGAAACGTTTGATGTTCTAAATAGTTTGTAGATAATTTAGTAAGAGCATTTATGGGATAGCCCAGGTTGAGTTTTGAGTCTAGGGTAATGTTTAAGGGCTTATCGGAAGAGATGATCTTTTGTGTAATGCCTATTTTGCTTCAGTGTTCTGTCCATTCAGGTGCAAGTTCACAGATTTGGTAGCAACAAGAAACTTGTTTAATTATAGCTTCATCCATTGCTTCATCCATAGCTTCGTAGTTCCACTGCTTCATCCATTGCAGGCTGGGTTACGCCAAGCCCACAGGACAGATTCAGTGATGCTTTCTGTTCTTGATGATCTAGTATGGGAGTTGAATTCAGGACATGTATCTGCTACTTCTCCCAGATCGATTGGCCGCCTTGATACTGTCAACCAAGTGATTCTGCTGAATTGTCTGAAGGAGGCCGGTGTATTAGGTCAGGCTGTGAGCTGGAGATCCACCTTCTTAGGCGGTCGCACACAGGAAGTGCAGTTTGGCCTGTTTTCTTCTTCTAAGACTCAGGGCTCAGCATTATCTTCTGAAGGTCATTTGGAACTGCATGAACACTAACTCCCTCGAGCTAAACACTGATAAGACTGAGGTGGCTATTCTCAATAAGAAAACTGATCATTGGGTAAATACCTACTGGCCCTCACCTGTGCCAGCGGCCTCTGTCAAGAATCTAGGTGTCCAGGTAGAAAATCAAATGTCCATGATCCCCCAGATCAAGGCAGTCATAACAAAGTGCTATGGCCTATTGAAATCCATTAGGAAGGTCGCTCCTTCTCTATCACCTGAGTCTTTGAAATCGGCTATTGCAGCAGTAATTGTGTCCCGCTTGAACTATGCAAACTCCCTGTATTGGGATCTTCTGTAACATCCTTACACAAAGAACAAATCATTCAACATGCAACAGCGAGGATAATCTGTAAGTTGCATAGACATGCACATATTTCTCCTTCCTCATTGAAGCTTCTCTGCCTCCCAGTTAAACAGAGAACTCCTTTTAAAATTGCTTGTATTTTTTACAAATCCATTCTTGACCAGGTTCAAGCCTATGTAGCAAGCAGAATTAAGAGAAATGTTTCTAACTGAGCTCTCAGATCCTCTCTTGACAACCAGTTGAGGATCCCTCATTTCAAGCGACAGAGAGCAATAGGCAGGAGTATCTCTGTCCCGGCCCCCATCCTATGGAACTCTCTCCCTTCCTCGATCAGGCTGGCACATAACGCCCTGGGGTTCAGGAAGCTTAGGAAGGCCTGACTGTGGAAGCAAGCTTTTAATTAGCCTGATATCTTGCTCCTTTCCTTCCTGGTTGTCACAGCACCAAGGAACCCCTTGGATGTACGTGAGCTCTATAAGTTTCCCTAACATTACATAATTTTCATATAAGTCTTCATTTCAGATAGTTGTATGCTTACAACCAGGGGGCTATGTGGGAAATCCATTTTCAAGTTAATATGGTATCAGTATATGGTTTACACAAGCATAGTTGTACGTCCTTGTTAATGTTCACGTCTTGTGCTTTTTAAATATATATCTCTTGAGCTCTTTAGACTGGGGCACACAGTTAATAAATTAACAATTGTTTTAGGATCAAATTGGCATTGCCACCAGTGTTGACTGACTACTTGAGTTATTGCATCTAGCACCTTCCACTCCTTTAAAACAAACTTTTTTTAAACCCATATCAATTTCTTGACTATAGCCATCATTAACAGAACATTGTGAATTTGGTTCTGGAATATGGCTTTTAGAAATCTCATATCAATCATCCAAAAGCTAGATTGTCATTGGTCTAACAAATCTATTTAATTTTCTACCACAAAACAGCTACCCAGTTTTTCTAGGGGTTCACATTGTGTATTTGCATTTGATAGATAACATTTTATACAAACCCCGTTGTTGTCATAAACCAATTCTTCTTTACCTCTGTTACACATGACAGTTAAAAGACAGTTGCCTGTCACCTTTTTATAGTTGTACGTTTATCTTCCTACCACTTTTTAGGTCTCGCTGGTGTTAGCAGCGCATAGGGCTGCTCCAGCGAAAGACCTATGGTTTTGGATTTCCTGGGAATGGCTGAGAGGGGGTGGTTACGCGCATAACCTCTGCGATTTCACCTCGAGGACGCGCTTCAGCTGGCGGGCTCGCATCACGTGTTCAGTCTCTCCTGGGCGCTGCAGCTCTGGTGTTGTGAACGTGCCTAACGTGCCTAATGACCGTGCCTAATGACTTCCGTCTATCAGTCTAGCCGTCAATGTGCCCTGACGCCCCCACTCACCGGGTCTCTCAAACTCCTCTCGTCCTGTCCCGCGGTAGTGGCCCTGCATGGGATTCGTAGGCGGCTAGCTCCCTTCCCTTCACAGGAGCGCAGGGTAGGCTCCCGTCCGCTTCCTGTCTGTGCTAGTGGCCCCGCCCTCAAGCAGGCAGTCCCGGGCAGTGCAGCCTGGCTTCCTGTGTCTCGCCAGTGCAGAGGGACCGGAAACACTCAATCCAAGAAAGGTACGTTGCTTGTTGTGGTCGGCATTGGCTTGCAGCGTTTCTCATTAGTGTCTACTAACTTTGTTTGATGCGCTCTAAGCTTTCAATTAGCTAGATAAGAATATTTTCATTTTAAAGAGCTGCGAATGTTGCTGTATACAAGGAGGCGCAATAGGCCAAGAATCACAAAAGCTGATGAAGTGGGGAGCCAGGATCCCAACCTAGGTTCCTTCTTCGAGAGATGTTTTCACAAGAGAGAAGACCCCACTAGGTTCCAGGGAACAGGGTACTGTCGACACTCAAAGTAAAAAAAGAATCGTTTACAGTCTTTGTAATTTATTGTTTGTGTATACACAAACAAATAAATTACAAAGACTGTAAACGTCATATCTTGGTGTTGGTTTGATACATATACAAAAATCCTGTTGCTCTTATAACTTGGTTGTATGAAATCTAAGAGTGTGATGAAATGTGTGTGTAGTCCAGGGATTCTTTTTTGACTTTGAGTTTTCTTCTTCAAGAGAGACACACTTTCTGCTCTGCCCCAGCTCACCTCAGTCCGAAGTTCCAACGCTCACTCTGACCTGAATGGCAAATTTATTTACTCTTATAGCCTTAGACAAACCTTACGATTTATAGACTGTTTTAGGAGGAAAAAAGATTGCCTCAGCTGTGCAAGATCCTGTCTTCCTTGGATCCACCTGTTGGGCAGACTTCACTGCAGGCTCTCTGAGCTGGATGCACCCTGTTTAGTGGCCTCTTTATGCCGGGTGAGACCACCGCCTTTATCCTCTGAGACTCTCTCCCAGCCTCTCATGGCCCTTCCTGTGAGATTCAAGCAGACCTCTTCTCTGAGGTATTGAGCCCCCTCACACCCCATTGGGCCCCTGCATGCGGGCGCAAAGCCTTGAAGCACCCTCTCTGGGGCTTTGCCTGTGTAGCGCTCAGTCCAATGCTCGCAGCCCTCATTCTAGGCCCTGCCTGTACAGTGCAGCTCGCCAAGATCCCCTCCGGGCTCTTTGCCTGAGGGGAGCCAAACCACTGTCCCTCCATCGAGGACCCCCATGGGATGCGCATCCACCCATTACTATTTGTACTGCAGAGTGCAGAGCCACTGCCCCTTCCTCTTGGCCTGGCCTGTGGGGCTTATAGCACAATGTCTCTGCCTGTAGAGGGCACCTGCGCATGAACCCCCTTCACCTGGCCCCGTATGTGGAATGCAGGGGTAATGTCCTTCCATTGATGCCCCCCAAGGGGTGCGCATCCCCCAACCCTTTCCCATTTGTACTGCAGAGCCAGAGTGCAGAACAACTGGCCCTTCCTCGTGGCCTGGCCTGTGGGGCTTATAGCGAGATTTCTCTGCCTGTAGAAGGCAGGTCTCCATTAACCCCCTTCCTGCTCCCACACCTGCGGAATGCAAGGGGTAATGTCCCTCGGTCCGTACCAGTTCCCGCTCCCTCACACCCTGACACTTTCAGCTTCTGCTCTGCCTTTCCCCTCCGGGTTGAGGGTCCTACGGGTGGGTGCGCTGCTCGATGGGACTTGGGAGCCCCCTCCCCGCATATGCTCCCAAGTACTGAGTGCTTTAATGCCAATTAGAGGCGGGTGCCACACAGCCCCATTGAGCGCCGCCGGCCCTTGAATGCATCTGCCTAGAAATGAACACAAAGCGGGGAGTGGGTGAATGGTCAGGAGAGGGGGCTCTCCTGGAGCGGGGAGCTATGATTTTATGGAGCGCTCAGAAGCAGCGCCTTTCAGATTTATGTGCACTTCGACAACCGCAAGATCTGAGGAATCCCTTCGAGGGGGCTTCAGAGGGACTTTTGCAACCTTCTCAAAGCGGGCTGGGGCTGATCTTTAGAGGGGGTTGGCATCAATAGTAACATTTCCAAATTACCATTATGACTCTGGGCAATAGCTTGCTTAATCTTCCCAACTACCCCCAGCGCCTAGAGACCCTTACGGGTGATTGTGCCGCTTTACAAATGTGGATTATCATGTCATATGCTGGGATTCCCATATAACTGTAACTACTAATCAAAGGCCGGCTTAATATCCCACCCGCATTCTGTTAGCCCCGCACAGCTGGTCAGGGGGGCGTCCTCCGCAGAGGGGTCTGGGCTGCTGCTGCCCTCACACTGCACTACAGCTAGTGCATACTGGCCGGGGTCTGCAGGAAAACCGCAGCTGATACAGCACCTCTCAAGAGACAACCGCGTGGGAGCTGTGCAAATGTTTATAAGTGTGAATGCGGTGGCACTGGTGCCTCTCTGGTGCCTATTAGACTCGCAAGTCCTTGGGGAAAAAAACAATTTTGTGTTTGTAATCATTTCGGTGCATTTAAGACAGAGCTGAACGAAACTTCATCTTAAAAGGATGCCCTGCCACGGTCTAAGGTAGCTCTGTGCCACCATAGCTCGCTGCTTTTCTCTGCCCGGCCACAGGCTCTGGTGACTTGAGAAATCCGTGGCTCACAGGGCTGGGGTGGCTTCCTGACACTGTGGAACTGTTCCTTCTATGTTGTTTCAGGGATACCCGTCTCTGTCGGAATCTGGCCTTCCCCTGGCACATCTAGCATTGGGATGCTGTGGCTCACAGTACTCTGCGCCGCCAAAGGCGGGAACTCACTAGAGTCAAATCTGTAGTTGCACAGTTCATTAAAACAAGCATTTGCAATGCAATAGGTCTTGCATTTGCGAGAGTTTGAGCTATTGGCATTGTAAATGGCAATGCCTTTTATTAAAAGCGTTTGAAAACCTGCAAGCTGTGCTTAAACAAGCACTTTGTAATTGTAGTCCTTGCTTATGAGAAGCAAAGCTGGCAGTCTCTTTTACTGACAGCCTTGCTTCTCGTAAGCAAGGACTATATGTACAAAGTGCATGTTTATTCATGGCTTGTAGGTTTTCAAAACAAAAGAATAAAAGGCATTGTTATTTACAATGCCAATAGCTCTAACTATTGCAAATGTGAGACCTATTGCATTGCAAATGCTTGTTGATATAGACTTTGGGAAGGTGTGGCTTGGGTGTGCAAAATGGTGAACACCACTTAAAGAGGCTATTGAGCCAATTGCCCCATCCATCTGCCTAAAATCATGTCATTCACAATTTGACAGTAGCAGCAACTGCAGATATGACTGATCTTCCCTTCAGGACACTCCAGAGCTAAAAGATTCAAATTGAGATATCGCTCTTGGAGTGTGCGGAGATAACCCCCCTAGCTGTGTCCTGAGACACGGCTGAGTGAAGAAGTTGAACAATGCAGGAGTTTTAGCGGCAAGGAGATTGCTGCACAGGACAATTGTGCCTCTCTACTTGTGACTGAAGTGTGCCCTGTTGTGTCCTGCGGGGCAGAGACTTACCTACTGTGGCCCCGGATCAAACATGAGTAGCCGGGACGGTGGCTGTGCAAGGCGGCCTAGCAAGATCTTCTGATAGACCTAAGAGGGACAGCCTTGAGACTTTATGCAAGGCCATTCAGTGTGGGAAACGACAACAGGAGGTGAGCTTAGACAGGCCCTCTCCATCGACCCCCCTCCCCCTTTTCCTTCACCTCGGCCCAAAGGCCAGTGAGTACAAATACTCTGTATGCAAAATACAGAGTGAGTGATCTTGTGCCCAAGTGGGTGTTATTGTTTTTCCACCACCTTCTTGTGGGCTTCACAGGCCAACAGCTGCTTTCCCAGGGAAGAAGGGTGCCTTCTGCACTCCCCTTGTGAGATCAGTACCAGGGTGGCCGTTCCAGTGGGTGAGAAAACCCCCCTGAAGACATAGATGTGATGGTGATCATTTTGTATAAGCCTTGTATGGTCGGGGATAGATGTAGCTCTGCTTGTGAGACAAGATTGAGAAGGACTTATTTATTAACCCCAAATAAAATACACCAAGTATTACTTGTGCTCCATGCATGATGGGCATTAGGTTTTTTTCGACTGTGACCCTTGACTTGTGACTGCTGTTGTTGCTTAAGAGGTCTGGGCAGCGGATCAGCAGGGGTATCACCGATCATTTGGAGGGATCCAATGTCTGGATGCTCAGTTGGACAGCAAAACGGATGACTTCTCATTGACAGGACAGCGGAGAAATTAGGCTCACACCCCGATCACTCTTTTTCATTAGTGCCACAAAGCAGACTAAGTCCCAGTCATGACTAAAGACAAAAGACAAGTAGCCCCAGACCAGGGAAACATGATAAATTTACTAAACCAATCAGCCCAAGAATGCGCCAGACATTATCCCTAAAGCTATAAATGCCACTAGAAAGATCTTTGAAGATCAGATTGGAACTGTGGACAAGACCTAGTGTTGCTATGCCAGGATATGCATACTATTTTTGATAGTCACCGAAGCCGAGGGATGTTCATCACAACTGGAGGATACAGTAAAGTGGCTCAAAATGTAAATTTCAAAGCTAAAACCCACTAATCACAAACTATGCTTCTGCGCGGAAGACACTGAGGGACAAACCAGTGCCATAATTTAAGACTGGTGTTTTTCCAGAAGGAGCTGTAGAAGACAATCCAGTGCCATTCCTTAGAAGTGCGCCTGAAATTATTTTTTTCAGAAAATCCGCTCTGCTCTTTGATTGAGTGAGCTCACCATGCATTTGGATGTCTGCCATCCGCTGGAGCCCTGCCCACACCATGATTAAAAGGATTCACTACTATAGGGATAAGGACTTGATCAGTTAGATCATCAGCAGGAATGTTATTTGTCTCTCAAATGATCCTCATATTCCCAGATTATACTATATTAGTTCAACAGAGGAAGACCTCTCATTTTTTTATTTTGCCATTTAAACAAAAGGAAACATTATATAGGGCACCACATGTGCACCCGCTAAAGAAGAAACTCAATAAGAAACAAGGCTCCCCCTCCTAACAGAGAAGGGCCTTTGATCAGGTGAATCAGAAATTGTAATGGGAACTGATACATTCTTATATTTCCAGCCAATCTGTTTTGTTTTAATAACAAGCTACCCCTCCCTGAAAACGCAGATCCTGGAATGCCGCACACAACCCAGAGCATCGTCATGCAGGTCTAGGTTCTTCCAAGGCTACCACGAGACCCAAGGATTGAGAACTTTGCAGCTGGCACAGACTTCTTTAGAAGTTGCTCCCGCTGCCTGTAAATTCTTTAAACACAGATGCACTTGATAGATACATCATGGTGATGGGAACGTTAGATGTGTCCCAGTGGATGTTTAAAAGTGTGTATGCTCCTCCCACCGTGCTGGAGCTCACACTCCATCCACTAATGCAATTGCCAATGTATTCACCAATAGGGGTGATGATCATTGGCGGTGACTTTAATACGTGATGGATGCACAACACAAGTTCTTCTTCAGCATTCCATAGATCCACTCATCATTCCAAGTGGGCAAACATTCTAGGCCTCATTGATGCATGTTGTAGATGGCATTCTACTGAACATCAATACACAGATTCCTGTCCCTCTCCATCCCTCTTTCCCATGGGTCCATCTCATTAATTGTCTACATATTTGTCCTAGCCATGGTCATGCATAAGGTAGAAAATACCTGTATTGTATGTGGCCAGAGGTGCATCTGATAACTCACCCTAAAAGTTAACTCTACATCATCCACAGGGAGGGATGAAATGGATTTTCCATTTAAATGCTTGGCTGATTCCTTCACTGACGACCTCACAGATAAAATCACAGAGTACTTTTACATAAATACCAAATCAGTTCAATCCACACCTGTGGCA
Source organism: Lissotriton vulgaris (assembly GCF_964263255.1). Classification (NCBI taxonomy): domain Eukaryota; kingdom Metazoa; phylum Chordata; class Amphibia; order Caudata; family Salamandridae; genus Lissotriton; species Lissotriton vulgaris. The sequence goes on along the minus strand of NW_028245496.1, from coordinate 194,833 downwards.
TGGGAAGCTTCAGAACAGTGCCAAGGAGCGATGACCTGTTCAAGGGTAAGACTAGAGAAAAAATAAGGAAGTAACAGATTTGGAAGCCCATATTGCAGCTCTCAAGCTCCTGCTACTCTTCACCCCTCTAACCTCCATTCACTTGAATGTATTCTGGCCACATTAAAGCAAAAGATGCTAAACTCTGCCTAGAGTAGGGTTTATGAACTAGGTGACAAAGCAGGGCAACAGCTATGCTGGCTCACCAATAAGATACAGGACATCAGTATAAGTCCTTCAATACTGAATGAGGAAGTGCAGTCACGACACCCAGAGATATCATGAACACCTTTGCTGCATATTATAAGGCACATTTTTTGACAGAACCCCTACAGTCGCTGAAATAGAAAATCCCATTGCACAAGATCTCCCGTACCATGCATTAACATTGGCGGTTATATTGAATTAGACCCCTCCCCCACATATCAGATGAGGAAATATAGCAAGACATTATTGTCATGCCCTCTGGGGAACCCCAGGTCCAGCAGCTTCCCACTAGTACTGCATAAATAATAATCATCACCACTCGCTAAGCGCTTAAGGGAAATGTATGAAGAGGCCTATACATGCAATCCTTCCCCTATGATTTCCGTGCAGAGGCTATTACGGTCATTCTTAAACCACACAAATCCCCTAATAATTGCTCCTCATATCGCCCAATATCCCCTACAGTGGTGGCTCCTCCGCTATGGCGGGGGACGCTCCCGCCAACCTCAAACCCCGAAAAATAAAACGATAATAAAACAGGTTTATTACTGTTTCATTTTCAAGGTTCTGAGGGCTTGGCGAGTCTTGTGGGGGCCATCAAGAGGGCAGTGGTTGCACTGTTGTCAGTGTGCATGTCGGTATAGCCAGCCGTCCCTGACCGGCTAATTGGACATGCGGACTGAGTTGTTTCCAACCCTGGCTTCATTGCTGGGTTGGAGACAGAAAAGCACATGCTCCCAGTCTTTCTGGGTATGCAAATTCTCAGTGCACAGGCCAATTCTTTCAAACATGAGAGCAGCGTCAGGATTGGCCACAGGGGAAGCTGGGAGCCAATGCTGCAGCAAGGACACGGAAAAGAGCGTCAGGCAGCAGGCGTTAAGTAAGTTATTTTTATTTATTTTTAAATGTCCATTTGTTGTCTGTTTCCCCTCCCTCCCCCCACCTTCCCGTCTTCCATTGTCCCCCAACTCCCTCTGCCCCGCCCCCCGCCCGCACACCAGCTGCTATTGATCCCCTATTAACATTGGGGCAGATGTATCAACATTCTATTTTGCGACTCCATAATTGCGAATTTTAGCGAATCGCAAATTCGGAATCGCAAAATGGGATGTATGAACATATTTGCGATAAATGTGCGATTTCTTAAAAATCGCAGAATAATTTGTGATTTTAATGCGATTCCTTAATTAGCGAATTTCGCAAATTAAGAAATCGCTAAAACGGGATCATGCAATGCAGGAACAGCCTGATGACATCACAACCAGGAAGTTCCAGTGATTGCTTGCACCTGCTTCCCAGAGCCACACCCACTGGCAGTTGGAAGAGTGTTGTGAAGCAGAGCTGACCTGTTTGGAGAGCAATGGAGTCACAGAAGGCACAGGAGGAAATGTCAGCCGAAAAGAGAAAAAGGAAGCAAAAGTTTTCTGAAAAGGAGCAAGAAATCCTTATAGAGGAAATGGTTTGTAACCATTAGGATCTCTTTGGAAAGAAAGCACTAAAAGTTCCTGACTCAAGGAAAATGAAAATCTTGCTGGAGATCCAGGAAAAAGTGAATTCAGTAGGAGTTACCACTCGCTCCATTGATGAAATCAAAAAGAGATGGTACGACATGCGACTAAGATCAAAAGAGAGACTTGCAGATAGAATTAAAGAGGCAAATAAAACAGGTGGTGGAACTTCTTCTGTGGACCAACCAACACCCCATGAGGAATTGATAGAATCAACCCTGCTACCAGAGAGTGTGAGTGGAGTGGCTAGCATTGATAGCTCAGACCCTACAGCAACTACACAAGGTAAGATGCATGCAACTTGGTTCAATGAATGTGTGTAATAATTGTGTGTGTGTCCTGTGCTTATACTCAGTGTCATATAAATAGTAGTCCAGTTACACTGTAAAACCAGAAGTGAGCAATATATCATGGGAGTTGTAGTGCAATAAGGTTTGGCACACTTATCATCATAGTAACACATGACTTTTTCGCAAGTAGTAATTTGGGATACTAAAACAGTGTAGTGCAACTTTTTGTCTGCAATGAAATCAATTTATTTTGAAGAAACACAAATTCATTTTTCACACTCTACATCCACAGAACATACAAGAGACTCCAGGGCAGAAATTGATTTGGAAAATTCTCCTCCACATGTCACGTCTGACACAGAACAAGTAGTCACTGATGCCCCTGTTCAGAATAGAAACATGCACAGGATTTATATAGCGCACTACATACCCTATGGGTATGTAGTGCGCTATATAAATTCTGACTTGACTTGACTTGACTTGCCAGCAATGGAAGAAGACGAAAATTTAGATGGAGGTTCAGTTCCCAATGAGACTGTCACAGTGTCCCCTCAGGACTCACAAGAGGAACCACAAATACCAAGGAGGGCACAGTCATTCCATCTGGAGACATGTAGGAGCAACAGATGACCATGTGAAGGAGGCACTGTTTTTGCTGGCCTTGAGCAGGATATGCTTCATGTACAGCGCATGCAACACAAGGCACTCAGGTCAATAAATTGGCAGCTTTTGAAATCCAATAAAAATCAAGAAAGCATGGTTGCATCAATTGAAAAACTCTGCCTGACCCTTGTACAAACAGAAAATGCTCGTAACAGGGCTGCACAGGCAGCACATGTCAGGATGCATACTCACACTAAGGCAATCAACTGGCTTTGTTCAGTCACAAGCAATTTCACCAGGCGCAGCATTAACATGCAGCGCAAATTGAGTGACTGCACACGTGAAATGGCGAAAAGTGTGGACAAAATGACCTCGGTGTTGGAAACTATGCAAACCTTCAACTCTGGTGCAAGGGCTCTCCTAGGCTCTGCAGAAAGTGAGGACAACTCCAGTAGGAGCAGTAGAAACCCTACCCCAACAAACCAATTGAGCCAACGCAGAAGTGGAAGGCGTGCTAGTTCAGGACCTGAACAAGAAGCCATGCATTCACAGGAGCACCATGCTTCAAGCCGCCAGCGCAAAAAATAACTTTAGGAATAGTAACCTATTCAGCTTAAATGCATTGTGAAAGCAGTCTTTGTGTTGCACGTATGGATATTTTCATTTACAACATTAGAAAGTAATGTTTTACACACAATGCACTATAGTTTGTCTGTTGTGAATTAAAACATCAATTACAAACCTGAGTCTGTAGTTTGTTTTTTCTTACCTAAAAATAATTGCGTGTAATCTCTGTCCTTCTTTGACGGACAGACATTGCTCCAACTCCTGCTACTGCCATTCTTGGTGGAGGGATGTCATCATCATCAGATGAGTCAGAGTCACTCACTTCAATGTCTGTGCCTTTGCAAATGGCCATGTTATGCAGCATTGCACATGTTGTAACAATTTTACAACATGTTTTAGGATTGTATTGCAAAGCTCCTCCACTTTTGTGTATGCATCTGAACCGGCTTTTTAATATTCCAAAAGTATGTTCAATTACCCCACGTGTGGACCGGTGTGCCCTGTTGCACTGTCTTTCACTTGCATTTGCAGGATTTAAGTATGGTGTTAGGATGAAATCACGCACTGCATAGGCACTATCACCTGCATGTAAGAGAGAAAATAGTAACTGTATGTTCCATTGGAAATAAATGGATGGATGGATGGATGTTTGCATGAGTGTTACTCACCTAGCAGGTATCCATCTCCAAACTGACCAGCACTAAGACGTCTATGAATTGCGCTATGTCTGAAGATAAAGGAGTCATGTGTACTCCCTGGAAACTTTGCTACAATATCATTGATGATGTTTTTGGCATTGCATAAGATCTGGATGTAGAGCGAGTGGTAGCTTTTTCTATTCCGAAATACATATTCTATGGCTGCAGGTGGAGTGATAGCAATATGGGTTCCGTCAATGCATCCAATCACATGTGGAAATCGTGCTATTTGATAGAAATCCAACTTTGTTTCCAGTATGGCTTATTGTGTATTAGAGAAATATATATGATGTTGGAGTCTCCTTAGCATTGCATCCAGGAACACATGAAAAAAGCGTGAAAGGGCACTCTGTGACACTCCACCAACCTCTGTAATTACACTTTGAAAAGAGCCTGAAGCCAAAAGGTGCAGTGAGCACAATACCTGCACATGTGTTGGAATTGATTGTGTCCTGCCTGTAGGATGCTCCAAAAAAGGTTCCAATTCATTAATCAGGTCCAAAATGGTGTGTGGATGTAGTCTGTATTTGTCATAGATCGCCTCCTGAGTCTGCTGGAACAGCGGAATGCGTATTCTGAAGATTCTCTCCTGTCTTTGTCTTCTCTGTGCAAGAGCTTGAATGCGCAGCCTCCTGGCAATCCGGTACAGTCCCGCCATTTTGGAATTAAAAAAATGCATTCTGGGAGCCTTTTTATATATTTTTTCTGTTACCACCTGCTTCTATTTGGTGTTAATAGCGATTTCTTATTTAGCGATTTTTGAAAAATCGCTATTTGCGATTTTTTTCTTACATATTGATGAGATTTCTTAACTTGCGATTTGTTATTTGCGAAAATTGCAAAATTAGGAACATGCAAAATAAGGAATCGCAAAATATTCTGAGAAAAACTCTTCTCGCACACTAAGAATTCACTAAAATTGAGAATTCTAAAAATGCGATGCGATTTTTTTCATACATGCCAGTTGCACTTTTTTTGTTGCAAACGCTGCGAAATTGCGATTCACAGCGTTTGCGACATGGAAACGACTTGATACATCTGCCCTTAAGTGTCTAAAGGTCTTGCTAAAATCCTGGTGACTAGACTCGTCAAAGTAATACGCACCCTCTTACATCATGACCAGAACAGCTTTATGCCTAACAGAATCACAAGACATTGTTTAATACGGCTCCATACTACACAGGCTCGAATAGATGAAATCAATGATCAGAGTATTATAGCTTGTCATGAGTTATAGCCGGTAGGATTTCTCTGTGAATTAAAGGTGCTTCCACGCACACACGGTGATCTGCAGGTCATGATTAAAAATACCATCAAGAGCCCCTCTGCTTGCCATCCTTTTGAGGTCGGCAATTTGAGGACCACGATTTCAGCTATAAAAACACCTGTTATTTACAGTGCTTAGAAACTGCAGAAAAGTGTCACATAGCGCTACCTAGCAACAATTTAATATTTAGGCAGGACATCACCGAAGTAACTATCATTAGCGCGATAGAGACACATTGGCAGTGTGTTTTACAAGGTGTACAAGAAGCAAAGTAAATGCATTGTGTCTGTTCTTTCTGTGAAGGTCAGAGAGCTGCTCAGTGAAGTGGTAGAAGAAGTGATGGACGACTTCTTGAGACGAGTTCCAGAAGGGATGGATCCGGACACTGCAGAGTATCCTTTGATGCCAAGTAACACTGTGAAAAACTCTTGTAACTTGTCTTTCTGTTTCAGTGAGGACCAGCTGGCAGCGTACTCCAGGTCTGCTTCATGCACGTGTCTTCGGCTGAATGGCAGTGTTCCCAGCCTGGATCCTCTGCTCGTGTTTATGGCATCACAGGAGCCTGTGAGGCATCAGTGCAGGCCCTGGGCTCACAGCTTCAAGTCGTGTTTTTATTAGTGGACATGCACGGGACAGATTCCAGTGGGTTCCAATACAGCAGGGGTTAGAGCCTAGGTGAATAGTTAATTACCTTTATTTTGGCTTGAAGGTTTCAGACTGTACTCACTGAGCCATGACTGGGCATGGGGAGACTCTGTGTGCTGTTCGGTTTCAGCAACAGATGGGAATTGTACATGTTGAAACAGATACTTTTCATTTCAGTGCCACAGGGGTGAAATTCTGGCAAATGTCTTCTGCCCTAGCCTGTGATGATGCAGATTAATGCCATGGATGCTGTTGTCAGATTTGGGAACTCCTATGACATTCCATCCGCTATTGTTTCACCACCTGGTTTTCACCCGAACTACAGACCCTCAAAGCGACTGCAACAAACTAGAGAGACGTTGGCACTCCAACAATAGCCCCTCCGATCTCAGCTCATTCAGATCTGCCCTCAACAACTACCACCATCACCTTAGGGAGACCAAGTGGTTCTCCTGCCCAGCTGCCACCGAACACTCGATTCACCCCTCCCAAACTGTGCGCAGCACTGTGGCCGACTACTTCCAACAAAAGATCGCAGACATCTACAGAAACTTCGACCCCCAATCCACTGACCTCGAACACCCCCGCAACCATACCAGTGCCTCCAACACCCACCGACTATCTGACTGGAAGCAGCTATCAATAAAGGAAATCACCACCATCATGAACTCAATCCACTCCTGTGCTTCCTCGAACCCCTACCCTGCAGCACATCTACAACCTCACAGAGATCATCAACGCTTCCATCACAACAGCAACTGTCCCGGTCGCATGGAAACACACAGAGGTCAAGTCTCTCCTGAAAAAACCCTTTGCCGATCCTAGCATTCTCAGGAACTATTGACCCATCTCGCTACTCCCCTTCCAGCCAAGGTTTGCGAGAAGGCCATCAACCACCAGCTCACAGAGTACCTCAAAGAGAACAACCTTCTCGATGCCTCCGAATAAGGCTTCCGGGCCCATATCGCAGCTAGGGACGACATCAGACGCCTCCTCGACCAAACGGAAACAGCAGACCTCATGCTCCTTGACCTCTCGGTGGCCTTCGACATCATCTCCCTTCACACCATGCTCACCAGACTCCACCACATGGGCATTCAAGGCAACTCTCTCAACTGGATCGTCTCCTTCCTCTCCATCTGAACGCAAAGAATCCACCTACAGCCTTTTTCCTCTGAACCCAAGAATATCATCTGCAGCATCCCCCAGCGCTCCTATCTCAGTCCTCCCTCTTCAGCACCTACATGACACCTCTAGCAGACATCGCCTGCACCCAAGGACTCAACCTCATCTCATACGTTGACGACACACAGCTCATCCTTTCCTTCACAGAAGACACTGACACCACCAGAGCCAACTTCCAGAACACCTTGTACGATGTCGCCAACTGGATGAAGGCCAACTGCCTTAAGCTCAACTCGGAGAAAACGGAGGTAATCTTCTTCAGAAACAACCCCTCCCCCTGGAACAACTCCTGATGACCCAACACACTCGGCCCTGTCCCCTCCAACCATGCACGCAACCTCAGAATCATCCTGGACAGCATGCTTCCACACCACCCTGCATGCTCCGCAAGATCTTCTGATGAATCCCCATATCTCCAAGAAAAACAGTCACCCAAGCTCTCATCTCCAGCCGCCTCAGATACGGCAACTCACTCTACACTGGAGCCACCACAGCCGCCTCAACTACGGCAACTCACTCTACACTGGAGCCACCAAGCATCTTCTCAGCCGTCTCCAGAATACTGCAGCAAGACTCATCCTCACCCTCCCCAAGAGAACCAGCACCACCTCCCACCTCAGAACCCTCCATTGGCTCCCCGTACAGAAAAGAGGTCTCTTCAAACTCCTGACCCACACCTACAAAGTCCTCCAATACTCCGGGCTCGCCTACATCACCAATCGCCTGATGTTCCATTGTCCCACAAGAAAACTGTGCTCCTCCTCCCTTGCCCTGGCCCACATCCCCCATATCCACTGGGACCGCTGCGGAGGTTGTTCCGTCTCCTACCTCACCGCCAAGTCCTGGAACGACCTCCCACTTCACCTATGCACCTGCCCCACACTTGAAAAATTCAAGAGGCTCAAGATGTGGTTGTTCGATCAAGGACGTAAGGACCTAGCGCCCGGAGACCCCTTAGGGTGACAAGTGCAGACGTTACAAAAACCCTTTGATTGACCTACCAGTACCCGTATAACCAAGAGACAACTTTTAGTGTAGATGAATATATTTTAAAACATCAGGAAACAGTGCTATAACAAGAGACTCCTCTTCAACCCGATGACATCACTGTTGGTGACGCTCACACAACCCTAATTTTTTTTAAAGTGGCATTATTGATAAGAAAAGAAATACAAACAAGTACCTATTTAACGTTTAGAGAGTTACTTAGGGGGCCGCTTCAGATTCGGTAAAATGCCCTCCGAATAGCCGTACGGAGCGTTTTCCCGTACGAATCGTATGCAGAACCGTACCCGTACGTACGATGTAGTACGATGTGTACCCAAAGCAGTTCTCCATACGAATCGTACCGAAGACCGTACAACTCACCAATCCATACGTATCGCATTCGGAACGCGCAGTACGCGATTTCCGTACGGATCGAAGCGGCATTTTCCAACCCAGCAAGTACGAATCGTATCGACAACACTCTGTACGACTCTTTTTCTACAGGAGCTTAAAACGTCCGTAAAAGCAGATTTCGCCTCGAAATGCATACGAAACGGACCCCCCCGGGTACGGTGCGTACACCCCATGATTGCAGGGGTGTCGCTGCATCGAGGTACGGTGCGTACACCCCTGGATTTCAGGGGTACGGTGCGTATGTCCCCATGCGTACACCTCATGATCGTAGGTGTACGGACCGTAGGGGTACGGTTCGTACACACCAGTGTCGTAGGTGTACGGTGCGTACACCCCGTGTGTACACCCCTTGATGTGATAGTGTTGCCCTCCGTCCAATTTGCTTATACGCGACGTTTACCGTACGTATCGCATACACCTGCTCCGGTCCGGATTGTACTTGGCGGGTCGTACGGCATTTTTACAAATCATACAGTACACCGTGCGGGACGGTGCCATACGGATTTACCCTTCATTTTCGTACAGTTCGCAATGATTCGGACGTATTTTCTTGGAACGGATCGTACTACGCGATTTGGACGGATTCGTATGATTCGTACGGAAACGGCTACAAATACGAATCATCATAAGGATTCGTTTCCTGAATCGGAATCGACCCATTAATGTTTAAAGGGCAATCCGTTAGTTAATTTAAAAGGGACTGCTTGACAGGTCACAGGCTGTTCTATATTTGGAAAAATTGCTAATTTTAGCTTCCCCACCCCAACGTGAGGCCTCTGACCTATGTTTAACCCTAGTACATTTCTCTCTGATGCCCACTTTATCTGTCTTCTGCCATAGATTGTTGCAGTAACTAAAAGTTTTTATTTTTTTGGAAAAGGCATTTCCATTGTGTTCATTTCAAAACTATCTACAGTGCATATTGACTCATCCTCATGTTCTTAGAAGCTAGTAAACTTAAATATGTCTTCCCTGAACTGGAAACAAGCATCCTGGGGCCGGTTTCTGGGTAACACCCTTCATCAGCCAGGCTAGCTTGAATCCAGTGGCAAAGTGAGCAAGGCAGCCACGTCTGGGCATACCCTGCCAACTTAGGGCGAACAAAGCAAACACAAGGAGATGATGAACGAAGCGCTGAAACTTTTCTCCTTATGTTTGCTTCGTTCGCCTTAAAATGGTAGGGTATGCCCAGACGTGGGTTCCTTGCTCACTTTGCCACTGGATTCAAGCTAGCCTAGGTAATGAGGGCTGTTAGCCCAAAACCGGTCCCAGAATGCTTGTTTCCGATCCAGGAAAGACATGACTTGGCAGTTCGGGCTGGACTGTTCCCATGAGGCACAGGGTCAAGACTGACTTGCCTATAGCTGTGTCTAAACTGGGGTGGCGAAGTGAGCTAAAGAGGATGATGGGTTTAACCCATATCTGTGACTGGGTGTGAGTGTCTGAAAAGTCCATCATCTCCTTGTGTTTGCTAAGTGAAATCTGAGCCTACCTATAACGTCCATGTAACCTTTGTTTTGGGGAAACCCTAAATATCGAATCCAAAATAAAGACTGCCCAGAATATACGAATTAAAAATATAGACAGCCCAGAATATCGAATTACCAAAATATAGACATCCCAGAATATCGAATTTGGGGTAGAAAATATCGATTTCCATAATATCGAATTTAAAATATCGATTTTCATAATATCGAAAAAAATGTAGTGTTACGTATGGTAGTATATGTGTTAACATTATGTATTGATTTTGTAATGTATGTTTAATTTAAATTAAAAAAATGAAAGTTATGTAATTTAATTTTTGCGTAATTTAATTCCATAGCGGATTGTGGGTTTATAGGGGAATAGGGTGGTAAGTAATTTAATTATAGTAAATTAAATATACATTTTTATTTATATGTATTGATAATTAATTGATTGATAATTAATTATTAATTGGTAATTCATTTTTATTAATTGGTACTTTTTTTATTGATTGGTAATTAATTTTTATTAATTGATAATTATGTTAATTGTTTTATTTATTTGGAGCGGGTTGTTGGTTTATAGGGGCATCGGGTCGGAAGTAATTCAATTGTAATGAAGTCCATATTTATTTTTATTTATATGTATTGATAATTAATTGATAATTATTTATTAATTGGTAATTAATTTTTAATTATTGGTAATTAATTTTTATTATTTGGTAATTCATTTGTATTATTTGATAATTAATTTGAATTAATTGATTAATTGATAATTATGTTAATTTTATTATTTAGTTGGAGCGGGTTGTGGGTTTATAGGGGAATAGAGTGGGAAGTAATTTAAATGTAATAAAGTTAATATTTATTTTTATTTATATGTATTGGTAATTAATTGATAATTAATTATTAATTTGTAATTAATTTTTATTAATTGGTAATTACTTTTTTTATTGATAATTAATTTTTATTAATTGGAACATATTTTTAATTATGTTTTTATTGGTATTGCTAATTAATTTAATCTTCTTTTAATATTAAATCATTACTTTCCCTAGTGTTGCACTCTCAGGAGTGGGAATAGTAATTTTTACACCTGCAATATCCAATGTTTTCCCTACTGTTGCACTCACTGGAGTGGAAATAGTAATTTTTACCCTCCCGCTATCCAACGCTTTCCCTACTGTTGCACTCACTGGAGTGAAAATAGTAATTTTTACCCTCCCGCTATCCAACGTTTTCCCTATTGTTGCACTTTCTGGAGTGGGAATAGTAATGTTTACCCTCCTGCTATCCAACACTTTCCCTACTGTTGCACTCTTGGGAGTGGGAATAGTAAGTTGTACCCCTACTCTATCCAACGTTTTCACTACTGTTGTACTCACTGGAGTGGGAATAGAAATTTTAACCCTACACTATCCAACGCTTTCCCTACTGTTGCCCTCACTGGTGTGGGAATAGTAATTTTTACCCTCCCGCTATCCAAACGCTTTCCCTGCTGTTGCACTCTTTGCAGTGGGAATAGTAATTTTTACCCCTTCGCTATCCAACGTTTTCCCTACTGTTGCACTCACTGGAGTGGGAATAGTAATTGTTACCCCTACACTATCCAACGCTTTCCCTATTGTTGCACTCACTGAAGTGGGAATAGTAATTTTTACACTCTCACTATCCAATAAAATCTCTACTTTTTTATATTACATTTATTATTTTTACATTTTAAGCTTTTTTACATTATTTTAAGTGTGTTTTATTTAATTGTTTTTAATATTTAATTACTTTATATCTTTTTTAATACATTTAAAAAATTTGATTCGATATTTTAGTACTTACCTGTTTGTAGATAGGGATTCTATATTCTGTACTTCGATATTTTGGAGTCGATATTTTGGGCATTCTATATTATGTCCCTCGATATTTAGTCACTGAACCTTTGTTTTTGCTTTTTTCAGTGAATTTCTAAGGTTTTTTCAATCCTATTTTCCAACCATAACGACCCTGTAACCTTTGTTTTTCTTTAAGTAAATATATATACATATATATAAATATACACACACACATATACATATATATAGATAAATATACATACGTACATACGTATTTATTGGCAGAGAGCACAAGAAAGAAAGAGATAGTAATACATGCACACACATACGTTTGCGTTTTTGTATCTACGGGTGTGCACAGTATCTACCTATCCAAAAAACGTGATGGACTCCAGTTCAACACATTTGTTAATAGGGATAATAGTTGTGTACAGCAGCAGCGCCAAAGTTATAGTTAGGACATAGTTTCTACAGACTAAGCTTTTTTTTGTTTTGCTAATAACTGCGCCGCCATTTGAACAATCTTCAAAAAGTCTTTAAAGTGTGCGAATCACTTTAGCTGCTAAGTGGAAAGTTTTGGGGTGATTCATCAAGTGGGGGCCGAGAAAAAGGGGAGGGGTCTGACACACATTTTCCCCATGCAATTTCCCATGAGGATTTTTTAAAATATATTTTAATTAATTTTACTTGCATGTAACCCAAAAAGCAACATGGTGACATTTGGTGCAAGCATGATGGAAAAAATACATTAACACATAGCAGTAAGTTTACAAACAATTTCTGATGATTCCCCACCCCTCGTAGCTACTCACCAACCCATGCAGCCACTTATACACAAAGTGAAACACTGATACAAACATTTAAATATTTAAACAATACTCGCTAATATATGTATTCACTAAGATACACTTAATAAGCCAGTTAACCAATCAATTTTTTTTAAAAAAAACATCCATTAAGACACTTATTTAAACATTTATTCTTCCATCGACCTTTACATATACATATATAAAACATATTTATTTTTCAGGAAGACACACATTCACTGGATGGTGTCATGAGTGATGTCATGAGTGATGTCACTGACCATGTCATGAGTGATGTAATATGTGACGTCATCAGCAGTGCATTGCAGGCGCGCAAGTTATAGTGAGTCCAACTAACTATAACGTGGGAATTTCAATGGTTGTATGTCAGTAAAATTTCCAGCTAACTATAACTGGTGTCAAACCTATGGTTTTTTCAGTGAATTTAATAGGTTTTTTTAATTGCTAATTCCTAACTATAACTGGTGTGAAACCTATGATTTTTTCAGTGAATTTCATAGGTTTTTTAAATGCTAATTCCTAACTATATAAGGTCTGAAACCTATGTTTTTTTCAGTGAATTTCAAAGGTTTTTTAATGCCAATTCCTAACTATATAAGACCTGAAAGCCCACCAGGAATCTCCAGTATGCGCCAGGGGACTGCATTGCAGAGAGGTGTAATGAAGCCACGCCCCTTTTTACACCTCTCTGCAACGCAGCCCCCGTGCATGTTTGAAGAGGGGGAACTAATTTCCCCTGCATTCTGGGGGCCCCTGGGGGCCAACTAGCCCACCTGGAACCTCCAGTATGCGCCAGGGGGCTGCATTGCAGAGAGGTGTAATGAGGCCACACCCTTTTTTACACCTCTCTGCAACGCAGCCCCCGTGCATGTTTGAAGAGGGGGAACTAATTCCCCTTGCATACTAGGGGTCCCTGGGGGCCAACTAGCCCACCTGGAACCTCCAGTATGCGCCAGTAGGCTGCATTGCACTGAGGTGTAATGAGGCTATGCCCCTTTTTACACCTCTCTGCAACGCAGGCCACTGGCGCGTTTGCAGAGGGGGGACTAATTCCCCTTGCATACTGAGGGTCCCTGGGTCATATCTGCCCAAACACCGATATTCCGAACGATTGAAAATGACTTTTCTTGAGAAACATTTGGATTTGGATTATCATGTCCTATACTTTGGAATTTTTGAAAGACTGACTTTGAGATTCTGCTATAAGTTACTCAAGTCTGCCCGAATTGTGTGGGTAAAATTGATACCTAGTCACTTTGAATGAGAATGTACTTACGTCTCGTCTAACATTTGGAAGAAATATCTAGTTATATGACAACAGGATACCGACATAACTTGAAGGAAATAAGAACGCCCTGAAGAAGTTCTGTTGTACAGAACGAAACGTTTCGGCTGGCTGTGGTACATAAACTTAAGGAAAATAAAAGCATTTGAATGTACACCAAGATTCAGCGCTTCAATAAGGACTCTAAGTGATATGATTTGATTGGACTTATTGTGCAAGTGGTGCTGTGCCAAACTTTGGAATATTCTCCACTACTCTCTACTACTTACTCTCTCCTACTCCACTACTCTCAAATACTCACTCTCTACTACTCATTCTCTACTACTCTCTACTACTCTCTCTCTACTACTCACTCCCTACTACTCACTCTCTACTACTCTCTACTACTCACTCTCTACTTCTCACTCTCTACTACTCTCTACTACTCACCCTCTACTACTCTCTCTACTACTCACTCTCTACTACTCACTCTACTACTCACTCTCTACTACTCTCTACTACTCACTCTCTACTACTCTCTCTCTACTAGGCTCTACTACTCACTCTACTACTCACTCACTACTAGTCTCTACTATTCTCTCTCTGCTACTCACTCTCTACTATTCTCTACTACTCACTCTCTACTACTCTCTACTACTCACTCTTTACTGATCTCTACTACTCACTCTACTGCTCTCTACTACTCACTCTACTACTTACTCTCTACTACTCTCTACTACTCACTCTCTACTACTCACTCTCTATTACTCTCTACTACTCACTCTACTCTCTACTACTCACTCTCTGCTACTCTCTCTACTGCTCTCTACTACTCTCTATTACTCACTCTCTACTCTCTACCTCTCTACCTCTCTCTACACGCACACATATACACATATATATATATATGCATGTATATGCATATGCATTTATATATGTATGTGTATGTATATATATATATATATATATATATATATATATATATATATACACATACATATATAAACATATATAATCTGTATATCTATATAAATACAAATATAAATGCATGCATACATATACATATATGCATACAGATGCATGTTATTTACATGAAAGTTTAAAAAACACTAATAAAAGCAAAGCTAAAAAGCCACCTCATTACAAACAGAATGGCTTTAACTTAAACGAGGGCAAGATCTATTGCATTTTCAATGCTTGTTTACTTTGGTTCCATCAAGAAGGCATTCAGATGTGTCACACATTTACCATAAATTCTGAATGTTAGCACTCTAGTTGCTCATTAGATCACTGTAGTAAAGCTACTGCTCACAAGGGAAGTCTGCTGCTGGTATTCAAAGTGCATGTTTCAGTCTGCATGTCAGAATTTGTTTAATGGAATAGAAGAGGATTTGAGAAGTCACTCAAAATGATCCCTAATTTGTCTTTCTGAAGCACTAATCATACTTTCTATGGCAAAATGAACCCCCTCATTTTGTTCCTTTTTAAATTAAATTTTTTCAGACTTACCACTTCATTCCAATCAAGATGGCTTCTGGTGTGCCATACTTTTGTCATAAGTAAGACTGTTAGCGCTCTAGTTGTTCTTTAGAACACTCTGGGACATTCTGTCATTGGGCTATACTTGGGATACATCTGGGTGATATTTGGGCTACATTTAGGCTCTTTTGTCTCTGGTGGCCATCTTGGGAGACTGTATGTCAGAATGTTTTAATGAAATTGAAGAGGATTTGAGAAGTCACTCAAAATGTGCCCTAATTTTTCTTTCTGCAGCACTAATCATACTTTCTATGGCAAAATATACCCCCTCATTTTGTTCCTTTTTAAATTAAATGTTTTAAGAGTTACCACTATATTCCAATCAAGATGGCTTCAGGTGTGCTAAACCTTTGTAATAAGTAGGACTGTTAGCGCTCTAGTTGTTCTTTAGAACACTCTGGGACATTCTGTCATTGGGCTATACTTGGGCTACATCTGGGTGATATTTGGGCTACATTTGGGCTCTTTTGTCTCTGGTGGCCATCTTGGGAGACTGCATGTCAGAATGTTTTAATGAAATGGAAGAGGATTTGAGATGTCACTCAAAATGTGCCCTAATTTTTCTTTCTGCAGCACTAATAATACTTTCTATAGCATAATATACCCCCTCATTTTGTTCCATTTTAAATTAAATGTTTTAAGAGTTACCACTTTATTCCCATCACAATGGCTTAAGGTGTGCTATACCTTTGTAATAATTAGGACTGTTAGCGCTCTAGTTGTTCTTTAGAACACTCTAGGAGGCTGCAGTATAACACAAAGGAATTAACTGACAGTCTCTGTCCTTGTTGGATGTACATGTTTTACTGAGAATGTCAGACTTCATTCTCACATGACTGAGAAAGATAATGTGAATTTACAGAAAATATGCTTTCAGTTTAGCTTATAGATCCCCTTCCTAACCACTGTGGGAAAATCATGAGATATTAGTTTTCTTTCAAACATGATTCATGATATCACAGCAGAAGGCTTTTTCACATGGTAAAATCACCTTAGAACACACCACAATTCCTAAAATGAGTATGGTACCATCAACAAATGATTTATAATGTAACAAAGTCCTAAAACCCTCTATTAACTACAATGCTTTTTAATGAGGTGCTATCATGTATATTGGTCCCAAGATGGCTGACAACACTTCTTGGATGAAGTGCTGACAGCCAATCAGATCAGATGTGTGGTTAGGCTCCGCCCAGATATAAAAAAAATTTTGAACCTAAATTACTCAAAATCCACTGAAGCACATATCTTGAGACATAGCAAAGGCACATCGGGCTACCAGTCCCTACAATTTTGCCAAGTTTTGTGGAAATCCATTCAGCCGTTCGGGCTAAAAGTGAGTCCAACCGCCCTATGGAAATTACCATGGGGAAAACACGTTTTGGGACCCCCATTTTATCTCGGCCCCCGCTTGACAAATCCCCCCCAAACTTTCAGGGAAGGAGCGGAGCACAGCGAGGCAAATTTAAGGAAAATTACAGGCAGAATCCTCAACCGGCGCCAAAGTTATTCCCAATAGAATGTTGCGGATTTCCTATAGAAAACAATCCTAACTATAACTACCTACTGGCCACCGCCAGTAGGTAATATATCTATATATATATATATATATATATATATATATATATATATAGATATATTACCTACTGGCGTGTCGCCAGTAGGTATATATAGTTAGGATTTTTTCCCTATGGGATTTTTGAAAATTCTATGTCTAATAACTTTGGCGTTTGTGGACGGAATCGGCTGAAATTTTCAGGAAAATGGCACATTTTCTTTCTGAGCAGCCCCTGAAAATGTGGGGGGGTTTCCTCAAGGGGGGGGCGAGAAAAAAGGGGGGTCCCAAAACGCGTTTTCCCCATTCATTTTTCCATAGGGCGGTTGGCCTCACTTTTAGCTCGAACGGCTGAATGGATTTGCACGAAACTTGGCAAAATTGTAGGGACTGTTAGCCCGATGTGCCTTTGCTAGGTCTCAATATATGTGCTCCAGTGGATTTTGAGAAATTAACGTTCAAAACAAGATATATATCTGTAACAGCGCTCCGGGCTGCGCTCCGGTCCGCTTACTTTTCGCGAAACGGAACTTTGCGATGCGAAGCTGATTGGCTCTCCGGTGTCTGTCAACATTCTAAACAGTCCGGAGCGGCCGCCATCTTATCTCTCGGTAGGATCGAGAGAGAAGAAGAGGTGAAAAACGAAGGGGGAATTTAATGAAAGGGGGCAAGGTATACCCCTCTTGACCCCCTAGGAATGTTGTTGGGGTTATTAAAGGGTCCCGTGGGGAAAATAAAAAAAAAAATATTTTTCACAGTAGAAGCGCTTCCCGGGCCGCGAACTGGGCCGCAAACTGGTAGCAAAACGGGAATTCGCCATTTTGTGCTTCGTTTTAATTAAATTACTAGGTATAAGGGGGTGCGGGAGACGTATCCTAATCCCTTATGTTTTCTGAGGGTGGCTGAGGAGGCTCATATATGTTGATATATGTCTTCCAGCGGCTGTGCGTGCGCCATCTTGTCTCTTGGTAGGATCGAGAGAAAAGAAGAGGTGAAAAACGAAGGGGGAATTTAATGAAAGGGGGCAAGGTATTCCCCTCTTGACCCCCTAGGAATGATGTTGGGGTTATTAAAGGGTCCCGTGGGGAAAAAAAAATTGATTTTTCACGGTAGAAGCGCTTCCCGGGCCGCAAACTGGTAGCGAAACGGGAATTCGCCATTTTGTGTTTCGTTTTAATTAAATTACTAGGTATAAGGGGGTGCGGGAGACGTATCCTGATCCCTTATGTTTTCTGAGGGTGGCTGAGGAGGCTCATATATGTTGATACATGTCTTCCAGCGGCTGTGCGTGAGCTTTTTTTTTTTTTGTTGCTGCGTGACGTCTGTTAACGTTCGATTCTATGGAAATCAGGAAGTGTTGACCGCCAATTTGTCAGTGCGATAAAATATTTTGTTATAAATGAATCCTTATTGATAAACATTGTCTGCGCCATCTTGCCTTTTTTCCAATGCCACAATTTTGTCGTGCACGGCAGCCATTTTAGATGCCAGGCCGGTCCCAGGCTATCACCTAGCCCTGCGGATGTAGTTTATGGCCCCAGCTGTAGAGAATCCAGACATGCCAACCCTCCCGATTCAGGCGTGAGACTACTGATTTCAGTGCTAGTCTCCCGCCTCCCGATTTCTGCAAGCAAAAACCCGGGGGCATATTACCAACAACTAGCGATAGTTTTTGTCTCTAACTTGTTTAGAGACAAAAATTATCGCCGCACATCGGCGATTTTTATCGCAGATAAACCTTGCTATTAGCAAGGTTTATCGCAAATGCGATAAAAAACGGCCGCAATGCATGAATATCGCTGAAAAGTCAGCGATATTCATGCATTATCGAGCAAATGCTCTTAGCCATGTTATCCACCTCCCATTGGATAACATGGCTAAGAACTGCTCAGGGCAGGTGTTAGCTTTTGGAGATATTCGCGCTTAGCGCGAATATCTCCAAAAGTTGGTAATAGGAGATAGCGATGTTAGGGACTGTTTCCAGTCGCTAACATCTTGGCACACCCACTTTGCATGTCATTAGTGATAAATATCACTGACATGCAAAGCGGGGCCCAAGATGGTCGCTATCTCCTTTTAGCTGTCACTAACTGGTGTTAGCGACAGCTTGGTAATAGGGAGATAATTTTATCTCCGCTTTCTTGGCTTTTAAAGCCAAAAAAGCGGAGATAAACCCCCTTGATAATATGCCCCACGATTCCTCAGGGGTTTCAGCTGACAGGGCTTGGTATTGTGTTACGTGCTAATTCTGCCAGGAAACATCAGAGGGTCGATGCAGGGGCTCTAGAAGGGGTGATAAACCATTTAAGCCTCATGAACAAGCGCATGGTCTTTTAAAGATCTGTGAAGTACTCGGGGCGGCGGTGCATGTGTGCCCTCTTTCAGGAGCGGGGAGGGGGGCACTGCCAGCAACTTGCCAGGCCAGGCAGTGTTCAACACTTGCATCACCCTTTCTCTGCCTGCTATTGCGCTCCATGCTTCGGAAAGGTAAGAAAAAGAACGTGCATTTGAGTTTGAAATGTCCGATCCTGTAGCAGTACACTTGCAAAGCCCACACATGACAATAACCCGATTCAAGGCCCCATTCACCCGATTTTTTAAAAATATATAGCACTCCAACAAAGCAGGATTATAAAACTTTATTAACTTTTAAATATAACGAACGCAACAAAAACTGTAAATACATTTAAACATTTTTTGATAAAAAAAGCAACAATGGTCAGAAGCTGTCTTTTGTGCGAATAGTCCCAAGGCAGCACAACGTGCTGAGTTCTGGACGGCACCCAGGTGATGTCACCTGGGTGCCGCACTAGTTTTTGGTTTCCTACAATGCAGCTCAGAAAAACAGCGTGGGGCGTCCCGGGTGGTGCGGGGGGAGGCCTCGTCAGTAGCGGTCTGTTGTGCGAATAGTCCCAAGGCAGCAGAACGCGCTGAGATGTGGATGGCACCCAGGTGATGTCCAGTAAACTGCCGCACTGGTTTTGGTATCCTACAATGCTGCTCCGAAAATTGGCGTGGGGCGGCCCGGGGGGGGCGTGGGGGAGGCGGCGTGAATGGGCCTCCCCAGGTGGCGGCCATCCAGCTGAGTTGCGCCCGCTCTTGCGGCTACAGCGTCTCGCTCACCATGTAGTTGACTTCCGCCCACTCTTGCAGTGCAGCGATAGGCGGCTGCCACAGGACTCTTAAAATGGTGGACGGCTCTTCGGTTTTGGGCCTGGTCCACTAAAATGGCCCTGGGACACCTTGGAACTCGGACGCTTGCCTGCTAGGGCTTGGGCTCCATTCTCGAAAGCGTCCCCTCAGCCGTGAAGATTCTACAAAAGTCTTGTGGGCCCTCGACTCCTGCAGGCTTCCGGTGGGGAGCGGCTGCCATGATTGCTCGCGGAATGACCACGACGGAGCCACGAGATGGTGGTGCTCTCATGCTGACGCCAGCTTCAGTCTGAATCATCCAGAAACAAGGTGGGGCTTTCATCGTTTGGGAAAAAAAATGTTCTAAACCAATGAAAAGTGTTATTTTTAGGTCATATGACCAAGCCTTCCATCTTTAGGAAACCAAAAGTAAAATGAACCAATGAAAAGTTTTATAAACAAGTCACATGACCTGTTATGCGGCATAGGGCTACAAAAAGCGTAGAAAATCCGTTGGCACGTGAGGCGGCGTCAGTAGCGGACCGATGTGCGAATAGGCCGAAGGCAGCACAACGTGCCGAGATCCGGATGGCACCGAGTTAGTGTCCAGCAAGTTGCTGCACTGGTGTGGCTATCCTACAATGCTGCGCTGAAAGTCGGCGTGGGGCGCCCCGTTGGCCTGTGAGGTCGCGTCAGTCAGTGGGGGCTGTGCGTCTCCCCCAAGATGGAGGCTCCTCGGCTGCAGTGGGGCGCCCCTTAGCGTTTCACTCGCCGTCCAACTGAGTTGCGTCCGCATTTGCGGCTACAGTAGGCCGAAGGCAGCACAACGCGCCGAGATCCGGATGGCACCGAGGTGGTGTCCAGCAAGTTGCCGCACTGGTGTGGCCATCCTACAATGCTGCGCCGAAAGACGGCGTGTCCAGCTGAGTTGCGGTCACTCTTGCGGTACAGTGACTCGAACGCGCCGAGATCCGGATGGCACCGAGGTGGTGTCCAGCAAATTGCCGCACTGGTGTGGCCATCCTACAATGCTGCGCCGAAAGACGGCGTGTCCAGCTGAGTTCCGGTCACTTTTGCGGTACAGTGACTCAAACGCGCCGAGATCCGGATGGCACCGAGGTGGTGTCCAGCAAGTTGCCGCACTGGTGTGGCCATCCTACAATGCTGCGCCGAAAGTCAGCGTGGGGTGCCCCGTTGGCTTATGAGGTGATGTCAGTAGTGGACCGATGTGTGAATAGGTCGGAACCAGCACAAGGCACCAAGATCCGAATGGCAAGTCCTGGATGTTGAGTGCCATAGTTGAGAGTTCTGAGCAGTGCTTGTAAGACTGTCTGAAGCTTATTTGCACCTGCTGCAGCTTCACTATTGCCCTGGTGTGGCCAAAGATCGCACATGACATAGGCGGCCGGCTCCCGAGGTCCGGCGGAACTTTTTTCCTATTCCTTTTTGCTTCTTGTCCCACAATCCGTTTCACCTGAAGACACGACCAGGTCCCTGAATGTGTGCAGGGGGACGTTATTGATTGAATCAAAATGGCGGCTTCACACAAAGCTGACTCAAGCGTTGCTGTTGATGCTATACAGACAAAAATTGGTTTTCAGTTTGTACATTCTTCAGGATTTTTTTTTCCATCCAAGGCTGATTGAGAGTTTGTAGAAAAATGGCTTCAGATTTTCCACATACTACTCTTCAACATTCTTCCTAAATGTAACAATGTGAGACTCACTAGGAGAACGGCTGTTTATCTTTCCTTTCAAAATGCTGCCAACAATATTTTCTGAATGGAAGACACCATCTTGTAGCATAAAGGGCCGAAATGGGTTCTGGTCTGGCCGATGGTTGGTGGAGACATTTTGACTATATCTTGCACCTGCCCGGCCTCGCCCAAAATGGCGCCGGTATAAATGGGACTCGTAACTCCTTGTTGTGTACTGGTTGAACAACCTTGATATCACGAGATATGAATGCAGTTTTGATGCTCATGGCGGGCGGGGACGAGAATTGATTGAATATTTTGACATTCCTATTGATATTAAGTTCTGATGTGTTATTGATTACTGTAGTATTGAAAGTTCGAATTAACGTCACCCATGGTACTTGCCCGCAAATGTATATCTAGATGATTTTTTTGTAAGTGGCCCTGTCGTAATTTAATTACAAAATGTACGTCCACCGATTCCGCAACAGTTAGACACCTTAGTTCTTGCAACCTAATGGCCCGCTCGTTACGTTCCTCTATAATGTAAATGTCTCCTCATCATATACGATTTCAGTTTGCTCCGTGGCCGGCCCACGTGGTTATAGGCCCGTATTTGTATACTGACATTTTCACAATAAAGGTTTTTAAAACAAAACATGGTAGTAGTATTTACATTGGTAAAGTTTTTACTTTTAGTCACTGTTTTCGAATCAGTAAAAGGCAAGTGAAATAAAGCAGTCCAATTACATGACGGATAAAAGGTATAATACGTAGGAACGCAGTAAAGATAAATGGTCAAGGGCAGTTGTGTTTTCCACTCCTGCAACATAAAGTGATCGATAAGAATCTGATAATCAGGCGTATCGGCGACTAAGACAGCAGGCCGAGTCTCTTTTACTCAACGGCTCCGTCATGGAACGAAGAAACGCCCTTTTTCTCGAAAAAGGAATATATTTTACTTGCAGGACAGTTGTAAATTTTCCGGGAAAGTACATTAGCCTGGAATATTATAACATATATGTTTAAAAAAAAAAAGTTCGAAATCAATAAAAAGCGTATTTTTTAGGTCATATGACCAAGCTTTTCATTATTAAAATAACAAAAGTAAAATGAACCAAGAAAAAGTTTTATTAACAAGTCACATGACCTGTTATGCTTACGTTACGCGCTGCGCGCCGCGCCCCGGATCACTTCCGGGTGCGCTAACGCGGCGTGTCATATAACGCATTACGCGACAACGTAGGTCAAGAATATAGTCAAAATGTCTCCACCAACCAGCGTTCGGAACACAACCCCTTTCAGCAGTCCAAAAAGTTCTGTTAAATGACAACAGAGGGGACAGGCAACAAGAACCATCAGTCAAAGAGGGGAGGGCAAGTTCTTCTCTACCGGGTCATGTTGGGGCGCTACCGGAACTGATCGAATTGGTAGTCTACAGTGTTTCTGGATGTTTCAGACTGAAGCTGGCGTCAGCATGAGAGCACCACCATCTCGTAGCTCCGTCGTGGCCATTCCACGAGCAATCATGGCAGCCGCTCCCCACCAGAAGCCTGCGGGAGTCGGGGGCCCCCAAGACTTTTGTAGAATCTTCACGGCTGAGGGGACGCTTTCGAGAATGGGACTCAAGCCCTATCAGGGAAGCGTCCGAGTTCCAAGGTGTCCCAGGGCCATTTTAGTGGACCACGCCCAAATCTGAAGAGCCGGCCGCCATTTTGAGAGTCCTGTGGCAGTCGCCTATCGTTGCATCGCAAGAGCGGGAGCAACTCAACTACATGGTGAGCGAGACGCTGTAGTCGCAAGAGCGGGCGGTAAACAGCTGAATGGCGGAAGAGGCACAGTGTAGCAAAAGCGGGTGGAATGGCAACTAAAACGGTAAAGGGGCGCCCCACTACAGCGTGTCTTCAGGTCAAACGGATTGTGGGACAAGGTCCAGAATAGAAGAGTCATCAAAAGGCAAAAAGTTCCGCCGGACCCCGGGAGCCGGCCGCCTATGTCGGGGGCGATCTCAGGCTACACCGGTGCTAAAAGACTTGGGGAGGGGGTCGGAGCCAAGCGTCTTCTCCGAGTCCGTGCCATCACACCGCCCCTCGGGGGCCTCCATCAAGCGGTTTAGGGAGGTACCTTATCACATTGTTTTCAAATGCCGTCAGGTCCACAAACGACCCTCACTTACTTTGAGAATAGTGAAGCTGCAGTAGGTGCAAATAAGCTTCAGACAGTGTTACAAGCGCTGCTCAGAACTCTGAACTATGACACCCAACATCCAGAACTTATGCCATTTGAGAATGGCAGTGACATCGAAGCAACTCAGGGACCAAAATCATTAACGTACTTTCACGTATGAAAATCTTACTTGGGGAGGGGGCAGGAGCCAAGCGCCCCCTCCCAGTCCGCGCCAACTCACCGTATGTTTAAAATCTGAAGCCATCGTTCTACAAACTCAATTAACCTTGGATGGAAAAATCTAGAAGAATGTACAAACTGAAAACCAGTTTTGGTCTGCATAGCATCAGCAGCAACGCTTGCTATCAGTGTATGAGTTTCATGCTCGATCGATTGAGCTAGCCGGATCGGGCAACAAAAAGTATAAAATAGTTATGTAAATAGTTATTTAATAAAATGTTTTACCCTGTTACTTTGCTGGTGTGTTGTATATATTTTTAATATTTGCATAGGGTTTGTCGTTATTTTGGGCGGGGTGGGTGACGTAGCCGAGCTGTCTTGCAGCCCTCATGGTGTGGAGCTCAGTCCATCTCACTATTTTCGTATTTCTCATGAAGGGTTGTTCCTAATGTTTCTATTTTAGCGAGGTCAAAAAGAGATCCAATTAGTGGTCTACTGATTTTGCTCGATTACTTTTATTTTTTTACACGATTTTTCACTATCTGCAAAGACTAAACAGAGTATTGCGACTTTGTGCTTGTTTGTAAATAGAGAATGAACCAAAGAGAACCAATTCTAAAATAGTAAATGCTTGGATAACAATCAATCAAATGGAGAGACAAGCAGGCACGACGGATTACAACGGGGGTAAAGGTCTGCGTTAACTACCCTTCACTATCTGCAAAGAGAGAGTACTACTAAGAGAAAAGAGGGGAGGGGGGGCAGCGTTCAAAGCACATCAGCGTGCATAAACACGAAAACTTTTTTAACCTATCACGTACTTGACATTTGACAGCTTTTGATATTTGCTATTAAAAAAACATTGAAATTCACAGAAAAAACCATAGGTTATAGTCCATATATAGTTAGGAATTTGCATTTACAAAACCTTGAAAATTCACTGAAAAAACCATTGGTTATAGACCATATATAGTTAGGGATTAGCCTTTTCAAAACCTGATTTTACTCGCATAAAACCATTGAAATTCCATATATAGTTAGATGCGCTAACTATATATCGCGCACCCGCAATCCACTGCTGATGATGTCACATATTACATCATTCATGACATGGTTAGTGACATCACTGATGACATCACTGATGACATCTCAAATGACATCACTGATAAAATCACTGATAACATCTCATTTGACATTACTGATCACATCACTGATGATATCATTCATGTGATAATACCATGAACCTCTTCAGACTCTAATATAACCTTAGATACAATCAGTGTAAACAGACAGTCACAGACTGTCACTCATCCATGGAGTTACTCACACACCTAGTCAGTCATGCAAAGAATCAATCACACCTCCATTTCCTCAACTATACAGTTATACACACCTTACTTATTGAAACATATACTAACATATATTTACTCTCTTATACAATCCCTGATACATGTTCACAATGATCCATACAGCCACTCACACATTCACTGGCTCTTATGCACAGTTATTTATATATGTCAACTCTCACATGTACTGTGTTTTACATATGTACTTACTTTGACATGTAGCACTGAGATATCCATTCACTCAGCAATACACTCATGCACAGTCAACCGCCCATACAGCTGTTTCTACATGCAGTTTTGAACCCATACATATAGTGAATCAACTACTCACACATCTATGTACAGAGTCACACACCTCCCAGCCACCCATAAACACACACTCAGTGTCCCATACAAATACTTGGACAACCAATCAATAACCCATACAGTTATTCATATAGCTACTGATCAACACATGCAGCAGTTTGTAGAACAACAGATATAATGATGCACAAATTAAGATAGTTTAGTCACTGACCCATGCACTCATTAAGACACATTTAATCATTCTCTCATACAGTCAGTCATGCACCTACTAAATCCTTCTTCCAGACACTTATACATCCACTCATTCTTCAATATGTAAGACACATTTTAACTTTACAGAAACATACAGTCACTGGATGTTGTCATCAGTGATGTCATTTGAGATGTCATCAGTGATGTCATCAGTGATGTCACTAACCATGTCATGAATGATGTAATATGTGACATCATCAGCAGTGGATATATGGAATTTCAATGGTTTTATGCGAGTAAAATAAGGTTTTGAAAAGGCTAATCCCTAACTATATATGGTCTATAACCAATGGTTTTTTCAGTGAATATATATATATATATATATATATCCTACTGGCGGTATATATAGTTAGGAACTAGTTACCATAGGAAATCCCCAACATTCTATTAGGAATAACTTTGGCGCCGATTGAGGAATCTGCGTGTAATTTCCCTCCGCTCCTTCCCTGAAACTTTTGGGGGTATTCATCAAGCGGGGGCCGAAAAGGGGGTCCCAAAACGTGTTTTCCCCATGTTAATTTCCATAGGGACCTTTAGACACGGCTACAACCCAAACGGCTGAATGGAATTACACCAAACCTGGCAAAATGGTAGGGCCTGGTATGCACATGTGCCTTTGCTATGTCTGGTGAAAATCCCTCCAGTAGTTCTTGAGAAAATTGAATTTGAAATTTTTCAAATGGCATTTTCTATGGGACCCTTAGACACGGCTGCAGCCCGAACGGCTGAACGGAATTACACCAAACTAGGCAAAATGGTAGGGGCAGGTATGCAGTAGTGCCTTTTCTATATTTTGTGAAAATCCCTCCAGTAGTTGTTGAGAAAATTGAATTTGAGCAAATTATATATCTATATGCGCTCACCGTACGCGCACCGTACGCTTACGGTACACGTACGCGCGCGTACCCTTACGTGCGCGAGCGAGTTTCTGATTGGCTGGCAGTCGACTGTCAACATTCCAAACTCTCCAAACCAGGAAGTGTTGGCCACCATCTTGTTCCTTCTGGGACCCCCTGAGAAGGGCTAGGGGGTCCCCCTTTTCGTGTTTTCCACTTTTGTGCTCTCTTGTGCCTCACTTCTCCTGAGAAACAAGATGGCTGCTCCGGTGGTGCCCAGAAGGATAATAACATATATAAACGTTATCCGCTAATAGAATTAGCATTTACAAAACCTTTGAAATTTTTTGAAAAGAAATATTGGTTTTTTATCGCCTGATATAGTTAGGAATTAGCATTGAAAAAACCTTGCAAATTCCCTGAAAAAACCATAGGTTTCAGGCCTTATATAGTATTATGGAGAAGTGTGGCTCACTGGTTAGAGGAGGCATACCCTGAAGCAGAGGTCAGACCCGGGACCAGGGTTCAATTCCTGACGCGGCAGGGTCTGAGCCCAAGTGTCCACAGACTCCATAATTCTCACTTCGGTGCCTACTCGAATCATGGGTTCACACTCTGCAACTCTGGGCAATAGCTTGCTTAATCTCCACTACGGCCCCCCGCAGCGGGATGCCTGACTTTCACCTTGGGGATGCCCAGTACGGGTTATCTCACAGGGAAAAGCCAGGACGGGTTCCCAATGCAAGCGCCGAGATGCCCAAGGGTAAGTCGAGCGCTATATAAGAACACACATACATACATACATACATACATTATAGTTAGGAATTAGCATTTAAAAAACCTTGCAAATTCACTTAAAAAACCATAGGTTTCAGGCCTTATATAGTTAGGAATTTGCATTTTAAAAACCTTGCAAATTCACTTAAAAAACCTTAGGTTTCAGGCCTTATATAGTTAGGAATTAGCATTTAAAAAACCATTGAATTGCTCCTATATAGTTAGTTGTACTAACTATATTTCGCGCACCCGCAATCCACTGCTGATGATGTCACATATTACATCATTCATGACATGGTCACATATATATATATATATTCCATATGCAAGAACCAAACGCTTGGAGGCCCTCTCACAACGCAAATTACTTTATTTCAGCAAGGCTGCATTTCACCACAGGATGGTAGGTACAGCGATTTTTTTTCTGCCAACAGTCCCGACGCGTTTTAGGCTCCTCTCGCCTTTCTTCTTGGGGATGGCTGTGAGGAAAAGCAGCTCGCAGGTGTTATAAATCATGCAGCAGTCAATAGTCCCGCCCAGGGGGCGTGTGCAGGCAATGCACTATCGTTGATGTAGTCTATGCCATATTGAACCTATAGTAAGGCCAGCCGCTGTAGTTTTCCTAAGTGTATTTCATTACCACAGTGGGTTTGCTGCATCACAACATGCTGTAGTAATGCCAATTTTCACCTTGCTGAAGTCGCGATGTTCGTTATAGCCCCGTACTCATGACGGCGCTTGACCTGCTCATTCGCAGGGAGGGGCTCTCCGCGACCGTGGCAGGCCATATATATATATATATGTAGTTAGGTCAGAGGGGTAATGTTAACTTTGAAAAGACTAGGCAATTGAGCAGAGCCTTTTGGGACTCCGCACATTGTGGAAGTATTCGTTCATAGCGTAACAAACAATTTATCTAGATGATGTGACTACCAGCGAATAAATTAAACCTTTACAGTCAATGCAGGTGAACATCAGACTCGCCAGTCAAACTTTGAGATCATTGGTGTTAAAAGCTGAAAGATTGAGCATGATTAAAGCCAAGACTTGACTATTATCCCTTGTAAGTTTCTCTTCCCTAATGGTGAATAATGTGAGAGAGATGCTTCTGCTGTGGCTAAGCTATAGGGTCTGTTATAGAAAATGGTGATTCTCTAAGACAGAGCTTTATTGGTAACTCTATGGCAATGGGATTTTGGAGTGGGATCACAAAATAAATCCTTCCATGACAATAAATTTGTCAAATAAATCTGTGCATCTAATTTTATATGCATTTAGGGTACATTCTTGAAGCCCAACGTTCGCCGTTGGCACAGCATATTGCAGACGGTCTGATTTCATAAAATATAAAGTAGGAGAAGCCACACCTCGGTATTAAGTGTGCATTGCTTTTTAAGTGGACTTTATTTTTCTTGTATACCCTTGACAATCTGAAACATTCTTGCATGTGTTATGGGCAAAATATATTGTATGGGGTCATTATATGCATGACAATGAAATACAGATTTTTAATAAAAATACACGTGGGCTGAAAAAAATCTACTGCAGCACATGGACGTTATTTGGGGGTCAACAGTGGTTGCAGCTGCAACCCCTGGCTTGCCGCTTGCTAATCCTGGCACTGCTTTTGCAACCCATGGCCTCAGAGGTGGCAAAATCTGTGCTTGAAACACTGGTGCAGCTCTTCTTATATGGACGGTGGTTGGAGCTCCACTTGCCTGGTTTCTGTCCATTTTTTTAATTTACAAATAGTAAATAGTTTTATTCACTATTGCTGTAATAAAGAATGGAGTATAATAGCTGGAATATGACCCTATCTGGAAGATAAGGTAAGTAGAAATGTTGTTAAATGCATGTTGTATTTATGTTTGCAGGGTGAGAGTGTATTTAATTGCACAAGAGCGTGTGAATGTTTTAGTATGAGTAAGCATGTGTGTGTGAGTTAAAGTAAAGGTCAAATGGCGTGCAATGTCAAATCCACTACCCCAGGCATTTTTATGAATTGACGTCCATGCTTTCAGGAGCCACAAATAAAAAAGCATAGAGTTTGACAGGAGAACGTACAATAAAGAGGCCACATGAAGTCCTTCTTGTAGAGTATTGAAGATTACCGGTAAGTAATAGGGAATTTTACTGGACATACAAAGAAAGGATACCGGGTCCAACTGGCTCATAAGGCACTCTGGCAGCACCCGAAGGGCTGGTCTAACTGGTCAGTATGTGGGCCAGTTTTATGGCTGTGAGCTGGTTTTTTTCTGATATAACCACAAACGTTGCCTGCAGCCCGCACAAGTGCATATTGTGGCACAGAACTTGCAAAGCACGTAAACACCATGCTTTCAAATTTGAAAACTGCCCTGATTTTCATCTGTGGGCAATTTTTTTAAACTATCGGATTCATTAATGGGGGCCGCTTTTATTTTGGTGCCCAGGCCTATTTTCTGTGCCTGTCCGACTCTGTAAGAATATAATTAAGCCAGGCAGTAACTGTTTTTCAAAAACTATTTTCAGTATATTTTCATTAGTATCTGTTTTTGTATTTGTATAAATGCAACTTGAATGTGTGTTGATTTAGATCAGGCATTTTTACTTGAGAGGTTCGGTGTTGTAAAAAAAGCAAGCATTTGCAATGCAATAGGTCTCGCATTAACGAGAGTTTAAGCTATTGCATTGCCAATAGCTTAAACTCTTGCAAATGCAAGACCTATTGCATTAAAAATATTTGTTTTTGTACTAGCGCCCGATCAGCGCTTTCAAATTCATGAAGGCTGCGTCCCTTTCTTTAGACAAGCCCCGCCTAAAGAATGGGAGATGTCTGACAGTAAAGTCAAACCGTGGCATGGGGGCTTTGGAAAAAAAAAAAGCATGTTTGTCAAGTTGACAAACAGATTTTTTTTTGGGTAAAAGCACTCATGACGTGCTTTCCCTTTAATGTCGGCTGCATACCTTTCTTTAGACACGGTTTGTGTATAGAAAGGGGCACGGCCTCTATGAATGTGAAAGCGCTGCATGTGCACTAGTAAACAAAATACATAAATAAATAAGTGTGCCCACTAAATGCGGACCGCACTGCTAAAATAAATAAATAAAAAATGCAGCCTTATAGTTAAAGAAGACTGCTATTAGTAAAAATTAAGATAAAAGCGTGCGGCGTGCTGCGAGGTAGTGGGTGGAATAGGGGAAGAGCATTAAATAAAATAGTGGTCACCAACTTATAATGCAGACTGTGTAACAAGAGAAGTAAAATGTCCAGTCGACATGGGAGGTAACAAATGCAGACAAGGCGGGTACCAAAGAGGGACAAACAAGCCTAATAATAAATCGGAAGCCAGTGTTTACGAAGGACAATGACACAAGCCAATTAAAAATATGGGTAGAGAGTGGTCGAGGCTTCAAAGCCATAGACCACTACCGCATGCCTCGCAGCAGCGCATGCACTGCCCAGGCTTGACCTAAAAATGGCAAAACGCAAAATTATCATATTTTTGTGCTCACATTTTACATTGTGTTTTGATTTACAAACTTTAGCTTTAGGGGCACGTGTGCCAGGGTCAAGCAACCGTTTTGTCAAAAGGGTTACTAACTGTTACCAATGATGAAAACAACTGATAGCTTTCCATCCATATATTCTAAACAATGTCTAAAGGCAATTTATAATATTTACTATTAGAATTAAATTGGCTTACAGGAAGACCCACAAAACAAATTGTGTGCCATTTTGCGCAAGTGTAATGTTTTACTGGCTTATTCTGTCAATTATCTGTTATAATGTATGTGTTTAAATTAGTTTTTCATGTTTAAAAGTTTATTTTTTCAGTGCATATCCTCTTATGCTGTTTATTATTAATTGTACATATTTGGTAAAACACCAACCAAGTTCCAAGGAGAACCTGAGCGCTTTACAGATATTTATAATCCTATGTTCTTTGCTGATATTTTAATGTCTCTAGATTTATAAACCCCAGTTTTAAGAAAATTAGACTGATACAGTTCGAACCCACTTGATAGATTTTCGATTTTCCTTAATTAATTTCCTTTCAGTCAGCTTCGTGAACAAGACAATGAGAAACTTTTGACTGATCGCGCTGCGCAGCTCATTGGAGATCAGCTGATTTTGGAGGTGAGTGCTTCCCTCTGCTTGCACCTGACCTGTACGATACAGCCGGGCATATCTGCAGAACTCTCTTATTGCATATGTCTATTTCTAATGTACAGTACGGCTTTCGTGTAACCCCGGATCTCTTCCAGCATTCGCCTGATTATTTAGTTATTTATACCTGGTTCACAAACATTAAAAATGCATAACAATCTTCCCTTCACGTCTTTCGACCCCATAGATGTGTAAATGTACAAACACATCAAGAGCCTGCAGAAAGATGCAGACGATTTACTCTGTATCTTTCCTCCTGTATAGAGTGTTTAGAGTCAATTTACAACTCTCATGAAGTTCACAAAAGATCTCACAACTCCCTCTGGGTGTTAGCAGTAGTCGGGAATTCCTAGGAGCAGGCGAGGAGTCCTTGTGTGAAATCTATGGTACTCACATGTTACCTTAGTGTTGCATTTGAGCATGCATTTGTACTACTGAACCTTTTTCATCAGGTGGAAAATAATATTCTTAGTGAATACCTCTCTTTCGCTACACTTTCGCCATGAAAATACATTTACACTGCCCATGAATTCTGTAAATCACCTTCTGGAAAGTATGCAAATAACCACAAATGTTGTTCACCTACTGTTGTAGGCATTCCTACTTCTACAAAGAAATACCCACTCCCCACCCATGTGAAGAGATGAACTCACACATAAAATTGCACCACACTGTTGACTGGTCTAATATTACGCGAGAGTAACCAACTTTGGGAGTAGAAAATCCTGTTGTGTGAATACAAACCACAAGTTTATATTTGTAAGTTCAGCGATCTGAACAAATTTACATGTGTACAATGATTTGTGAATAATGAGATCACAAAAAATGTACAGTAGATCACATGAAAAACTGTGAAAATTAGGAATAGTCATGCTGCAC
Organism: Lissotriton vulgaris; assembly: GCF_964263255.1. Lineage (NCBI taxonomy): Eukaryota > Metazoa > Chordata > Amphibia > Caudata > Salamandridae > Lissotriton > Lissotriton vulgaris. The sequence continues at coordinate 162,226 of NW_028245496.1, read as the reverse complement.
TGTGCTTACTGAAGAAGATACCCCTTAGGAAGGAGAATTGGCAAGATTAAATATTGCAGAAAAGCAGTTTTCACCCATAAAGTTATTTTGTTTCACAATGAGAATATTTTTTCCACATGGATAAAATAATTCCCTTCGCCTCCAAATCATGTTGAACTGTACGGAGATCTTTCCCACCTAAGTTATGCAGTTTGTGTAATAATAATCATTGGCAATGTCTGTAAATACTCATAATGTATTATTTTAAGAGTATTAACCACATTCTCTAAAGCCTCTCCATGAACACACCTAAGTATAAAAGTACAACTGTGGGATACCCAACTTTATCTCAGACTGGCCATTTTCCATCTAAAGTCCAGCCGCTATAAGGGCAAAAATCTGTATTTCCAACTCTTCCATCTAAAATTGTCTGCTCCACCCCACTCTGAAGTTCAGAAGGGCCTCCCCACTGACCATTCCAGCCTGGCATTCTGTCCTCCCTTCTTAGCTTTCGCTTGCACATCGCTTGCGCTGTCCTTGTGAAATCTGTTGTAATTAATATATTTTAGAAGGGGCCTACATCCTGCCTTTAATTCTTATTAGTCAGTTTGCTTGTCAGTTTATTTTTCCTGATTTCAATTGGTTGTAGGCATTCTACTTCCTCTTGTTTCTTGTGTTTTTCTCTTATCAGTTTCCTGTGGCCCAAGTACTCATTCTCATCCGCGTTGATGGGTGAAACTTGTTTTATTTGCTTAAAACTGCAGTGTTCACAATTTCCCTTTCATTATGTTCCCCTGGCTGCGTGCATTTAAAGTGTGCTTTCTGACAGCCTTTCATTTGCTTTGTCTGATGACTGCACGCATTTAAAGCATGCTTTTGGCTGCATTTCTTGGCTTGGTTTAAATGTAATGTCCTCTCAGGATGCTATTGTACTTATATGGCTTGCACAATGTGTGCACGAGCACATCAGCATGTCTACATATACCTATGCTTTGCACACCCATCAGTCCCCCCGGGACCAAAGCAGAGACCCACTCTAGAGCTCCCATCTCGTGAAGCACCAGCAGCCAGCGGGAGCGTCGTATCAGAGGGCCGAGTGCATGTTTAGCATAGGCTTGCCTTTTAAAAGGCTTGTTTGTATCTCCCTGCTAACAGACTCATGGGAAGAGTTTGTTTATCATTTTTCTGCCATGCTCCTTTTTTGGCCACTACCTCTTAATCCCTGTGAGAGACATAACATTTGTTCCCTCTACTTTTGCTTTTCTGTGACCCCTATCTCCTGTTACACCATCGTTTTAAAGGTTTCTGAAGGTGTTTCTCCACCTTTATCCCACTTGTTCCTCCTCCACACATTACTGCCATATCTCTGCTTGTTTTTACTTTCCATTATTCATTCCTGGGGTGGGGTGCTTGGTCTGGAAATGTCTGGGTGTGTGCAGACGATGGCAGGAGCTTTAACAAACATCTCACCCAGAGTGACCTTCGTGGCAAGCATGTGAAGGAGGAATCTGCTGAAAGCTGCTCTCCCAGCACGCAGAGACACCCCCTGTCGCTCTGCTGTAAGTACTCAAGTACACATTTCCCATTGAAATCATTAGAGATGAACATTTTTTGGGGAGGGGAGGAAGATTTGTAGTATGGGTTACCTTTTTGAAGCCAATGGGAGCATTTTACTTGCTTGGTGGAGAGGGGGCAACAATAGGGCTTAACTTATGACAGGCACACACACATGATCCCCTTAAAACGAGGGAGAGAGACTACCACACACACACTCCTTACTCACACTCAGCTACATAGGCCTATCTCTCGCACTGGCTTATGCCAGAAAGGGAGCGATGTATAAGACACACCGAAACACCAGCCTCAGCCAGTCACTCACAGATCTCTAACAGTGTTTCAGGAATCACAAAGACACACATGAGCATTTCTCTTATCTGCGTGCAAGTCATGAGAGTGACTTGCATACACACTCAGTGCCACTGAGTAGGCAGGAACATGTATTAATATAAGTGTGGGTCTACAAGTCCCAGCATGCAACATGCTACAGTGAGCCAAGACAAATTGAGAGTCACCCTATGGTTTTAATAATATTATTCTATTACAGACACAAAGCACATGGGGTCCAGTAGGCAGGGAGTCGCTATTTATATATTCCCTGTTCAATTGGCTTTTTCACTACCGCTAAAGTGTTAACCATGTCTGTGCTTCTTGTACTGGGGCAGGTATGACTTGGCTTTCCAAAATGTTAATGTTAGGTAGTCTTATTAAAGAAACTGTGGCATTCTTCTTTGGCGGTGCTACCCTCTGTATCAGGGAATGTACTTCCAGTTTTTCAACTTTCCCGTAAACACATATTTTACATTTCTTTTCTGTGGTTACCAAGCTCAATTGGTTATCTGTGAGGCTGCAGCCTTGCTCTTCATGGCAATGTCATAGTGCTTTTTAATTTTATTTTTTACTTAAAGCCATGTTGCATAGCAGGCCAACTGCTGTGCCCCATGTAAACAAATATTGACAAAGCCATATTAGTTTAACATATCAGTTTTACACCTGCTCACCAAGCTAAAACTATATACAACAACAAAAAATAACAATCACATAGGCAAAACCTATTGCATTTACCAGTGCTTGTTGTACCTAACTGGCTGATGAGGACTTATGGAGCTTGCCGGGTAGTTAGTAGATAGATGAGACATGTTTGTGTAGTAACTTTAATATTTCTTATCTGTTCTGTGTGGTAATATGTTAATGATCTTTCCTGGAGCTAGTTCAAGAATCCAGAAGATAACATATAATAAGAACTGCCATTATAATCACTTTCCTGATAGAATAAATACTACAACTCTGGGTCCAAAACGAGTTTTAAATCTCTTGGTTTATGCTGTTTTTTTAACATAACCACAAATTCAATGTAAATACTGATTTAATATTGAGGATTACAGTTATTGGCATCACCGACAGGTGTTTTGCTGCAAGCTGGTAGGCTATTGAGCTGTATCAATACTTATTTATTAATGCATATTGCTATTGCAAATGGACAAACATGTGAACACGTACATACACAAAAGAGAAAACGATGAAAAGAAGATGAATTATCTTTCAGTTGGAAAGCAATACTGTGTTACAGCTCCACATTGTTCAGAGGTGCCCACGTATGTAATCAAATATATGCGACACACTTGGGGGTGAGAGATGGTTCTAAATGTAGCTAATATCATAATTTGCTGATTGTTATTTCTTATTCGTGGACTCTCACTGCATGGATGCGATTGAACACACACAGAGAATCATCAATAATATATCAAAAATGACGGGCGTGGATAACCAAATGACATACCTGTCACTATAGATGGTTGAGTCTTTTAGCTTGTTCAGGTTCAATCTCTGTCCTTTCTTCTTCCCCAGAAAGAGTGTTCGAAGTCCAGAACTGCGGGAACCTTCAATAGGGCAGAAAAGGCCAGCTAAAGAATGAACATAAAATATATATAATAAGCGTCTTCCCAGCCGCTGTCAGAATTATATTTGAAATCAATGAGGGTGGGACCTGCATGCATTTTCAAAGGCTCACCTGCCTTAAAAGGTGCAAGGTTCAAAGAGTAGTAAAACACCCACCCCACAGAAGGGTAGCTTGCATACCAAGGATCCAAACTAGATAGTAGTGAGATTTATTTTTGTCTGGGTAGCAGAGTGGGTGACTGCCTGTCCTCGGTTTACAAGTAGAAGCCTGGTGGTAGGTGTGTTATAAATTACTGGTACCAACATTGCCAGGAAGTTTGGGCCGTTTCCTGGGAAAAGACTGAGGCGGCTATCAGCGGGTTAAACCTGCACAGTGAGAATAGCCCCTGATTGACCCTGTGGGACTGGGGGCGAGGCCTCAGAAAATGTCACACCCTTGCTAATCTATGCACGCTAGGAGCATCTCCAATCACTAGGAAAAGATGGCAGCGCCGCTTTGGAGAGAATCTGCACCTGCCCGGTGCTTCCACGTGTACTGTAATCAGCCAGACTTCTCTGAACAGGAAAAGGGAATTGCGAGTGCCCGTGGTCAGGATACTCACTGCAGTATTGAACGCTTCCATGCTGCAGGAGTGGGCAAGAGTTGAGTTGGGCATGTTGGGCCCAGGGGACCCTCTGCTGATGTTGCTGCTGCACCTTAGACGATTTTGAATAATTCCTAAAAAGTCAAACAGGAGCTCTTGAGTTCGACCTAGTAGTGGGCTTTTCCTGGATGCAGCCACTAGTGAATGGCAAATAACTACAGCCAAGTTGCAAGGAAGAGGGTGGACAGAGATATGCCAGACTAATGCTAGATCCCCGAACTCAAGGGATTTGTGTTGTTGCTTACGAATGTTGTTATTCTTTTGAATGTGTAGAGTTAGAGATAAAATACCTCTTTTTATAATAAAAGCAAGTATCTAATTTGACATTGATGTATTGACAGTACTGTGTGCATTTTGAGATATGAGTCATGTTCACTAATCCGTATCTGCACTTCTCCCCAAGGGAGACTTTGACTGCTCGTTGACAAGTGTCAAGTGCAGAAGGGGTACTTGTCCCATTTGCTCAGGATCCATAGCAGGACCAAAATGTATTGTGCCTTCCTATACTACATGCAAAAACCACAGGTGATTGATAGAATGCAGAACAATGTCATACATTCACCCCAGTACAGAGATCTGGGCCTAAATCCATCGTTTTTTTGCACTCCACACCACCCCAGTTCAGACATGGCCATATGCAAATCAGTCTGACCCTGTACCTCATGGGAACAGACCAGCCCGAACTACCAAGCCATACCTTCCCTGGACAGGAAACAAGCTTCCGAGGACCGGTTTCTGGCATTCCAGCCGTCTTCAGCCCGGCTTGCTAGAATCCAGTGGTGTGTGAGGTGCATGGGACTCATGTCTGAGCATACCCATCCCACTCGGGGTGACAAATGCAAAAACCACAGGTGATGGACAGAATACAGAACAATGTCATACATTCACCCCAGTACAGAGATCTGGGCCTAAATCCATCGTTTTTTTGCACTCCACACCACCCCAGTTCAGACATGGCCATATGCAAATCAGTCTGACCCTGTGCCTCATGGTAACAGTCCAGCCCGAACTGCCAAGCCATGCCTTCCCTGGACTGGAAACAAGCTTCCGAGGACCGGTTTCTGGCATTCCAGCCGTCTTCAGCCCGGCTTGCTTGAATCTAGTGGTGAGGAGTGCATGGGACTCACGTCTGAGCATACCCATCCCACTCGGGGTGACAAATGCAAAAACCACAGGTGATGGACAGAATGCAGAACAATAGAACAATGTCATACATTCACCCCAGTACAGAGATCTGGGCCTAAATCCATCGTTTTTTTGCACTCCACACCACCCCAGTTCAGACATGGCCATATGCAAATCAGTCTGACCCTGTGCCTCATGGGAACAGTCCAGCCCGAACTGCCAAGCCATGTCTTCCCTGGACCGGAATCAAGCTTCCGAGGACCGGTTTCTGGCATTCCAGCCGTCTTCAGCCCGACTTGCTTGAATCCAGTGGTGTGGAGTGCATGGGACTCACGTCTGAGCATACCCATCTGTTCTGACCGGGTTTTTGGCTCTATTTCTGAGTGATGGTGACTATAAGCTTGCTACCATCCTGAATCTCTATTCTTGCCTTGTGTTGGTCCTTTTCAGGCCTTTTGCCAGACCTAGAAGCATATACTAGGGGATTGCTGCTTAATATGATGATAGATCCCTTATTCTTGACCCTAATCCATCTATTGCCTATTGGCTTTGACATAATTATTTGTCCTTTCATCATCCTACCTATAGTAGAGGGTGGATCCTGTAGTCCTGACTTTATATTACATATTGGTATGGTTTGTGTAGGTACTCTGACAGAGCTAAGTGTTATTTCATCCTTCTCAGGCCTACAAGGCCCAGAACTAGAGAGACTGCATTTTGCTTTCTGTCCCTGCAGACTGAGATGCTTGCAGGGTAAAGGTGATGAGGTGTTGTTCGCCCTATGCGAACCGGAGAGAACCGGCCAGAGCTGAATCTAATCAAGAAGTGTCCCTGGGCTCAGGTCTCTAGACGAAACAAGCAGCTGATCACTGTGGGAGCGTCTAGAGCATGGAGCCTGGTGCATGGACCTGGTGGGAGGAGGCTACTGGCTGGAACTTTCCACTAGAGGAGAGCATTCCAGCTCTCCTCTAGTGGAAAGTGCAGGAGAGGAGGTGTGTTAGTCGGTTCTTGGAGAGAGAGAAGTAAGATGGTTTTTGGAGCTGAAGAGAACAGTTCAGTTCAATTGGTTTTCTGGAATGGAGAGAGAAGGCAGATAATTGCTGAAGCTGGAGAGAGCAGTCAGATGAACGAAGTTGGAACTGTCAGCTGGAGCTGCCAGTTTATCAGGATGCATTAAAGCAGTTACCAGTCAGATGGAGGAGTTGAAGCTGCCAGCTGGAGCAGTTGAGCCAGAGGAGTGAAGCTGTGGTGACGGAGGGAGAGAGAGAGCCCTGATTCCACCAGAGAGAGAGAGAGAAACATTCCTCCTAATAGGGTGAGGTATTCTAAACTAGTTTGCTTTACACTTACACCTTAATCTTGTCTTTTATTTCCTAGGCTAAATTCCCCTACTGTATTGCTAATCCTTTTCCTTTGAGCGGTGTGCAGTCTATTTACAGTCCCTGTTAGTTACATGTGGATGTGGTATAGTAATAAAGCTTTACAGAGACCCCGCAGATCTGTGTATGTGTCTATTCCCCTTTTACTTTGCAGGCTATGTGTTATAGTATAGTGTTATATTGTTATTGTTATTGTAATAAAGATACCCCAGTTCTTATTGAACCAGCGTATGCCTTGTTCTTATATGGTGCAGGTAACCTTCTTTTCTAGTCAGGTGTCAGTGCACGAACGGAAGCGACCCCCGATCAGGTAAGTGACCTCTGAATAATTAGGGAGAGAGGAGCCCTTGAGCTAAGAGAATAAGTTATACACTATGTAATTCGGCCATTCCATAATATTATTGTGCCTCTTGTTCTTATGTGAAAAGGTAACCTGTTCTTCTAGTCAGGTGTTACAGCTTGAACAGATGCTACCCCTGATCAAGCAAGCAATAACTGAATAATTAGGGAGAGAGGAGCCCTTGAACTGAAGGATAAGTTGTACACCGTGTAATTCGGCCATTCCATAATATTATTGTACCTCTAGTGAATAGTGAGAGCAACTTCCCAACATAGAGAGAGAGAGCTGAAGGTATTCATAGGAAAGTGATCGTCATTGGTAGGCGGCGTTAATGAGAACACCAGGGGGGACACTGGTGCTTATACCCACAGGATTGTGGCTTGGGATGTAAGTAAGAGAACACCAGGGGGGACACTGGTGCTTATACCCACAGGATTGTGGCTTGGAGATTATAGAGAGGGCATCAGGGGGGATACTGATGCCTGTACCCACAGGATCGTGGACAGAGTGAGCACTGGTTGCGGCCAGTGTGTAATGGTATATAATTAGAACTGCCTCAGGGTAGATCAGTCTGGGCCCATGTGGTCGCGAGACTATGAGGTATGAGTGTGGTGTAGGGCATGGACGTCCTTAGTAATCAGTGAGTATTCCTAGTAATCCCTATAGATTTAGTGGTGTTTCTGATGATATGAGCTTGTATATTGCTAATTCCCCATCCTCAGGTAGGTACCCAGGTGCCTGGATTGATGGGTCCTGAGGAGGGAGGTGGTTGCGTTTCGGCTGGGTTGGTGGTGCTCTGGTGAGCTGATTCTATCTGGTCTGAAAATCCGGTCGTCACACCATCCCACTCGGGGTGACAAATGCAAAAACCACAGGTGATGGACAGAATGTAGAACAATGTCATACATTCACCCCAGTACAGAGATCTGGGCCTAAATCCATCGTTTTTTTGCACTCCACACCACCCCAGTTCAGACATGGCCATATGCAAATCAGTCTGACCCTGTGCCTCATGGGAACAGTCCAGCCCGAACTACCAAGCCATGCCTTCCCTGGACCGGAGACAAGCTTCCGAGGACCGGTTTCTGGCATTCCAGCTGTCTTCAGCCCGGCTTGCTTGAATCCAGTGGTGTGGAGTGCATGGGACTCACGTCTGAGCATACCCATCCCACTGGGGGTGACAAATGCAAAAACCACAGGTGATGGACAGAATGCAGAACAATGTCATACATTCACCCCAGTACAGAGATCTGGGCCTAGATCCATCGTTTTTTTGCACTCCTCACCACCCCAGTTCAGACATTGCCATATGCAAATCAGTCCGACCCTGTGCCTCATGGGAACAGTCCAGCCCGAACTGCCAAGCCATGTCTTCCCTGGACCGGAATCAAGCTTCCCAGGACCGGTTTCTGGCATTACAGCCGTCTTCAGCCGGGCTTGCTTGACTCCAGTGGCAAAGTGAGCAAGGGACTCACGTCTGAGCATACCCTGCCAACTTAGTGCGAACAAAGAAAAACCAAATGTGATGATGGACGGAGGGTTGACAATACAAACACTCACCCCCAGTCAACTGATCTGGGTTTAATCCATCACCGTTCACCCTTTTAATCCATCGCCGTTCAACACACACAACCTACTGTACGGCTACACAAAACAGTGGCCATTAGATTAAATTTTCAGACTGACCATTAATTAGCAGGCAGGTGGGTGCTCTACCTCAGAAAGACATTTTATGGAGCTACAATGGCTGCTAGTGCAATAAGGATTATCTTTACGACAATTCCGTTTGTGGAAGTCTTTCACTTCCTCTATGATGAGTTTTGTTTAATATATATTTTCTGTACTAAAAGTGCTCACAGGGGCTAATCTAAAGTCTATCAGCTGACAGCGAAGGCTGCTGAGCCGTATACAGAAGCCCTATACAGGAAAGGGAAGTGGTCTATATGGCTTGTGCAGCACTAGGTAAAGAACTCCTGTAATTATGTGGTAACATAGTATTACCTTACCACTGACAGCATCCAAGGTTACCTGCATTTGTCTTCTGAATGAGGGAAGTTTGTACTGTTTCTGCTCATGGGGTTACATGTTTTACTCCATTGCTAATGCCCCATCTTATAAACAAACAAGTGGTATATTGAATGTGCTTGACCATCCTCATTTAATCTATCTTCTGGTAGGAAGTAACCAGTAAAAACTAATTTTCGCTCACTCATTCAATTTTAATACAAGTGTAACACTTTAAAAAAGGGGGGATATAAATCTTGACATATGAGGAATAACCTCACCCATAGTAGGCTTCCAACTGTCACCCATCGGCTGAATAGCACCTTTAATGAGGTGTGAGTTTCCTACTGAGTTGAGACAAATGTTTTTAGTGTGGGGAGGTATTCTGTTCCTCTAACACAATGTACCGCTGTTGGCCGCCATAAGTGTGGCAGGGTATGCTCAGACGTGAGTCCCTTGCTCACTTTGCCACTGGATTCAAGCAAGCCGGGCTGAAGACGGCTGGAATGCCAGAAACCGGTCCTCAGAAGCTTGTTTCCGGTCCAGGGAAGGCGTGGCTTGGCAGTTCGGGCTGGACTGTTCCCATGAGGCACAGGGTCAGACTGATTTGCATATAGCCATGTCTGAACTGGGGTGGCAGAGTGGGCTAAAGAACGGTGACGGATTAAACCCAGATATTTTGACAGGGTGTGAGTGTTTGATTGGTTCAGATGCTCTGTCCATTACCACCCCCTTTTGTACCGCTTTTGCTTGCCATAAGTGTGGCAGGGTATGCTCAGACGTGAGTCCCTTGCTCACTTTGCCACTGGATTCAAGCAAGCCGGCTGGAATGCCAGAAACCGGTCCTCGGAAGCTTGTTTGCGGTCCAGTGAAGGCACGGCTTGGCAGTTCGGGCTGGACAGTGCCCATGAGGCACAGGGTCAGACTGATTTGCATATAGCCATGTCTGAACTGGGGTGGCAGAGTGGGCTAAAGAACGGTGATGGATTAAACCCAGATCTTTTGACTGGGTGTGAGTGTTTGATTGGTTCAGATGCTCCGTCCATTACCACCCCCTTTTGTACTGCTTTTGGCCGCCATAAGTGTGGCAGGGTATGCTCAGACATGAGTCCCTTGCTCACTTTGCCACTGGATTCAAGCAAGCAGGGCTGAGAAACGGCTGGAGTGCCAGAAACCGGTCCTCGGAAGCTTGTTTCCGGTCCAGGGAAGGCATGGCTTGGCAGTTCAGGCAGGACTGTTCCCATGAGGCACAGGGTCAGACTGATTTGCATATAGCCATGTCTGAACTGGGGTGGCAGAGTGCGCTAAAGAACGGTGATGGATTAAACCCAGATATTTTGAATGGGTGTGAGTGTTTGATTGGTTCAGATGCTCCGTCCATTACCACCCCCTTTTGTACCGCTTTTGGCTGCCATAAGTGTGGCAGGGTATGCTCAGACGTGAGTCCCTTGCTCACTTTGCCACTGGATTCAAGCAAGCCGGGCTGAAGACGTCTGGAATGCCAGAAACCGGTCCTCTGAAGCTTGTTTCCGGTCCAGGGAAGGCATGGCTTGGCAGTTCGGGCTGGACTGTTCCCATGAGGCACAGGGTCAGACTGATTTGCATATAGCCATGTCTGAACTGGGGTGGCAGAGTGGGCTAAAGAACGGTGATGGATTGAACCCAGATCTGTTGACTGGGTGTGAGTGTTTGATTGGTTCAGATGCTCCGTCCATTACCACCCCCTTTTGTACCGCTTTTGGCTGCCATAAGTGTGGCAGGGTATGCTCAGACGTGAGTCCCTTGCTCACTTTGCCACTGTATTCAAGCAAGCCGGGATAAAGACGGCTGGAATGCCAGAAACCGGTCCTCGGAAGCTTGTTTCCGGTCCAGGGAAGGCATGGCTTGGCAGTTCGGGCTGAACTGTTCCCCTGAGGCACAGGGTCAGACTGATTTGCATATAGCCATGTCTGAACTGGGGTGGCAGAGTGGGCTAAAGAACGGTGATGGATTAAACCCAGATCTTTTGACTGGGTGTGAGTGTTTGATTGGTTCAGATGCTCCGTCCATTACCACCCCCTTTTGTACCGTTCCTATACTACATGACTTATCTTCTGCATTTGACACTGTTAAAGACGATGGTCTACTGAATCTACTTGAACGGAGAATGGGATTATCAGGTTCTGTACTTTAGTGGTTCACTTCATTTCTCCACAATAGAACCCAAAGAGTCAAGGTTAATCAATCCCTTTCTCAGCCCTCCATGGTCACCCTTGGGGTTCAACAACGATCCGCACTCTTAACCTATTCTCTTCAACCTATTCTTGGGACCTCTTTCAGACTCCTTGAAAGCTGCTAATATTCTTAATCACATGTATGCAGATGACACCCAATTGTATCTGAAAATCTCCTCCCCAGAAGACTGTATCTTTCTCAACACTACTTTACAAAACACTCAGCATTAGCTCACTAGCAACCATCTCAAGACCAACGCTGCCAATACGGAATTCCTCCTCATTACTCCTCCTAACATTATCAAGATTGACCTCTGGATGAAGCATCTAACTGCCCTCCACTGTTCTCCTCATAGACTCTGCTAGATCTCTGGGAATTACACTGGACAAATACCTGAATATGGAGGAACAAATCAGTACTGCCACAAAAGGAGCGAACTATCAAAGTAGATTGTTAAGAAAACTAAAAACTTTTCTCCCATAGGACAACCTTAAATTTTTGGTCCAAGCTCTTGTGTTGCCCAGGCTTGATTACGAAAGTGCCACACTATCCGGCCTGACTAGATGCAAGCTGGTCCCTCTAAAGGCCTCCCTTAACTCTGCTGCCAGACTTGTCACCGGATCTAAACGAAATAAGCACATCTCCTCGGATCTAAACTCCTTGAGCTGGCTCCTTTATGAGTCAAGAATAAAGCCCTACATCGCAATACCACCAGTTATTTGGCACAAAAGCTTGACCTATTGGGTGGGCATAGATCATCGCGAATTGTTAGCATTCTGCTCTTGAAACCACAACTTTTCCTTAAAAAGAAAACTTGCAATAGAGCTTTATCAGGTATCGCCCAGAAGATTTGGAAGTCTCTACCTCCAGATATCTGATTAATGCTGAACATTTTTTGCCCTAGGAGTACATCTTTTATTTATTGATTCTATACCTGTCTGTTATTCATCTGCTGATGCTGACTACTACCTTTCTGACTCCCTTTGGTGGTAAAGCTTATTAATTTGTTAATCCTAAATGTCTGTTCCTCGCTCGTATGTGTGATTGGTTCTTGATCTCACATCTATATCCCACCTACCCCTTCATGTAAAGCGATTTGATACCTTTTAGGGTCTTATTTGCTCTATATATAACTTTAAAAGTAAAATAAAAATAGTAGGTCGGCCCTAGGATATGAGGCATAATTAGCCTAAACCACCACGATTCGGCCCAGTAGCCCCTGTATATCCCATGACACACTGAAAAGGGTTCTGACACCTTCCATTCCCTCAATGGATCTTAGTTTGCCAGCATTTGAATGTCATGACACATGCAAGCCACGTATGGAAACTTACAGGACTTGTTCTTGATGCTTACAATCTAGACACAAGCATTGTACTCCTTGCTACTCTGTAGCCTCTGCAAAGGCTGCTCTGTCGAAAAACACAGATTGTTACTGTTTTGTGCAAGCAACTTCACTCTGGGCAACCTCTGTCTGAATCTCAGCTTAACAAAGTAACATTACCTTTCCAGATGAAAAATTAAAGACTGTCCTCCTTTCTGAATTGGGAAAAGTTGTGTTGTTTTGTTATGTTATGTTATGTTAAAATCAATTTGTAAAGCGCTCGTACGCCCGTGGGCTTCATGGCGCTATAGGAAGTATGAAGAGTCCGAACAACATAACACTAAGTTGACAGAGGTTAATGGTAGGCTTGAGAGAATAACCAGGTTTTCAGTCCCCTGCGGAAGGTGAGCAAATCCTTACTCTGCCTAATCGGCAAGGGGATGGAGTTCCAAAATGAAGCTGCTAGATGGCGAAAGCAGCAGCCGCCCTGTCGCTTCCTTTTAAAGCGAGGCACCTCCAATAAGGATTTTTGAGCGGAGCGCAGGCTTCTAGTGGGAGTATATTTACAAACCAGGCTGCAAATAAAGGCAGGGCCTTTATCTTGTGTGGCCTTGAAGGTGATACAGCCAGCTTTAAAGGCAATGCGTTGGGAAATCGGAAGCCAGTGTAGCTTTTCTAGTCCTGGTTTGATAGAAGACCATTTTGGCTGTTTTAGGATGAGTCTAGCCGCCTGGTTCTGGACTAGTTGAAGTCTCTTTGATAGGCCCACTGGGAGTCCCAGGTAGACGCTATTGGAATAGTCCAAGCGGGACATAACCAGGGCAATAGTGACCTGGATTAAGGCAGACTGGGTAAGTAAGTGAGCAATTTTTTTTATTTTCCTCATTTGGAAAAAGCTTGCGGAAACCACGGCACCCACCTGGGTTTTTAAGGACAGGTCCGTATGGAGCGTGATCCCTAGGCTCTTTACAGCAGTAGACTTTACAGGAGGGGTGCCCAGGTCTGCTGGCCAGTAGTTGACACTCCAGCTGGATAAACTATTCCCGGGAAAAAGTAGTTCTGTTTTGCCCGGGTTAAGTTTTAGATGGTTTTCGTTCATCCAGCATTGGATGTGTCTCATGGTGTTCTGAAATTCGGACACGGCATCAGGGATGTTCAGTTGGAATAATAGCTGTAAATCATCCGCATAATTGAACACCGTGACTTTGAATTTCTTAAGGGAGTGAAGAAGAGGGCGGAGGTAAAGATTAAATAGTAAGGGGGATAATGACGACCCCTGCGGGACTCCACAGGTGGATGTGTGCCTAGTGCCTGTAAAACTGCCCAGTTGAATTGCCTGAGTCCGGCCCTCAATAAAGGAAGTAATCCAGCTCAGCGCTGATCCTCTCAGGCCAGCCTGTTTGACACGGTTGAGCAAGATGTCATAGTCAACCGTGTCGAACGCAGCCGAGAGGTCAAGCAACACCAAAGCTTGGTGTATGTCGGCGTCCGCGTTGGCTCTAAGGTTGTCTTGGAGCGCCAGGATCACCGCCTCTGTTGAGGGACCTGGGCGGAACCCTGCTTGATTAGGCTCCAAATAGTTGGTGGTCTCGATGAAATTAGAGACACTCTTAGAGACATGGGCCTCCAATACCTTTGAGAGGTAGGGCAACAGGGAGATAGGTCGATAGTTTGTAAGATCCGAGGGATCCTTCCCTTGTTTTTTTACTAACGGTATAAGGAGGGCTTTTTTAAAATCTGTGGGGACTCTGCCTTGTCTGAGGGATTCATTGAGAATAGGCAGGAGTGCATGTGGAAGGAATAAGCCTAATTCTCTAAAGATGGAAGGGGGGCAAATGTCATTGGGTGACCCAGATTTGATCCGTTGAAGGAGTTCCGACAGTTGTTTGGGGTCAATCGGAGGAATGTGGTCTAAAGTCTCTGGATTCTTGTAGCCATCCTCAATGGTGTTGCTGGCAGGGTGTAGTGGTATACTTTGTTTGATTGTGATGATTTTATTGATGAAGTAGTTGTTCAGGTCATCGCATAAAGCTTGAGAGTGTGCGATAGGTAGTGACGTACGCTCGTCGTTACAGAGGTCGTTCACTATTCTAAAGATGTCTTTAGTTTGATTGTGAGAATGCAGAATTATGCCTGAAAAATAATCAGTCTTCCTCTTAAGAATGGTTTTTTGGTAGAGACGACGACTAAGGCAATAGACCTCTTTATCTTGTGGAAGATAATTTCTGCGCCAAATTCTCTCTTTTTGCCTGACCTCAAGTTTAAGTTGTTTGAGGTCCGCAGAGAACCATTTATGAGCCTCTTTGTCGCGTGAGCGTGAGAATTTTACACTAGGGGCATGAGTATTGGCAGCGTTTTGGATCCACAGGAAGAGCGCTTCATAGATTGCATCTACGTCTCCCAGGTTGTTAAGTGGTGGCAAAGTAGAGGCCAAAGTGTCCAGAAAGGCAGGAAGATCTATCGACCCCCATTTGCGAGTTTCCCCTCCAGGCTGTGGAGGAGTCTGATGTTGTCTCGTTACTTGAAGGGAGAAGTAAACAAAATAGTGATCAGACCAGATACAGGGCTGAATCAAGATAGACGTTAGTGGGAGATTATGCGACCATAGTTGGTCAAGATGATGGCCTTTGTCATGGGTGGTAGACTGTGTGAATTGGATCATATTGATGTCAGTGAGTGATTCGAACAGTTCTCTGGCTTGGGTGTCAGAATCCAGGTTGTCGAACCACAGATTAAAGTCTCCAATAAGGATGGTATGAGGGTAATTTGTGGTAATAGATGCTAATTGTTCAGCAAGACTTGAGGGAAAAGTGGGCATAGGTTATGGGGGGCGGTAAAGTAAAACCAGAGCTATAGCACCTTTCTCAGTGTTGGTTTTTATGACTAGGTTTTCAGTACCAGGTAGCAGCAGGGACGGGCGACTAATGAAGTTATGTTTTTTATTGATAATTGCCGCCACTCCCCCTCCAGCTTTACCTGGGGCGCGATTTACTGCCAGTATATAGTAGTCCGATGGAAGTGAGGCCAGGATATCAGGCTGCGAATACTCAGTGAGCCAAGTCTCTGTGAGTAGTAATAGATCGGGTTTCTGAGAGGTAAGTAGCAAAAAGATGTCTAATTGGTGCTTCACCAACGATCTAGTGTTAAGGTAGATGCAGTCCAGCTTGAGCAGGGGTAGGTTAGAGCAGGTGGGAAGTTTGATAGATGCCATAGTGCGTTTGTACTTAGGTCCAGGAGGTGAAATGACCTGAGAAATACCTAGATCGCTCAGGCGTTTGAGCGTGTAACAGGGGAGTGAGGGGCAAAGAGGTACAGGAGGTCTAAGGTCTAAGAGTTCCTGGGCGGTGTATGTGTGGATGGGTAAACGGGCAGAGTGACATGGCCCTGGTCCCGTGCGGTCACGGACGGGCACAGACGGGCTTACCTTAGGCGCACCTTCGGCGCGCCACCGTCGCGCCCGCTGCGCCCGTCCGCTGCGCTCCCGGAGGCACATTGCCTCTTATGCTCTCCCTCTGGAAGCACTAGAACGCTGACTGCGTCCAGGCTCCCGGGAGACACCCACCCAAGATGGCGCCTCGCACTCCCCTCTCCAGACCCTGATGGCCGGGTAGAGTGAGCCACGAGAGGCAACAATAGCCTGCACAACAAAAAAACGTTAATCACACAGGAAAACGCAATTTAAAATGCGCGCAGGTAATTTTACACAATTTTACTAAACGTATTAAAAAACGCTTTAGAATTGGTGCAAGGTAACAGTGAGCTCTCCGCTCGTGTCAGGCTTTCAGAATTACACCGACAGACTCAAAAGCAAAGCAGGGTGCTGCCACCAACCCTTAGCTTCACCGCGAGCCTCGTCGTCTTGCCTCCTTTCAGCATCAAGACATTACTTGTGGTAAATATTTGCATGATTTGAAAGAGACACAACATAACAAGGTAGTGTTGCTTAGTTGCACAATTCTGCACAATTATTAGCAGTGTGCTAACTTATGTAATGTTTTTTTTTTAGTAAATTCTGCCTACTTCCCACAGAAACTATGAAATTACATCACCGTTGCAAAGTTCCACATGAGTGGACCAGTCTAGCGAATTCTGGCTACTTCCCTCAGAAACTGTGCAAACTACATCAAGGTTGCAAAGTTCCACGTGAGTTGACCTGCCTTTTTGAGTCAATTATGAGGAAAGGTAAGCGAGGTATAAACTAGCATGCACAAGGCTTAATTTGAGTCAGTGGTTTCAGGTGGACCCACTGGCCCTCATTTTTGAGGACCAGCAATTATTTTTCCTCAAAAAACTTTGATCCAGTGCAAGAGAGGGAAAACACAAAAATGGAAAAAGTGGAAGAGAAACACAGAAAAATTGTGATAAAGGGGGTGCAGTGATGAAAAAGAACCTGCAAGAGTGAGCTAAAGGGACTGTGGATTACAGAGGCATAAGGTGGAATGAAGAATACACTGGCTTAGTGATTGGCACAACAACATTTATTACCAGTAGCCGCAGGCTTCTGAGCAAAACTCTGGGCCCCACCACTAATTCTTTTACAAATTAAGCATCTGATCGACTTCTCGCCACAGATTCCTTACCTTAGAATATTCCTCAGGTGTCAGGCTGAATCTGAAAACTTTTGGCGAAGTGTACAACTGCGTGCCAATAGGTGGCTTTGTTCGGCTCCGTGTGGCATCTTCGTCCACTACAGAAGTGGAATGTGCGGTGCCTACATAATCTTACTGAGACTTCTAAAGCGCTCTGTTACCCTGAGGAGATATAGTCCCCACCCCAGCGCTCCATTCCTTTCTTTCAGCGCTAGTCAGCTTAGATCCGGAGAGGTCTACCCCCAGTCACTTTTTGACTGACCCTTTTTCGACCATTTGTCAAAGATTTTTTGAGACTTTGTCTCCTGGTGTGCAAGATGTTCACCAGAAAGGTAGGTCTTAAACCATGTGGCACCTGTTACCGACAGATATCGGTGACATTCCTCACCAGGAAGGCGCATGCACAGGCTCCCGCGCATGCGCAGCTCCAAGAAGACAGCTAGCTGGACAAGGAAGATGACCCGCGATAAGGTAAGTTCTTATTTAAATCTTATTTTAGGCTTAAAGTCATTTAATATTGCAGGCGTGAGGTGGGCGGCAGGCGGGCGGGTGTCGCGTAATGAAAATATGCGGAGAGGCATGGAGATTGGTTTAATCTTCGTGCCTCTCTGCGACTTCCGCCCACACCTACTTCAGGCCCTACGGGTCAGAGAAGGGCTCCTACTGGTCTTCTTTCAGGTAGGTTGATGCTTGGGGTCAGTACCGATTCCACTGATGTCTGATGCACTGCCGCTATCATTCTGACTCCTATACGTCGGATTCCGACCAGGGGCAGACTCCCTATATCGGAGAAAGTGCCTTATTCTTATAACACAACTGGATTGAGCGATGATTGGGAGGGGTCAGGAGACCCTTATGAATATCAGACATTAGAAGATCCTGAGGACACCTAGTATGAGGATCTGGTGGATACCAGTGGACTGGACACCTCCCCAGACACTGTCCTGGTCTCTTAGCGTACTATAGCTATGGAGGAGGGTGCCTCACTCGCAGTGGTGATGTGCAGGGTGTCTGAGGTCCTGGACGTTACACTACCCCCTGTGGCAATCAAGACCAACATCTTAACGAAGGTGTTTTAGCCCCCACAGAGCGATTACTTCCATTTAATGAAACCCTTACCTACTCGGGCCTAGTCCAAGCCCTGCAAGGAGCTTCTGTGCATAGGACAATTACCCACCTCTATCGCCCCTCCCTAGGCGACTCCAGTTTCCTCACCCAGCATCCCACCCTGGAGAGCTTAGTGGTTAAGGCCTCGACTTCTAGTCAACCCTGGCGCATTCCCTCCCACTCCACTGGATAGGGAATACAAAAGGCTGGATACATTTGAGAAGAGGATGTTTTCTTCTGCCAGCCTTGCACTGAAGCCAGTGAACACCTCATGCCCATGGTCTGGGAGGAGGCCCGGGCCATACACTTTCAAGCAGTTGCTGATGGGACTGACAAGCCAAGTTCACCATAAGATGTGGGCTTAACACAAGAGACCCTCTGGGCAGAGCAATTTCATTGTTGGTGGCCCTTAGGCACCACGCCTGGTTGAGAACTACTGGTTGTTCAGGGAATGTCAGGCTTAGCTCATGCCCTTTGATGGCTCCCATATGTTCTGAGAGGAGGCGGACTCAGCGATGGAGCGCTTTAAGGACAGCAGAGCTACGCCCAGGTCGGGCCTTTTTATAGCTTCTCGCCTGCCCCAGTCCACCTTCCTCCCCTTCCGTAGACACGGAAGGTGTTTTCAACCATGTTTCTACAATCCGAGCCACCACTGCCAGCAAGTTTCACAATTTTTTTGTGGCTGAGGACAAGGTTCCAATAGACCACATGGGACAGGTAATGTCAGGCCTGACCACCAGTCCCTGGCAGCCATAGCCTCCAAAAAACTTTAGTTTGCCCTCTAACCATCATGGACATCCAGTGGGAGCAGAATATTCCATCACCTGTACCACTGAAGATCAATAACACCTGACTGTTGGGTTTTGCATCTCATCCAAAGGGGCTACTCCCTCCCTTTTGGGTTCACCCATGCCACCCACTTGCGACAAACTGATGGAGGACCACCTCTCCGTGCTCCATCAGGAAGTGTTAGCTCTCTTGGCCAAGGGAGCAATGGAGAGGATGCCAGAATCAGAAGTAGGTTGTGGTTGCTATTCCCACTACTTTCTGGTGACCTAGAAATTTTGAGACCTTCTTCCTATTCTCGACCTGCACCTTCTCAACCTCTTCCTAAAAAAGGTAAAATTCAAGATGCTCACACTTGTCCTGGACCTAGGAGACTGAATCATAGCATTTGACTTGCAGGATACACATTTCCACATCCCTGTCCTTCCTGCCCACAGACGTTACCTGCAGGTCACAGTGCGCATGAGCACTTTCAGTTTTCCATGCTCCCCTTCAACCTTACGAGCGCCCTTTGGGTGTTCACCAAGGGGAAGGCGGTGGCTGCAACTCACCTGTGGCGGTCAGGGATTCCAGTCTTTCCCTACCTCGATGATTAGCTGTTGAAGGTGAGCTTGCCACAGGTAGTCGTCTCCCACATCCAGACTACGGCGGAACTTCTTCATGCGCTGGGGTTCTTATCAAAATTCCATAGTCACACCTGGCTCCCTCACATAAACTCCCTTTCATCAGAGCTATTATGGTACCGATGTTTCAGCCTCAATCCTGGATTTCGGTGAGAATGACCCTGAAGTTGTTGGACCAAATGGCCTCCTGCATCCTGTTTGTAACCCATGCTGTTGACATATGTGGGCTCTGCAGTGGGACCTGAAGTTCCAGTGGGCACAGCAGCTGAGAAATCTGTCTGGAACAGTTCTGATCATGGAGGGAACTGCAAAAGACTGTAGTGATGCATCATTCAGGGGGATCAGGGTAATCTGGGAGAGGTGGAGATCAGAGGACTCTGGTCTCTGGCAGAACCCAAGATCTACATCAATCTGTTGGCACTAATGAGATCCAGTTTCCGAATCAAGATCTGCTACGCATTGGCCAAAAAGCAACCCCCAGGGGTTTATGCGCTCAGTCTACTGGAGCCAAAGCTGTGGCCACTGCATTCGCCTGCTGAGTTCCTGGCCTGGAAATCTGTCAGGCAGCAATGTAGGCTCCCTTGCACACATTTACATTTACAAAACACTACTGTCCTGATAGTCGGGTCTGGTGTGACAGTCATTTTGCCTGTTTGGTCCAAAAGGACGTTTTAGTCTAATCTGTATTGCAACCCCACCTCCGGGGAGATATTGCTTGGGTGTCTATTCTGAGGTAAGGAATCTGCAGCTAGAAGTCTCTGTCAGATTAACAAGTTACTTACAATATAGTAAAACCTTATCTGGTGGAGACTATCTACCTGCAGATTCTTTACCAATCCTCCTCGCTCTGCGACTGGATTATACTGTTAAGTATTAACCCCTCTAAGAGCCCTAAATTCGCACACCAGTAGTCAGTGTACCTCTTGGCTCCATGCTTCTGATGTGAAAAGTCATGTAAGAAACTGATGTCAGCATGCTAGGATGATTTACAAAAAGGGGGTGGTGATGAACAGAGTGTCTGAGTTAAACAGACCACTCTTACCCAGTCCAAAGATCAGGGCTTGATCCATCACCGTTATTTATCTCACTGCCCCATCCCAGCTCAGAACCTGGCTATATGCAAATCAGTCTGTCCCTGGCCCAGTGCATCATGGGAACAGGGCAGACTAAACTACCAAGCCAATTCTTCACCAGAAAGGAGACAAGCTAACGGGGACCGGTTTCTGGCATTTCAGCCTTCTTCGGCCCGGCTTGCTTGAATCCTGATGGAGCAGTGAGAAAGGGACTCATGTCTGAGTATACCCTGCCACACCTATAGTGGCCAAAAACGATTTACAAAAAGGGGGTGGTGATGAACAGAGTGTCTGAGTTAAACAGACCACTCTTACCCAGTCCAAAGATCAGGGCTTGATCCATCACCGTTATTTATCTCACTGCCCCATCCCAGCTCAGAACCTGGCTATATGCAAATCAGTCTGTCCCTGGCCCAGTGCATCATGGGAACAGGGCAGACTAAACTACCAAGCCAATTCTTCACCAGAAAGGAGACAAGCTACCGGGGACCGGTTTCTGGCATTTCAGCCTTCTTCGGCCCGGCTTGCTTGAATCCTGATGGAGCAGTGAGAAAGGGACTCATGTCTGAGTATACCCTGCCACACCTATAGTGGCCAAAAACGATTTACAAAAAGGGGGTGGTGATGAACAGAGTGTCTGAGTTAAACAGACCACTCTTACCCAGTCCAAAGATCAGGGCTTGATCCATCACCGTTATTTATCTCACTGCCCCATCCCAGCTCAGAACCTGGCTATATGCAAATCAGTCTGTCCCTGGCCCAGTGCATCATGGGAACAGGGCAGACTAAACTACCAAGCCAATTCTTCACCAGAAAGGAGACAAGCTACCGGGGACCGGTTTCAGGCATTTCAGCCTTCTTCGGCCCGGCTTGCTTGAATCCTGATGGAGCAGTGAGAAAGGGACTCATGTCTGAGTATACCCTGCCACACCTATAGTGGCCAAAAACGATTTACAAAAAGGGGGTGGTGATGAACAGAGTGTCTGAGTTAAACAGACCACTCTTACCCAGTCCAAAGATCAGGGCTTGATCCATCACCGTTATTTATCTCACTGCCCCATCCCAGCTCAGAACCTGGCTATATGCAAATCAGTCTGTCCCTGGCCCAGTGCATCATGGGAACAGGGCAGACTAAACTACCAAGCCAATTCTTCACCAGAAAGGAGACAAGCTACCGGGGACCGGTTTCTGGCATTTCAGCCTTCTTCGGCCCGGCTTGCTTGAATCCTGATGGAGCAGTGAGAAAGGGACTCATGTCTGAGTATACCCTGCCACACTTATAGTGGCCAAAAACGATTTACAAAAAGGGGGTGGTGATGAACAGAGTGTCTGAGTTAAACAGACCACTCTTACCCAGTCCAAAGATCAGGGCTTGATCCATCACCGTTATTTATCTCACTGCCCCATCCCAGCTCAGAACCTGGCTATATGCAAATCAGTCTGTCCCTGGCCCAGTGCATCATGGGAACAGGGCAGACTAAACTACCAAGCCAATTCTTCACCAGAAAGCCCTGATCTAGCCCTGATCTCTTGACTGGGTGAGAGCTTTCTGCTTAATTCAGAGACTCTGTCCCTCACCACCCCTTGTTGTAAATATTTTTGTCCACCCTAAGCGTGGAAGGGTATTCTCAGATGTGAGACCCTTGCTCATTGCACCATCAGGATTCAAGCAAACCGGGCCGAAGACGGCTGTAATGCCAGAAACCGGTCCCCGGGAGCTTGTTTCCTTCCCAGTGTAAGAATTGGCTTTTGTAGTTTGGTTTGCCCTGTTCCCATCATGCACTGGGACAGGAACAGACTAATTTGCATACAGCCAGGTTCTGAAACTGGGATGGTGCAGTGAGCTAAAAAACGGTGTTGGATCTAGCCCTGATCTCTTGACTGG
The DNA here is from genome assembly GCF_964263255.1 of Lissotriton vulgaris. NCBI lineage: Eukaryota > Metazoa > Chordata > Amphibia > Caudata > Salamandridae > Lissotriton > Lissotriton vulgaris. The sequence goes on along the minus strand of NW_028245496.1, from coordinate 139,698 downwards.
GTGAGAGCTTTCTGCTTAATTCAGAGACTCTGTCCCTCACCACCCCTTGTTGTAAATATTTTTGTCCACCCTAAGCGTGGAAGGGTATTCTCAGATGTGAGACCCTTGCTCATTGCACCATCAGGATTCAAGCAAACCGGGCCGAAGACGGCTGTAATGCCAGAAACCGGTCCCCGGGAGCTTGTTTCCTTCCCAGTGTAAGAATTGGCTTTTGTAGTTTGGTTTGCCCTGTTCCCATCATGCACTGGGACAGGAACAGACTAATTTGCATACAGCCAGGTTCTGAAACTGGGATGGTGCAGTGAGCTAAAAAACGGTGTTGGATCTAGCCCTGATCTCTTGACTGGGTGAGAGCTTTCTGCTTAATTCAGAGACTCTGTCCCTCACCACCCCTTGTTGTAAATATTTTTGTCCACCCTAAGTGTGGAAGGGTATTCTCAGATGTGAGACCCTTGCTCATTGCACCATCAGGATTCAAGCAAACCGGGCCGAAGACGGCTGTAATGCCAGAAACCGGTCCCCGGGAGCTTGTTTCCTTCCCAGTGTAAGAATTGGCTTTTGTAGTTTGGTTTGCCCTGTTCCCATCATGCACTGGGACAGGAACAGACTAATTTGCATACAGCCAGGTTCTGAAACTGGGATGGTGCAGTGAGCTAAAAAACGGTGTTGGATCTAGCCCTGATCCCTTGACTGGGTGAGAGCTTTCTGCTTAATTCAGAGACTCTGTCCCTCACCACCCCTTGTTGTAAATATTTTTGTCCACCCTAAGCGTGGAAGGGTATTCTCAGATGTGAGACCCTTGCTCATTGCACCATCAGGATTCAAGCAAACCGGGCCGAAGACGGCTGTAATGCCAGAAACCGGTCCCCGGGAGCTTGTTTCCTTCCCAGTGTAAGAATTGGCTTTTGTAGTTTGGTTTGCCCTGTTCCCATCATGCACTGGGACAGGAACAGACTAATTTGCATACAGCCAGGTTCTGAAACTGGGATGGTGCAGTGAGCTAAAAAACGGTGTTGGATCTAGCCCTGATCTCTTGACTGGGTGAGAGCTTTCTGCTTAATTCAGAGACTCTGTCCCTCACCACCCCTTGTTGTAAATATTTTTGTCCACCCTAAGCGTGGAAGGGTATTCTCAGATGTGAGACCCTTGCTCATTGCACCATCAGGATTCAAGCAAACCGGGCCGAAGACGGCTGTAATGCCAGAAACCGGTCCCCGGGAGCTTGTTTCCTTCCCAGTGTAAGAATTGGCTTTTGTAGTTTGGTTTGCCCTGTTTCCATCATGCACTGGGACAGGAACAGACTAATTTGCATACAGCCAGGTTCTGAAACTGGGATGGTGCAGTGAGCTAAAAAACGGTGTTGGATCTAGTCCTGATCTCTTGACTGGGTGAGAGCTTTCTGCTTAATTCAGAGACTCTGTCCCTCACCACCCCTTGTTGTAAATATTTTTGTCCACCCTAAGCGTGGAAGGGTATTCTCAGATGTGAGACCCTTGCTCATTGCACCATCAGGATTCAAGCAAACCGGGCCGAAGACGGCTGTAATGCCAGAAACCGGTCCCCGGGAGCTTGTTTCCTTCCCAGTGTAAGAATTGGCTTTTGTAGTTTGGTTTGCCCTGTTCCCATCATGCACTGGGACAGGAACAGACTAATTTGCATACAGCCAGGTTCTGAAACTGGGATGGTGCAGTGAGCTAAAAAACGGTGTTGGATCTAGCCCTGATCTCTTGACTGGGTGAGAGCTTTCTGCTTAATTCAGAGACTCTGTCCCTCACCACCCCTTGTTGTAAATATTTTTGTCCACCCTAAGCGTGGAAGGGTATTCTCAGATGTGAGACCCTTGCTCATTGCACCATCAGGATTCAAGCAAACCGGGCCGAAGACGGCTGTAATGCCAGAAACCGGTCCCCGGGAGCTTGTTTCCTTCCCAGTGTAAGAATTGGCTTTTGTAGTTTGGTTTGCCCTGTTCCCATCATGCACTGGGACAGGAACAGACTAATTTGCATACAGCCAGGTTCTGAAACTGGGATGGTGCAGTGAGCTAAAAAACGGTGTTGGATCTAGCCCTGATCTCTTGACTGGGTGAGAGCTTTCTGCTTAATTCAGAGACTCTGTCCCTCACCACCCCTTGTTGTAAATATTTTTGTCCACCCTAAGCGTGGAAGGGTATTCTCAGATGTGAGACCCTTGCTCATTGCACCATCAGGATTCAAGCAAACCGGGCCGAAGACGGCTGTAATGCCAGAAACCGGTCCCCGGGAGCTTGTTTCCTTCCCAGTGTAAGAATTGGCTTTTGTAGTTTGGTTTGCCCTGTTCCCATCATGCACTGGGACAGGAACAGACTAATTTGCATACAGCCAGGTTCTGAAACTGGGATGGTGCAGTGAGCTAAAAAACGGTGTTGGATCTAGCCCTGATCTCTTGACTGGGTGAGAGCTTTCTGCTTAATTCAGAGACTCTGTCCCTCACCACCCCTTGTTGTAAATAGCATGCTAGGATGGCACCTATATAGGCACCTTGCACATCCATCAGGCACAGGCAATGCCACGCGGAGCTGAACAATGCCGCCTACCGGTGTCTGGAAACTGCTCACCAAAAGTTTATGGATCCAGTCTGACACTTGGGGAATGATCTAAGGTAAGTAAACTGCGCCTAGTTAGAGTCTCTACCAGATAAGGCATTACCAAAGTTAAGTCATTTGCTCACTGAGCATACAAATGACTTGGAAGTTACCGGCACAACATGGGTTTTGAATACTTGCAAAGTAGCGCTTTTATACAGAATGCTAACAACTTAATGGTACCATCTAACACTTGTGACAGAAAACTATTCAAGTGTGCAGGCAAGAAAAGCAGAAAAAAGTCTATAATTTCAGATAAGTCTGTCATAGTGAACTCCCAAAAACTATGCTTGTGTGATTACAAGTCTTGCACACCCCTTACAATTACCCACTTTCGATCATGCTTTATAACTTAGCTCTCTCCTCGATTTCATATTACGAATGTGTACCACAGTAGACGTTCCAGTATGGCAACACAATTTCTCTTCATTAAGGATTCCTTTACTTTGATCATTGCTGATTGCCTTCAGGAAAGTCTTTTCCGCGTTCTGCGTTCACCAAGGTGGCTATATTGGGTAAAAAGAAAGGAGTGGAAACCTGAATAATGAATAGAGGCAATGCTTCTTCCTACCTGAATGATTGTGCTGTATAAACAACATTATTGGCTGCCCATCCAATGGCGCCAAGCAGAAATGCTGCAGTCTTCACTACAGATAGGGCCCGTTTGTCGTTGCTCAGAAGGATACTCCCTTAGAGGACATCTCATAAATGGCTTTATTGGCAGTCACTGCCTGAAGCTGAGTGTGCAGTGAGTATGCCAAGAGACAGATGAGTAATTAGGCTAAGTACAGCTGCATAAGTGAACCCGGCTTGTTCAGTGATATCGTTCTTCCTTTGCGGAAGTACAGGATCCGACTCCTCTTGTAATGTACAACACTCCGTTGCTTCACAGCTAGGTTCCATTAAATACATACCAGTGCACACATACATGCAGGCATACATACATACATACATAAGGAATCATGACTCTATGTCATGAAATGAATCTAGACCACCTATGACCAACAGCTGATCACCTTTGTGCGCACCTAATTTCCATATTTGATGCTGCAGAAAGGTGCATATAAACTTGGCTTGAGAAAACAAAATGCCTGAGAATGTATTGTCAGCACTGAGAACCCGAGTACTTATGTTTTTGAGTAATTAGGTCCATAATCCCTTATTGATAGTGCCTCTGTCCATAGGGAATTCGAAAGATCACCGCAGTTGTGTGTAGAAATCAAGGGGGATATCAGGGTGAGTGCTGCTGCACTGATTAATTTGTGAAAAGGGGGGGCCAGAATGCAACATTTTGGGTCTGGCATTAACCAAGACCTTTGGATTGTGCAAAAATGATAAACAATATCCTTATGTATAGGGATTTTCAGCCGACTGTCTTTATCCATTGGTCTGTTGTGTCATTTAAATTTCTCTTCTGTCCTGTAAAGCATACAACATGGGACAGATGGTTGGCCATCTTCAGCCATTGACTATCTTCTGTGTGAGTTACTACATTCTACTCTTTCAAAATCTGCTCACAACATAGTTACAATATTCTCTGGGGCTATTGTGGCAATGTGTGCTTTTAGAGACCAAAAAAAGTTTTGGTTTTAGCCAATCTGTATTTTTTTACATCCGTAAGGGTCCAACAGCTCACCCTAACAATGAACTTTTACAAAAGCTATGATGAAAGAAAACAAACATTGGCAAATCAGCTCCAAATTTAGGAGTAACTTTACCAGAGTAGATTTGCAACCAGGAGAGTCAGTTGGAAAACATTGATTGCAGAAATGTGACACGCATATGATTTAGCAAATGCAACTCTTTTATTCCGAGGACAATTTTTTGTAGAATGTAACTCTTTTCTTCAGAGGACAATTTTTGTTGTAGAAAATCTACTTTCCATATGCAGGAACAATAGGGTTATATAGTATAGAGTGTATGTTTCCCAGTACATGTATTTTCCTAGTGGAAAAAATTGTAACGCAATTTTTCGTTTTTCGAGCAGAAATAAAAAATTAGGGACATACACCTTGAATAATAAAAAAAGTTTGGTTATGTATCACATCGCCCCATTACAGCCTTGAAAAAGCCCCAGGCGTGCATGCCATAGGAAGGGGTCGAAGTATGTGTTGGCTGCATCACGATCAAAATTGTATAACTAACCCCTTGGAAATGTGTGTCAAAATAGATCACAGAGACGATACAAGAATTGAAATATTCATATTTGAGAAAGGTCCAAGCTGATAACCTGGACAACTGTACAGTGAATCATCAAGTCGCAGACTATAGACAATAAATGTTCTTTCCACAATTAATATTCAAATGAAGATTTTCTTTTGTGTAATGTTCAATGTATATGTCCTTAATTTTTTCCCCCCACTCGAACACTAATAAAAATAAATGTCCATTAGGATAATGCACGTAATTGGAAACATATACTGTATAAGTTTGACTACTGAGAGGAGTTGTTGGCCCAATCCTCACATGAGTGTAACACATTTTCCCACAATTGGGCACTCATAACGCGTACCAAAGGCATTAGTGAGAAGGCTAATGGTGGGTCAGGCCTGTTAAAAGGATTTGTTTATGAACTATAGGGTGTTCCTCCCTATAACTACCATGGAAAGGCATTTACTCATGCCTTTAACAGAAGTGAATGTACAGAGTGAGAAACTATGTGCTAGACATAGCCAAAAACGTAGGGATTTGTGGCTGTTCATCTACTTTAATAATCTTACCCATAACCCATGACTTGCAAATGCAGAGGCAATTCAGCCCTTGTCATGCTGACAAAATGTTCTTATTTCTGTATGCACCTTCTAATATACACATTGTAAACTTTATTCACAAAATGTGAACACCCACGTTTAAATGTGGTACTCAAAGACCTTTGTGATTCGAACCCTAATAGTTGTCTGCATTTCCTAGTAATGGCCCAAGCAGTTTCCTTGCAAAAAATTATGCCAAAGAGAATCTGCAACAAATTCAGCGAAATTACCTTTTTTTAATTTTGTACCCAATAGGCCTCCAAAACAATGGGGCCTTTATTGTGTTCCACAATGAATAGGAAAGACAGTCCACACATTCAGCAAGCTTTGTGATAACTCTCAACCATGTAATTAAAGAGGTCACCAAAGGCCAAGTGTAGTCCATCAAATAGAAGGATTACTACACCACATAAGAAGATGAGGCAGGTTATACCCTCAAGATACATAACGTTCTCATCCTCCACAATATCAAAAATTGTTACTGCCAGTCCGAACAGTGTTACTATCTGAAAATGAAGGGTATGGATTAGCACATGGTTGATCTTACTAAATGACTTAATTTGTCTTACACATTACTCCTGCCAATTATGCATTAGATTCACCACTCAAGAGAGGTGGGATGACAGCGACCCAATATGGTTATGATCTTTGGAAGTCTGTGATCAAAATCTCTGTCTTCACCCATTTGTACACCTCTGGGCATTGTGTGTCTGCCACTGCCCAGTCACGGCTGTGGAAACATAAAAGTCCCATCACAGGACGCCTCTTTGTGGACCACCACGCTCCAGGGGCTGGGTAACTGAGATTCACAGAGATGACTAACCCCAGCAGCATCGCAGCAGACGGGGGTGGTCTGGGGAGAGCCAGCTGTGGGCAGAACGCTCAAAAGCATAGGGGAGTGATCAAGTGGAGAAGATCCAGTGTAAGCAGTCCTGCAGTGTCTTTCAGGTGGCATCTTGGAATGGGACGAACAGGGAGGATGGAGTTGCAGTAGCGGTGTACTGTCCCTGTGATTGATTGCTCATGCCTGAAGATAGTGGCCCGATATGACCCAATTGTTGCGGCACCCCTTGAAGTGCTGTCCTGGTATCTGCCCGACTTGGTTGTAGACCTTGACACGGGAGGAGAGGGCATGGATCAGCAGAGGATCTGGCAGCGCGGAGCACAGTTGAGTCACTTTTACCCAGAATATTGGAGCCACCACGGCTAGAATGAGAAAGAAATTAAAGATGTTTTTCTGCTCATAGGGCTTGTAAATCAAGATAGAATGAGACCGGTGCTCAGTATTGAGATCTGGCACATATGAGAGGAGAGAAATCATAGCTTCAGTCTATTGATGCCCTGCAGACAGATGTGCAGGAAAATAGGTGTAAGTGATGCAGCATTGAGGAGAAACTAGAAGGCCTATTAGTCAGATTGATAACTGACAAGCAAACAATGGACTGTACTGACCACAAAAATGCAAACCTTCGAGAGGCAAGGATACAATCATCCAGGGCACCGAAGGAGATGTTTATCTTCAGGCTCAAGGCAGAGGATGCCATTGTGAAACTTGACGAAAGGATTTAGGTACCGGATAACCTGAGAAGAAGTCTTCAGCTCAAGGTCTTGGAGTGCCAGGGCAGATTCCAGTAGATGCTTTCCCTGGTAACGATGGAGGGGGTGTTAGATGATTTGTTTGTACTACAAATGTGAAATTGACCCCAAGACAGTCAGGAAAGCATAGACTTTCTTTTGGGCTGCAGCAGTCCTGTGGTTGGCTGTGGGCACAGTGTTAGTGGTAATGAAGTCTGAACAATGGAGGGACTGGGTCCTCACTGCATGAATTGAAAAGAAACAATGAAGATGGTGGAATGGCGATTACTGATTTTTCTGGTCCTGTATCCCAACACCTTAACTATGAAAAGTATTCTACTAATCAAACTGAAGCTAGAGCCAAGAGGTCTCACAGTATCAGTGGGCCATCCAGTCAAGCTCAGACTATTGCATGATGGACAGCAATTATACCCAGAGTTCCTTTTCTTTCTGTTTTCTCCTTGGGTCCAACTTTTATGGAGTCACTACCATTTGGGACATGTATGATACTAAGGACACACTGCCTTGGCACATGTTTAAAAAGTGCATCGGGCCTTGCTCCCTGTTACAATCAAGTGGCCCTCAGGGCAGCCCCAAACTCGCACCAGGCCTGGCGGGTCAGCACTTTAGTCAGCACGCTGTCTTTCACAGTGAGAGCGACACCCCGCCTGCTCTTCAGAGAGGGACAGAGACCTCCCTGTAGGCAGTAGCAGTGAGACTCTGCACACTCATGCAGGGTTACTCTGGGGATGGGGTGTGCTTCCATGGCACTCCCTCGCTCCTTCAAGAGCGCCTTCCTAGGGGGTGCACTGACTGCTCACGCAATGTGACTCTTAACAGTCTCTTTGCCTCTGCACCGGTTTCCATAATACTGTGCATGCACAGAAAGCAGGGTTTCTTTCATTTGCATGGGGCGACGCCCCTATGTAAATGAGGAAACACTCCCTTAGTATCACACTGGGCTATGTGTGCCCTGGTGTGATGTGTATTGCGGAAAGTGCAGCACAAATATCTGTAGTCTCTCTGGATTTTCCAGAATAATATGCAGCAGGAAAAAACTAGAACACATTGTGCTATTGTTGAGAAAAGAAGTTCACATCAAGTAAGTTGAAAGATGTTTATTCACGAACCAGTTTCATGCTCCTCTGATCACTCCGTGATAGCGCAGTACCACAAGGGTGAACGTTCGAATTAACCTTCCAGAGGAATGAACCAAGAGGGGAAGAAGAGGAGGGGAGGAAAAGGAGCAGGGAAGGAAGAGGATAAGGGTCACATCATGGGGGAAAGTTATAACACATCTTCCTTTCTACCAGAAATACAAAACGATAACAAACAATGGTAAAATAATCACAGATTCTAGAATTATTTCATCACATAGTCTCTTTGCCATAAAGGTGTTCTTATGATTCTTTTATTCTGATGCTCATGTGCAATCTCACCCTTATTGCGTGAGATTGAATTGTCAGATAGATCAGGAACTTTGACCAATCTGTCCATGCTCCATTTTTGCCATCCGACATTGTAACCACATTTTTCCCTACTTCTTTTATCTTTTCTGCTCCATAAACTTTATTGTACCTACTACTCCTTGACACAGGTTTCCTTACAAAAACTTGTTAACCAGCTTCCCATACTCTGGGTTTGGTTCCCCATCTTTGATCATATTCACATTTATACTTTTCTTGGCTACTTAGAATTTTCTCTTGTGCAACCTGTTTGTCCCATCTAAAGGTACTATCTTGGAACAACCAATTTGGTGTGAGCTTTGAACCAGGTTTGCGTCCTCTCAAAAGGCTGAAAGGGGAGTAACCTGTTACGCTATTGGGAGTAATGACATATGACCAAATCATATCCTTGACAGATTGAATAATAGGTTTGTGTGATGTCACTGCCAGTTGTAATGTATCTTTTATCATCCTGTTGCATCGCTCCACTAGACCATTACCACGGGGACAATACAATGGTGTAGAAATATGTTTGATGGCTAAACTGCTCAAAAAATCTTTCATCTCTTCCGAGACAAATTGAACCCCATTGTCCGTAATGAGTTTATGTGGAACACCTTCATTTGAAAAGGTGTCAGATAAGAAACATTTAATAGTTTTTGTGCAGACTTTGTTTACAAACGTTGTGATAATCCACTTAGAAAAGTAGTCCACTAGAACCAGAATATACTTTTCTTGCAAACCAGGAATTTGTAGGGGACCTATAATGTCCATGCCTAACTTTTCCCATGCCTTGATCTGAATAGGAATCGGTTCTAAAGGTGTTCTTCGAGTAATTCTAGTTTTGTCGCTTAAACCACATGCGTGGCAGCCCTTGACTAACTCTTCCACACAAGAGTCCATGACCGGAAACCAGTATCCAGCACGTAGTTTACTTTTAGTGAGGCTCCTTCCTAAGTGCCCTTCATGTGCTAATTCACAAATTTGTTTCCTGAGATTTTCTGGGGGTACAACCGTGTAATTTTTGTATACATAAGAATCCACTATAGACAGTTCATCCCTCGTCGCCAAATTGTTGAGAAAAGAAGTTCACATCAAGTAAGTTGAAAGATGTTTATTCACGAACCAGTTTCATGCTCCTCTGATCACTCCGTGATAGCGCAGTACCGCAAGGGTGAACGTTCGAATTAACCTTCCAGGGGAATGAACCAAGAGGGGAAGAAGAGGAGGGGAGGAAAAGGAGCAGGGAAGGAAGAGGATAAGGGTCACATCATGGGGGAAAGTTATAACACATGGTCAAATAAGCACGTTTTCATTTTGCACACCTCAGAATGGGAAAAAAGACATGCAATAGCAATATTGTGCCCCATAAGGAGGCATGAAAGTCTGTATGGGGCAGTACTTGGCCACTGGGTTAATACTGCACACCATTGTATTACATATTGCAGATGCTGTATATTGCATAAATTCTGCATTGAGTAGAGAATAAGACCCTTTGTTTTCTGAAGAGCCTCTTTGCCTGATTCTACACTACGGTGTGCAGCACAGAGGCAAAATGTTTCTTTCATTTACATGGAGCCACACCCCTATGCAAATAAGGGACCAACACTTTAGGACTGTGCTGGTGCTATATGCGCAGCTGTGCAAGAGCCTGTGGCCCATTTTGTTATGCGAAAGTACCCTGGGGCACAGAAAGTGGGTGCGCACGTCTGTTGTGACCATGGGGCACTTTGCGTGTTATAGCTCAGGTGCGTTAATTGAACGCACCATTTGAATAAGACGCTGCTGGTAAAACCTAGCAGAGATCACGTTGAACAAAACTGCACTTTTCGCACCCCAAAATCTGGAAAAGGTGGGTGGAACACCGAGGCCTCTATGTGGCGCCCCTCCCTCTGATGATACAAGATGACGTGTGATGGCACTCTTATACAGAGGAGCGATAAATAGGACATGGTAGCGGGTGGATATCCGTGTATGGAAGGACACAATTGACATGGCACAATGCGTTGTATTGGTGAGGGCTAATGTTTTAAGCGCATTATGTTTTCCTTCAAACACTGTATTGATACAATAGACCTCAACAGCATAGATGTAATAATGTTTCCCATTGATTATGCAAAGAATCCTGGAAGTGCTGGAATGTCTCTGCTTGTTTTGGAAAAATAACCGCTCTTTTTCACATTGGGCCCTATTACACGGCATGAAATTCTGAATGGGCAGTAATTTGCCAACTGGTTAACAATGCACACCATGGTATCGCATATTGCAGTTGCCAGCACGAAGCCCCGTACAGTAACTTGCTTTCAGCGGACTGGCACTGGATCGGGAGTGGGGTAGTCTCTTCCAGATTTCGGTGGTCCCTTATGGACCTGTATATCCTAAGTACCGAAGATGCAAAGGCCATGAAATAACAATTTTGGGTAAAGGACGGCTCATAAATTTCTTAGTTTCAAGATTTACTCAAATGAGTAAAATACAGAAATTAAAAAGCTGGGCCATCAAATGGAATAGACAATAAGCAAACAAATCATCAAGAGTGATGCAAAGAACTCAGTAAAGTCCTAATACAAATCCAGCATAGATTCGCCTTCTAAGAATAGGGAAAGGGTCTCCTCCTCGCCTGGACAAGTCACGCTCTTATATACTGTTTCAGACAAAAGAGTCATACTTTTTATTTCATTAGTACATGGTTCTTGTACTCGTAATCAGTAGAAAACAGTCAGAGCAACAGTTGCAATGAAATATATTAGAATATTTTCTCACTAATTCGAATACGGGAGCTCTAATTTTCACAACGTGTTCTCAGAGCATGAAATGATACATAGGAGATATGTACAAGGACTGGCGAAAACTATCGCTAACATTAGTTAGCGGCAGTTTTCTTACCGCCGCGTACCGCTGAAAATTATCGGCATGTTAGCCACGTATTTACAAGCTGTTGCAACATGGTGATAACTTCAGGGATCAGCGGCTAAAACTGGCGCTAACATTAGCGCGATGGTGACAGGAATTCCAGCGTTAGCGTGTGAAAATCACAGAAAAGCCCATAATCGGCAAAAAAATGCACGTTAGTCAGCACTACAGGAGTCTTTTTTTGCCTCTAATGGAAAAGATAGCCTATCAGTCCACCTCCAATAGAAAAAAAGGCATTAAAAAAAATGAAATGTAGAATGGAGCAGCCAGGGCCAAGTGCAGCACACATCAACGAACCCTCAAGCCACCCAACATCCAAGATGACCAGGATGAGAGCCTGGATGCCTCGCTGGACCTGCGCCTGGAGGCTCCATGCCTCACTGGACCTGCGCCTTGCGCCTAGATGCCGAACTGGACCTGTGCCTTGAGCCTAGATGCCGAACTGGACCTGTGCCTGGAGCGGGATGCGAAGGAGCAGTGGAGTTGATGAGCCATGGCAGTAGACATGAAAGCATGGCGGTCGCCCGTACCTGGTGGTGAAGTCTGGCCGGTCGCATGGAGACACGTTGCTGACCTGTGTGAGAAGACTGCCTTGTGCCCCTTGGAGCTGTGAATGGTAGAGGCGCTCCTGTGCACCAACATAGGGAGGTCTGGATCGCATACTACAATCTTCCACAACACCAGGGTGCACGGAGGGAATTCACAACAGTGGGTGGCGCCTCTCAGCATCACAGGTCGGATGAAGTTGCGCTGGCCGATCGCTGTAGACGGTGAGGCCCCTGAGCTGCACCAAACATGTGTGTCGGGAGCGCTGCAACTTCACGCCTATGGGGTCCCTGCTGCATCAACTGCATTGGGAGGTACACCAATGGACTTGGCTGTGACTGCTGTACCCAGGGTTGTGAAATCCCACTTTGCTGAGGCTCCTGCTGGCGGAGCCACAAATTTGTAGAGAGTTTAGCGGATTGCGCCACGATGTCAATGTCCAGGTAAGGAGAAGGTGGTACGCATAGCAGAGGAGGCCCGGAGTTCGAGTCGCCCAGGTCTAGCACCTGTAGATGACGCACCCCCAGTGACGGCTCATCCGCTATGACGGGAAAGCGTCGCCCCACTGCTTTCAGCACTGCAAGAAGAGGAACAATTATCACATGGTGATAATTTCCTGATGTAATTGTGCAATGTTTCCTTTGTGGGTGGGCGGGTGTGTAGGGCTGCTCCACTCACGGAGCAGGGCAGGGAAGGAGTGGCATGCCCACTCAAGTGCGCAGTAACCATTTGGCCGGCCCACTCAGGCCGCCCAAAGCAGTCATGCGCACTGTCCTGTTGGCAATGCAGACTGCATCACTGCCTGCATGGAGAACATGCCCACCCCTCGAGCCCCTGGCTGAACGCCTTGTCCCAGCGCCAATGACCAAGCACAACGCCTCATTGTAGCATTGTGATTGGCTTAGGGGAGGGAGCCTGGCTTCCTACTTCCTGTTACTGGAAGCAGACTTAGGAGAGCAGGAGCAACGAAGACACGGGACCAGGCCTCGAGGTAAGATTTCTCTCATTTAAATATTTACAACACATGCATCCACGCCCCATCCAGTGTTCTTTCCAGCGTATCTCAGCTGTCCAGTCCCCCCTTCACCACCTCTCAATGGTGGCCGATGTGCGGCCATGCGCAGCGGGCGTACCACTGGTGTGCCAAAGGTATATATGGAGTTACGACCCATACCATTATATCGCATTCCATTAAAACGCATACTAATACTATGCATATTGCAACAGTAGGGAAGGTTTTGGATTGCGGAGATGTAAACATTACTATTCCCACTTCAGTGAGGGCAACCCTAAAACTAACCCTTGCACCCCAAAGCAAACCCTAAACCCTGAAATTAATCTTTGAGCCCCTAAACCACACCCTAAAAATCATATTTGACCCAAATGCACACCCCAATTTTAATTTTTGACCCAAATGCACACCCCACTTTTCATATTTGACCAAATGTACACCCAAATTTTCATGATTGACCCCAAAATTCAAATTTGACCCTATAATAAACTCCACATTTCATCTCTGAGACCCGAAACCCATACCCACCCTAAAACCTAAAAATACTCCATTACTAACCTTACAATGCGTTGTAATGGAATGCGATGTAAAGACACCTGCGTTGTTGGAGTTGCGTTGTAAAGGCATTACGATGTAATGCATGTGTTGTAATGGATGTCTCCCGTGCCAAAGGCAAGCCATAGGCAAGCCCGTCTGCGTCCATCTGCCCCTGGACCGAGCTCAGCACCAAGGACCCTTCCTCTTGGACACTCCACCCCTACGGCGCCAGCACCCTCCTCGCCATCAACCCTGTATGCCACATCGCCTCCCGGACCAACATCTGCTCCCGATTGGACATCCCCATCGCCATCACTGACGGCTACTAAATCACCCGCAAGGACCACCCCGACCTACCGGGAGGAGGCATTGCCATCACCATCAGAAGCACACACCAACTGACCACGCACTCTAATGACCCAACGGTGACCATGGAACACCTCAACTTCCAGATCTGGACCAAACCCCACCCCATCCTCCACGGCACCCTCATCTGCAGGCCCCCGGGCCATGGACCCCCATTCTCCAATACCATTGTAGACCTCATTGCACACCAGGTTCTCCCATCCACCGAAGACATCCTACTCGGTGAACTCAAGATCCACCTGGACAACCCCAGTGGCCAGAACACCACCCCATCCTGGGGAAGCTCGCCCACATCATACTCAAGCAGCTAGTCACCGCAGCAAGCCACATAGCGGGAAACACGGTCAAGCACGTCTCCTCCGCCAGCGGGACCTTCAACTACAGCTACACCACCGGACTCTTCTGGACCGACCATCATTGTATACATCACGTCTTCCTCATGCCCACCGTACACCACCGCCATCATCGCCCCGACTCGCAGCTGGATCAAGGCCACCGCAGTACCTCTCGTGAACTCCCTCAGCACCACCACTCCGCCAACGCTTATAGACGATGACACCGCAGCCTGCAACCGCCACTAATGGATCTCCAACTGCACCGACAACCAGGCACCCCTCAAGAACGGCACTGCATCAGTATCTTACGCCTGCCCGATGGCAGGCCTGTAGGCTGGCCCCATGCATGCATTGCTGGAGTTGCGTCATGGTTGTGACACGACTGCAGCAATGCGTAACTTTAGCACAGACAGATACGTCAGGATTCCAGACGTATCTGTCATTGATTGCTTAATGGTGCGCTGTCCAATGAATACAGCACATCAGTGGTGTTGCAAGAAAGGGGGTAGTGAAAAGTGTTGCAACGCTGTCTTTTCGCAGCGCTGAAATACTTTTCATGAGAGAGGCCCAGGAATGCGCAATATCTTATTGATGGTGCGCAGTCCTGCCCTGTTGTTTTGTCGCAGGGCAACGCAGCAACATTGCTTGCAGCGCTGTCCAGCACCAAAACCTGCTGAAATGAGGCCCCTAAGGTTATCTCAATTTTTTAAGACCAGCTATTTTCTGGTCTTAAAAAACTGCCTCTAACTGCAGTTAGTGGTATTTTTTTGTGTCCTCCAACCAAACTTCAAGAATCCCCTTGTAAATATCGCAAAGTGGGCTTAGCGGCCGTTTTTGCACGGGAACGCCTACCTTGCATGTCATTATCACTTACAGAAGTGACTATCTTTATAATGGACATTTTCACAGGAAAACTGCCGCTAACAGAGGTTAGTGGCAGCTTGTACATAAGGCGATACAAAATTTGCTGCAAAACCATCTGAAAAGTCCTGCTAATGCAGCGTTAACTCCTTGTACATATGCCCCATCGTATGTTATTTGGTCGGGGATTGCTGCTCTGTCCTAGAAAAGGTATCTGGTATCTACATGGAAATGCTTTCTCAGCTGGTGAAGTCTACGAGTCTTTATTATAACACAGAATAAACAGTGGCTCAAATCACCTACTAGAAAGCGACATCACAAAGATGGGTGGCGAGGCCTAAGTTGTTCTAGGTTAAGGAAACATGAATTATTAAGACCTAAGTATTGCATTTTCAAATTGTAAGCATTCCAATTTCACACAATAATCAATTTTACATGGAATACATCCTAAGCCCCATTGTTTTCTATAGAGCCTGGATGCAGTTTAATTGGTGTTTCGTGCTATAAAATTACAAGTATTAAATCCATGGTAAAGGTAAAACCTGTGAAAACGTCAGACCATGCCTTTCAACACAGAGCACACGAGATGATACATCTCAATATATGATGTGCAACTGGAAATCACAAAGATTTGCTTTTATGTCTAGAGGATGTTCCAGGCCTCTTGAGAGCACTGCATAAAAGGATTGAAGTAAATCTGTGATGCTGCGCCTGCACGTTTTTTCTAATGAAGTCTTTCACACTGTTTGTGACATTTAGTGTAAATCGAAGGTGCACCATGCACCTTCTAATTTACTCCACAGCACATCTTTGTGAACTAATCCCCTGTGCTTTAAATAAAACAGTTGTGCTGAAGACCCAAGTCCAGAGGAAACACAGACATCCCATGAGGCAACATGGGGCAGTGTTTGCCCTTTTCCCTGCTCAAAATTAGAATTGCAGGGCCCACTTCTATGTTCATATTCTTAATATAGCCCTTCCTTTGTCAACAAACCGTAAATTCCACCCTAGTCTCTTAAGAGTAATGGCCAAACCACATAAACAAAGCATGATCACACACCCATTAAGAGCAATTTGGTGGAGACATCTAGCAAACAAAACATGCAATAAAGTTTTATATACACAATTGAAATGGAGCATATTGTAAGCATCTTGCTCCACATTTAGAAAACCCTGTGCAATATTTTTTTTAATCCTCATTCGCTGCTAAGGTATCAAAAAGTTAGGCTTCCGTTGCTATGCCGTTAGGACCGTTGCTATGAAATTAGCTAATGGATTTTATTTTTATACATTTCCTGGATATTTTTTAGATAATCAGTTCTCTCGAACTTTAGCATATTTACTTAACTTTATTTAAAAATATATGAACAGTTTCTATTGGCCATGAAATAATAATACAATTGTTGCCTCGATACCACAGGATAACACCAGAGTTGCTGCTATAAACTCTCCGTCTTCATTCATATTTGGGCAGCACTGGTAGATGCCACCTCTGCACAATCAAGAGACCAAATCTACCCTGTAGACAAAAAAATTAAGCGAGTCCAGGTTTAGATCCTGTGAATGTTAGGTCTTCAGATGTGCAAAATTTAATGACAAATAACGAATGTCTTTGTATGTCTCTCCCCTCATGTGATTTTTCTTTTATAGCTAACGAATGTTGATGTAAATTGACTGTGAGTTATTGTGTTTTTAATCATTATGTGTACTAAAATTGTGCTAATGAAATTGTAACGTGTTTTTAATGCAGGCGCGCAATGTGTTGTTTTTAAAATGCAATATCTATGAGAGTAAAATCTTTTTTAATAAAATAGTGAGCTATACTATTACTGTGTGGGTGCATTATAGTGTATAAGGACTTAGTGGTTAAGCTTGGGTGACCTAGACAACCACAGAGGTTGTGTAACTTAAGTCTGTCCTCCAAGGGAAAAACCCTCTTTACTGTTTAAAGTACCCTATTCCCCTGGTGTGTTAAGGGGTCTCTCTCAAATCCTGAAACAGCACTGGTAAAGCCAACGCAAATGATTTTGTGCTTGATTCAACAGTAGACAGTCACTTGTTTGTACCAGAGCCGGGCTGGCCGTCCGGGCATCAGGCGTTTCCCCCAGGAGACTGGAAGAGTGGGGGCTGGGTTTGTTACTGGGGGTCCAGTTTTGCGGCGGTGTTGTAATAACAGCCACCAGTAACAAAAGTATTTCACACTTCCTCTCCGTCATCCTCCCCTTTGAGGGCTGGTCCGACACAATTTCCAGGGCTGCTTCGGGTTCCCAGTCCTGCCCTGGTTTGGACCGTTCAGTTTTCCACCAGATGCTGGTAAAACAAAGAACAAAAATCAGTAACAAGCATTGTAAAGTCAGTGGGTCTGTCTTTAATGTGCCAAAGCATGCATACACAAGAATTCAAAGTTGCGATTTTCATGCGTTACAAGCACAAATGCTGTTGTTCACATTCAAGCTTACCGCATTGGCTCTGCCAATGCTGGGGCAAAAGTGGCCACAAGGATTGTTTATTTTGTATAGAATGCATGTAGGAGGTATAGGACTGAATGTGACAAACAGCCTGGTGATTGAGTATTTAGATGTAATATAGTCCCTCATGCATTCCATGGACAACACTTCTTGTAAGGCTGAATGATGAACCAAACAACCAATAGCCTGAGGTGAGAGGATAATAATCCTCTGGTTGGAGTAACAAAAACAATTTATGTCTATTTTAAAACATTAGTAACACTATGCGTTTTAAAACATTGGTAACAGTCCATATTGCAGACTGCTGAGCTGTCAAGCCTGACCGAACAAGCATTGGCAACGCACATAGGTCTAGCTTAAATGTGCAAAAACATGCAAACAGAATTTGAACATGCCTGTGTAAGCGCATTAAAACAAGACTTGTTGGTACACCTCTCAGACTGCACTCAGACAGGCATCACTCACCCAACACTCACACAGGTACACTGCTCATCCTGCATTCACACAGGCACACTTCTTATCCTGCATTCAAACAGGCACTCCATTTGTGCAATCACAGAGGCACACCATTTGCCCTGCACTCAGACAGGCACATTGCTCAGCCTGCACTCACACAGGCACACAGCTCCCCTTACACTCATACAGACACATGGTTCAAATTTGTATTAATAACAGACAAAGAGAGCATGCACAAACACAGTGCATGCAAAAAAGCCAAAGCAAGTAGTAGTGTTCTGTTTACAGATAACCCAAACATATGCTTGAAGGTACTTACCGACTATTTATATCTATTGCAGGAAAGGAGACAGTTAAAAATTGGTGAGGGACAGAAAAATGGGATTCAGAGAGAGAGAGAGCAAGAGGAAAGGAGAGCAAGATAATTGGAAAAGACAAGGGAGAGGAACGAGTGACTGCAGAGAGGGAGGAGAAGGAGCTGGAAAAAGAGATAGAGCATAACAGAGATAAAGATGAGAGAAAACCAGTTCTCTTAGAGCCACCACAGACACCACTCTCCTCCCCCCTGCATGGAGTCACTTCGAGCAGAGCACAAAACTCAGACACCATGTGGCAGAACATCTTGAGGCACGAGTCTGGCTCCAATATTGTCACTCTTCTCTTGCTCCAATGATCTCTCCACCTGGCACCCCATCTTCCTTTCTCTCTGGTACCCTTGGTCTCCCTTGCAGGCCTCATCTTGAGGTGAATGCAGAACTGACTCAAGGACCCCCTGCTGGAGGCCAGCAGCACCAACTGATCCCCTTCTCTGGTACTCCCAGACCTCTGGTTTGCCTTACACTTAACCCCTCAAGGGCCTCTGCTGTGGCAGTAGGCACACAGCTCCTTGGTGCTCTCTCTGCCGTCTAGGTCCCTGGCCTCTCCCTGGTATCCGCCGATTTTTCTCTCCATGGTCTTCAGGTCTCTCCCTGGCCCTGGGCCTCCCTCACATCTTCACTTGGAGTTGAATGCAGAGCTCCCGCATTCTAGGCTCTCTCTCCTCTGGTCCCCCAGGTGGTTCCTTCTCTTATCTTCTGGTATCTACCCCAGGACATCATCCTGGTCTCTCCCTCGACACAGTCCTTGTGCTGATCTGAAGTGGCTTTTCACAGGGCGGCGCCCACTCACTTATCTGACCGGACCGGCAGATCACGGACGACTACAGACTCTGACTGTAGAAGGCTCTGACTGACAGCGAGAGATTGATTCCCGCCCAGACACTTTGTAGCAGACTTGTCTCCTTCGCACAGCGTTCATCGCGTGCAGCCGCCCTCTACGTTATAAACACTAAAATTAAGAGAATGTGAGTCCTTGACTAATACGGCTCGCCCTGGGCGCCACTTGATCCGGCATCTTTGACACCACTTGCAGACCAATTCCAGTGGCTCTTCACCCTTCTCTCCATGC
The DNA here is from genome assembly GCF_964263255.1 of Lissotriton vulgaris. Taxonomy (NCBI): domain Eukaryota; kingdom Metazoa; phylum Chordata; class Amphibia; order Caudata; family Salamandridae; genus Lissotriton; species Lissotriton vulgaris. Next base: position 120,368 of record NW_028245496.1, on the reverse strand, counting down.
AGTTAATATTCTGGCTGAGAAGGTACATCGTCATCCAGTCCTCGTCCTGAGGAGAACCTAGAATAAACAAGGTTCGAAACGCGTTGATCCCCAGCCTGTGTCAAGAACTAGGGGTGCAGACAGGGACAAACTCATACCACTATTGTGGACCCTTCTTGCAACTTCTTATAATTTATTATTCACAGGTGTTGCGTGACAGGCAGGCTATTCCATCTTAAGTTCCGCCCTGTTCACAGGTTTTTGTTATCATAGGACTGGCTCTATTTTCTTTAACAATTTGTAAAAAAAAGTGTTCAATTTGCAACTATGTGCTTTTGAATCTATGTCACAGACAATAGTTGGTGTCACCATATGAATTTGATTATATGTTGTCTTACCATGTTTGTAAGTGTATGTTGCCTTCACTGTGATATACTTTTGTAAATATTTGTACATATTTCTTCACGTTTTTGCACTGACTGTCGTGATGAAGTGTCTATTTGATGCCATGTTTCTCATGCAATAATACAAAAAGTTTTTTCAAAAAATACTTGAGTTGTTGGGTAATATTCTAATCCCTGGCTGCACCGTACTGATTGGCTGTGCAGTTTCTTACTCTGTTTCTAACTTTCCTGATCAGCCACCTAGCTCTGTTTTTCAATTATTGAGGTCCAGGTTGGTCAGTAGCAGGACCCCACACCTTCATTGGTTCACTGATCTGCAGAGTAGCATCTAAAAAAACAGTTCAGTGTAGCAGGTGGCTGGAAGCCCCCTGTGCTCTTTCCTGTAACCCCCTGGGTCTGATTCACAAAGGTAAACTTACACTGATGTGCAAGTTTATGATGGTTTGCGACTCACAAAGCTATTTTACTAGCAGTATCTTTTTGACTGCGGAGTCTGCACACATAGAAAGATAGGACAGTTCTATCTTTTTATGTGTGGAGGCTCCGTAGTCGTAAAGATACAACTAGTAAAATATCGTTGTGAATAGCAAACAATTTTAAACTTACACAAAATTGTAAGTTTACCTCTGTGAATCAGGCCCCCTGTGTTCACTCCGATCTGGCTTCCTGGTCTCTCCCTCTGGAATCCTTGTACCTCAGTCCCCATGGAAGCTTAGTCTCTCTCTCTCCCCCTCCCATGTGCTGTGTAATCTGCAGCAACATTTAGGTTTCACCTTAAGTAGCATGAACTGGTGCTGGTTCAGGTCAGGCAGCCATACCCAAGCCAGGGGGAGGTGGTCATTTGCCTCCAGTGGTCCACCCTCCAGCTGTGGACTTAGATATTCTGCAGGGGCAGCATGGCGGGTTACCCGCTCCATACCCCCTCGGAGACTTGGGCAGTCAACATCTTTCTACTACTGATATCGCCTTTGTAATTAACCCTGGGCGTAGTTCGCATAGTAGCGCTACGCGTAACTGCGCAAAGTGCACTTTGCACTACGCATGCTACGCGTAGCTACACGGTACAGTAGGGAAAATGTTGTTCGCACTGATTGCACAGTGCCGGATGCTTGTCCGCACTGATCAATCATTGCAAACGGCATCTTGCACAGTGCAAGCAATCGTTTTCTGCCGCTCGAGTAGATTTGTACTCGAGCTGCAGCTTTCTCAACGCGGACTGGTAGTTTCTCATTGCGCGCGGTCACAAGCATACGCAATGAGAAACCTGACCTCCCCGTGTTGAGAATCTCGCCGGGAGGTTTATTTTCCACACTTGCAATCGGCAACTTGATGTTGTTGTTCGTGAACGGGGAAAAAGTCTCGCCGGGATGGTGATTTTGCTACTCGCGGTCAGCAACTTTACGTTGAGGACCGCGAGCGAGCAGAAAAACTGCCGCTACACGTTTTTGCACTGTGCTACGTGCAATTCGCGTAATGCGTTGTTGCACAAACTACGCACACTCTGCAAGCGTCGCGTATTGTTCCGCTCAGAGTTATTTGTAATGCAGACACCTTAGAAAAAATAGCTGCATGACTTTGCCCAATGTGCACAGTGTGAGAAGTTGGCCTGGCATATGATGTCCACTATCCTAGTGAGCACCTTGCACCAGTCCAAACAACCCTTATTGATGGTAGGTTTAAAGTCAACCTTATTGAAAGCTATCCTAGTGGTAGCTGTGGAGAGCAGACTTCAAGCTAAGTCTTCAAAGGAAAAGGGAAAGGGATTTGGAGCACCCTGCTGATACGTCACAGCTGAATTACCTCATGCATCATGGTCGATGTGGTTCAATGTTGCTCGCTTCACACACAGTTCTCACAGTTTGTTGGCCAGTGCCAGTACCAGTATTCTTTTCAAGTGTATCCCCAGACACGTGTTTCTAGATTCCTCTTTCATCAGTGGGGAAAAATGTTCGTAGGTCGCTGGACTTGCTGCCGCAGTTTCCTCAGGGTTAGTGCCACTCTCAGCGCCAGGTCTCAGCTCTGCTGGGGACTCGTTTCAGCTTCAGAGATGTCTGGAAGTCCGTGTCCTGTGTCGCAGATTCTTCAGAATCCGGCGGGAGCCTCGAAAATGAAGACCGACAAAGATGCTTCCTGGTGCCTGTTTGAACAGGGAGGTCACTCCTTGACCCCAAGGGAGATTTCTTCTGTCTTCCAGTCGATTTGGAATGTCGAAGGTCCAATATTTCTTCTTCAGAGTTTCGTCCAGGGTAATCTAAAGTCTCAGGGACTGGGTTCCTGTACTTATACTAAGTTTAGGGGATGGACTAGCTCTATGGCCCCACTTATGGGAGGGCCAGGGGAGGATGTGGTTACACCACTTCCCTTTTGTCCAGTTTCGCGCCAGAGCTGGAGGTGAGTGCCCCAGCAACCGGTTTGAAATGGGAAATGCATGGAGCACCTTGTGTGCCCCAGGCAGTGTCTGAAAAGCATTAACTGAATGCAACCCACCCTGCCCCAATACACTAAAGCCTGTCTGGGGAGGAAACCTATTGTCCAGGCCTCCCCTGCCGGAGTTTCGGCCAGCAGCAGGAGGGCAGATTTGTGTCTGTGGCAGCAGCATCCATTTTGTGGTGATGCTGGGGCTCTGTTTAACTCTAGAAGGGTGGAATGCTACCCCCGCCGCCAGAACTGGCGGGGGGGGGGTAGTATTCCAAAGCGTTTGACACCTTACTCAACATGTTTTGATAAAGCCAAACCAAAGTTAGCATTTAACCGCGAGGATTATAATGCATCTAAGAGTATGTGAAAAGGCTATATCATAGAACAGCTATAAGGAGATATTTCCGAAGGCTGCAGAGGGGCTCAGCTCATGCTAGGGCACCCTCTCACACAAAACCAAGCAGTCTGCCTTTAGGATTGTCAAGGCCTGTCATAGGAGTGACTTATAGGTTAATATGTGTCTATATATATATATATATATATATATATATATATATATATATATATATATATATATATATATATATATATATATATGTTGCTGCTTCCTCGTTACGTCCTCGTTGGTGCTCGGAGGGTCGAAAATAAAAACCCTTGATCCTCCTCCCGCGAGTGCTGTTTCTTCTTTTTTGAGAAGTTCGAGAGAAAAGCAGCTACGATATATGTATATATATATATATATATATATATATATATATATATATATATATATATATATATATATATATATATATATATATAAATGTAGATATAGTATACTATATCTAAGTAAGGGGTGATCATACCACCTTACCCAGGATGCAGGTGCAGACCTGTGGGTGCCAATTTGGAAGGCTAACCAGGGGTGGCATAATACATGCTTCAGCCCCTGGTAGGCCTCTGGAGTACCTATGCCCTGGGTACCTAAGGTACCATATACAGGGACTCACAAGGGTGACACAGTAACCAATCTGGTATGTAACTGAAGTTTATGGTATCAATTTAGAGAGAACAGCTAGGCTGTGGTCCTGATTAGCAAGGCCACAGCAAGACTAAAGTCGAAAAACCAGTGAAACAGCAAAAAGTGGGGGTAACCATAGGAAGCAGACCCTACTCTCCTACACAACCCCCACACGCAGAGACATTAAACTAACGTTGACCAGCTGAGTCTTCATGTTCTAAGTGGAAATATCTGGAGAGTCCATCTGCATTGGCATGGTTACTCCTAGGTCTATGTTCCACTGTATAGTCCATCTCCTGTAGGGAAATGTACCACTTGAGCAGTTTGGGATTTTCACCCTTCATCTGTTCTAACCATAAGAAGGGCTTATGGTCGGTCTGAACTGTGAAGTGAGTACCAAACAAGTATGGCCTCAGCTTCTTCAGAGCCCAAACCACAGTAAAGGCCTCCCTCTCAATAGCTGACCAACGTTTCTCTGTAGGGGTCAGCCTTCTGCTAATAAAAGCTACTGGCTGGTCCTGACCTTCATCATTCAGTTGTAATAGCACAGCCCCTACCCCCAGCTCAGAAGCATCTGTTTGTAGAATGAATTCTTTGGAGTAGTTAGGACTTTGCTGAATTGGTGCAGTGCGCTTGGCCTGCTTAAGGTCATCAAATGCATTTTGACAGCTGACTGTCCACTGAACATTCTTAGGCATTCTTTTAGAAGTTAAGTCATTCAGGGGTGTCACTATGGAACCATACCCCTTGACAAATCTCCTATAGTACCCAGTCAGGCCCAAGAATGCTCTGACCTGAGTCTTGGTGGTTGGAGCAACTCAGTCCACTATAGTCTGGATTTTGCTTGCAATGGTTGAACCTGGCCTCCACCTACAAGGTGGCCCAGGTACACAACCTGACTCTGCCCTATCTGACACTTAGTAGCCTTGGTAGTTAGGCCTGCAAAACATTTTTTCAGGTGGATCAGGTGATCTTCCCAGGTGGAGCTATTGACAGCAATATCATCAAGATGAGCTGCACTATAGCTTTCCAGGCCTGTCAAGACTTTATTCACCAACCTTTGAAATGTGGCAGGTGCATTACCAAAAAATGGATAATGTCCACTAGGGGTTGAAAATGCTGTTTTTGGATATGCATCATCAGCTAGTCTGATCTGCCAGTAGCCAGCTGTTAGATCAAATGTGCTCAGATATTTGGCAGAGGCCAACATAGCTATGAGCTCATCTGCTCTGGGTATTGGATGGGCATCAGTCCTAGGGACTGCATTGAGGCCTCTGTAGTCTATACAAAACCTCATCTCTCTCTTACCACCCTGGGTGTGAGGTTTAGGTACTAGGACTACTGGACTAGCCCAAGGGCTATCTGAAGGTTCCATTACTCCAAATTCTAACATTTTCTGGACTTCTGTCCTGATACAGTCCCCGACATGATCAGGTTGCCTGTAAATCTTATTTTTAACAGGCAGACTTTCTCCAGTGTCCACTTCATGAGTGCACTAGGTAGTCTGACTTGGAGTCAGTGAAAACATATGTCTGTACTGTTGTAGAACTTGTCTGCTATCAGTCTGCTGCTGATCAGTGAAGCTGCCTGCCAAGGCTACTCCATCAACTGATCCATCAGGGTTCTGAGAGAGCATGTCTGGGAGAGGGTCACTCTCTTCCTCCTGTCACAGAGGAGTTTGAGAATACCTCCAAACTCACAAGACAAGCCACATTTTGATCCTTCGCTTCCCTCCTGTTGCGTGGGACTTCTGGAAAATTGTATTAAGCCACAATGACAGAATAAAAAGATGTACATCTTCTGGGTCATCTTTTGAAAATGCTTAGGTTGCCTCATTACCGCCCCCGAGTCTGCTTTACGAGAGCAAATGGCTTTGTGAATTACAACAGTGATAACTCCTGACAGTGCATGCATTTGTGGTTGGACGGGTAAACTTATACCACACCTGATGGTTTTTGATTATCTCGATTCCTGGTTCTCCTTCTTCTTCTATTTCCCTATAGTGGGTTGAATGCAAAACTGCATCTTGTTTCAGCAGTGGCAGCCCTACAGGGCACCAATATGTTCTGCAGCAGAGGAAACTAGAGAAAGCTCTGCTTTCCATCCCTCCTTCTGGGACTGCATGGTCCACTTTCATTAAAGAGCACCAACGAACCACTGACCCAGGCTGTCTAAGGGTAGCTTAGCATCCAAGTGTGCCGGGTCATTCCCACCTTTGAAATTGTCACCATTAACAGGATTTGTTGTGTGATAATGCAAAGTGTCAAGGGTCTGTGGCAGGGTGACAGAGAGAACTGTAATTGGTGACAATGTGTTTGCCTGCCTCGATTATTTTGTTTTTCTTTAATGCTTTGATAGAGTGTGGGGACGGAGGTTACATTTATTAAGCGGGGGTGTCTCTATAAAAGGTTAGTTAGTAATTGCTGAATTTGAAAGACCATCTAACTCCTGTCTAACTTGATTGCAGTTGTCACCTCTGCTAATGACGGATTAGTCAAGCCACTGTAGTTTGAGAGGAGATGTTCCTTCTCTGGCACTGTTTGTTGTGTTCTGTTATTTGTTGACAGAGCCTTACGCTGGCATCTCCCAAGAACAGAAGACTTTAAGTGCGTGAGATAAAGCTGATAGCTCAAGTTGACACTTAAAAGTGTCCTTCTTGATAGTAAGGGAGTACCTTACAGCTGTCATATTTTCTTTCTGCAGCCATGTGCGATTGTGTTGTTTGTAATAGTAGACTGCATGGGATTCAAAACTTAAAATCAAAATATTTGAGCTCTTAAAGGGCTAGAATTCAAATAAATGGTCTGGGATAGTTATGATAATAAATACATTTAACAAGTGCTACGGTTTTCATACTTACAGAAACAAATACTACTGACACGTAAATTAAGAGTGCTCAATTTATTAATCTCAGGTAGATGAAGGACTAAGTCAGCCCTGTTGAGCTAAGAACCAATGACCGGGCTGGACGTTTGTATTTGGATGAGGTCGTATATGTGATCATGAGACTGTCCAGTCGCTGTCCTGCATGTCCAACTCATTTATTGCTTGTTCTCATTAGGTTTAATTATTTTTTATTTTCTAAAGTTTTTCTGTAAGCACCACATGTTTTGTGTAAACAGACGGAGCGCTGAAGGGAGGGTAGTAAGATGAGACAGGGCCCATACCGAAAGTCCATAATATCCCATAAAATCCCTTTTGGTGTAATGTGGACTGTAAAGCCCTAGACTTTGAGTCAAACAAATGGATGCTTCAGTGCCTGTGTATTTTTGGACTTATAAGTGGTCTGTAGTGTTCTGAAGGAGAGCGGTTGGCAACTGTGTCGTTGGGGAGGTTTTTTATACTGCCAAATACGAAACAGAGGAGGTGCAACTGCAAGAGTGTTCTATTGTGTGTAGCGAAGGGTGTCTAGAGTGTGCCGCCAAAAGATTTGAATCTGGGTGGGCAGATATCACTCCAAGTGACATAAGTGATCGACTGGCAGTGACTGAATCATGTTTTGATAGGGTTGCTAGACCTTGGCTACTTTGCTAAGATGGAGCTAATGTAATGACTTTTGAACCAGGCATAAGGTCTCAAACGTCTGATTAAGAGTTGGCCTTCAGTCCCATCTAAGGGTGTCTTGTTATTTCTCTGCCTAATTTAAGAGAAGGCCTGTCTTTTTTTTATTATCATGCATACAAAGCAGTGCAGTACTCCAGTCGAGACACAACTAGAGAGAGCACAAGGACAGTTGTGTTTATCTGAGGGATAAAAGGTGTAGCACTATTAGACAAACCTCGAAGGCTGCAAACTTTCTGGACAAACTGTGGGTTCCCCATTGAACCCTTCAAAGTGAATAGCAAAGGGGATATCTCAACAGGGGCAATGAGTGTGATCCCTATTTTCAAAGGTTATTGTGCTGCGTCCATTCTTGGGCATCCTTTAAGTTATTTGCTGACAATTTCTTGATCATTCATCTAGCTTGTGGCTAGAGGTAGATATTAGTGTCACAAGCGTCTTTCACGATGATAGTCACGTGGTTCCTATCTATACTACTATTATAAAGAGAGAACTTGCACCTTTAGGCAAGGTAAACTCGGGACCCACAGCGCCAATCTACACACCCGATACACCGTTGAAATCGGCAGGGTGTGTAGATAGTCATAGGCTTTAAAAATTTTAAAAATAAACGTTATATAAAAAGTTAAATTTTTACAAAAAGTAGTTCCCTCAAAGTAGCGCCGGCCGCGACTGTGCGTCGTCACGTCAGGAGCAGGGGAGGAGCAGTGTCCAAGGAGCGGCGGACATGGCGCGCAGGGGAGGAGCGGTGAAGTGAGGCCAGCGGCGGAGCAGAGAGGCGGATATGGCGCGAGGAGGAGCGGCGGCGGAGAGGTGGTGAGTGGCAGAGCGGCGGAGCTGAGAAATATGGACCGGCGGTGTGAGCAGCAGAGGCAAGGTAAGAATCCGGGGCAGCCAGGGTCTGGGTGGGGGGGCGGGGCACGGGCTGCTGGGGAATGTCAGGGCAGGCGGGGGTAGGGGAAGCCAGCATTTCAGGTTTGCGTGCTCTCCCGCCCCAGCCCCCGCCCGCCACAACATTGTCCGGGACACAGACAATGTAATGGCGGGCGGGGGCCTGGGCGGGAGAGCACGCAAACCTGAAATGCAGCCCCCAGCCCCCTTCTACCCCAGGCAACACTGGGGCGGGCTGCTAATATATATATATATATATATATATATATATATATATAAGTATATATATATATATATCCAGATATCTCCGAACCTCTCTGCAGTGCCCAGCCGGAACACAACCAAAGGACGAAATACAGACTCCAAGTATTGTGGAAAATGCAGGTCTTTAATTCACCAGTTTGTCAGACGCGTTTCGAATACCTTTGTATTCTTTCTCAATTAACAAACATATAGTCCACTTTTAGTTATTATACAGTTTTTTGTGTGATGCTTTCACCTCCCCATGTGATGTATAGATATAGAGGAAATACTAAACAAATATGTATGCTGGGACTTGTGGTTTTTAAGGGCCTCATTCAGTTACTTGCATATCAGGTTTGCACAACATTACAGCATGAATGCAGTTTCTTATAAGATAGAAGATAACGTAATGCACATTTATACCAATTATCATAACATTGTTTAAAATGCCTGTTTTGATTGAATAGGTCACCGATTTCATTATATATTTTTCAATGGGTATAAATAAATAAATAAATATATACATTGATAAAATATGCCGTACAAAAATATATTTTTGAATATATATGTCTATCATTCTTCATGTAGTAAAAAATGACAAATAAATAAACATTTCATATGTACAGAATACAATATAAAAATAGAAATAAGCTATTTAAAATATTGTCACTCTAAAATTTTGTATGGATATCACGGAATGAATTCCTGATTTCATTATTGGCTAACCTCATTTACCTAAGTCGGTCAGATAACAAATGTGCAAAATTACGCAATGTGCAAAAGTACAAACCAAGTGCACACTTTGCATTGTTTTATAGCAGCATGAGAGTATTTCCTTAAAAAAAGTGCAAAAAAATGATATAGTAGTTGCAAAATTTCACCCAATATGTGCTACTTGCTAATGAAGATATTGATGCCTTCAAGATATTGTGTTTTAAAACTTATAAGCAAAAAATAGATTGTACTTATAATGTGAAAGACTAAAAACAGTATTGAGACAAAAGGAAAAGGGAACAGGGGCCAGAGTATTGTTATAAAGATACAGGAGTTTGGAAACATGTAGGGAACATTCATAGCTGGTGGATAGGACATCAGAGGAAATGGTGCAGATCCTCAGTATTGTTCAATCCATTTGGCTGTCTACTATCCAGTTCTACAATAAAAAAAGAATCCGGGGCAGCCAGGGTCGGGGTGGGGGGGCGGGGCACGGGCTGCTGGGGAATGTCAGGGCAGGCGGGGGTAGGGGAAGCCAGCATTTCAGGTTTGCGTGCTCTCCCGCCCCAGCCCCCGCCCGCCACAACATTGTCCGGGACACAGACAATGTAATGGCGGGCGGGAGAGCACGCAAACCTGAAATGCAGCCCCCAGCCCCCTTCTACCCCAGGCAACGCTGGGGCGGGCTGCTAGTATATATATAGTATATATATTACACATGGGGAAAGCACCATGTGAAAGGTCTTGCGTCAGTCTTACGCCTGCTGTGAGGCAGGCGCAAGATTTTGACGCAACAGCATCCTAAAAGTGACGCAGTGAAATCTCATAGCTTTCACTGCGTCACTATTACGAAGCTTTTTGCGGGGGAACGCCCCCTCTGCATAAATTATACCTGACGCAGGTATAATGTGGCGCAGGGTTTTAAAAAGTGACCCATCTACCTAGATGCGTCACTTTTTAAATAAAGCGCAACGAGGCGCATTTTTTTACACCGCTGGTGCGTCACAAAAAGTGACGCACAGGCGGCGCAAAACTGTTGCAAGGCCTTCATAAATGCGTTACTTTTTGTGACGCACCAGTGCTGTAAAAAATGCACCTTATTCAGTCATATTTACAAAGTGACACATCTAGGTAGTTGCATCACTTTGTAAGCCCCTGCGCCACATTATTCCTACGTCAGGTGTAATGTATGCCAAAGGGACGTATTGACGCAAAAAAGGGTCGTAGAGGTGACACAGTGAATAAACTGGAGGCCTCATTTCTGAAAAGTGACGCATCGCTGCGTGAAAACAGCGATCCGTCACTTTTCTGTGTGCACTCCTTACGACATTCCAGATGTGTCATATTTAATGTATGACAAATCATGTCGCAAGGAGTTACAGATACGTCAGTATTTCTGATGTATCTGTAAACACAAAAGTGACGCATTACTGGAGTGCGTCACAAAAGTGACGCAACTCCAGTAATGCGTCCTTTCACATGGGGAAAGCACCATGTGAAAGGTCTTGCATCAGTCTTACGCCTGCTGTGAGGCAGGCGCAAGATTTTGACGCAACAGCATCCTAAAAGTGACGCAGTGAAATCTCATAGATTTCACTGCGTCACTATTACGAAGCTTTTTGCGGGGGAACGCCCCCTCTGCATACATTATACCTGACGCAGGTATAATGTGGCGCAGGGTTTTAAAAAGTGACCCATCTACCTAGATGCGTCACTTTTTAAATATAGCGCAACGAGGATCATTTTTTTACACCGCTGGTGCGTCACAAAAAGTGACGCACAGGCAGCGCAAACTGTCGCAAGGCCTTCATAAATGCGTTACTTTTTGTGACGCACCAGTGCTGTAAAAAATGCACCTTATTCAGTCATATTTACAAAGTGACACATCTAGGTAGTTGCATCACTTTGTAAGCCCCTGCGCCACATTATTCCTACGTCAGGTGTAATGTATGCAAAAGGGACGTATCGACGCAAGAAAGGGTCGTAGAGGTGACACAGTGAATAAACTGGAGGCCTCATTTCTGAAAAGTGACGCATCGCTGCGTGAAAACAGCGATGCGTCACTTTTCTGTGCGCACTCCTTACGACATTCCAGATGTGTCATATTTAATGTATGACGAATCATGTTGCAAGGAGTTACAGATACGTCAGTATTTCTGACGTATCTGTAAACACAAAAGTGACGCATTGCTGGAGTGCGTCACAAAAGTGACGCAACTCCAGTAATGCGTCCTTTCACATGGGGAAAGCACCATGTGAAAGGTCTTGCGTCAGTCTTACGCCTGCTGTGAGGCAGGCACAAGATTTTGACGCAGCAGCATCCTAAAAGTGACGCAGTGAAATCTCATAGATTTCACTGCGTCACTATTACGAAGCTTTTTGCGGGGGAACGCCCCCTCTGCATACATTATACCTGACGCAGGTATAATGTGGCACAGGGTTTTAAAAAGTGACCCATCTACCTAGATGCGTCACTTTTTAAATATAGAGCAACGAGGCGCATTTATTTACACCGCTGGTGCGTCACAAAAAGTGACGCACAGGCGGCGCAAAACTGTTGCAAGGCCTTCATAAATAAGGCCCTGTATTTTCCCCGTGCTTCGCTCCCCGGTGCGCTACCCGGTGCGCTTCCTGGTGCGCGTACCGGGCGCTCCCCCCGCGCAAATCGAAAAAAAATATTTTTTTAAAATGCCCCGCGGGACCCTATTTTAGCCCCCACATCAAACCTAGGGGGTCAGGAGGGGGTCTACCCTGCCCCCTTATAGTCATTTCTCCCTTTTTTTATGTCACCTCTTGTGTCTCGATCCTACCGAGACACAAGATGGCGGCCGCTCCGGACTGTTTCGAATGTTTACAGACACCCGTGAGCCAATCAGCTTTCCGCGCGCAAGTCGCGTGTTGCGCCTTGGTGCGCTCCCCGGTGCGCGCACTGGAGCGCGCCTATAGAGATATATATTTTTTTGAACCTAAATTACTCAAAATCCACTGGAGCACATATCTTGAGACATAGCAAAGGCACATCGGGCTACCAGTCCATACAATTTTGCCAAGTTTGGTGGAAATCCATTCAGCCGTTCGGGCTAAAAGTGAAATCGACCGCCCTATGGAAATTAACATGGGGAAAACGCGTTTTGGGACCCCCCTTTTATCTCGGCCCCCGCTTGACGAATCCCCCCCAAACTTTCAGGGAAGGACCGGAACGTCGCGAGGCCATTTTGAGGAAATTTTCGGTCAGATTCGTCAACCGGCGCCAAAGTTATTCCAAATAGAATTTTGAGATTTAACATTGAAAAAAATCCTAACTACAACTACCTACTGGCGACTGCCAGTAGGTAAAATATATATATATATATATATATATATATATATATATTAGCGCTCCAAAACTCCCAGGAAAATGACTCCAAAGGAAAGTAGCACACGCAGGGGAGGTTTCCACAGGTGTTTAATGAAGAAACCAACAGTAACGACGCGTTTCGCCTTGGGGCTTCGTCAAGTTGTGCAGAGAGCCGAGGCGTGCGTCGGATTTAAAAGGACACCATGTGAATACATGAAACAAAGGTAGGACTATGCAGTACAATACATTCATGGTCGCCATGTTGGAATGGTGAGATTAAAGTAAACAATTACAAATGATTCAAAACGATATCGTCATGAATACCATTATTCAGCAAAACCAAATAAATGTGCACAATTAAAAGCCTGTTTATCAGGCCCAATAATATCGAATATCCAAATGATAGCCATACCCTCTTAGAAAGAAAGAATTCAGCCCGTGATGGGCAGCGTGACACCTCCACAAACTTTGCAGAATACGCTATGTACATCATAAATAGGCAAAGTCAACAAAATGACGCATGTGGCAAAAATCCACCATAATACATGCGCTTCAATCTTCTAAACGAAGGATAAAGATGCATATACGATATGTATGTTGATGTGGAGTAATGTCTCGTTGTTATAACGCCCTGGATGGGCAACAATCAATGTCTCAAGTATATACCATGGAGTCAATTTCACAATATATTACTGTAAAACCATTAAAACAATATGTTAAAAACATATTAGATACGAAAAGGCACAGTCAAAGAAAATGAGGAAAAGCAGCAATGTATGAGCTAACAGTCACAGGAAATCGTAACCATACAGTTAACCTAAATGGACTGCTAATTCTTCATGCATGTTGAGGCCATTCGGGTACTTGCTCTGTAAGTCTATAATGTACCTGGATTCAAGTCGTCTAAGTTTGAGTAGACGATCCCCACCTCTAATGTTAAATGGCACACTGTCAATGCATGCATAAGCTAACAGGTCCCTGTTACTTTTGTGCATTTTGGCAAAATGCCTGGCTACTGGGTAAGCCTCATCCTTCTTAGCAATGGCCCGCATGTGTTCTAATACACGCAACTTTACTGCATTAGTAGTGCTGCCAATATATTTTAGGCCGCAAGGGCATGTCAAACAGTAAATAGCGTAGGGCGTAGAACAAGTTAGAAATTTGCTAATTCTTTTCGGAATGGTGACACCCGGTATCTTGTAAGTAAGCGTCCGCTTACTATATTTACAAGCCTTGCAACGGCCGCAAGGATAAAAGCCATTGAGGACAGGTAACTTGGATGTTGTTTCAGGTACAGAATAGTGACTGGAGACTAGGTGATCTCGTAAGGATCTAGCTTTTCTAAACGTGATAAGGGGATTTGTAGGTCTCCAGTCACTATTCTGTACCTGAAACAACATCCAAGTTACCTGTCCTCAATGGCTTTTATCCTTGCGGCCGTTGCAAGGCTTGTAAATATAGTAAGCGGACGCTTACTTACAAGATACCGGGTGTCACCATTCCGAAAAGAATTAGCAAATTTCTAACTTGTTCTACGCCCTACGCTATTTACTGTTTGACATGCCCTTGCGGCCTAAAATATATTGGCAGCACTACTAATGCAGTAAAGTTGCGTGTATTAGAACACATGCGGGCCATTGCTAAGAAGGATGAGGCTTACCCGGTAGCCAGGCATTTTGCCAAAATGCACAAAAGTAACAGGGACCTGTTAGCTTATGCATGCATTGACAGTGTGCCATTTAACATTAGAGGTGGGGATCGTCTACTCAAACTTAGACGACTTGAATCCAGGTACATTATAGACTTACAGAGCAAGTACCCGAATGGCCTCAACATGCATGAAGAATTAGCAGTCCATTTAGATTAACTGTATGGTTACGATTTCCTGTGACTGTTAGCTCATACATTGCTGCTTTTCCTCATTTTCTTTGACTGTGCCTTTTCGTATCTAATATGTTTTTAACATATTGTTTTAATGGTTTTACAGTAATATATTGTGAAATTGACTCCATGGTATATACTTGAGACATTGATTGTTGCCCATCCAGGGCGTTATAACAACGAGACATTACTCCACATCAACATACATATCGTATATGCATCTTTATCCTTCGTTTAGAAGATTGAAGCGCATGTATTATGGTGGATTTTTGCCACATGCGTCATTTTGTTGACTTTGCCTATTTATGATGTACATAGCGTATTCTGCAAAGTTTGTGGAGGTGTCACGCTGCCCATCACGGGCTGAATTCTTTCTTTCTAAGAGGGTATGGCTATCATTTGGATATTCGATATTATTGGGCCTGATAAACAGGCTTTTAATTGTGCACATTTATTTGGTTTTGCTGAATAATGGTATTCATGACGATATCGTTTTGAATCATTTGTAATTGTTTACTTTAATCTCACCATTCCAACATGGCGACCATGAATGTATTGTACTGCATAGTCCTACCTTTGTTTCATGTATTCACATGGTGTCCTTTTAAATCCGACGCACGCCTCGGCTCTCTGCACAACTTGACGAAGCCCCATGGCGAAACGCGTCGTTGCTGTTGGTTTCTTCATTAAACACCTGTGGAAACCTCCCCTGCGTGTGCTACTTTCCTTTGGAGTCATTTTCCTGGGAGTTTTGGAGCGCTAATAAAAAAACGGGTACACCCCCGTTTTCGTGTGCACCCACTCGTGTGTGCAATTGGTTGGTGTCTGTGAGCTATTATATATATATATATATAAAGGTTTTTCATTAGAGGCTTGCTCTACGAGGGGGCATCAGAGATTATTTTCATGGTGTCTCGCAAATCACAAGAAGGGTTCTAATGTGTCCTACTCTGGATTTGGTGAGATGGATGATTTCAGAGTAGGAACCACACTGTAATATGGTCGCCCAAGAGATAAGTTAGCAGTCAATAGCCTGACGTTCAGTGATCAAGGAGTAAAAGAGGCTCAGAATATAGTCCCAGGAATGGGTTGATTATTTGACTTGTTGGTGGAAGCCCGAGTTATCCATATCCTGTATAATACCTTGAAGGTAAGTGTTAGCTGGGTTATCGGTCCCATTATTGAGTTGATCTAGGATGAAAACCCTGTTCAATAGCATGGGATTGTCCTGGGCAAGACAGACGATTTCCCCTAGGAGTGATTGATGCCTTTGGTTGGCCAAGACACAATTGAAGCATTGTGTCACTTGGATGATGGATTTCATTAGGATAGGAAACAAGAGATGTGCTTGCATTTTCTTGCAAGTGATAGAATCATGATGCTTGTAGTACAGATGCCCCTATATGCCTTATATTAGTTCCCTTTTTTATTTAGGAACTGATCAGGTTTCTTGTGGAGCAGGTTGTACTCCACGCCTAAGTGATGATAAACGCGCTAGGCATTAAAATCCTTAAGCAATTCATGACAATGGGTGGTGTTTTTTGTCGTGGCATTCTTGTGTTGAAGAGTGTTCCATTGCCAGAGGTTTCCAGCAAGAGGGAACGTTTGGAGACATTTCTTGACATTCCATAAAGATAAATTGCTCAGCTTTCCTGGAAAGTGGTGTAGAAATATTGATGGGGGTAGAGGGTGCAATCACCAGAGGATTAAATGAAATCTACATTTGCCTTGTTCCTTGTAGCTTTCCATTGGTGGGCTCCATGATGGTTCTGTAGAGTCATAGGTACAATCTCCTGGCTCTGTTCTAGCAAGATTCCTTGGGCTAAAAGAAAGAACAGCAAAATAATGTGGGGGGCTAGTGTTACTTCTGTGGGCCGCATTCATACTCCAACTTTTAAATACCATTCTTACATTTAAACATATGTTTGTGAACAGTTATTGGTAAACCTAATGTGACATGCACCAGTAATGTTTGTGAAGGCTTTCACAGTAATTCACTCAACATAATATTTATTAAGGGATATGCTTTCAATGACTCAGCTCAATGTTTGCAAACATTACATTATTTAAAAAACATAGATTGCAGCCTGCCCAAAGCCTCTCTAATTCAGTTTACAGTGGGAGAACAGTAGGCAGCTCCAACGGGAGCCTACAAATTATGAAGTTACCATCGCCCTCAGAAAGTGAGCTAAAAGCGGCTACCCCCTTGAGACTACTGAGTGGGCAGTTCAGTGGAGGGTCTCAACTCAGAGTTCACCAAAAGGATGACCCAGAAACTCACTGATCTGCTATTTGAGGGGTTCTTAAAGGTAAGGGGCCTAACAAAATATTGACAAAAAGCATAATACCGGGGAAACACCAGGGACAAAGGAAAACATGGAGCATCTGATAGAGCTTTGCAGTGTGCCTGGAACTTTCATTCTTAGGACTGGAGTGAGGAAGAGGAGGATGAAGAGGTAATGTTCAGATCACTTAATAGTAATCATTATGGTATTAAGTCATCTCTGTGGCATTACAGAACGTCTTAAAGCAGTTCTGAAATGTTGAGATCGGTTTCTTCTGAAGAAGCATAGTGAGGACTTGGATATCCGCTCAGGTCCAGTGATGTTTCTCTTGCCACTTAAAATCCCATACAAGAAGAAACACATACAGACAGGAAAGGGAATCTATCTGACTTAAATCTAGCAGGCTCTCATTGTAATGAGGGATCGACAACTAAGTAAAATGAAGATTACTGCTAAGTAGTCTGGCCTTAAACTGAAGCACTTCTAAAGGGACAAGTATATATTTTCCCCAGGAGGATATACTTGCAAGCTAAGGCCCTGAGGCTGCTGGAAACCTCTGCAGTAGTTTGAACGTGTCCAGGCTCTTCTTATGCAGGCATGGGCTCATCTTAGGCAGCGGAGAGTGTGGTGGAGACTGAGAATACCACATATTCTTTCAATTTCTTCTGAGACTGAAAATGATTGTGCCACCTAAGGGCCTCATTATGATAGTCGTCGGGAGAGCGTCCGACCAATATCGCTGCAGGCAAGTGACAACCCGAAAAGACGCCCGCCCTATTATGATACGACTGCTGTGGTGGTGGTTGTAAAATGCTTTTTTCTACTGCAGCCCTGAAGTAAATAGCGTGCTTGTGAAGTATACTGGATTGAAGCTGATGGAGGCTAAAATGTCTTATTTATAGCTGCACGTTACATCACATGGTTAGCCCATGCACCAGGTCCATCTGAAGGGGGTCACTATTCCCCAGGTCTCCGCCTTCTGAGGGACTGTGCTACAACATATATTCATAGATTTAAAAGCAAAGTAACCCTATTAACAATGATACAGCTAACACGGCTAATGTCTTTAAATGGCGCTAGATTCTGGCTAAGTTGTGTTTTCATTTTCCCTGCAGGACATTTTTTTAAACTTTGAAAAAAGCCCCTGTCCTAGGAAGGACCTCACTTCAGTTTGTTGACCAGAGCCCTGCAAAAGAAAAATCTGCCATGCCTGCCTTGCAGCACAGGCATATTCAAGTGGGCGAGAAAGTGCTATGATGGGTCTATATCAAGGAGAGAGTAGTGGGAGCTATACTTCTCATCACTGTCTCACCTGCTGAAGACCTTGCCACTTGAGTGGAAAAGCCAATGAACATTCAACAAACCATTCAGCCATACGATCCTGTTATAAGTAGGCTGCTCTCATGTCAGGGGTATACCGCTGTGTGCTCTTCCCCTCACGGGCACAGTCTACATTCAGCAATGACCGAACTTGCTAAATGCTGCTTCTTGAGTTTTGAACTTGGTATAAAGTTGTTAATGTTTAGAAAGCTTTAAAGGGGCGGTTCCTGGTTTGAGCGTTGGGACATTGCCCCACTCGTATATTGAACCCCCCTTTTCAAAAACACTTTGTTTGCATTCATTTTCAAGTGCCTGCGCCTGCGGCAGTTAGCATTCAGCCGCGGGCAGCAACGGCTGTGAATTGTGTGGGGTTTCAATTTTGATAGCACACACCGGTAGTATACTGGAGCGAGCGCGCACATGGCACCTATGCCCAAAGTACGCATGTCGTGTTGGTCGGCTACCTGTCTGCGGCCAGCCCGACATGCTAAAAGGAGGCTTCTCTCCACCTGCACATTAGGAGAGCAGGGGTTAATCAGAGCCCAACCCCCGGTCTCCTAATGAGCGGTGAATTTGCCTTCTCAAGCCAATCCTGGCGCTGCTCTAATGCTGTGTAACAGCAAGAGCAGTGTCTGGATTGGCTGTCACAACACGAACCAGGGATGTTCTGACGTCATTTCTAAGTTGCAGACAGAAACGCAGGCTCTGAAAAGTTATAAATTACGTGCAGCGTGGGTTGTACAACTGCATTAAAAAAGAACGGAAAAAAGAGTTACAAAAATATCCTCGTAGGCTAAAAAAGGGGAACCAACAACATTAAAATGCTGCGGGACTGTAGTGCCCTTTAAGATTTTAGGCTGCGGTAGTGTGTATGCTGCCGAGTCCAAACAAGTAAGGGGATATGTATTTTGAGATATTCTCTTTGCTTAGTTGCGAGAGATCCCGTGCGTTGTCACTGGTGTGCTTAATGTTTGGAGGATTGCAAATTGCGTTGCATTTTGTCTTTTTGCAAGTTTAATCCAGTAATAAATAGAGGCAGGAGGTCGGTTGTTAAAGTGTGTTGTGTGCCTGCTCTGTTCTGGTTCTCAGGGATATATATGGCTGTGGTTATTAACATATCTCTGTATTCGTCTAAAAATAATGAGTCAAGCTGTATCACAGGGAGGTCAAGTTTTTCCCGAATTTTGATCTAGAGCCTAGAGGTAAGGAATTTCCATAAATTGAGTGAAAAAAACGCATTTATGTTGGCGGTGAAAGTGGAGGGGGCATGCACGGGTGGAACATTACTGCAATCGTTAACAGAGGAACTAATTCTCTCATTTATGCAACAGCAAAAATTCTCCCACCGTCAGACAAAGCCCATTATTTATTAATTTAATATTATTATAGATGGGGCATGTTATGTCGAATATATGATGTTTTCAACTTCAAGTTGCACACTTATTTCGTCATAAGTGTGTCACCCTAGGCACCAGTAATCTTAAGCTGGAATCTCCAGCGGTTATGGCTTCAATTCAAAGTTCAACTTAAATTCCTCTGAATAATGTTTACTCGATACGATATGTTTGGTTCAAAAACAAGAGTGTTTTATTCACATTTTCTCCACTTCATTCAAAACTCAAGACAATCCATTGTTCCAATGCATTTCGGTGCGTAACTGCATCTTCGTCAGGGAACGTCTAAAATTAAACAAACAAAACATTTTCTAAGTTCATGTAACCTCATGTTTAAATGTTCTTACGTGTAGTTAAATGCTCGACTATTATGTAGGAATTAACTTATTCCGATGTGTTGTCCTTTCAATTAAAGGCAAGTATCTGGGGTGTCTGTCTTGTTTGTTATGTGCAGATGGGAGCTTACTGTTTGTTACGCGCTCATTTCACTATGATGCTTCGTATCTGATGCTGGTGTCCCTGCTTCTACTCGGCGCTAGCAGTACTTAAATAGTCTGACGGCTTTATCTTGCCTGTCGGGTGACTATGCCCCGCCGTTCCTCACCTTGTTGTTGTTCAAGTTAATCCTAACTGTTCTGCTCCGCGAAGCGATCTCGCTCCGCTCGCTTCCGAAAGTCGATTCAAACTACGTGCTGGTTCGCGCATGCGCTATATGAATGTTTAGCGTTTTTTGTAAAAAGGTTGTGTATGGTAACTTTATTAGTGCTTGCTGGCGCGAACATCAGCTCGCACTCGAAATAGGTGGTTGATCAATCTGGGACCCATGTGATGGAGTGAGCGCAAAAAAATGCTCGCTGTTCGTTAACTTTATATATAATATATGATGTTACCACGATTTCAAATACAACGCATGGCTTTACCACGTGAATTTTACATTGCAAATGTCTTTACCATGCAGAATAAAAGAAAGCAGAATTTTACTACGCATAAAAACGTTAGTAAGCATCCAACGTCCATTATGCCCAAAAATACACTAAAATAAACATAATGAAACGGATAGGCAAAAAAAATATGTCTTCAGAAGTGACATTGTTTGTCTTTCGTCACTTTCACTAACCTCTGAAAACGTGTCCCCAAGCAAGATGGCTGAATAATTCGTCAAAGAAGGTCACTTGTTAATTTGTAATACACATTCTAAATTACACATTCAGTCAGCGTTTGTCTTCGTTTTTAATTTTTGATTCCAAAACATATTTTACATTTTTTTCGTTGTTTTTTTGGGGGGAGACACCCCCAGCCCCCTTTTCTAATTTTTCCCATTACCACCCATGCCTTTTCTACGTATCACGTTCTTAAGGTATGCGTGAAAAGACTTCTAACAAAAAAAAATAAAAGGACTTCTTTTTTTACGTACACGTAGAACGTATGAAGGTTGACCGGAATGTAACTTGCGTGGTAAAGACGATCGTGGAAGGCATAAGCGTGGAAAAGACGTTTACGTGGTAAGTGCCCCGTTGTAAACGTTATGCGTAGTAATGCCTTCGTTGTAATTGATGTTTCCTGTTATGTCTGTCTAAAGCAGGAGCTATTATTTATCTGTGTGTTACTGTGCAACGATTGCTTTCATCATAAACAGAACGAAGGGCCGCTCCTTCATCATTTGGTGCGCTGGCTGAGCATGGCTCATCTATTGGGTGGGTGTGGGGACCTATCATTATATTTTAGCTTTCTTGTCAGAGGGCTGAGGGTTTATCTCACCAAGAGGTGAACTCACTCATTGGGAAATCATGTTGTAAATGCGCAAGCTCGCTAGTCAGGTAGAGATTGAAAAAGACCCGTAATACCTTCAAATATAATCAAGGTAATAGACTAGAGCATTAATTAGCTGAAAATTGGCCATGCAGAAAAAGGCATTCTAAAGGTACCGTGATGGATATGTAAATGCATGGCAATGCCTAATTCGTTCTTGTGCAAAAAACCCTATCACAGAATGAAATTAATCATGTCCTTGCCCATTTCGTGGCAGAGCCATATACATCTCAATCCTCCACCATAATAAATGTGAAGAAAATGTTGTTGAGAAATGCTTTGCATGAAGGAACACATGCCAATGACAATGTATTCTGTGCTCTTCAGCTTGATTTAATGCCACCGTTTTGCATTTTATCGAATTGAACTATGGAATACTGTTGACCAGATGCAAGCATGTCTGTCGTTATTTGTTTATCTGACACGAGTTATCCTTTGAAAGTTTTACTATTCCTTTGAGCGGGCTACTAAAGGTAGGGATGGCTTCTTGTAAATAATGGTGATATCAGGAAATGAATAATGAAAAGTCAAGCAAAGTACCTCTGTACTCATTATATTCTGTGTCTTCTGTACAATCTAAATGGACATTTTGGTCGCACAGTTGGTGTTACTACTTTTGCTTCATACCATGATATTTTGTACAGGCTAAATGTGAGTTAGGACGCTGCAAAAAATAAAGCGTTAGCAGCAGTCTCGTCTCCCCCCTCCCATCTTCGTAAGTCAAATGGCTGCAAAACGTTGTTTGCACAAAGGTACGGGCGAAGGAGAGACGAGACCAGATGGAGACCCACACCTCGTGACCAGTGCTGCGGCCAGGCTTGAGTCGCATTTTTGAGACTCCAAGGCCGAGCCTCGCTGTCATGTTGTGTGATCCAGTTGTCAAATGGGGGGATCGGAAGGGCATGACGTGAAAAGACAACCGTCCTGACAGTTGAAATGCTTCAGCTGAAGTGTAAGGCACAAGTCTCCTGTGGTGTGAAACTGAGGGTGGGGTAGACAGCTAAACAAGCCATCTTGCCTGTGAGTGTGCCTGCTTCCCAGAAAGAAATGTAAATGTGTGCAACTGGTCAATCAGTGAATGTAAAGGGTTTTTAGGAGCTGGTATTGGCTTTAATTGATGGAATCACTTGAAGCTTCCTGAAATCTCTTTATTGATGGCATAACTACATATTCAAGCGCTTTATTAACCTTGCTTTCTCAAATATGCTTGAAAATGCACCCCTGGCCCACTCTTTTTTTCAAAGTTTTCTTGGGGGGAAGAACGCCCCTCAGCACTCTTATGACAGTAGGGCTCGCTCGCTCGCCACTGGGCACTCATTGCAAACTTTTACACCCCATCACTTTCAAATGTCATCAGTCGCCACTGAAGCTTTATGAATGTAATAGTGAGTGATGAATTGATGTGCTTTCTGCTTAGCTCATACTGCATACAGAATTGCCTACAAGCAGGGCCACTAGAATTATATGGTAGTGGAAGACCAAATTATGTGTCAGGGTTGACTAAATTATGCAGCAAGAAGAGGCACATTATGCAGACTAATGCGGCACACTTTGCGATAGTATTACTTCCTTATTTCGACATTTTACTCAGGTTAACACCCTCTGGGCAAATGTTTCACTACATTAGTACCAGTTTAACATCCAAATACACAATAATCCACAAAAGGGGACCACTCAACTTTTGCAGAAGGGCGTGGCTTTATGTGCCGCTATGCTTGGAATAAGTTTTGATAATTTCTGCCAAAAACAACATTTTTTGCCAAAATCTGCAGATTATGCATCAGAGGATGGATTATGTGATGAATGCAGCAAATCCATTGTTATGTAGAAAACGCTGCAGCAAAACTGCATAATTCCAGAGGTCCTGCCTATAGATACTCAATATTTTTTGTTGATGAGGGACCTGAGGCAGATGCAAATAGTCATATACCCCCCTGAGCAGGCAGTTTGAATCAGAGGCGATGCAGGGATTCGGCCCTTCTGTGCTCCTTTATTTGGGACACCTCTGAGTGCTTCCTAAGAGCACATAAGTATGATCTTGCCAGTGCCTCCATTTGGAAAGTTTCCGATACCCTTCTCATTTTCATGTCTTGTAGACTACACTGGAGACGGCAAAGCAGGCAGCAGAGGAAGTTCTCATTGTGAAAAGGATGAGCATTGCTTTAGGATTTGACTTAATCTTCAATGCAGTGCAGGTAAGAAATACATAATGTGCACCTAAATGTGTAAAGGATTGATATATTGCTGTGCCAAAGGTAGAACTAATTAGTTGAAATCTTTTGATAAATACTTGGTAGGTGACCTTATCAGTGGACACAAAACGTTAAACGTGAGCTGACCTGGGAAATAGAAGCAGCCCTGGAATAAGTATTCGCATCAGCCCACCTTGTCTCTCGAGAACACAGCGAACAGACATGGCCCTGTCTCAAGAGGGTCAATTGGGTTTACTCCCAGACATATCCCCTAAAACATGGTGCCAAATAATGCTGTTTAGAGCACAATTCTCCACGTTTTGGGTAAAAAGCTGCTAGCTGTGATGTTGGGTTTATTACATAGTCCAATAATCCGGGTCTCTCACAGTATCATGCTGAAATATTTCTCTTTCCCAGCAGTTCCTGTAAGTGAAGTTGGGTGCTTGATGTAAGAGTCTGGACGCCCTTTTTGTTGTCCTAAGGCAAAAAAAATAGCACCAGTTTGAAATCCTGTGCCGGATTCAATCTCTGTCACTGCTCACCACAGACCTTGTACTATCATAAATAAATTATACATTTGTAGATTTATATAGCGCTGCTTATCACCCATGAGGGTATCTAGACTGAGAGATTGAGTGAATTGCGCAGAATCACAGAATGTGGAGCCGACGCCGATGCCGAATCGCGAACACGGATCCCCAACTCCCTATTTGCAGGTCCCGGACTGGCCGTGGCGGGCACCGGGCAATCCCCCGGTGCGCCGCAGGGACGACTCTGCCCGCTGAGGCACATTCTCTACCTAGTCCAGGTTGCTGCCTTCCTGTGCCAGTGTACGTGGAATATGTATGGTCATGAAATGCTCCATTGTACTACTTACTAGTCATGTTCGTGGTCTGCCTGGGGTCTCGATGTACCTGCCTGCCAGGGGTGGTGACTCATGCGTGACTGGGCCATTGCTGCTCATTATGTGAGGGTGCTTTGAAAAAAGGACTACCATTGTCAAAGAGCGTTAGCCCAGAGTACTGATTGCTGCTGGTTACTTTTTTATTTTTTGAGAAATAGAGAATGTTATATAGTGCGAAGCAGACCTGAGACATCGGGTATCAGAGCGCTTTACATGAGCACCAGTTTAGTTACAGAAGGACACATTCATTTTTTGTTAGGCACGGGGAGATTAAGTGATGTGCCCAGAATCACAGGATGTTAAGCGTCGTTGCTGAGACTCGAACCCAGATTCCCCAGATTCGAGGTCGACCGCTCTAGCAGTAAGGCTACATCCTCTCCCCAATATTACAGACAGTGTTGGGGTCTTACAGAGCAGTAGCTCAGGGTGCTGCGATTGCCGCTGGTTACTTATGACAGGCAGGGTCCCCGTCTTACAGAGCAGTAGCTCAGTGTGCTGTGATTGCTGCTGGTTACTTATTGCAGACAGGGTCCCCGTCTTACAGAGCAGTAGCTCAGTGTGCTGTGTGTGATTGCTGCTGGTTACTTATTGCAGGCAGGGTCCCGCTAATACAGGCTCGAGCCTCGGATCAGACATTAGAGATATCCATCAGGTTACAAATGCTCCCATGGTGATTAATATATTCACTGCAACCCAGTTTCCACACATTATCGTTTTTACGCTATATAGTTTCACCAGTAATACTGCATGTCTATGCAAATTTAGTGGCCATTTCAACCGAAATGTGCTGTCTGTAAACGACAGTGCGCTATCACAGCAGTGCTCCACAATGCACCATCAGCTACATACCACACCCTTACCACTTTCCTGCTGAATGGGCGTGGCACATTTGCTATACTGATTTTTTTGTACGAAGCTTGAATTTTTCACAATCCCTATCACCTCAGTGATTTAGCATTAATGGTAGTACACCCTCTCAAAAAATTGTTCCAGGACCCTTGCTACTGCATCAATTTTGGGGGCACGATAATGGTGTTTTACACAATAGCTGGCATTCTGAAGAGTCTGAAATGAACCACACACTTCATTTTCTACTTGAATCTGTTAATTATATGCAAATAAATTAGCTCAACCCCTTGCAGTCTCGCTCCTTCCTGTCATGTTATGAAAAGTTCTTCTGACGTTGACCCTATTCACAAAGGTAAATTTGGTGATATATGCAATTAATAGTTTACAACAAAATTTACCTGTTTAAAGCCTGCCAGAAATTGCACAGGGATTCCAGGCAGGCATAAGCCTATTTACATGTGTTGCAATCTTAGCCACGAATGCAAGGTTCGCCACACCATTAGATCTCACTGAAGGTGTGGGAAAGTGGGTGTTACAAGGCGTGGTTAGCCTTGCAACTTTGTGAATGGCCACAAACATGAATGTTTGTCGGCATTCATAGACTTCTGAAAATGTCCGATTTTTACTCTAGCTGTGGGTTGTTGTAGAGCCCTTTGCATGGTGGGAATGGTATTGGTCACCCCCAGCTTTGGTGGGGCTGTAGTTGAAGGGTCTCCATGGGGAAAATATTTTACCCACAGGGTGGAGGGGAGTGTGTGTGTTAGCCAATCCTGTTTCCCCTCTATGGAGTTCTCCACTATGGAAAACTCAACGCAGCAGAAATAGGATCCCCCTGGGGATGGCACATGACCTTCCCAGGCATACCATTGAAACTGACTCCTGGTGCAGCTCTTCTGACATATCCCTGGGGATGTCTGAGAAAGTATATTCGTGCGCAGGTGAAAGTACTCTCGGCAAGGACAGATTTACCACTTTCTACTTTCTTTGTGAATGGGGCCTTGTAGGGCCTATTCCAAAGAAAGTAGTGAAAGTACACTCACATTTTGGATTATACATTTGAATGTAGTTTTACTGCTTTTTGGAATTCATGAACTCTAACTGGAATTGACATTGAACTATTTTTCCCTGTGAAGACAACCTTTCCCTTCACCCCCACCATATTTTGTGATGACCCATTACACTTCCCACTCTGGAAATTGATTTTTGCCAGCACTTGGCTGGAGTATATCTTCACCTCTTATCAGGCATAAGAGGGGAATGTGAAGAATGTGTGAATGACCACGAATGTACTCGTTTTTGAGTGTTTGTAAACTTTCAAGGCTAGTCATACCTTCGAACACCGTCAATCCCACCTCTTGAGAGGGATTTACAGGTGTGACGAGGTCCTTCTTGTTTGAGATTCATTTCTGTGTTCAGACTGACCACAGACCTCTCAGTTAGCTTATGCTGATGAGGAGAGAGAACCCAAAATGGTTGAGGTGGTCCCTTTCCCTACAGGAAATGGACTTCACAGTGGAACACAGGTCTGGGACTGACCACATCAATGCACATGACCCTTCCAGGCTTCTCCACTTAGATGATAACTGCTGGGCAACTGGATAGTAGTTCCTCACCTTTTATCTGGGGGAGGAGCACATGTTGCAGAGTCACCACCATTTTTTCATATTTTTGAGACTCATCTGCTGGTAATTTTGAACTCCAAATGTTTTTGATTGCCTTATCGCAAATTGTCCTAAAATCCAATGTGTCAGGATACATCCAACATGGCCAAAGTCTTCAGCCACACTAAACCTGGGCTGTGAGAGATGAGGGTGTGTAGGGGGGTTTAGTGACATGCTTCATCATAAGAGCTCCCTATCACCAGTAAATAGTGATGCTGGTGGGCTCCCATTGAACTCTTTTTAGACTGCACCAACCAGTGTGAACAAGCTGTGGGGTTCGGAAAGCCCTATTTTGGTTGCCTTTATTGTCACTCTTGTTTGTCTGCTTATTTGATTGCCTCCCTCCTCTTCTTGAACTCTTGAAATCATGGGAGCTGTAAGCTGGTTTAAAAGGATGTTTAGATTCAGGTGCTGCCAGTTCAGGTAAGAGCGGTGGGGTGGGCCGGGGTGGGAAGATAACAAACGACGGAATAGGGAAAATAATTTTTTTTAAATAAATAAAACCACTTACCTTGTGCTCGCCTCATCATCGAGTCAGCAATGCTGCGAGCGCAAAGTAAGTGGTTTTACTTCATTTTTAATTTTATTTTCCCTATTCTGTCTTCTGTCAACTCCCGGCCCGCCCTACTGCTCTTACCTGAACCAACTGTGCCTGTTTATATTACCGATGAGGGATCGATATCCTTGTCCCGACATCTAAACATTGAAGAATTGCTCATACTGATTGATATAGCACATATTGTTATATCTTGGTTTGTTTTAATTATCAGTAGGAATGTCTCATAGTATATTACTGGCAGCTGCGTAGAGGTCCATCTAATCATTTGTGTTGTCAGGTATGTCCGAAGAAAAGGAGAGTCACCTCTACTGCCAAAAGGGACAGGGTAGCTTAGACCTAAGACACACACAAAATTCCCTTTTGTGCACCCTCAAATAATGGGACCCAACCTTTGCTAGACCAAATGGAAATGCACCTAATGGTGGTTATTACAAAGAACAAACCAATCTACGTGTATAAATAGGCTCTGTCTAAAAGGTATAGACTTACCTGATGTTGTAGCATACTAAATTGTCTTATAAAATGATGTATAGTAATTTGCATCTCTTTGTCTTCTCGAATATTTGTGTGATGTATAAATTTTGTCCTGAAAAAGGTGGTGTGAACCATCTTGATCTCCACCAAAAAGCTGCGTCAACAGATTTTTATTTTCATTAATATTTTTAACTCATTTATAAATTTGTGTGGTTATGAATTTTAGAAATTATAAATCTATGAGAGAATGATGGACTGGTTAAAGTCCTTTTTAGGTCTCGCTGAGCCAGCGCAATGTGCTGCTCTGCGAGACATTTTGTTAGTGGCATTTCGAACTGCTACCACCAGCAGCTTTGCTTGGCCACCAGCTTGCGGCCACGCACATGTGCACGCGCGCAGCCGCCATATGGCTTTCTGGCATTCCACACATGGCTGGATGAAGGCTTTCCTTTCAAATGCTCCTCCTCCACCACTCGCGTGGTTGTTTAATTTAGTATTTCCTCTTCCAAACGTGCTCTTTTGATATGCAAATGATAGTGAGAGGCGGAAGGGCGGGCGATGTATGTCTTTTCCGTTGTCTCTTTTTATTTTGTTTTCAGAGGGACTAAAACAGAAAATCACACCATGCATCTAGGACAATGCATGTGATCGGGTGGCAGTCGGGGAAGCAAAGTCGACTTTCGTCCCCAAACTCTCTCGACAGCTTTGAAGTTTATTGTAAAGTTCTCACGAAAGAGCCTCTGCTCTTCCCTCCACCCCAGGGCACCCAGCGAGTCTGACAGTCCAGCAGCGCCCATGGAAAAACACAGACACCGGGGGTGAACCCCGCACCCTCACCTTGAATCACCCGCAGAGGCTGGGCATGTACCACACTCCCCCGTGCCCATCCTGGCCTAGAACATCCCTCCCCGCCCAGACTCCCCAGAGCACAAGGGCCCCTTTGTGCGCCCCAGTGCTGGCAGCCAGCACTTTGAACCCTTCCTAGCGCCCCCATGCCCGGGTTCACTTCAGCCCCTCACCCTGGTAGAGTCTGGGGTTCGCGGGGTCACTCATATTGCACACGTACCCTGGATCCTAGACCCCGAGACCAGCAGAGATCCGATCGGGAGATGTGAGTGCCTCCAGCTGTAGTGAGAGCTTTCGATGGAGGTGTCGTCTCCGCGGAACACTCAGTCACTCACTCCCCTCCCTCCTTCGCTCCCTCGCACACCACACTGCCCCCTGGTGGCTGCTCTGGGGAGCACTGGGTTAACCCTTGCGCACCAGGAGGCTGCTACCTCTCATCACCCCACCTGTTTTTTGCACTTCAAACTATCTCTGGAGTGAGACAGAGGTTGCTTGTGTACCAGGGGGTCGAGTGGAAGAGGCCGCCTTTTACTCCCTTGTCATGAAAAGTGACCACTATTCTTGGTGGGTGCAAGTTGACTCTAATAATTGCTGCTCCGTTTTGTTGCAAGTTAACTTGATGATGCTGGAGATCTTTTTTCTAGAAACATCTAAATAATAATTCAATAGTTCCAGGTTTAATATGAAAATCCACATGCAGAAAACTTTGCAATTTTAGCATTTAAAATGATTACTTTGCACAGGAGAATTTTGCAACTCTGCACAGCTCTAACTTGTGTCCCCTCTAGCACTGAGGTAGAACTTGCTACCTAACTTCTTGCTTGACGTACCCATGATCGTGAAACCTGCCACAGCTCGTGCCCCATGAATTTGTGGGGTACTAATACTCCGCTTCATACCCTCATTTCATCATAACAAACAAGCATTGGCATAGCCAATAGGTCTCGCCTTTGAGACCTTATAAGTACTTAGTTATGCAACACAATATCCTTGGTGCAACAACATCAACTGTTGCATGGATAAACACTTATAAGTTCCCAAAGGTGAGACCTATTGGCTATGCCAATGCTTGTTTGCCCATGGAGGTGGTTTTATATATATAGACTACAGACTACATATTAATGTTTTTCTGAAAATAAATGAAAATAGTTTTTGAGGATATAAAGTTTGACAGAGACAAATTATACCCAAATATAAGTTTGTACGTTGTATTAATTTCCATTTAGTGTGTTTCCATTTGGTCTAGATAAGCAAAGGTAGGGTCCCATTGTTTGAGGCTGAACAAAAAGGGATTTGGTTTTGTTTGTGTCAGGTATGTCCCCTGTACAGTCCTGTTCCCTTGCCCGTGAATCCAACTGCATGTATCTGGCTTCCTGGTTTTTAATTTCAGCCCTGGTTTCACCCTAATCTAGCATGCTCATAGTTGCCTAGGCATGTCCCTTGACATGAGTAGGGTTCTGGACCTGTCCTGTGACCTGGAGGAGCACCCAAATCCTGCTCCCATCAATAGTGGACTACAGTCCCTGTCACAGGTTTAGCATACAACACTGTGGTGGCAGCTTACCATGTTTTGTGAATCCATAGTTGTGACCAGACCGTTTCGTCTGAGTCACTGGAGTGAAGGCCTACTAGCCCACCCAGGTAAGTGCTGCCTCTATAAGCTTATCTGAGTCCCAATGCTAACATCCGAACTGTATGTTATGCATGTTTGCGTATGTAGCCTGCGTAGGACATGCATGGTGTGTGTGACTGAACCAGAGTAGGGGAGGCCTGTGGGATCCATTTGGATAACTCTGATCTGGCCTTTTACACAAGATGGAAGGGAGGTTGTTTTTCCAGACAGTGAAAGTGTATTGCTGATATTCCTTAACCTGGAAGGAGGTGACCAAGATATTGAAATTAGGGAAAAGGAGTCAAGGCTTCTTTAGAAATTCAGTTAGGGATATTGCATGTAGCTGCTGATTAATCTGCCTGAACTGCTATTTGGCGGAAGGTAGGAGTGAAGGGTTGCACTACAGACTTTGTTGTTCAGAGTGAATGGGGCCCTTTATGTAAGGCCCAGACTTTTATTTTTCTCTGATTACACTTTAGATTGGCTAATGACAGTCACATGCGGAAACCTCACAACTCTTTGTGCTTCTATTGTGGGTGATCTAGGCTGGAGACTACCCTTGCTTAGAGAATCAATCAATCAGTAAATCATGGTATATATAAAGTGCACTACCTACCTGTGAGGGTCTTAAGGCGCTGGAGGGGGGGGGGACGCTGCTACTGTTTGAAGAGCCAGGTCTTGAGAAGTCTCCTGAAGGTTAGAAGGTCTTCAGTCTGCCACAGGCAGATGGGGAGGGTGGTCCATGTCTTGGCGGCGAGGTGGGAGAATGATCTGCCGCCGGCTGTCACTCTTCGGATGCGGGGGACGGTAGCGAAGGCGCAGTCTGTGGAGCGGAGCTGGCGGGTGGGTGTTTAGAGGCGGAGTCAGCTGTTGAGGTACTCTGGTCCGGTGTTGTGGAGTGCCTTGTGTGCGTGGGTGAGGAGCTTGAAGGTTATCCTCTTGTTGATGGGGAGCCAGTGCAGGTCTCTCAGGTGGGGTGTGTTGTCCCTGCGGCGAGGGATGTTGAGGATCAGACAGGTGGAGGTGTTCTGGATGCGTTGGAGCCGTTTCAAGAGTTTGGCCGGGGCTCCTACATAGAGTGCGTTGCCGTAGTCCGGTATGTGGTCTAAATATCGAATCCAAAATATCGAGGAACACAAATATCGAGTCCAAAATATAGAATGGACAAAATATCGAATGGACAGAATAAAGACATCAAAAATATAGTTTTGAAGGTAAGTAATGTAATATCGATTTAAAAAATACAGGCAGTTAAAATATCGAAGTACATAATATTGGTTATTAAAAATATCGAATTTTTAATAATAGCGAATTTATTTAAGTGTTTTATATGTTAGTATATGTGTGAAAAGTGTAAATTTTTTGTAATTTATTTTAAGTAATTAATTCTAAGTTATTTAATGTTTGCGTAATTTAATTGTGTAGCAGGTTGTGGGTTTATAGGGTAAGTGGGTGGGAAGTAATTTAATTATAATTCATTAAATATGTCAATTAATTTATTGGTATTTATTTTGAATAAATTGTGAATTCATTTTTAATTGGTAATTAATTAATTCTTAATTGATATTTAATTTTTATTAATTGATTAATTGATAACTATGTGAATAATATTAATTTATTTTCTGTAGCAGGTTGTGGGTTTATAGGGGAATAGGGTGGGAAGGAATTTAATTATAATTAATTAAATATGTTAATTAATTTATTGGTATTTATTTTGATTAAATTTTTAATTAATTTTTAATTGGTAATTAATTAATTCTTAATGGATAATATTTTTTTATTAATTGATTAATTGATAATTATGTTAATTATATTAATTTATTTTCACTAGAGTGGGAATAGTAAAATGTACCCCTATGTTATCCAACGCTTTCCCTACTGTTGCACTCTCATGGAGTGGGAATAGTAATTTTTACCCTTACGCTATCCAACGCTTTCCCTACTGTTGCACTCTCTGGAGTGGGAATAGTAATTTTTACCCCTACGCTATCCAACGCTTTCCCTACTGTTGCACTCTCTGGAGTGGGAATACTCATTTTTATCCCTACGCTATCCAACGCTTTCCCTACTGTTGCACTCTCTGGAGTGGGAATAGTAATTTTTACCCCTACGCTATCCAATGCTTTCCCTACTGTTGCACTCACTGGAGTGGGAATAGTAATTTTTACCCCTACGCTATCCAACGCTTTCCCTACTGTTGCACTCTCTCGAGTGGGAATAGTAATTTTTACCCCTACGCTATCCAACGCTTTCCCTACTGTTGCACTCTCTGGAGTGGGAATAGTAATTTTTACCCCTACGCTATCCAACGCTTTCCCTACTGTTGCACTCTCTGGAGTGGGAATAGTATTTTTTACCCCTACGCTATCCAAGGCTTTCCTACTGTTGCACTCTTTGGAGTGGGAATAGTAATTTTTAACCCACGCTATCCAACGCTTTTCCTACTGTTGCACTCTCCGGAGTGGGCATAGTAATTTTTACCCCTACGCTATCCAACGCTTTCCTTACTGTTGCACTTCCAGGAGTGGGAATAGTAATTTTTACACTCCCGCTATCCTACGGTAATAATATTGTGTTTTGTTTATTAATATTATGTTAATATATTTATATGTTTTAACAGATATGATTGTATATTTTTTTCTTTATAAGTTAAATTAATTATTTAATAGTTTTAAGGTAATTTAAGTATTTTTAAGTATATTTTAGCTATTTATTTTTTATATTTTTTTAATTTTACATTATTTTTAAGAAATTCGATATTTTTACAAAGTATATATATTTAAACGATATTTTGGATTCAATATTTTGGTACTTACCTTTTTGTAGATAGGAATTCGATATTTTGTCTGTCGATATTTTGGGATCGATATTTTGGGTAGTCTATATTGTGTCCGTCGATATTTAGTCAGTGATCCCGTTGTCCAGCCTACTGCTGACGAGGGCCCGGGTGACCATCCTTCTCGTTTCGGTGGGGATCCACTTGAAGATCCTGCGAAGCATGTGGAGGGTCTTGAAGCAGGAGGAGGAGACGGCGTTGACCTGCTTCATCATGGAGAGGGTGTAGTCGAGGATGACCCCAAGATTGTGTGCGTGGTCTGTGGGTGTAGGGGGTGCTCCTTGTGCAGTCGGCCACCAGGAGTCGTCCCAGGCCGAGGGGGTGGGTCCGAGGATGAAGACCTCCATCTTGTCCGAGTTCAGCTTCAGACGGCTGTTTCTCATCCAGTCGGCGATGGCCTGCATTCCTTCATGGAGGTTGGTTTTGGCGGTGTGGGGGTCTTTGGTGAGGGAGAGGATCAGCTGAGTGTTGTTGGCATAGGAGATGATGTTGAGGTCGTGTCGTCATGCTACGTGGGCGAGCGGTGCAATGTAGATGTTGAACAGCATTGGGCTGAGGGATGAGCCTTGGGGGATGCCTCAGATTATCTCGGTGGCTTTGGATCGAAACGGGGGGAGGTGTATGCTCTGAGTTCTGCCGGAGAGGAAGTAGGTGGTCCAGTCCAAGGCCTTCTCTTGGATTCCGGCATCATGGAGGCGTGTTCTTAGTGTGCGGTGGCAGACCGTGTCGAAGGCGGCTGACAGGTCCAGGAGGATGAGGGGCTGCGGTTTCTCCGCTGTCAAGCAGGGTCCTGATGTCATCGGTTGCGGCGATGAGGGCAGTTTTGGTGCTGTGGTTGCTGCGGAACCCGGACTGCAACGGTTCCAGGATGTTGTTTTCTTCAAGGAAGCTGGTCAGTTGTTTGTTGACGGCCTTTTCGATGACCTTCGCCGGGAACGGGAGCAGGGAGATGGGTCGGAAGTTCTTGAGGTCCTTCGGGTCCGCCTTGGGTTTCTTGAATAAGGCGTTGATCTCTGCGTGCTTCCAGGTCTCCGGGAAAGTCGCTGTCTCAAATGAGATGTTGATAGTTTTCCGGAAGTGGGGTGCGATTGTGCTGCTGGCTTTGTTGAAGATGTGGTGTGGGCAGGGGAACCAGCTGGCATCACTCGGCACTAAGGCTGTGTCTGGAGACTAGCCTGGAAAGGACACTTGAAAGGAAAATCCCCCTAAACCATTTCTGGAAGTAAAGACAGTGGATACACATCCCCTGTCTACTTGTGGTGTATAAATATAGGACTCCAATTCTTGTTCGACTTCAAAGTCCTCTAAAGTCAAGCCAGAGAGTGCTCCTTAGAGTACACAGCCAGCTTCCCAGAGATAAGGGGAGCCCCTTACAGGAAGGACTGTATGTTTCTCCTGAAGTGCCTAAAAGCTAGCCTACCAACTGAGAGGAGAAGCAGCCTGCCAACTCTGAAGGAAAAGTGACTGTTCAGGAGGCGCGAGGTGCTCCTGTGGATCCCTGGTGAGGCTGGAGCTTCACAAAGAAAAAGGCTACAGAAAGCAATGAGCATATGCAGCTGCCTTTGGGCCTACAGCCTCTCAGGAAGTGTTTCCTGGCAACCTGTGGTCTCCAAACCCTGTGTGGGCTGTAGTATGAGTCTGAATCACCTGAGCATGGCTGTATTTCCCATAAGAAGAAGATGGATCTGTATTGTGCAGAAGATCAGCCTGTTCATGACCATGGTGACCAGAAAGGGATCAACCTGTACGAAGGCGCATTGCCAGAAGGACTTGGCCAGTGCAAGGCCACACTACAGGAAGGAGACCGGCTTGTGCCTGTAAACTTCAATCCCAGAGTACCTGTCCAGCACTGAGCCACCTGTCCTAAACTCCTATCTGCTGTGGGGATTGCTGTCCCTGCTTGTTCGTCCGCCACATGTGATCAACAGAGGCATACAGAAGCAGGACCACTGAAGCTGCATCTGCCATGGTGTCTCCCACAGTCACAGAGGAGACCCTAGATGGAGCTGCTAGTGAATGCATCTTCTCTCTGCTCTGAGGCAAGGCTGGGCGGCTGCATAAAAAGACTCCAATACAGCTTCAAATATACAACAAGACAGCCAAGGAAGTATGACCATAATAAATGACAACTTAGAAATCTCTATAGAAATAAAGTCCATGTGTGATATGGTCGCCTCCAATGGACATTAACTGTACTTTCATAAACCTGACTCTCACTCTGTAGTTAACAGTACAGATAATTATACTTTGGACCTCCGTCCTGATGATGACCCTATCAGGTCTATTGAGGGTTGAAATGTGGTGCGTAGAGTAAAAATGAGGAGGACACTAAGACACAGCATATCTCTTTTGTTTAATACTTTCCCTGGGCCTTTATGCTGGACCTGTCCAAAAGCCCTTTGTCCCCCCTTTGAATACTGACACTAAGACACTCCATTGAGTCAAAGTGAGGGACAAAGAAAAAACTTTGAATAATGTTACATTACAAATTCTCAAAGGACACCCAAAACAAGTAAACTGGATTAGAATCCAAATTTACAAGAAATGTATGAGCGGGTCTAAAGTCCTGTGGATCCGCCTACACAGTAGACTTTGACCAGGCTGAAGACTACTTTTTGGATACTCCTCCGTACCAGGCCTCCTTATTTTGTCACCTTTCTCTCCCTGGAGAGCTGCCAGCACTCTTACATACCACTTCCCTGTAAGCAGGCCGCCGTACTGGGTGTTTGCTTATCACTCGCTCAACAATTATGCACTATGGATTTCAATGTACCACTTTCTTGGGAGCAGGTCACTTGTGGAGGCGTCACTGACGTTTGTGTGATTGGCTGTCCTCCTTGTGAGCTAGCGCATGAATTTTCATGTGAGTGTGCCCCATCCTCGCAAACAGCCATTGACGTAAGCATACAACCCTCTTGTCACAAGACCACTACCGTTCACTTTACCTTACACCCTTGAGACGGCCACTGTCCTTGATGTTGTCAAAGTCCGAATCCTCTGAGCGAAAGTGGACACTTTGCAAAGTCTGTATCAAAGCAGACAATGCAAAACGGCCTGAATTAGTCTACAGGCGGTTATATGTGGTCAATTCCATGTTTTTTTAGATCTCTATCTTTATATAATTCTCTTAACGATGCGAGACCTTTTTAATAAGAACCAATGCTTGTGGGAAAAAGTTCATGACTATCTTGACTCAAAGTGTGCAACATGTTGGTTGTACAAACGCTATAAGGTCAGTAAAAACTACAGAATGTAAAATAAAAAATAGTGGTCAGCAGAAAAAACTTCTTAAAGTAAGCAAATAAAAAAAATACCTCACTCAGTTATTTGCTTTAAAAAATGACAGCGTGAGTTACTGGTAATTGCATTCTTTAGCCGCAGTAGACATCCCTATGACTGCGCGTCGGTGCTTTAACTGGAACGAGCTCTCTGTTGTCAGAATGCTGAAACAGACACGTCACCCGAACGGGAGGGAGTATTGTTGAATTACGCGCTTCACCATGTTTCATTCACATATGATTTAATTTGATGTCCGCGCAGCATCAGTCTCCGGCATCTCTGACTGTTTCCCGGAGAGCAAGAATACATTTGCATGTTTTGCTGTCAATTCTTCCGCGAAGGCCTATTTTCTCGGATCCAAATGAGTTTCTCGGTATTTCTAAAGTATTCCGCGCGCTGTTTGGCCATCAGACAATTAGAAAGCTCGTCGCTTTGGTTATCTCAGCAAGGATGCGCGCGCCTGTTAATGCGGTGTCCAAGGAGTCCGTCTGACTGAACGGACCCGCTTTCACCCCCGCGCGGACGGGCTTTTGTCTGAGCATACGTCGTTCGGTTTCCTCTCATTTCCCAATATTTCACCCACTGGTCGTAAATCCAGCTCCTCATAGTATTTGTACATGGTAAATTGTATTTATAAAGCGCTTGCGACCCCTGACGAGACTTTGAAGCGCTTTGCGCCAAGTCCAACCAACGATTAGAGTTCAATAGCTACTAGAATAGTAATAGATGCTCCTTTGTTCTTTGCTTCCTTTGTGGATTGGTTGTTGTGTTACATTTGTGCTCCTGAGTTCTTGTGTGTTTAGTTGTTCTGCTCAGGGCCCTCTCTCTGCCTCGGAATCCCGTTCCTAGTCTCCCTTATTGAGGGAAAAAGCAACGAGCGCTGGAGCGCGGCATTCCCACCTGCAGGAGCCCAGATTCCCTTTCAGTGACCGGCACCCAATGAAAAGCTCCTTCTTCTTGGCGGCCATGTTCATAATATGCACCAGTACGCCTAACTATGTGGAGGGCAACACCTGCATGCAGCAAGGGACCCTTTTTATATCCAGGGCGCATTATTAAAATATTTGTTATGCTTTAGTGCACACATTTGAACTTCCAACTATATATATGAGGTTGTGTGTTGTTCTCTGCACTCATTATGATATCCAATGACACATACTGGCACATGCATCAAGATAGGCTTTTGCAATTCCTAAATAACGATTTTTAAGGAATCGCTATTTAGGAATCGCAAAAGCCTATGCATGTAGGAATCTCTATAAAAATAGCGATTCCTAAACATTCCTAAATTGCTACTCGCAAATTGCTAGTCACAATTAAGGAATGCTGTCCCAATCATTCCTATGGGCCTACAGGCCCATAGGAATGAATTGGAGATTGCATGAGCAGTAGGTACTCGCAAATTGCTCATGCAATTTCAAGGGTGCAAGGGTGTCAAAATGACACCCTGTTGCACCCCTGAAATTGATCTCTGCACATATGTTGCACACACATATGCCCTAAGGACATGTGTGTGCGCAACATGAAACTTTGAAAAATGCACAAAAGTGCATTTTTCGAAGTTTTTGCAAATTACCATGAAGTACAACTTCATGGTAATTTGCTACTCCTATTAGCGAAATCGCTAATTTTTAAACTTTCATGCATTGCATTTAAGGAATCTCAATTTGGGATTCCTTAAATGCAATTGCAATTTAAGGATGGCAATTTAGAGGTTCCTCAAATTGCGATTTTTGCATTTGGGATGATGCATCCCAAATGCAAAAATACCGGTGGCAAAGGGGCAGATTCTGAGAATCTGCCCGTTTGCGACCGGTTTTTGGTTTGATGCATATGCCTGTAAATAGTTTGCTGCTCCATTGGCAGCAAGTTAACTAAAATAAATGATTCCATTCTTTTGACAGCGAAAAAAACACTCAGTGGGCAAACTAGCCGATACATCTTAACTGCTCAGAGCAATGATTTGAAGACTGCATATGTATTAATATTAAAACCTATTACAGATGGATGATCTTGTGCTTTTTTTGAATGTATATTTCCTGTAAAATACCCCTGTGCCACTGTCATTGATAGGAGAAAAAACTATCTGATATATAATTTCTATAGCTGATACCTTGAATGTTCATCGTGCTTATTAGTAGTTATAACTTTATTGCATAGAAAACAGAAACATTTCTTTTACAATAATAAATCACAAGGAAAGAGAAACGCGCAATTAAGAAGAATATGAAATAAAATCTATCTTCACTTGAGAAAATTTCAATAATTAAGTCAGTTCATTTGAGACACGCAAATAAATAGGATAAAAATTCTTAACAAGTTGTCCAATAAAACAGTTGTAGAAAAGCAATAATTAATTCCTGATCAATAGTTCTCTTATCTGCAACCAACGAGGATCTAAGAAATTTCATTCTTATGTCCAATAAATCATGCTTATTCGTTGTTGCTTCTTGGGAAGGGGATGTAAGAAAACCCAGACGAGACACAGGAGCCTGAGGAAGCTTCATTTCAGAGGAGATGATTGTATGAAGATTACCAGATCCGATCATACTATGGACCAGTATTACCTGGATTGCAGCAAGGCAATGCTAAGCGTGTGTGCAGAGAGCAAAACGATAAAAGAAGATATATTGAATGCATTCCTCCAAGAGAGCGGGCACCTAAGAAACCCCCACCAAAAGGACACCGATCCTAGGAAGCTTGTTTCCTGTCCAGGGAAGGCATGGCTTGGCAGTTCGGGCTGGACTGTTCCCATGAGGCACAGGGTCAGGCTGATTTACATATGGCTATGTCTGAACTGGGGTGGCAGAGTGAGCTAAAGAACGGTGATGAATTAAACCCAGATCTGTAGACAGGGCGTGAGTGTTTGATTGGTTCAGATGCTCCGTCCATCACCACCCCCTTTTGTACTGCTTTGTTCGCCATAAGTTGGCAGGGTATGCTCAGATGTGAGTCCCTTGCTCACTTTGCCACTGGATTCAAGCAAGCCTGGCTGAAGACGGCTGTAATGCCAGAAACCGGTCCTAGGAAGCTTGTTTCTGGTCCAGGGAAAGCATGGCTTGGCAGTTCGGGCTGGACTGTTCCCATGAGGCACAGGGTCAGACTGATTTGCATATGGCTATGTCTGAACTGGGGTGGCAGAGTGGGCTAAAGAACGGTGATGGATTAAACCCAGATCTGTTGACTGGATGTGAGTGTTTGATTGGTTCAGATGCTCCGTCCATCACCACCCCCTTTTGTACCGCTTTGTTCGCCATAGTTGGCAGGGTATGCTCAGATGCGAGTCCTTTGCTCACTTTGCCACTGGATTCAAGCAAGCCTGGCTGAAGACAGCTGTAATGCCAGAAACCGGTCCTAGGATGCTTGTTTCCGGTCCAGGGAAGGCATGGCTTGGCAGTTCCGGATGGACTGTTCCCATGAGGCACAGGGTCAAATTGATTTGTATATGGCTATGTCTGAACTGGGGTGGCAGAGTGGGCTAAAGAACGGTGATGGATTAAACCCAGATCTGTTGACTGGGTGTGAGTGTTTGATTGGTTCAGATGCTCCGTCCATCACCACTCCCTTTTGTACCGCATTTATTATTGCAGTGCGGGTGCCCACCACGCTTATTTGATTAATTATGGTGCGCAGGTGCCCGCCCAGCATCTTTGTTTTTATGGCCTAAAATCCTGCGGGTGCCCACCCCGCATATAGCAGTCCTAGGGAGCTTGGTGGTGCCAGTGCGAGGCAGCCCCGGTTGCACAGTGGGCTGCCCCAACGTGGCACGATTCGCTTTGGAGGGTCCCTGGGGTCCCGAGGCCCCATGGCAATCATTCTTGGAGGGCCCAGAGGGGCCATGTCTTCAGAGCCAGTGCGCTCCAACGTCCGTGGCCATATTGGATTAATCAAGGAGCCAGTGTGCTCCTGGGGCCCAATTGTTTTGCTGAGCCCATGAGGTGCCAGAGAGGACACCATGCTTTTTCCTGAGCGGCCCCAGATGGCAGCGGGCCGCTCCCACGTTTTGGCCAGCATTCGATAATTGCCGCGTAGGAGAGGGCAGCTACAGTGTTTTGGGGGACATCTTTATTTACAGAGCCCCGTGTGGCTCCAGCCTGCGCATATTTGTTTTAGAGCCAGATGGCTCCAACCTTTAGGGGGCACATTTATTTTAAGGGCCTAGAGGGCTCCAATG
The DNA here is from genome assembly GCF_964263255.1 of Lissotriton vulgaris. Classification (NCBI taxonomy): domain Eukaryota; kingdom Metazoa; phylum Chordata; class Amphibia; order Caudata; family Salamandridae; genus Lissotriton; species Lissotriton vulgaris. The sequence continues at coordinate 79,746 of NW_028245496.1, read as the reverse complement.
TGCGCAGAATGTATTTCCAGAGCCCAGAGGGCTCCACCCTGTGGCACAGTTGTTCCTAAGGGCCAGTGAGAGCCCTTGCCACAGATTACAGATCCCGGCTGCCCAGCAAGTAGTGGGCAGCTGCACCGTTTAGGCGCAATTCGGAGTGAAGAGTCCCTGAGAGGGCTACAGGTAGCACAGAGGTGCCAGGCCTTACACAGCTGCGCAGCACTTAGTGCCAGCTGCAGCGTTTAGGCCTCCCAGTGATTATTCTCAGCTGCCCAGCAAGTAGTGGGCAGCTGCAACGTTTAGGTTTGCGCCGGTGGCGCACCCCTGACTGGCGCTGCATTGGCAGCGCGCCCTGACATTCTGGACACAGCGCATTTGAGCACCTTCTTGAGATGGCCAGTTGGCCAGGGGGCTGGTATATGGATAGGGCGCAAGGCCCTAATGTGATTGATGTGTTCTAAATGTGGTGCTAGGAAATGTATTGTTCATAGTATGTTTTGCGCACCCTGTGTTTTATACCTCTAAACTGTGGTTTATGATTATGAGGTTATGTTGCATTCCATGTGTTTATGCTAGTGAGATTATGTTTCACTCTGTGATTTTATGATTATGAGGTTGTTTTACCTATGTAGGTTTGTGTTAGTGAGATTGTACTTCACTCTGTGCTTTACGCCCCTAAATGTGAGTTATACTTAGGAGGCAGGGTCTAATGTATTTAGACTAGTGAGAGATTGCCTAATGTATTTATACTGGTTAGGCCTAATGTGATTTATGCTTGATGTGCAATGCTGTTATGCCTGTGATGCCTCTAGATGTGTTTTCATGCTTAGGAGGCAGGGTCTCATGTGTTTAGACTAGTGAGAGATTGCATAATGTCTTTATGCTGGTGAGGTTGGCGCAGAATGTAATTTGCACCTGATGTGACTGTGCATAATGTAGTTTATGTTACAGATTGAGGTGGAGTATATTGATTACCAGTAGTTACTGGTTGTAGGTTTATGATCTATTTTTACTTGTACCAATTTCTGCTAAGTGTTGATCCTGACAGTGGCCCACGTGGCCCTGTCCTGTGTAAATAATCCCTTGTGAATATTGCCCGTGCCAGTTGGCACAATGTATATTGTGTGATTACTATCTGATGAGTTTTTAGAATACAAAAGTTATTTTTATATAACCTTGTGTGGAGTTCCTTTTGTAGTGTGCCTGGAATGTTGTTGCTGTGTGCGTGCCCAAATGCTTTACACATTGCCTCCAAGATAAGCCTGACTGCTCGTGCCAAGCTACCAAGGGTGTGAGCAGGGGTTATCTTGGCGTGTGACTCCCTTGCCCTGACTAGAGTGGTGGTTTCTGCCTGGCTTTGGCGCAAGCCTTAGCCAACCAGAAATACCAGTTCTAACAGCAACTATTACCAGAAAACCTGATCAGCAGCTGGCATTAATACAGTCTCTCAACGGAGGTGCTTCTCATGTTCCTGCACTCTCTCGCTTGAATCAACAAGGCTGAGCTGATAAAATTGTGTCCATGCTCAGTTTTAAGCAAAGGTTGTCACGCACTATTATCCAGAATACATCAAGAGTATTGATAGTTTGGGAAGCCGAACAGACCGCCTGATTTTGATAACCATTTCCTGCTTGCTGGGAAGATAGAGGGCTGACCACATTTTGACTATATGAAAGTACAGTGCTTAATTTGCAGGCAGTGGACATCGGCTCGCATATCTGGGTGTCAAGACTTATTTTTCATCACCAGACTTTAATCCAGAGCAAGGAAGATAATGGGAAAAAATGAAGGAGGAAGAATATAGGAAAATAGTGACAAAGGGAAAAGCAGGGATCAAAAGAACCCGCAAGAGTGAGCTAAAGAGACTGGAAGTGTAGGGTGGTGGAAAAGAGAGGATGAGGTAGAACCAAGGCTAGGCAGCCTTGGTATTCAGCAACCTGGAATGTGGCAGTGCCGGTGGAAGGCTCTCAAGAAAATCTTTGCACCCTTGCCCTCTTTTATTTTTTTACTTTTTAAGTCCTTTTAAAATCTGAATGCACACCCTGTTCCAAAGCAACCTATTTTCACTATTACCCATTGAGGCTCTGCCACCTGTTTGTCTGAAATCATTTAGTCTAGGTTCATTTTCTGCATTGGGAAACATTGTGAAAAGTCATTGCTTTTGCCATAAACCTGTCTGAACCAGCTGCTTCTGAGGATACGCTTCCATCTCAGACCCTCCAATGACATAAGCTAAAATTGAGTAGGATAATCTAAGCAGCGTGTGGGAGGCTGACCTTCCTGTTTTCATCTAGGACTCATAATCAGCACTACTTCTTCCTAAGACTATGTCTCTGATCCATGTCTGTAAAAACACCTTCTAAATCTTACAGCACAGTTTCCACTCATGCCATTTACTTACAGATGAAAGCAAACCTGCAAATGTTCATATCCTTGCTAGTGTGAAGGAAAGTTGGAATTGTATTACAGGATTAAACATGAGTATTCTGCTTAAACACCATCTTTACTAAGATAGGGAAACAGCCAAGAAAATTAATTACAAAGCATGGCGCAAGACACCAGTGGAGTCTCAAAATACAGTGCAGTATTCTCTGGTCGTCTCTTATTTTGATCCAGGTAGCCCAGCATTGTGGAGCTGATCTTTTTATACTCCCTTGCCAGTGGTTTAGCAAGGGTGTGAAGGTGCCTAATGTAAGTAAACATAAATGCTCCCACCTCCAGTTATGTACTAAAATACACCATAGTTTGTGTGCAGAGGACCCCTTATACAGCTAGTCCCTGGTTCTACTGTATCTCCTGTAATATTGATAGCAACAACCCTGCATAATGGGGACTTCAAACGTCAAGCAATATTTCCCATACAATCAGCCTTAAAGCCTGTTTGAACACAACTTTCACATAGGCACAAACCAACAATTCACTAATCAGTTTGGACTTTTTCAAATCAAATAATTGCAATCCTATTCATTCAACTTTCCTTATATGAACTTAAATAAAGTCAACAATACTTTATTTGCAATATTTCTTTGCTTAAAAGGAGATGCTAACAATAAATATATTCATTTAATAAAAAACAAATACAAAAAATTGTTAATTAACTAAAATATTATTGGTAAACCATATAAAATTTGGTTATAAAAACATTTTTAGAGGAGGAGCCACGCGCAAGACCAAAATGTCCACGTGAGAGCTCGGCTCCATCGACCTCCTCGTCCAGCCTCATCATCCTGGAATAAATCCTGCGGTTTAACCCCACCACCTGACTGCTTAGAGGAAGCGGAATTCCTTGCTGTGTCTCCGGGCCCGAAGATATGCTGTCCGGCAGTCGGCGGCCTGAAGCCGGGGGCTGGAGTTTCAGCAGTGCCCGCCGCCAAAGTCATAAACACCGGGGCCGAAAACCGGAAGTCGCCGGTCCGGCCCCGGGACTCATCCACTGACTGTCAGGGGCTGCGGAGGGCCCGGCAGAGTGTTGAAAGGGAGCGGGCCGTTGCGGAGGGGCCCCTGCCCCGTGAGATCCGCCCGAATTGCCCGAGGAGTTGGGAGAGAGGCGCAGCCTCACGTGGTGAAGGAGCACTGCCTCGGAGAGCAGCAGCCCGAGGCCAACAGAGGCGAGAAGCCCCGACACAAGGTGGGGGTGCAAGGCTTGCTGTGACCTCGGCGGGCCGCGGGTTAGTTGTGTTGGCCCCCGAGGCAGACGTAACTGTGCTGCATTGCCCTGCATGTTCAGAGGGGCCAACGCTAAGGACCAGTGGCCAGGAGAAAAGGAGGGCCCTTGGTGCCAAGTGATACATTTGAGTGGCGGGCGGCTGGTGGCAGTGGGGACGCCTGGCTCCTGAGCTGAGGGAAGATCTATGGAGTGTTAGGGCGGTTAGACCCAGGAGGGGACCCGGTCGGGCGTGCTTCACCCCTGCAGCAGTGAAGACCACGGCGTGATTCTCCTGTGAAGGCGGCTGCGGAGAGACGCGTGTGACTGGGTGGCACCACGACGCAGGTGGCGCTCCTCTTGGGCCTTCAAACATTGAGCACCGACTGTGGGGGTCGCGTGAGTCATCAGGCTGCTGGTAAATACGGTTGAACGTCTGGAAATGAGTGGCCCTGTGATATTTACAATTACTGCACCCCGCAGTCAAGAAGATGGACTACACTGATTTACTTGAGAGACTGGGGTTGTGGGCACCGTGATGATGAACTGGCAATTGTCTTGTTGAATGACCAGCATTGGCGCTGCATTCACTGGGACCACCGCCCCCCTGTTTGCTGGCTAAGGGGCCTGGACGTTTCCTGGCCATGACTCCTCGGAGCGTGGCGACGCTGCGGATGGACGCGGGGTGGCCAGAGGACACGCAGTAAGCCCTAGGATCCCGGACCCCGGGCGCGCTCTTAAGATCTGATTGGAAGCGGTGAATGAATGCCGTTCAGATGGCGACCAAGCCAGACACCAAAAAGTCCTTGCCCAGATCCTCTAAGGGGTCGAAACATATTCAATCTAACAAGTTGGACAGCTACATTATGCCCAAAGGCTCCCATACAGAATTAAAAAGGCTCAGTTGGCGGGGGGAGACTCCATGGGCTCTCCCACTGAACCAACGCTCACAGATGTGATGGCAGCCATAAGTGGGGTCCAGGTGTCCCTGGGCCATAAAATGGAAGCTCTAGACAATAAGTTGGACACAGTCACAATTGAGGTCAACTTGATACGGGCGGATCTTACGAAGGCAAGTGAAAAGGTTAAATTGCTTGATATCAAGACTGCCAGCTTAATCGATGATACGGCGTTGCTGCAGCAGGAGGTACGAGACCTCAAGCCCTCACGTGCTCTGACGGACCGGAAGCTTGATGAGTATGAGGAAAGGGCTAGGCGCAACAACATACGCATCTTTGGGGTGCCTGAGAAATCAGAGGGCCCGGCACCATATTTGTTTGTCGAAGGCATTGTCCTCAATCACCTCAAGCCCAAGGGACTGAGCAACCTTTTCACAATTGATCGCGCTCACAGAGTACCGGGGGAAACCCAGGCCTGGGTCCCCCCTCACCCGATGATCGCGAGAGTCCTGACTTTCCGTGGCATTGATAGGATTTTGCAGGCGGCTCGAGCGGGGACTTCCCTGCGGTTCGAGAATGCAACACTCTCCTTTTTCCCAGACTTTACCCAGATGGTGCAGAAACAACAACAGAGTTTTCTTCCGGCGAAGAAGAAACTCAGGGACAAGGGATTAAAATATGCCATGATGTTCCCGGCTCGTCTACGTGTGGAAATCCAAGGGAAGACCTGGTTTTTTGATAACCCTGAGGTGGCATCGGACTGGGTAGACAGCAGGCATCCGAGCGGGCCGGAGGAATGAGACCGAGGTGGAGGAGATGAACAACAGGAGCAAGAATGAGGAAGGCCATAGGAATTTGCATGCAGTATTGAAGTGTGCCTGAGAAATCAGAGGGCCCGGCACCATATTTGTTTGTCGAAGGCATTGTCCTCAATCACCTCAAGCCCAAGGGACTGAGCAACCTTTTCACAATTGATCGCGCTCACAGAGTACCGGGGGAAACCCAGGCCTGGGTCCCCCCTCACCCGATGATCGCGAGAGTCCTGACTTTCCGTGGCATTGATAGGATTTTGCAGGCGGCTCGAGCGGGGACTTCCCTGCGGTTCGAGAATGCAACACTCTCCTTTTTCCCAGACTTTACCCAGATGGTGCAGAAACAACAACAGAGTTTTCTTCCGGCGAAGAAGAAACTCAGGGACAAGGGATTAAAATATGCCATGATGTTCCCGGCTCGTCTACGTGTGGAAATCCAAGGGAAGACCTGGTTTTTTGATAACCCTGAGGTGGCATCGGACTGGGTAGACAGCAGGCATCCGAGCGGGCCGGAGGAATGAGACCGAGGTGGAGGAGATGAACAACAGGAGCAAGAATGAGGAAGGCCATAGGAATTTGCATGCAGTATTGAAGTGTCAGGGGGTGGGGTGGGTCCGCAGCAAGTTTCTCAACTAGACTCATCTAACCGCAAGATTGCTGTGGATTTCCCCGGACTCCGGGCATGTACTTGGAGGGGGGGGGGCGGGGTGTTGGTCCTCCTCCTCTCTACTACCTTTAGTTAGGTTAGGTATTGAGCGACAGGCACACTGCTAGTTGGAGATGGGCGACAGCCATATGCAGGGGTGCAGGGAGGGGGAATGGGGGTTGGTACAGGTGGGGTTTTTTAATTCTGGGATTGTATTGTGTGCAGCATTGCTTGCAATTTGTTTTCTTTTTCTATTTGCATCTGGTGACAAAGCTATGACTGGGTCGATTCCTTACCATTAAAATGTCAAATGTTAGACGGGGATCGGGGATAAATGTGATTAGTTGGAATGTGAATGGTCTTGGAGACAAAATTAAGAGGGGAATGGTGAACCAGTTGATTAGGCAACATTTCCCAGATGTAGTGCTACTACAGGAGACCCTTCTAGTTGGTAATCGTTGCATGGCCCTACACAAAGGGGGTTATAAGTTGGTGGCACACGCTGGATTCACCACGGAGTCTAGGGGAGTCAGTGTCTTGGTAAAAAACTCCTTTCCTCTAACCATCCAGGCCACATGGGCTGATCATCGAGAATGATGCATCGGCGTATCAGGGCAGTGGGAGGGGAAGACGGTCACTTTCATGTCAGTCTATGTCTCACCCGGCCTTCAATCAGATACTTTCCGAGACCTGGGCACTATCTTCCTAACTTTGCCACTGGGCCTACTTGTGATGGGAGGGGATTTGAATGCGGTGATGGATGGAGAGGTAGACAGGCATCCGGCCCGAACTCTAAGGCCGTCGCAGAGGTGGCTTCCCACATTCTTAGAAACAACAGGGCTTATCGATGGTTGGAGGTTGAGTAACCCGAGCAGGGTGCATTATACACACGTGTCCGCCGCACACCATGCCCTGTCTAGAATAGATTATGTACTGATACCGGCGGCCCAGCAAGCGGCGGTTCGGGAGGTGCGACACCTGGGAAGGGGAGTTTCCAATCACTCACCAATTTGGCTCCAGCTGGAAACTGGCCAATCTGATGTAGGTAGAGTATCCCCTATTAATGCATGGCACTTGAGAGACCTCGCCACTAAAAAGGAAATCATTAAAAGCACTGAAAGGTACTTCCAAGAGAATATGGATTCGGACTCAGCACAGACCCTGTGGGAGGCGTATAAAACTGTTATTCGAGGGGAGGTTTTATCTTTGGTCACGGGGAAAAAGAAGAAACGGCAGGCCGAAATAGAACGGGCGGAGGTGACCAGGTTGGAGATTGAGGTATCTAGGGACGCGACTTCGGAAGGTATACACCGGTTAAAACTGCACCAGGATGAATATAGGGGTCTCGCTAGAGATAGGTCCAGAGCACAGTACTATGAGACTCAAAGCAGGATCTACGAGCATGGGGACAAAGCAGGCAAACTGATAGCAAAGCTTTAGCAGGGAGAGTGGGTGTCGCGGCTGGTACCAGAGTTACAGAGAGGTAATTCTGAGACAATCACTGACCCGCAAGCCATAGCAAATGAATTCTCAGAATACTATGGGGAGGTGTACACTACCGCCGGCATATACACAGAGGCTGAAAACGCCACTATGATTAACAACATTTAGATGCCCACGATATCGGATGATAACCGGAAATACTTAGATTCCACACTCACGAACGAGGAAGTGGCGCAGGCCATCAGAGGAGTGCACTCGGGGAAGGCCACGGGCCCGAACGGAATCCCTATAGAACTGTATAAATTGAGTGCAAACAAACTTGCACCGTTTCGTCGCTCCATGTTTGTAGAGAGTAAAGAGGGGGGTCAGCTCCCATACGACCAGTGGGTAGCGAATATTTTGGTCATTCACAAAGCGGGTAAGCCCAGGACGCTCGGCTCCTCATATAGACCTCTTTTGTTGCTAAACTCTGCACTTAAAGTTCTGGCGAAGCTACTGGTGACGAGACCAACTAAAGTTATCACCACCTTGATATATCCGGACCAATCAGTCTTCATGCCGCGTCAGAAAACGGCCCTTAACCTGCGGAGGCTACATGGGATAATGGGCAGGGCCCGACGATACACCATGGCTTTTGATGGCGTTGAGTGGCCCTACCTGTTCGCAGTCCTGGGGAAGATGGGCTTTGGACCAAAGTTCATTAACTGGGTCTGTCTCTTGTATACTGCTCCCCTAGCCAGAGTAGTGGTGAATAATCGAAAGTCCACTGATTTTCTTCTGGGCAGAGGCACGAGACAGGGATGTCCCTTGTCCACGCTCCTATTTGCCCTGGCTCTCAAACCTTTAGCGGCGTGGGTTAGGTGGGACCGATTGATCAGAGGGTCGCGTTGGACACTGGAATGGGAGGACAAAATCTCGTTATACGCGGACGATATCCTGCTTTACCTCACCAATCCAAGGGGATCCTTGATGTGTTTTCTTGATGTGCTTGCTATATTCAGGAGATACTCCGGTTTTGCAATCAACTGGTCGAAATCAGTGCTCTTTGGCCTTAGTGGAGATCCGCCGGTAATCCTGAGTACCTGCCTGATACAAATTGAACCTGTAGGATTTCGATATCACGGCATCTATGTCACGCTTGACCCAAAGTTAAGGTATGCCAGCAACTTGGGCCCCCATCTGACGAGATTTAAGGGGGATGTGGTGAGGTGGAAGGCACTCCCACTCTCCCTTTTGGGTAGGGCAGTGCTTTTCAAGATCATGGCCCTTCCCCGATTCTTGTACGCACTTCAGAACGCAATGGACCCTGTACCATCATCCTACTTTAAAGAAATAGAGGCCCTTCAGAGGCAGCTTCTTTGGGACGGCAAGCCTCGCATAGCCTTCTATAAGCTTACTCTACCCTGGTATAACGGTGGGATAGGATTGCTGGATCTACGGAAATATTATTGGGCCTCCCAGTTGGCGGCAGTGAATCATGCCATATACGGGCCCCTTGGGACTTCACTAGGGCACTGTATGCCAGACCTAGTCGATTCCCTCTCGCGGGACCGTCAGCACACGCAGTGCTGGTGTGGCACACGGCCAACCAATATCTTAAGTGGGAGGGGAAACTCACACTTGCCACCCCATTGTGGAACTCGGAGAAGCTGGGAAGTTTGTGGAAATCCAAGGGATTTGACAAATGGGATCTTATTGGGATCACGCAGATCAAGGATGTTTGGGGGCAGGACACGGTTCACACATTCAGTTCCCTCCAGCAACAATACCACCTTCAAGAAAGCGAGCACTACCGCTACCTGCAGATTAGGCATACTCTACTTACACACATCCCTATAGGCACTACACTCCCTGACGCCTCCTCCCTGGAAGATCGGGTGTTAGATGGTCACCTCCCGGAAAAGACTATCTCATTAATATACAAAAAACGTATTAATAATATGGAGGATCCGCTGGTAAATATTAGGACACAGTGGAGTGCTGATGGGGTGGAACTGGATGAAGAGGATTGGAGGGAGGCGGTCTCCTCTCCTAGGGTGGTGGCTATACAGATGAGGCTCAGACAAGTGCAACTAAAGATTCTCCACAGGTCATATGTAACAAGGCCCGACTGGTTCGAATGGGTCCAGTGGAGAGTGGGGAGTGTCGGAGGGGGTGCGGAGAGCTTGGAACCTTTATGCATATTTTGTGGCATTGTGCGGAGATACAGGAATACTGGGTAAAGATCCATGATACGCTGCGAGGCGTTCTGGGGGTGGAGATAGCACCGGAGGCCCGCAGGTTCATCTTGAATGTTTGGGAACCCAAGGATCTGAGTGTGTATGGGAGACAATGGGTGACGCTGGCATATATGGTAACCAAGCGTAATTGCTCAGCTGTAGGGAGCTAGCCAGTCACCCCGAGTAGAGAAGAGAATGGAAGACTTGGATTGGTGCATGGTTAGAGAGAGGTCGGTTTATGTTGCTAGGGGTTGTCCTGCAAAGTGGGGGAAGGTCAGAGAGAATTGGAATCGATAACGTGGAGATATTTGTGTGCCCCCTGAAGGTCAGGATGAGGTAGAGGCGCATGAGTCCCTGTGATCCCTTAACAATATTCAATATTTATTATTTTGAAGTAAGGAAATGTATTTATGACAAATGTGAAAGTGGCCATTGTCAACTCCATGTTTGTCTTTGTGGTTTTGTAAATAAAAAGATTTTCAAAAAAAACTGAGAAAAACATTTTTCACCAGTGGCTACCATTTAAATAAATATTTAATTCACCTTTATATTAAATTAATAGTACATTCAGAGTTAACACGACGTAAAGCAACTTAACCCCAGCACCACACCCTTTGACCAATAGAACCAAACCTATACAGTGGCGGCTTGTCCTTCAAAACGACTAAAGTGCTTTCCTGTGTTTGACAATAGCCCATAAATACATAGCCAAGACCCAGCAGACTAAAGGGCTTACAAGCTGTTGGAAATGGGTCAATACTTGTTTATACTGTCTAAAATTCATTGAGTGCAGATATGGAGTCAATATTGATTTTCTTTGTTGGGAATAAAATAAACAAAAAAAGAGTAAATGATGATCTGTTTGTTCTGAAACCCCATCACATGGACAGCGAGACAATTGTTTTAATTTGTGGGTATTAGCTGGGAAGCCCACCATGAGAGGGGTAAACTTTAACCAAAATAAAGCGTTGTTGCAAATTGTGGACAAGGGTTAGATAGGACTGAGTGTCACATCTTACTGTTGGTGACCTATAATATTATTTATGTTAGTCTCCCTTCTATTAGCAGCTGCATTTTCTAAAAAAAAAGTATGAACTCATAATATTCTTCTTGCAAGCAAGACCACAGGTGAGCTCTTTCAAAATGTACTTGTCACAAACAAACTATATGCCTGATTAGCTGGAAGTAGAAATACTTATATACAGACCATCCTGCTACTTTCTTAATCCTTTAAATGTGAGTTACTACTAACAACGTTTTAGACACATTCTTCCGCCTTGATGAGTGCCGCCCTCCACCTAGCTTTTATGTGCTCCAAGGGCCTCATAGATGGCCATAGGAATATTAGTAAAACAATCCATACTCTTTTTCCAATGTAGAGCAATCTACATTAGTTAGTAGGGTACAAATAAAGTTAAACCTTTTTAAAACAGTCCATGTTCCAGTGCAAGGCTGTAGCAATAAGATTTTCAGTGTAAAGAAATGAACATCTATCTCTTTCTTTTATCCTTCGTGGACTTTATGTAGCTCTTCGTCTGACAAGGAGTAGTTACCCTTATTACTGATTCTAAATAAGGTTTCTTTAAACCATATGCCCAGTCGCTTCCAAAAAGACACGATTTATCATTAGTGTTTGGAGGAAAACTCATTTAACTACTTAAGTTTGAAACCATTCATGATTTCTGTACTGACAGAAATTGTGGCCTATAGGTTCTGTATAGATAAGGATGCTTGTAAATTACACATACAATTGCTTTGTTATGACAACAGGGTAAAGCATGTATAGCTCATTCCATTTAACCGTAAACTAAGTTAACATATGTTTGCACAATTGCAAAAAGGATCTCCCAAATGGAACGATTAATTTGCATTTAACTAGTTTACACATTCTGAAACGATTAATTTGCACTTAACAAGTTTGCACATTCTGAAAATAGCATTCAGTTGCAGACCTCCACAAGGGCGACAGAACCGCTTGATGTTTCTGTTAAGGTCAACTGGAAACAGTTACAACTTATTGTTCGTAATTTCCATATTGACCCCTGCACACATCACGAAATACCAATAGCATCCATTGATGAGGTAATCAGCAACTCGGCACTAAGAAGACCATTTAAAACGTAATGTCAATCTGGCAATTCTACCCCATTCACCCGGCAATAAAGAACAAAAAACAAATGCCAAAACTGTACAGAAACTCCAAATTCAACCTTTGTATAGCCCAATAAAACGTCACGTTCTCACCCTGTTCAATCAGTTACGGAAACAATGTGTAAAATAGTGAACGACAATTTAAATGCTTTAAATTGTCAGCCTTTTAAAACATGAAAAGTAACTTAGCATTCTTGCTGACATTAAAACCCGCTTTACTGATGCCAACTGTTAACTGGAATCACAGCCTCTCACCCCTATCTAAAATTACTCCTCTAAATTGATAAACTGAACCAAGTGCAAGAAGTCTTACAGTCTATGGTCTCTGATTAGAAAAGAGGTGTAGTGCCCCCAACTGCGGGGGTTGAAGCATCTGCTACAGAATTACCAAGTCTAGTAAAGATAATTGATATTGAAACCCCCCAAATTACCAATGGCAATGAAGTGACTTTCTAAATGTATGGTGAGGAAGCTCAAAGTAACAACAACAAGCTGTAAAATCATACAATTGACAGCTACTTGACATAACTTTGAACCCTGCATTATTAAAAAGAAAGCAAAAAAAAACAAAAACTTATAAACTAAACAGGTAAATCCTTCAAGGATTTTGTTGTTAAGGTGTGTCTTATTAACTGACTTTCCCTACTCATTTTACATAAAGAGGAATCTTTGCCTTTTATGCCCCTTTTCAGTACTAATATGCTTTTTGAGCCATGGGCAGTCGTCCAGTTTCTAAAACCCATCCCACGATTAGATCTTTACTTTTAAGGGAATCAACCTAAAATGACAGTACAAATGACAGTGAACGTGGAGAAGTGTGGCTCAATGGATAGAGCGGCAGACCCTGATGCAGAGGTCTAGCCCGGGACCAGGGTTCAATTCCCCGGCGGGTCTTGGGTTCAAAATTCCACGGACCTGATACTTCTCGCCTCAGTGCCTATTCCAATCATGGAGTCCCACTCTGCAACTCTGGGCAATAGCTTGCTTAATCTCCACAACGGCCCCCACAATGCTAAGGATGCCTGGCCTCCACCTTCGGGGTGCCCAGGAGTGGACGCCTCATAGGGAAAGCCAGGATGGATTCCACAGCGGTATTCGTACAAGCGCCTTGAGACCCTTGTGGGTGAGTAGTGCGCTATACAAGTATCAATTTTTACATTTACAGTGAAACCACACATCAAGATATTCTTGTTATGAGACTTTGTCTTGTACATATACTGGTTCAACATTAATTTTGATATTTTTTAGAGAATAACACAACTTTCATTTTCTTTGAATTCACTGTGAACATATGGTTCTTTCAGTATAGAGCAATACAGAGGGCACAAATAACACATGAATAGGTAGATAGGAAACCCTTGCTTCGAAAAATACTGGTTAAAATTTCTGATTAGACACCCAGAGTTTCCCATATTAAATCCTACTCATGATTCAGAAAGTAAATCCGTAATAGGTCCCTCGGTAAACCCCAATTAGAGAGTTTTAGACACAATCTAGGTTGGCTTACTGAATCAAACCCTAATATTTTATCAATATACAGTGTACACAATGGAAGCTGTTTCTTCAATATGTATTTTTCAGTCAACGCTAAAAAGTTGTATATGGTGACACCGTTCCTCGGGGAACGAGTTTGTTTGACAGGAAATAATCACTTATCCATGAAATCCCATAGAACATTTCCAATATCGTACATCAATCAACCAGCATCATTTGTTACTTAATAAATGCATTCTCACTAAGTATTAAAAGTTGAGGCCTCAAGTATTGCAAACCATGGAGATATTACTTTATATATGTTATGTTACTATGATTTGAAATGCCGCCACTCGCTCGAAAGGGATATCCTGGCACAATAGATCAGTTGTCTATGAAAGACTGTGAAGTGGAGAGATCCAAGTCAACATAGCAAGTTTTGAGTAGTTCCTGAGTATAGGCAGGCTAGATGTAAGACTCTACGTCGGAGGAAAAGCATTCCAATGATGGGTCAGCAGTGTAGGCAAAGGAACGACTTCCTGTTCTGGCCTGATGGATATGAGGGGTTGGGATTGCTGTCTGCTTGGCTGATCTGGGGATCATGCATGTCAACATTCAGCTGTGAAGATGTGAGTAACCCGATGAAGAAAGAGCCCTATGAATATGACAAAGGAGTTAGAATATTGCATGTTTGTGGACTGACAGCCCATGTATAGACCTCAGATTAGGAAAAGAGGGAGATCTGGAAGGAACATTGTAGATGAAACGGGCAGCAGCATTCTGAATGGTTTGTAATCACAAGAACAAATAGTCTCCTCTGGATACATAAAGGCCATTCCTGTACTCCAGGTACTTGGTTATAAGTACTGTTGGACCTGGCCCTCTCTGCAGGGTCACCCCAAAGCACTTTCCCCTTTCCCTCCATGTTTTGCTGAATTTGTTTTTGTGGCGTTAGGACTTTGTGCACTTTGCCACTGCTAACTAGTGTTAAAGGTCTTGTGCTCACTCCCCTAAACATGGTTTGATTGGCATATACCTAATTGGCATATTTAATTTACTTATAGGTCTCTTGTAAAGTGGTATTCCATATACCCAGGGCCTATAAAATGAAATGCTACCAGTGTATCTGCAGTACTTATTGTGCCACCCACTTAAGTAGTCCACGAAAAGTTATCCCAAGCCTGCCATTGCAGCCTGATTGCAATATTATACTGCCATGTCAACTTGGCATTTAAACACCCTTGCCAAAGCTTAAACACCTCTTTTATTACATATAAGTCACCCTAAAGTAGGCCCTAGATAGACCTGAGGGCAGGGTGCTGTGTAACTAAAAGGTTAGACATGTACTTTCAGGTTTTACATGTCCTGGTAGTGAAAAACTCTTAGATTCATTTTTCACTACTGTGAACCCTACCCCTCCCATATGATAACATTAGGGATTCCTTATTACATTTAATAAGCTGTAACTCCTAATTAGGAACAGGTAGAAATATAATGTTTGGTGCCTATGGAATTGTAATTATAAATCCCCTGTTAATGGTAAAGGCAAATTGTTCATTACAATTTTGAAAATGCAAATTTAAGAAAGTTGACAATCTCCTGTCCCACATGACTGGGTGTAGCTGATAGACTTTGTGAATTCCTCCCAGACAGTCAAACAATAGAGGGATTAGGTGTGCCTCAAAGGGCAATCTGCTGGCAGGATAGGGTGGGGTGGAACTGAACACAGGCCTCACTTACACCTGAATAGCCTGTGCTCTGCCTTCACACAAAGGGACTAACGACCCTGCATTGTCATTACTGCCAGCTTGGAGCCAGGAAATTCCATGCACTTTAAAGAACCTTTCCAGAGGCTTCTCACACATTCTAGACAAAAGGCAACAGGGTATAAAAATAGGTCCTTCAGACCATCTCTTCAGTTCACTAGAATAGACCTACAGAAGGACTCTCAGAGGACTACCTGCTGCTGTGACCTTGTGTGGCCTCAGCAAGACTGCTGCTGTACCTGGAAGAATCGCTCTGCTGCCTGGAACCCTCAGAGGCCAGCCCTGCTGTTTAGCCCTGAATCTTCACCTTCACACAGAACTACCAGAAGTGACTCCATGGGCTAGTTTGCTGGCCCGGTTCAGAGCCACAGGGACATAAACGACCCTCACTATCTCGAACCCGCATTTGGACTCAGCATGAGTGAGTCCTGAAACCCCCCAGGAGGTACCCAAGCATTACTGGACCCTTCATTGTGGTGCTAAAGGTGCCCAGATGGCCAAAAACCCAAACTAAAGACTTAGACAAATTTTGCCCCAAATGTTCTCTGAGATCCAGGAGGAATCCAGGACTAACCTGCCTCCTTATCCTCCAGAGGTGCGTCGCTGATCGGATTGACTTCACAGTTTCTCTAACTACATTCTTTTCCGCAGCAGCCTATCCATTTCAGCGGTCCTTTGCCAAAGGGGTATCCAACCTCTTGGAACTGTCTTCAGCTACTGCCCTCTGCCTCATCCCACTGAAAATTTTTTGAGTTTCATTCTGGCGACTAAGTCGGAACTTAGAAACCTTCCCCGCTGCTTCGTCCCAAGGCTATCCCTATGACAACGCTTCCTCCTCAAACACCGCCTGCAACCTTTCCCCGCTGAACTTTACATCCTCAGACACTATTCCTCAGAATTTCTTCTACGGAAAGGGCTGACTGGTTCCAATCCATTTCTTGTATCTGAACCGTGCTCCAGCGCGGTCTGCCTTAATTTCAACTTTGACCCAGTCTCATGCAACTAGAAGTCTGTGGTTGGCACTTTGATCTATTAGGCACTAAGTTTCACAAAATGTTTTAAAAATTCATAACTCTGGTTCTACTTATTGCATTTTTGTGTCAAATAATTTATTAATATGTAGTGCATTTTTCTAAATTAGTTTTGAATTATTCTTGTTTTGTGTTTTCACTGAATTACTATTTCTGTGCTTCATAAATACTTTATACATTGCCACAAAGTTAAGCCTGAATGCTTTTTGTCACAAGCTACCCAGGGTTAAGCACAGGTTATTTTAATGACTTTATGTTTTACCCTGCAGGGGATTGTGGCTGTTCCTTGACCAGGACGCACACCTCAGTCAACCAACAACTCAATTTCTCAAAAATACATGAACATTGATTTAGACACTGTATCAGTAGCCAGTTAAAGATCCTGCAAAGCAAGCATAAAATCGAATAAAAGGTCCCAAATACAGCAGTGATCTGTTCTTACAAAGAAAGAATACTATCAACTATGATTCCCAAGTTCCTTACCACTTTCTATGGAATAGGGACAGGACCAAATGTACTGGGCCACCAGCTATCTTGCAAATGGAATAGATTTTCCGGAAAAGAATGACCTCCATTTTATCCCCGTTCAGTTTTAAACTATTGTCCTTTATCCATTTAGCTGCATTGTTCAAGCAGTCCACAAGATCTCATCTTGTTGCTTGAACTTTGAAGGCAATCAATATAATTAATTGTGTGCTGTTCAAATTTTACTGCAATGTCAAAGCCGCTGGCTCTTACAATGGCCATCAGTGGGGCCATGTTGATATTTAAGAACATCTGCCTGAGGGACGAGCCCTGGAGAACACCACATGTAGCTGATGAGAGCCGGGATTTGAACAGAAGAAGATTTATTTACTGGGGATTAAAAGCTACGTGAAGGCTTTTGAAAATAGGTCAATCTGATGCAGCCGTTTAATCAAGATGGCATGTGATACAGTGTCAAAGGCTGCTGAGAGGTCAAAAAGGATAAAGACAGCAGATCTGACCTTATACAAAGTTGACCTGATATTGTCAGTCATGGCTAGTGGGGTGCTTTCGGTATTATGAGTCGAGCATACTGATTTAGAGGATTTTAATAGATTAATATTTTCTAGCTAGGATGAGAACTGTAAATTAATCAATTTTTCAAAGATTTCGGCTGGAAATGGGGTAATATTTTGCCATAACTAGAGGATCTGTCCGTACTTTTCAGCAGGGGGATAAAATGTGCAAGCGTTCGTGCATATGGAAAGGCCACATTACAAAGAGACATATTGAAAAAAATCAATTAGATGGGATCTGAATAGTGTCGAGTTAGATGAGAAAATATAACAAGGGTCCTCAGGAAAGCCTGAACTGATAGAATCCACAGCTTCCTCTATTGTGGATATGGTCAAGGCTTCAAATGAAATAGATATATACCTGTTGTTGAGTGGGGCTTTTCCACCTCCAAGAGAAGAGAATCAGGAGTAGGTTGTGAGGCGAAGTTCGAATAAATAGTATAATTTTTTTTTTAAATATGTAGATCCCTGGGACCAAAATGAAAAAAAGTGACAGGAATGGACTGCCCACATGCAGAAGTGCCTGGGAGTTGCTCCTCAATTTTATTAATTTAAAACATTTCCCTTGTGGAATTTCTAATCTTCGCAATTCTTTTAGAAGAATGATCGCGACAAGCTATGCACAGCATTTTTTTGATAGCCATTTTTTATTCAAGAGTGTACCATTTAGAGTTTCTTCTGTATTCACGTTGTTGTCTGCAGTGGCGCTATTAGTGGTGTTGTTATTATGTATAATGGGCATCTGAACATTTTCTGATACTTCTGATTCTATTGATTCTCTTCCATCTTCTGCATTTGGGCCAGTATCAAATATAGCCGAAAACTTTATTGTGCTGATCAGTCCATAGGAGGGGCGCTAGAAAATTTTCATATTAGAAAATAGTATGTCCAGAGTGTGGCACGCTACGTGTGTGGCACCCATTAGTATTTGTATTGAGTTGATGGTCTCCAAATTATCCTTAAGTTTTGTGTTTGTGGGCTCAGTCTGATTTGCAGACTGGAAATTGAAGTCTCTAAGCACAAGAAAATGGTCAAGCATGATAGCATATACAGCCACGATTTCCACTAACAGCACTATCATTATTTGTATATTTAAGAGGTCTATATATCAGAGCTCCTCCCACTGTAGGGGATATGTGTAAAGCAATCAGAAAAACGAGGATCCCAAAATTATCAGTTTGGTCAGAATCTACCAGCATGCATCGGTGTTCCTCATAAAAAATTATTGCAACACCCCCCTCCAATCTCATCTTCCCAGTCCACTTTTATAATTTACATTAAAGTGCACGAATGGTCGAATTATTAGACTTCCCAGAAACAGGGAAATAATCAATTAGTGACTCCAGTGTTTTTTAGTTTTTTTAATATAGATCCGGTGTGGCAACTTGAAGATAAGATTTTTCTCCTAAAGCCTGCACTTGTTAGCAAGGGGCTAATATACAAGTAAGACATGTAGGAACTATGACTCCGTACAGTTCAGAACCTCAAAAATCATCTCACAAGTGACAAGCAAGTCACAAACATTAATAATACAGTCTGACATTGTTGCCTGATGCAGAAGTGCTGGTTAATAAGGTTGTACTCTGCTTTGCTATTGAATGGTATGAAATAAGCCTTCCTTGTTGCTAACTCTGCTTTGATGCCTACTAACAATGTGCTTTCAATTATATGTGTTTCTGAAAGGATGGTGTTCCTTTCAGTTATTATGTAGCTACAAGACCATATTTGATGTCTCAGCAGGGGGTCTTTTGCTTTCTTGGAAGTATGATGCACATTATTATATCTGGCGCACAAGAACATTGCAAATGTAGAAAACATGGGGCTGTATTGTATATCGGGCTCACCTTTCCAGTCTGCTCGGCGTAACATCCTTAAATAAGTGCGCCGGGCACAGACTGGGACAGTATGTCCTGTTACAGGCAAAGTGATGTTCACAGAGTTGACGTAAGCATGCTCGTTTACTGTGGATACTGCATTAATGAAAGGTGGACCAGCTCTTTGATGGTGTGGATCTACCTTTCACTACAGGTGTTGGCGCGACCCCAAGTTCAGAGGAAGGCACGGATTGCTCTC
This sequence comes from Lissotriton vulgaris, assembly GCF_964263255.1. Lineage (NCBI taxonomy): Eukaryota > Metazoa > Chordata > Amphibia > Caudata > Salamandridae > Lissotriton > Lissotriton vulgaris. The sequence continues at coordinate 60,562 of NW_028245496.1, read as the reverse complement.
ATAACAGGGTACAGTGAGTGACTACACCCACATGCAGGAGAATAGCTGGGGAGCCCCTGGTCCCCTCTCTCCCCTATTCAAAAGGAAAGGGGTGCCTTTGTGAGGCGCACTGATTGTGAGCTAGTTTTATGTGGAGCCCAATAAGTGCTCACCTCAATGGTTTCATTTTCCTTATACTCGCAACTGTAATATATCCACACACTGACCCTCCAGAAGGAACCATTCAGTTATGGATTTTACCTTATGATTCTCCCAAAAAATCTACTGGTAGTGCCCCAGCATCTTAGTACACATTATTTTCATTGAATGACCAATCTGGTAAAACAAAAATATTCTAATAAGTGAGCGGCGTACACTGCTTCTTGTAGAAAAAGTACACAATACATTCTTTTATCTTCAATACTAAAATCATTTAGAAGGGGTTTACAAAAGCACACACATGTATACGTCCAGTATGCCTCCACTAGGACCCAGGTCTCTTTCCCATCGAGTAGGTACTTGTCAGAGGTGCCTTTTGACCCCCAAGGAACTCAAGAACTTCCGGCCCATCTCCCTGCTCCCATTCCCGGCTAAAGTCATTGAGAAAATCGTCAACATGCAACTGACCTGCCACCTGGAAGACAACAACCTGTTGGACCTGTCCCAGTCCAGATTCAGACGTAACCACAGCACTGAGACAGCCCTCATCGCCGCCACAGACGACATCAGGGGCAAACTAGACAACGGCAAAACATCAGCCCTCATCCTCCTGGATCTGCCAGCCGCCTTCGACACTATCTGCCATCGCACTCTAAAGACACGCCTCCTAGAAGCGGGAATCCAAGAGAAGGCCCTTGACTGGACCACATCCTTCCTCACCGGCAGAACCCAGAGCGTTCGCCTCCCACCCTTCCGAGCCGAAGCCACCAACATCATCTGCGGCGTCCACCAGGGCTCATCCCTCAGCTCGACGCTGTTCAACGACTACATGGCCCCTCGAACTAGTGGCCCGCCATCCCGACCTCAACATCATCTCCTACGCCGACGACACCCAGCTCATCCTCTCCCTCACCAAGGACCCACACACTGCCAAAACCAACCTCCACGAAGAAATGAAGGCTGTCGCCGACTGGATGAGGAGCAGCCATCTGAAGCTGAACTCAGACAAGATGGATGTCCTCATCCTCGGATCCACCCCCTCAGCCTGGGACGACTCCTGGTGGCCGACCACACTGGGATCAGCACCAACACCCACCGACCACGCACGCAATTTAGGATTCATCCTCGACTCTCCCCTTTCCATGTCTGTGCAGGTCAACGCCGTCTCCTCCTCCTGCTACAACGTCCTCTGCATGCTCCGCAGGATCTACAAGTGGATCCCGACCGAAAAAAGATGAACGGTGACACAGGCCCTCGTCAGCAGCAGACTGGACTACGGCAACGCAGTCTACTCAGGAATCCCAGCCAAACACCTACGACGAATACAACACATCCAAAACGCCTCCGCCGGACTGATCGTCAACATCCCCTGCCGCAGCCACATCACCCCCCACCTGAGAAACCTACACTGGCTCCCCGTCGACAAGAGGATCACCTTCAAACTCCTCACCCACGAACACAAAGCACTCCACAACACCGGACCAGCCTACCTGAACAGCAGACTCAGCTTCCACACCCCCACCAGCCAGCTCCGCTCCGCCAGCCTCACCCTTGCCGCTGTCCCCCGTATCCAACGAACGACCTCTGGCAGCAGATCCTTCTCCTACCTCGCCGCCAAGACCTGGAACACCCTCCCTACCCACATACGGCAGACCCAAGACCTACTCACCTTCAGAAGTCTCCTCAAGACCTGGCTTTATGAGCTGTAGCAGCACAGCACCCCACCCCCTTCAGCGCCTTGGGACCCTCACGGGTAAGTAGCGCGCTCTACAAGTACTTTGATTGATTGATTGATTTATTATTCACCCTTACAGTTGAGCCGCTCGTGGAGTTGGTGAGATTGAACACCTAAATTTGGGATTCTGTGAGAGCAAAGCTTTGAGTTCTGTCTCATTGCATAAGGTCTACATGGTTCCCTCCATACACAGATCAGAATGGAAAGAAGTAATTCTTAATCTACATGTGTATGGGGAGGCATCAGGTTTATTAGGAAAAGTCTACATGTATCCAAGTCCGGCATAGGGGTGGGGGATAACATACCTCCAATTGGTACACGCAGCTCTGTATTGCATGCGATCATATTAAATGCTTAGGCCTGTTCAACTTAATGGGCCCCCAGGCATGCTGGGACCTAAACATAGCTCCACTTGCAGACTAGATGCAGAAAGAAAGGCTTAGCCGGGGCGCACTTTCATGCTCCACATGGAGTGAAAGGCTCTCGTTAAGATGACCTCACGCCCGAGACTGCTATATACACTACAAAACTATCACTATGAGATCCTGTCCACACTGCAGGCCCACATCCATCATTTTTGGTGTGGCTCATATTAGTCTCTCCTACTGGGCAGCCCAGCTGAACAATAGACATGATTGGCTTTTTGATGCCAGGGAAGACACTGCCACAGAGTTGGAATCAATCTCATTGTGAGCCCAGAGGACCTGGGACTCGTCTGCAGCCCCTCATACACATCCCTTGGTCACTAGATGTTCATTGAAATGTTGGCACCAGACCCTGAAGTGGGTAAAAGGGGAGGGTGAGTACACACACGATACCAGGAGATGGCAAGGAATATAGCTCAAACACACAGCACGAATTTAGGATTTCTGGCCATTGGATTTAATTAGGATTGTGAAACTTCAAGACATGGGAAGGGAGTCACATGAAATCATTTGTATAAGCAGCTCACAAAGGGGAGTTAGCCGCCCTACCTGACTTTAATCCACTGGAGTCCAATCTGCTCATGGGTTCTGGGGCAGAAAAGGGCCTATCTAAGGCTATAGATCCTTGTGCTGAACGCCTTTGATTCTCCCTTAGGATTTGAAGGGTGCACAACTTGGGAACCTTGGAAGAGGATAGGTGGGCTGAGGTCAAGATGACCTCTGGCACCCTGGCAATATCATCATGCCTGATCCAATGTAAATATTTCCATATAGTTCCTTATACTTCTCAGGGTATGTGGAAGGTTGGGTAAAAATACCAACCGGATCTGTGCCACAGTAGGCACTTTCATACATATGGTTTAGGATTCCTAATGCTTTTTGAATATTGGTCGCAAATCCACTGCACCTTGGGCCCAGCAGCTTGCTGATATTGGTGAGGTTAGGCCTGCTAGTGGGGAAGCAGGATATAGATCATCAGTGGAGGTCAGACAGAGCCCTCACCAATTAAATGAGGGGCTCAAGGGAGGGATGGACTGCAGTGGAGGGGCAGAGGTCTTGGTGTTCATGGCCAGAGGAAGCACAAAAAAACACAGTACGTTCTGAGGACCACGGAGGAAGCACTTTCAGGGTGAAGAAACTGTCCAAAAATGAACATGTTCATGTGAGGCTATGGGACTCTTTTAGAGTGGCCACTAGTGTTATGTTTGCAATGAATTAAATGAAAGGTATATCACTGTCTGCCAATGTTCATGTTTTATCTTTTTGTTTTATGATGAATAAAAAGATGTATAAAAGCCTTAAAGACGTACGACTGTCTCTTGGGTGATAGTTTATTCAGAGAATTGGGAAACTAGGGTCACTTGCTTCATAAAATCTATAAAAGCACGAATATTGAAACATACATTTGACTAGTGCTTATGTGTTTGGTGATTGCACTTCTGTGGTTTAATATGCCTCAAGTGCTCTTAGGCGTTGGCCAATATGTAATGAGCCAAAAATAATAAAAGAAACAGTACATATGAACTCAGCAACTCACACTCTTCTTAGAAAGTTCATTCAGATCATTCAAGCCCTGTGACCTTATTTAGTTGATGATGACAAAGTGATCTCTACCAGTAAAGGCAGATGTCCCACCGCCCTGCTCTCTCTTTGCCTGCCTCATCCATAGATACATGTGGGGGTTTCCAGTGGCCGGGTCTCTGTGGGCTCCTCCATCGCAAGCACCCTTTTGATGGAAGACACTATTGGAAATAATTTTGGAGAGGCCGCCCAGTTTAGGCCAGCCTCTCTAATGACATTTTCATTCACATCTTTTTTTAAACCTTGACAACCCCAGCCAGAAAAAGTCATGAAAAGTCGCCCTCCATGTGTATTTTAGTAAAAGAATAATTTCACAGTGGTCCCCCGCTTTAGTTGTTCTGCCTCTATTCAGTATTCATCCTTTCGCTCTTTCAGAGGGAATCAGGTCTCAAAATTCGGATTGGTTGATTATGTGAGTCAGGTAGCACATCAGACAAACTGTAAAAGTCCTTCTTCACTGTTTGTATACTGGCAGATGAGACATGTTTGGTCAGGACCTGAACCTATTCTGGGAATACCTTCAAACATGCATAACTATCTGGCAAAGATTTACATAACATGGAACTATTGTCTTTTCAGTTAGGGAAATGCATGAAAACAGTGCACCAAATGTTCGAAGAATGGATTCGGTAGGAGTGGTCACAAATTGCTCACTGATATTAACTGAATACATTATATGTATGTGAACCTGAAGAGGAGTTGGCCTAAAGGCTAGTGCGGTCGACCCCGAATCTGGGAAACTGGGTTCGAGTCTCGGCAATGACGCTGAACATCTTGTGATTCTGGGCAAATCACTTAATCTCCCCGTGCCTAAAAAAATGAATGTGTCTTCATGTAAGGCAACTGGTGCTATGTAAAGCGCTCTGATACCCGATTCGGTCAAATTTGCGCTATGTAAAACTCCATAAAAAAACAAAATACCTATATATTAAGAGGTCGATTCGTAGTGGATCGCAATTTGACCTATCTCATGAATATTCATGAGGTAGGTCTCAAATTGTGGCCCACTATTGATTGCAGCCATAGAAGGGAAGATGGCCAGCTGAGGTTCACAGACATCCATGTCTGTTATAGCTTTCAAATGAAGCAATTTTTTTTTTAATGCAGCACATTTTCCCTAAAGAAAAGCGGGTAGAATTATAAAAGAAATAAATAAATACATTTAACAAAACATTTTTAATACAATGCAAATGTCCCTGTGACCACTGCGTTATCTTAAAACATATTTTTTTCAACATTCTCAAAAGGAAAGGGGTGTTAAAGATTAAACTGCAAAACGTCAACATTATCGGCGCCATCTTGCCCCTTTCCAAGCCCATTCGTGCGCGTAAGCGGCAGCCATTTTGAGCACCATGGCCTCCCTGCCCCTTGCTGATAGCCAGCGCGTCTCTCTCTCTCTTAACCTCGCAAGCATTCCCCCCGCACACTGACAACCCCCGCTCTCTCATGCCTTGGGTCATAAACCCCCCTTCAGCGCAGCTTCACCACTGAATCCCATCCTGTTCCCAGCGCGACACCTCCCCTCATTCCTTTCATGGCCTCAGATCCTTTTGATGCAAACCCCCTTTTCCTGTGTCCCCGTTTGTCTTCCTTGTTCCCAGGCCGACACCTGGCCCTGCGGATACTGTTTATTACCCCGTACAGTAGGAAGCTTCCCCTCCCCATCAAAAGACCCACGAACCGATCAAAGCCCCCACCCTATGAGATCCGATCAACTCCACGCATTCCGTGAATCGGCGGAATGCCCTGCTGCGCGACAACCACCACCTGTTGTGACCGGGGTGGGGAATCCAAATGTAAATGTATGTGGGAACGGGCCTGAAGGGGAGATTCCGAGGATGTTCTTTCAAGTGTCATAGTATTGCGAGAATGTGTTATGTGCAATAAAGGTCATAAACTCTAGTATAAGAGGCCAGGCCTCAGAGATGTGGTTAGAGCACCTCGTGACGATACTTGCTGTCTGAATTGATGTGTTCTCCTCCGGAGAGAATAAAATCCTCGTTTCCTGCCTTCCAGTCTCCAGCGCCCGCTTCTTCATTGATTAACATTGGTGGGTCATAGAGGCGATACCGCCGGGCAACATAAAAAGGGTCTTTGGTTACTGGTTGTCTTTGGAAACCCTTTTTTTACAATTGGCGTCCCAAACGTGGGGCCCATCAGTGACTCGTGGATCCAGTGGGAGAGGTCCTGACGACAGAGTGAACGACTGCAACGATCGGAAGGTACCCTGTCCGATAGACCCTCGTCTGACAGCCGATCACCCGAACTTCACTGGTTCCGAACAGACCTCTCTCGAGTGATCTGCGGTCCTGACTGGGAACCATCAGGAGTGCCACGAGAAGTACGAAAAGAAGAGGACGATCGGGCGCTGGATTCGGAAGACAAGAAACTGTCCATGCGGTCCGGGTAAGGTCGTGTAAACACGACGAACTGCAAAAGTGATAGATAATTGAAAATGATTGATAATTGTTGAGAAAATACTAGTATTACTTTTTGTTAATTTATTGGAGATTCACTGTCTACAAACGGAGAAACAACAGGCTCTCCCTTTATAAACAGCGAAGGATAGGTACGCACCCGTCGGACCTATCTTTCTCCCCCACTGAACAATTGCCCCTTCCCCCCATTGATTAACTGTTATAGATTGTTTTCTGGAGATTCTCTGTCTGCAAACAGGGAAAAATAGGTCCCCCTCTTTACAGATAGTGAAAGAGTAGGTGACGCGAATCTTTGCGAGCCTACTTATTCTCCCCATTGACCATATTGATTTTTTATTTTTGACCTAACATTGATTGATCAAAATTGATTCATGAGGTATTCACTACGTGCAAACAACGTAGAATAGAAATATTCTGTCTAGTCTTTGCACGCAGTGATAAGATAGGTAGTGCTGACTATTATCCCATTGTGATCCGTCATGCCTGTCTTCTCCCCACTGGTTAGTAGCCTGTTTAACCCGGACCGCTTATTAGAGATGAACCATCCGGCTCCGCTGGAAGGCACCCCTAATAAGGACATGTTCATGAAGCATGGACTGATCGCTATAGCCTATAGTGAGCTGTGGCATAAATATACGAAAAAGGATCGAGAAAGTCAGTGGCCACTGAGAGGATCCTTTGATCTTGACAAAATAGAAACGGTAGAAATAGCCCTTCGTAGGAATGAAACAACACCTATTATGCTCGATAGTCTCGGTATGTGGCGCAAAGAAGCCACACGACGAAGGGAAGGCGACGAATTTAGAAAAGGTGAAGGGACGCGACGGACAGCCCTCCAAGCGCCTAGTAGGCAAAGGGAAGGGCCAGCGATGGTACAGTCCCGAGGAGTAGATATGAAAAGAGAACGGTGTAAAGGGGTGTGCCGACAAGTCAACCCCGGAACACAACGACCCGAAGGTAATCCCCCGACACTACGCACAGGACGAATAGATTTAAAACAGAACCAATGTGCTTTCTGTAAATGCCTCGGGCACTGGAAAGCCCAATGCCCGACTTTGCAGAGCATAGGTAAGAACGGAGGGTCGACAGAAAGGACAGACCGACAGAAAGGGAAAAGGCGCGAAATAAAAACCAATCAGACTAGTGCGGACAGGACAGATAGAACCACCCCGTTTGATTATGCTCGATGGCACAGGTTTCGTCAGACCAATTTTAACGACATGTTAGAGTTCTGGGACTGATTGCTCTCTGTTGCCCCCCCCCCCACTCTGAAAAACAAACACAACTGCAGGCCAGTGTAAACAACCCCCCCGTTAGAGAAAGGACTCAAGGAAGCCAAGCGTCTATTATATAACATTAGGATTTAATTACGGAAAAGAAAACCACACAACCAACAGTAAATAGAATAACTAGTAGAACTCTCTAAAAAGCAAACTTGACTAATAGGAAAAATACAAAACATGTTATGCTCACTCCGGAAGTCCTCGAAATGTAACAGTTCGATGGTCCCGCCCACCCGAAACACATAGCACGTGTGGGGCGGGGCCTGCCAGCAACCATGGGCTAAAAAGGAGATTGCTGGCGAGAAGGTCCTGGAGGCTCCACCAAGCAGGCAATGAAATGGTCTTCCCATACTGCCCTTCCAGGGATGGCGTCCCCCGGGCCGCGAGTAGGGAGGGGGCGGCTGCAAATGACCCCCTCCCTCGTATCTCCTGGTCCGGCCATCACGAATTCCTCCAGCGAACGGATGCAGGGTGGGCAGGGAGGAAGAGGCGACGCGGACGAGCCTCTTCCACCTCCACAGGTAGGAGGCTTCCCTGCCCTGGTCCGGCGCCGATGTCCTCCAGCCGGGCGACGGCCTGGTATATTTCCTTAGCACAGGACATACAAGACCCGTCTGGTATACTTCCATAGCACAGGACACACAATGTCCGACGGGCATATTTACGGAGCACCGGATGTACAGTGGTCCCCCAAGAGTCGGAATCAGGGGTGTAGGGTGGTCATCATGTGCGCCCCTGATTCCAAGGGGCAGCGTAGGATGCGCCGGGAGAGGAAGGCGGCACGGACGAGCCTCTCTCACCTCCCCAGACGAAGGCTCCATTGCTGCACCCTGGCGCCCCGAACCAAAATGTCCCGCTCCAGCAGCATGATGCTCTGTCCTTCGCCATCACAAGAAGTTTCTTCCACTCCCGATGGATACGACAAAGGTGGCTGCCACAGGGTTTCAAAACGGCGTGTGTGCCCTCGAAAGGCGGGTCTAGGCCGCTGGAGTAACTTTGTCCGAAATTGCAACTCGGGCACCTGCCCACCTGGGCGCAAGCCCCCACCATCGACAAACATCCCCTCGACTTTGAAGATTCTACCAAAGTCCCAAGAGCCCTCAGCCCCTTCAGGCTTCCGGAGGGGAACAGCTGCATTGATCACTAATGAAATAACCACGGCACAGCAACAAGATGGCGGTGCTCTCGTGTCTGCATCAGCTTCCGTCTGAACCACCCAGGAACATTATGGGCTAACGAACTCGAGTAAGTTCCGGCTGAGCATCAACGTGACCCGGTAAGAAAGACTCTACTCCCTCCCTCTCTTGATTGACGGTCCACACCACCAGCCCCTCTGTTAGCACAGTTTTCTTTTGAACTGCCGAAAGGGATCCTGGTCCAACCGCCAATCGTCGAGGATATTTTTTCCTCTGGTGCTACTTCCGGACTAAACCGGCCTCGCCCAAAATGGCGCCGGTATCAATGGAAACTAATGGACGCCTCGTGGTGTTCCTTAACTAATGAGACTTGATGTACTAAGATATATACGAACCATTGTGCACTCGAGGGGAAAGGGAGGAGGGTTCACTTGGCAAACGTTTGAGAGGGGTTCCGTAAAAATGTTGATTTCAATGAACGATTTATTTTTTGATATTTATTGTAACTAGTACATAACGTCGCTTATGATGCACACCCATGGTTTACATCTAGGAAATACGATTCCTATGAGCTTGACTGTGTTTCCATTTATGAACTGAATTGCCCCTGATTCCCTCGTCACACAATGAAATATTTTTAGTTACTTGCAAATAATAAATTAGGCCTTTTTACATGTTCTTGTGTTATAAAATAACCCCCTACTGTATGTGCCTCCATCGACGACATGTCAGGCCAAATTATGATTGTGCTCTCACATTTTACGTACTGAGTGATTATACAAATAAAGGTCTTAAAAACTATGAATAGGCATCGCATACTTTTGTAAATGTGGGTATCGGGGGGAGGGTTTTTCTGTGCGCAACCGTTCTGCTCTTTTTTTAAGGTTATCCGAGAAATGATTGTCCGGCCCCGGATTGATGATCGGATCCTAGGTATGATACGTTGCCTCCAAAATATGCGACTAAGCTCAGGGACTGACATATGAAGAAGGACCTCGACCTCTGAGAATGGGTAAAGTAAAGCGGGGTGATCGATAAAATGTTATAAAGATATGGTGATCGAAGGTACTGAGGTACCGGGTTGAATGAAGAACTGATATGCCTTAGGACCTCACAGCTTTGGGGATGATTTAAGGATCCCGATGGCCGGATACATCTACAAAACCGGGTACCTCACGCTAGGCACCTCTGATTCCTTTTTAGCGTCCCCCTACACACGATCCTTCATGCCATCCTCGAAACCCCCCATGAACCACCTATCACATTGCTCGCCCCCCTTGACTGCAGAGACAAAGACCCTAAGGATTATATCCCGAAGAGATAAGTACGAGTATGCAGTAAGTAAAGGACTTTCGTGCCCGTACATTTGATGTGTTCGAATGTTGTTCCCCCACCTCCCCCTTTTTCCCTCCTTTTCCCCTCTGCAGATTACATTGGGGTCCCGATTAGGGTACCGTAAAGGATCTGGAGCCACGTCACGCCCGATGCATGAAAACGGACTACCGCTGCAAGACGACACAAAAAGGACGCCCTACCCAATGCACGACCTTTTCGTACCAGATCTAATACTCTTCTGTCCCAAAACTGCATGCTTTCTACATCCTAACACAGACCTGAAACGTCTAACGTTGGGTAACGCACTGAATAGCCCAAACAATACACGGTCATTCTCCATGTCCCATGTGTACCGTTTGGCCTATTGTCTCTCTCTCTCTCTCTCTCTCTCTCTCTCTCTCTCTTTCTTTTTCTTTCTATCTCTCTCTCTCTCACTCTTTCACCCCTCCACACTTTCCCTCTTCCTAGCGACTGGCACCTAATTGACGAACCTGGTGCACCTCCTGATTGGCCCCAAATACCATAAGTATTTGCACAAATTTGTCCAAAATAAAATTGTATCGGTACCACGTTACTACCTCTCCTTTTCTGCTAAATATGGATGAAATTTAAAATTGACCAAAAGGAAAGGGACAGGTAAGACGACTAAGATTCCCTAAATTTGACCCACAGCCAGGGAACCATTTGTCAGTGGCTTCTATGATAAAATATGTCTGTGGTAATGCGACCATCCCCATTCCAAATTGCCTCTACACCCCGAACAGTAAGAAATGATCGAGACACCTCCGTCTTCCCAGAATGCCCCCAGTTTGGTGTCAGCTGCCCTGAACGAGAGCCTGAAAAACGCCCCCTGCTCTAATTCACCGTGTGCCCAATTGTTTCCCACAAGATCCCTCCTTCCCCGAAGATAAGTTTAATAATTATCGCAAACCACCCCCCCCCCGAGTTTCTGTAGTAACCAGGTTGCGAGGATTTATATAGAAAGTTAGAAAGATGTGTGCAAAGTTGAAATTTAGATCGAAAATCGAAAGAACTTGTTGCAGTAAGCCTTGTTGTAAATAAGATGTTTTTATGTAATGCAGACTTGTTTAGCCTATGTTCACCCCTCAGAAGGATGCCTATCAGACTATGGTGAATAGCACGTTGCACCTTTTTTTAAATACAAGGCCCTGAAGACCAGCCCAGCCTTGCAAGACTCGTACTAGGGAAATGGGTCTCTACCAGAAGAACTGACATCTACTATAATAGACGTATGCAATAAATGAGTACCAGACCTCGTACCTATTACAAATGAACGTAATAACCATCAAAGCGCCAAAGAATTAGCCAGCAAAAGGAAGTTGTAAGGAATCCAGCAAACCCATCATCAATTGTTTATACGTTAGCTGCAAATCTCAGATGTAGCGAGTGTTTACCCCCAGTTGCTTGGTGTTGGGAGAGAAATAGATTTATGTAATTACCTTCTTCTGGAAAATCTCTAAAAACTGTCTTTTCAAACTCACTCAAGGGTACCACTGTCGGAGGAGAAAGAGACCGGATGTGGGAGCACGCGGCCTGACTGCGGATCATGAAACCTCAGCGACGGAGGCCAAGGCGAGACCACAGCAGTAAGGAGTCGCAGGATGAGGCACTGTTTCAGGCAAAACTAAGGAAAGGACTGACCTGAAGCCCCTGCTCTATGATCAACGTGTGCCAAAAAGTCCCCGCTCTCTGAACATGGTTACGGACTCGCCTGTCGCAAACTCTCCGCCCCCCTGATCTATTCCCGACTTGGCCTTGCTCCATCCCCTCCTCCTCCGACCTACCATAAGGACTGTTCACACCCGCACCTTTCCACCCGAACTCCCAAGTTCCTCCAAATCCTACTGAGCTACCCAGAGAAGAGTATTCCCTGCGTCAAAGAGAAGGGAACTCCGACCGAGTAGACCACAAACTATGTTAATCTCAGAACGGTGACCTAGAACTCCACCAAGGGTCACCCCTAAAGAGAAGATGAACGAAGTATGTGGTTCTACCCGCTGCTGAACGCCGCGAAGATGATGGAAGCAACAGGAAATACCCACCACAGAGACTCAAGAAACAAACAGATCTCACAACTCAGGGACAATTACACTTTTCATCGCAAATTCTATGCTCTGGGTTACGGAAGAAAATGTACCTGCTCCAAAACCGCAACGCATTTCTCCTATGAGGTCTGGCGAAACCAAACAAAATGTACCCCTGCCCGCAGACCTCCAACGACTCAATCCACATGAACATTCCTGTTGACAGAACGAATTGCAATCCAGGTGCTTAACAGTGCCAACAGAAGACGACAAAGACACCGAGAACTCTGATATTTTTACTTTTTCTATATCTCCTTTTTCTCCCGATCACCATTGGACTGACTATGCTCCCACCGAATACAAAAAAAGGACTTACTTATATGATAACTTACCAGCTCCTATTCCGAATGACTATAAGTATCTATGATCTGTACCCAACGCCCTCGCTACGTAATTCTAGTCTGATATTGCATTACGATGACTTTTTTCTGCAACCAACTTAACGATGAACCCGCCTACTAGATGATGAGATTTTTAATGTGATGTTTATAATATGATGTATAAGTACAGTTCCTTTGCCTAAGTCCCCTCTCCCTTACTTATGACCACTGCAATAGGTATAGATAGGAAATAGGCCAGCAAGATGTCTTGGAAATGTTAAAGGGAGGACTGTTAAAGATTAAACTGCAAAACGTCAACATTATCGGCGCCATCTTGCCCCTTTCCAAGCCCATTCGTGCGCGTAAGCGGCAGCCATTTTGAGCACCATGGCCTCCCTGCCCCTTGCTGATAGCCAGCGCGTCTCTCTCTCTCTTAACCTCGCAAGCATTCCCCCCGCACACTGACAACCCCCGCTCTCTCATGCCTTGGGTCATAAACCCCCCTTCAGCGCAGCTTCACCACTGAATCCCATCCTGTTCCCAGCGCGACACCTCCCCTCATTCCTTTCATGGCCTCAGATCCTTTTGATGCAAACCCCCTTTTCCTGTGTCCCCGTTTGTCTTCCTTGTTCCCAGGCCGACACCTGGCCCTGCGGATACTGTTTATTACCCCGTACAGTAGGAAGCTTCCCCTCCCCATCAAAAGACCCACGAACCGATCAAAGCCCCCACCCTATGAGATCCGATCAACTCCACGCATTCCGTGAATCGGCGGAATGCCCTGCTGCGCGACAACCACCACCTGTTGTGACCGGGGTGGGGAATCCAACTGTAAATGTATGTGGGAACGGGCCTGAAGGGGAGATTCCGAGGATGTTCTTTCAAGTGTCATAGTATTGCGAGAATGTGTTATGTGCAATAAAGGTCATAAACTCTAGTATAAGAGGCCAGGCCTCAGAGATGTGGTTAGAGCACCTCGTGACGATACTTGCTGTCTGAATTGATGTGTTCTCCTCCGGAGAGAATAAAATCCTCGTTTCCTGCCTTCCAGTCTCCAGCGCCCGCTTCTTCATTGATTAACATTGGTGGGTCATAGAGGCGATACCGCCGGGCAACATAAAAAGGGTCTTTGGTTACTGGTTGTCTTTGGAAACCCTTTTTTTACAGGGGGCCCTTGGGGACTCCTTCCTATTTGTGAATTGCTTACCACTACATGTATGTAGTCAGTGAAATAATGTTTTGTGAGCCGATTTCAGTTGCAAACATTAATTCATACCAATTTGATTTTGTGTTTGGAAGGGATGCTCTAATCACTCCCCTTCCAACTACTGAATCTTTATTTGGTTGCAAACCCAAACTGCGGTTCAGTAACGTGTTGCAAAATTGCAATTTGCGTTTTGTACATTCAAAACAGTGGTGTCGCCCCACTGCTTCAAAGCAGTGAAGTAAAAGAAACATAAAATGATAATAACTTGCGCTATTATTATTTTATCTTTCCTTCTGCTGCAGCTTTGCAGTTAGAGCGGGCTGCTCCAATGACAGAGGAGCAGGGGAGGAGTGGTTTACCCACTTCTAAATGCACATGACTGTTTGGCAGGCCCGCTCGAGCCAGCCAAACATTCATGCACACTTCCCATCTTCTCCATGCAGGCTGCATTACAGCCTGTGTGGAGAACATGCCCAGGCCCCATTCCCTGGCTGAGCGCCGAACCACGGCGCTCAGACCAATCACCATGCTGCATTGCAGCATTGTGATTGTGATTGGCTCAGGGAAGCCTGGCAGCCCGGGTGCTTCCTGCTGCTTTCTGCATCCTGCTGCGGGCCCGGAGACAGGAAGAAGAGGACAGAGGAGAGGTGGCGGGCGGATGCTGCTGATTTGTAAGGCCTTTTTTCAGGTGCAAATGGCCCGATTCTGAAAATGTTGTAGGACTGCAGCATTTCTTCCAGATACCATAACATTTATCTGTATATTTGTCGATTTGCAGTCATCAAAATGTGTCATTTATGTGCATTAATAACTATGAGCTATGCCTTTTCTTATACTTATATACATTTTGATTTTTACTAAGATAATCAGTTTAAGTGATGATGAATGATTGTGGATTAGGTACACTTGTTGAGTAAAATTCCTGAGTGCGATACATTCTAATTATTCCCTCATTGTAGAAATACATGTATTTATTTTCACTATAACATGACCTTGTTCGCCTATACTAGGTCTTTATATCTTAGGGAGATATTTTCCCACTCTTGATGCATTTTTATGTTTGCTACCTGTTGATCATTTTTGGGGATGATTTCTTTTATGTTTAGCCCTTGTTGTAGCTTACTTTAGGTATACAAGCAGTAATGAAACAAGAGAAAAGAGAGTTACTATCTTAGGTCACAAGGAAAATCATTAATTGCAGATGGATGCATTTAAGCAACACTCTCATGGGTATAGGTAAAACTATGCTCGAAAAAAAAATTCAATCTGATTGCAACAAATACTTAGACTACATTGCGGCAGTGCATGTCTTGATCAGGATTCTGGTTCAAATCCAGAAAACGATGAGCTGTGTGTGTCAGGCCACTGCTAAACTCGTAAGTTCTCCAAAACAGACAGAGAACCTTTTGGCCATGATCTTTTTATTTGAACATGATGGATGACGTTCCCTGTAGTGCAATTTTTTTGCCCAACACCTGGAGCTCTCCCTAACACAAAACCAAGGTTGAAAATGATCCATCGTATGCAGAAGTGATGTCACCGTTATCATCACGGGAAGTGCACACCCAATACACATTTTATTGTTATTGCTGAAATAAGACCAAAACAGTGGGAAGAATTTCAACAAAAGAAAATAAATCCGAGTAATACATTCTTACTCAGCTGAAATGAAATGAAATTGGGTTTTGTAGAGCGCACTTCTATCCTGAGGCCCCTTTTTTCTACAGAATTACAACAAAGTGCCTAAAAACGTTGAGAAGGGATGGTATGCAGACTAGTGAGCTAGCCTGGGGGAATTATGATTGGTAGTATTTGCATAAATAATAATTGCTGATATTGGCAATGCATCATTTTGTAATAAATCATGAAAATGTACTGTGTTCTCATGAATGATTGGGCCCTTAACAAGGCCATACTAGCTGTTACGGTGGGCCTAAGACTGGATAGCCCTTTTATTAAAAACGTTTAAAATTCCTTAAATGTAGTGTTTTGGAAATTATCACAGATTTTCACAAAGTTTGAACATTGCTAATAAAATGTTGGTTTTTGCTGGCGCAAAGAGGTTCAAATGAGCGTTACAACCATACCCTCAGAAAACACCTTTGAGAGGACTATCCTTCCACGCAGGATACTAAACACAAAAGTATATATACTTCCAAAGTCACATGATCACGGACGTCATTTAGGGGTCAGCAGAGATCACAGCTACGCCCCCTAGCTTGCCCTTTGTGTCTCCTGACACTGCATTTGCAACCTCTGGCCTCAGTGATGGCTAAATCAATGACAGAAACACAGGGGCAGCTCGTTTTTATGGACGTCGGTTGGGGTTCCTCTTTCCTTTTTTCTGCCTTTTTTATTACCTAATAGTGAATAATATTGTATTATTCACTATTAGGGTAATAAAAAATGGTGTACAATTAGTTGGAATGTGACTCTCTCTGTCAGCTAAGGTAAGCAACAATTATTTTCATGGTATAGTGTGTGTGCCGGCTTGAAGGTGAGTGTGCTTATGTGTCAGCCAGTGTGTGTAGGGGTGTATGTGTATGTGTACGCATGTGTGTATGTGAGTGAAAGTAAACGTCAAATGGCGTGTGATGTCGCTTCTGCTACTCCTGGCATTCAGTGAATTGACAGGCACTGCTTGATACACGTCACATGGGTGAACTGCGCACCCGCTGAACCAGGCAAGATGATTGTGATGCCCTCAGTGACACTGCTAGGATCCCCCGGTGTAGACTGGCACCAGGCACCCTCAGGACATCGATAAGGGTGGGGGAAGGAAGCCAGGGCCTTCACCTTGCAGCGGAGCACACATGAAACACTTCAGCACAGATACTCGGTCCGTGCCGTCAGGCATGTGCGCTGACGTCACAGTTTATTATATACTCCCTGGTCCGCGCCCGGCCCAGGGAGGTGCATGCAAACATTGTATGGTAGCGGCCGAGTGACTCAGCACATCGATGATTCGGATGGGGGTGGCACAGAAGGCTGAAGGTCGTAGACCGCTTTGGACTCTTCAGTTGACTGGTACATCCAAACCAAATCAGATGCCTTGATGCCTCCGGGCAAAGTTGCGCGATATAAGTTTTTATTCATTTCATTTCATCAGACCCATGCTAGTGGCGCTGGCGATGTGGAGGAGCAGAAGGAATGTTAGGAAGGATTGTACCTGGTACTTCTGTAAGCTGCCTTATGATAGGTCTTCCAGAACATTCTTTGGAATGACGACCATGTGGCCAGTCTTCACCATGTGGCACTTTCTTTGGCCTCTTGCGTGGCCTTAAGCCCCTTCTGAAGTTTTTTGACCCTCCAACACGCCAGCTGATTTTCCAGTCAGCTATTATATCCCGATTGGACTACACTGGCTCCATCTTATTAGGGGCTAATCAGGCTGAAATAACTCGGATGCAACGTGTCCAAAACGCTGCAGCCAGAGCCTTGCTGGGGCTACCACGGACCTGCCCATTGGTGCCATCTGGAAAATCCATTGGCTCCCCATGGCTGAACGCATTCAATTTAAGACATTGTGTCTTTCTTTTAAGATTTTGAAGCTTGCCACGCCCAGCTTACTAGATAATCTTCTCACCCCTTTTGTTTCCTCCCGCCAGCTGCGTTCTCGGGGGCAGCATCTGGTTACTGTCCCCCTTGTGAAACGTCTTCGCGCTGGTGGCCGGTCCTTCTGCTATTTGACGGCCAGATTATGGAACTCCCTGCCTGTTCAGATTCGCAGTATGGAAAGCTTCCTGGAATTTAGGAAAACCATTAAAACCTTCCTTTTCCCGTCTTGCTAGGCTTTTGGTCACATCTATTCTTCTTCAGTGTCCTCTGTCTTGGTGCCTGGTTTGTTATTCTGATGCTGGCAGAGCTGGGACGCCCCTTTGCTGGGGCAGCTGGGCGCTATATAAATCCGAATAACATAACATAACATTGAGTGCACATTTGAGTGTCTGTTTTTTGAAGTTTTGGTTGTAGCCCTTGCATATCTAACCTCATTTATTTGGTTGCAGCAAAAATAACAGGTATTAGAGTCTACACAACATCGCATCTGGCTACAAACAGCACATTAACCTTTAAATGAGGACCACTTGCTACACGAAAAATCTGAACCACAAGGAATACATTTAAATTCCACCTATGGAGTTCCACCTTTTCTGTTACGCATTTGTTGGCAAACCAGTCTTTGAATAGTTAATTTGCCTACATTCTGCTTGAACTACACTTGTAAATGTGGCATTCTGTGATACATGGGACGTGTGATCAGCTCTTTATATTGCCATATTACTATTCGGTCAACTAAATACACATGTTAAATTACAATTGCAGATATTTCAAAACGTTTTTGTCCTCAATTGTAAATAACACAAAATGGAAATCAAAATATGCTAGCTGTGAAAAGCGACATTTTTGTGAAAAGTTTTGATAACAAAGGTTCTTTTGTAAACTAAAATATTGCCTGTTCTATTTGATTAGAGAAGGAGGCGGTCGGTTACATCAAGGGAGCAACCTGAAGACACCCTCTCATCTGAAGAAGAGATTACAGGAATTTTACTTCAACAGATTAAGGAACGAGACGTTCACAGGTACAACAGACTCCTACGGAGAGCCGAGACAGGGCAGTAAAAAGACAATGACTACATCAGGCTTCAGAATTATAACATTGCCTGAGTTTGTAGTTATTTTAATGTTAGGTTAAATATATATTTTACTTACTATTTATATTTAATTAACACTGTTTTCTTGTGTAACTTTCAGAAAAGAAGTGTGGAAACATACATTGAAGGAACACCCAAGCAGTAAATGATGCAGAGGCATTGAAGTTTGGAGGTTGGGTTAGTATCTTTTCATTCATACCTGTTTAAATGCATGTGGAAGCCATATCAGGGCTGGCTTTAGTACTGAGGGTGCCCAGTGTGACAATGTTTATTGGCACCTCCCCATCCATGGTGGAGGTGGTGACCACCTCCACCATGGATTCCCTCACCACCACCTTTTAACAGTGGCAATCCGTGCAGGTAAGCGTGGTGGGGCGATTAAGTGACATACGACGGGCTAAGGATTATAAAATAAGTAAATAAAAACACTTACTTTGCGCTCTCCACAAGTCGGGATGATGGGCGATGCACCTTCGGCGAATTGGTTGGCAGGTAGGCCCCATTCTTCTGTCTGTTCTTCTGGCACTTTTTGGTGAAAATTGTTTAAAGTCCCAACTTTTATGGTTAGGCAGGAGCAGCAACTTTAACACAACTTCCAAGGGCACAGGACCTTGAGGGCACTACTTGGGGGTTAGAAGTCATTCCAGCAGAGGCCAGGAGCAGAGTTCAAGTTCTCTGGAGCTTATAATGTCCTTGTAGCTCACACAGAAGGCCAACCAAAGCCCTTGGAGTCACTCTGGTAGTCCTGGTTCAAGCAGCAAGGCAGGCTTCAAGCAGCAGTACAGTTTTCTGGGAAGAGAGGTAGTCCTCTTTTGGCAGCAGGGCAATCCTTTGGGGGAACAAGGCAAGCCTCAAGCGGCAGGGCAATCTTCTGGGGGTCTAGTCAGTCCTTCTGAAGTTTTCTGCAGGCCCAGGAGTGTAAGGTCCAAGAGTTGTTATAATGGTCCAATATTTATACTCAGTGCCAGCCGTTGAAGTGGGGGAATCCTCTAGACTGCCCCACATCTAGTTCTGAAAAGTTCCTTCCTTCCCCTGCCAAGGCTCCATGACGTCCGGGTTGACAAAAGGCTGGTACCAGGTTCTTTTGGGTGTGTGCTGGAGGCTGCCCTTTAAAGTATAAGTGGGTCAGAGAGCAGCTCTGCCCGAGCCATCCTGGCAGGATTACCCATCCTGTAAACACCTAGGACCCTTTTGTCTCACTGTTTGAGGAGAGGAATATACAAGGCCCAATAGCTAAGCTATTCACAGTCATATGACCTAGGAAATTAGCAGCAGGCACCAAATGGTTAGGACAAGAAAATGCCAACTTTCTAAAAGTGGAATTTTCTGAATTGTGACTTGAAATCTGACTTGCCATTAAATTACAATTCATTTGAGCCCAGACCTGATATTTCTAGCTGTCCCTAATCAAAGGTTAGCACTTATTAAATATAATAATTTATGTAGGAGGTTTTCAATACCAGGACATGAAAAACATGTCTTACTTTTAAAATACAATGCCTTAGGGGTGGCATTTGTATTAAAAAGGAAGATTTAGTCCTGGCAAAATATTTATTTTTGCCAGGTTGAATTTGGCTGTTTAAAATTGGGTTACGGGAAGCAATAATTGGCCTGAGACATGTTTTAAAGTTACTGCGGGTGACGGAGCATTCATCGAACACTTCTGCTATCTGGCGGACAGCAACTTACTATTGTTGCGAATACTGACTTTTCCTAAACAGCTGGGGGTCTGGTTGAGCTACTTCGGACCGTTTGAAATACAGGACCCTAATCATAACGGGACCGTCTTAAACTTTGAACTCTGACTCTATGAGCCCACATCTTTACTCGCATAGTTACATCTTCATATCAATGTTAGATGTCACGACCATCTTCACATCTCGACCGACCCACATGTTGAATTTAACGCAGCTTTATGTTCACCCATTTACTAACATTTTGGTGCTCGACTGATAATACATTGCGTTGCGTCCTTAATGATTGGGCGGACCACTAGTGATCTTCTCACCACTTTGCAGGCCCTGATGAAGTTTCTGCGTGAGACGAAACACCTGTTGGCGATGTTCATGCTGGGAGAACTTTTTTATGAAATTTGAATAAAGGAGAAAGCAAAATTAACGGAATTTGAAGAGGACTCTTTTTGACTCTACATTGGATTACTTTGAACCCTTATGTTGTTCTAATGTTGTGCTATCCTGTCAACTCTACTGGTTACAATAGTTAGAGTTTCCATTGGTGTAATACACAAACAAAGACTTAAAGAATCTTGACTATTTGGTGTTCTGTAATTAGAATCTCATTCTTCCATAGCATCATTCCTGGTTGCACATTTGTTGTGCACCTACATAGCACCTTGAGGTAGTAGGTGCCTTGAGTTTCTGGAGCACCCATCACACACAAATCCAATTCAATTGTGTTTATTTATAGCGCGTATATACTTGTATTTATTACTAAAATATTTCTGAATGAAAGTTGCAGACTTTTCCTTTGTGGACACTACTACTGTATCTAGTTGAAATGTATTTAAGTGCTATTTTAGTGGGTAGTACAATGAGTGTTGCAGGCCTGCTAGTAGCCTTTAACTTACAGGCCCTAGGTACATGTAATAATATATACAAGAGACTTACAAGTTAATTAAATATGCCAATCAGGTGCAGCCTGATTCTACCATGTTTCAGGGAGAGAGCACAAGCACTTTAGCACTGGTTAGTGTCATTGCCAATAAAACGATTTCAGAAAACAGGAGAGGTGAATGCAAAAAGTTTGGGTAAAGAGTGTACCAAGGATGTTGGGTCTAACAATTGCCATACTGCAGTGTTACATGAGACGAAGCTATGGGGCCAATTCACAGAAGCATTTATGAGACTGGGAAGTAGTACTATATAACTACTCTGTTATGTGTTCTTACATGTTTGTGTCAAACAGCCCAGAAATGTCCAAATCCCTGTTCTTAAAAGTGCAAAAAGGGTACAGCACTTTGTATTTGGAAGAATAACGTATAGTATCCAGCTTCATTATTCTCAGCAACTTCTTCACCACTTTTACGGAAGGAAGAATGTCTTTCAAATAATTATAAAACATCAGCTATCATCACCATGTAGACAAAAGGGCCCTATTCACAAAGGTAATTTTCCACAAGTTGATTTACTTATGTGAAAATGTACTCTTACACCTACGTGTAAATGTATACTTTTTTGTTATTCACCATTACTGAGTGTAGATTTACCCCAAGTATAGACGTGCATGTCTCCACCCGTGAACCCAGGCATTGGAGACCTCTGAGACTGAATTTACAAGTGTAAAGTTACTAGCAGTAACTTTTCACTCATACCTGGAGATCCCCAACACGTGGGTGGAGATCTCCTTATGATAAAGTATACTGAAAAATATTTTACTACAATAAAATATACTTCTGTTATTGCGTGAATCTTGGACATCTTGAAAAGAGGCTTGTGGCCTGTCCCAAAAAAATTGTAAAAGCTCTGAGATCTCTTTAATGAATGGACTCCTATGGATGTGAGCATTGTACCTATAGTAATTG
Source organism: Lissotriton vulgaris (assembly GCF_964263255.1). NCBI lineage: Eukaryota > Metazoa > Chordata > Amphibia > Caudata > Salamandridae > Lissotriton > Lissotriton vulgaris. The sequence goes on along the minus strand of NW_028245496.1, from coordinate 38,666 downwards.
GGAGGGCCTCACATTTCTGCCAGTTAATGTTATTTCCTGAAAAGGAGGAGAAGGAAAAAACTGTGTCTGTAAGGTCCATTGGTGAGGATTCTGGGTTAGCCAATGTCACTAAAATGTCATTGAGTTGTACAGGCTTTGTGTTACCCTGCCGGTGTAGTTATCCCTACAATGGATGGGTTCCCGTAGATAGGTGTTGCAAAGGTTCAAGTGCTATGATAAAAACAATGGGGGGAAGGACCAGCCCTGTCTAGTACCTCTATGTATTGTAAATTGGGGAAATATGTCTGTTACATGTGAGCGATTTCACTTTCGTCATATATATATGTGGTTTTCCTAGCCCCATTTATTCCAAAAGTCTGAAAAAGTACTCCCACCCCACCCTATCAAAAGCCTTTTGCTGCATCCTGTGGGGCCACTATACTGTCAGTCACATTGACTTTTGTTTGCCACAGGACATGAGCAAGTGATCTCAAGTGGGACGAAGAGGAGCGTTGCGGGGGGGGGAGCCCATTTGGATTCCTTTGTATCAAAAATGATAGTACCTTCCGTAGCCGATTAGCCAATATTCTTGCTAAAAACTTTTGTATCAACATTGGTAAGAGATATTGCCCTATATCTGGAGCAATTCACTGTGTCATTACCCGGTTTAAGGAGGGATAACCTGGCACCAATTAGATTCTGTTAAAGGAGCCATACCATCAGTAATTTACCCAAATAGTTTACAGAGAAGGGGCATCATAAGGCCTTTGTGTAGTTTATAAAATTCTGAGGGTTATCTATCAACTTTTTATTTTGGGTAATTGGCAATAACTTCACTGATTTAGTCTTATGTGATGTTTTGTTTGAGCTCAAGTGTCTTGGAAGATGATAGTACTGGATCGGAAGGGAAAATTAAACAAAATATATAGGTAGGCCCTGCTTGATCATAATGGCAATGCCACCTTTGCAAAAGGAGTATTCCTTACTCAATCATCCCCATCTAAGTTTTTGACACTCTGAGTTTGAATGGTGAGATTCCTGAAGTAGGGTGATATTGGGTTCATGTACGTGGAGGTAGTTGAGTACTTTCTTCTGTTCTATAAAGTGGGTGAGACATTATCATTAAGTGATACCACTATGAGAGAGTGGTTGAAAGGCAATTGAGTGCTAGGGCTGTGTGATATAAGGCTACTACCTTGTACAAGACATTTGGTCAACCATTGGGTGTCAGGCAATGAAGAGGGTAATGTCAACAGCTGGACATAATATGGAGTACGTCTGATTATATGAAGGTCCAGTATGAATTGGTAAGACACAGTACTGTTATTAACACTACTATAGTATCTAATGTGGATGTAGTTTATACATTTTACAGATATACGTAGAAGAGTGACTTCTCTCACTCTATAGGAAAAATAATGAATTGACAATCTATGCAAATGTGATATCCAAGAGACAAATATGGCTCAAAGGAAGGGGTAAGAACTGTGAACTAGATAGAAATGGGGATCCCCTCTCAAATATACTTTCAGGTCAGGGAGTAGAGGGGAAAAGGGCAAATAGAAGCAAGAAAAGACTCCCTCATGACCTATAACCACTTTGCTACTGGGAATAACCTCTAATATTGTAGGCATACACAAACCACATTTACAACGTATTTATTTATTTATTTATTTATTTTTATATTTGAAATCTTTTTATCATTTCTAAACATACACAGCTTGAAAAAAACAAGCATTTACAATGCAATAGGTCTCGCATTAGGAATGTGTGAGCTATTAGTATTGTAAATGACATGTTTGTTTAATATGTGTTGGTTTTGCAAATATATAAATTAATAGTACTGTTATTTACCAAGCCAATACTTTAGAGTGTCCTAATGCGAGTTTTAATAGCTATGGTAATGCTTTTTGGTATCGATGAAGGATAGTGATGTTGTGGTGCTGAGTGATGATGTGGTTGTGCTGAGTGGTATGTTGGTGTGTTATAGTGATGTGTTGGTGTCCTAGAGTGATGTCATTGTGTCTTAAAGTGATGTGGTGGTGGTGTAGAGTAATGTGGTGGTGTTCTAGTGTGATGTTGTTGTGTTTGAGAGTGATGTGGTGGTGTCCTTCAGTGATACCTCTACTACAGAACTGGAGTTACAGGACAGAAACTAGTAATGTAGTGTCATAGTGATGTATTAATGTTCCTGAGTGATGTTGTGGTGTTTGAGAGTGATGTTATGGTATCCTCTAGTGATGTGTTGGTATTTTTGAGTGATCTAGTAGTACTTGAGTGATGTGGTAGTGTCTATGAGTGATGTGGTGGTGTTCCTTAGTGATGTGGTGGTGTTTATGAGTGATGTGGTGGTGTTCCTGAATGATGTGATGGTGTCCCTGAAAGGTGCCCCTGAGTGATGTGGTGGTGTTCTTGAGTGGTGCCCCTGAGTGATGTTGTTGTGTTCTTGAGTGATTTCGTTGTTGACTATAGTGATGTGGTAATGTCCTAGAGTGATGTAGTGGTGTTCCAGAGTGATATGTGGTGTCCCAGAGTTATGTGATGGTGTGCTTGAGTGATGTGATGGTGTCCACAAGTGATGTGGTGGTGTTCTAGAGACATATGGTGTTGTCCCAGAGAGATGTGGTAATGTCCTAGAGAAATGTGGTGGTGTCCTAGAATGATATAGTAACGTCGAAGAGTAATGTGGTGATGTCTCTGAGTGATGTGGTAATTGAGTGTTGTGGTGGTGCTCTTGAGTAATGTGCTGTTGTTCCTGAGTGATGTGGTGGTGTGTCCCCCCAAACAGGCACTATGGCTAAAACGCGAACAAATACTATTAAATCGACTCGATTTAGATCTGTTAATGCCATCTGGTATTAAAATATGTACTTTAAATGTGATATTTCAGCGGTAATACAAAATGTGTAAAGTTATAACAATGCCCACAAATAAGTAGTTTACCAAAAAGCAAATACAGCTGTGGATATTCCACAAACGCAAAACGACTGAAAAATGCACTGCATGCATGCCTTTATTGGCCATCACATCTGAACAAACAGGAGGAAGCAGACAAACAGCACGCATTCACATAGAAACATGCTCACTAGGCCAACATGTTACAATGTGGGCCCCAAAAATGTACGACGCTGTGAGAATACGGTCCATCTTAACAATTAACGTGTCCCCTAAAAAAGTTAGAAAAAGTGCGGTCTGCGCCTTACCTGCCCCCACTGGACTGGCTGCCCCCAAGGCACGTGTCTGGCAAACTGAAAGTGACCGCGGGCAGGCAAATGTTTTTATCAGGCGCAAGGAGATTAAGTGATTTGCCCAGAATCACACGACATTGAGGTCCCTGACGGGCCACCGCTCTAGCCGTTAGGCCACATCCTCTCCCTCTGTACCACAATTGCATGATACAGAGGCTGGCAATTGTAATTTTGGGGCCAGTATTTTTGTGGCTCTTGTACTGTACATCTCTGAATCGGGCTCCAAGTATGTTTGTGCACCCTAGGAACAACTATAACCAGGTATCATTTAATGGCAGGTCGTTACACCACTTTAGTATTAACATCACAGAAAAAAATTAAGAAAAAATGTATGTCATCCTGAAAAACAGTGAAAGGGTCCCATTTTTTTGTGCTTAAAAGGCCCGGAGCCACTAACAAGAAACGCGCTTGGAATGAATTAGGAATTCTTATTATTGGCAGGCAAGCTATTCGCTAGATGAAGCCATCCCTAACTAGGCTGCACTTCCTTTGTTTTCAGACTGGACGTCCTCGTCCTGTAATTCAGATTCAATGTTATCAGAAGATAAGTATTAAAATAAAAACGCTGCGCAGCTTTTGACATCTGACAATTGGAATCGCACAAGAACTGAGCAAACAGGAAACAGCCAGTGTTGTTTGGAGACTGCGGGGGAAATGGTTGGCGGGAGAGATGAGGTGAGGAGGGAAGAGATAACGGAAATAGGTAGGAGAGGTGAATTAGGCGCTATAATACTGGATGTGTGCTTAGATGCCTCGGCGGGCACCCCAGTTCTTGGCTGGTTGCTGTTGCCTTACAATGTTTTGTACTGATGCACACACACACACAGTAAAATAAATAAAAATAACTTATGTCGAGTTAGGGTTCTCCTTTCACGACAGAATGTATTTGCTTTGCTGTCCAACTCCCGTCCTACGAGAACAGGGCTAAGGATAGGTTTTGAACAATGTCACGTGACAGAAAGGACGCCCAATGGGAGAGGGAGTACGTTCTGTGACGTAAGGCGGACTTCCAGAAAATCCTTGTTGTGCTAGAGAGACGTTGAATGCGGTGTAGTGCGTCAGCTCTACATCCTGGCATTCTGGGCAAGTCGTTTAATCACCCGGTGCCTACCAAAAATGAATGCGTCCGTGTGTAATGCCGCCACCACCGCGGGGACGAGAGCAGCCTGAGACACCCGGTGAGTAGGGGAGAGGGGGGCTGTGTGCGCGCGTGATGAGCCTGTGAGTGGTGGTGGTGGTGGTGTGTGCGTGCATGGCTGTGTGCGCGTGAGCCTGTCCTGTGAGTGAGTGGGGGGGTGCGTGGCTGTGTGTGTGCGCGTGAAGGGGGAGGAGGGGGTGCGTGCGGGGGGGCTGTACGCAGGTGTGTGTGCGCGCGTGTGTGTATGCGGCGGGGGTGGGTTCTCTGTATGTATGGGTGCGTGCATGGGCGCTTGTGTGTCTCTGTGTATGGCATGCGTGTATTTGCCACTGTAAACAAAAAGCGGAAAATTATGACACGCACTTAAAAGGAAAGTCTACGTTTGCAGTTACTATGAGAGAAAATCACACGAAAAGCACTCAAATTAAAGTCTGCCTCATTGTGTGCGATCGCAACGGAATAATAAAATAAAATAACACGACGCGCGTTTCGAAAAGTCTGCCTTTGCAGTTACTGTGTGAAAGAAAATAACCGACACGCACTTAAATTAAAGTCTGCCTTATTGTTTTACTTACCAACGGAATAATGTACAAAATGTCTTGCCAAAGCTTACTAAATAAATAACAGGAATTAATGCTGTCAAAAAATAAAGACACGCACTCTAAAAGTGAAAGCACTGAAGCTGTCTCCAGCAAGCTGCCAGCAGCTAGATACAAAAGCACGTTCACACGGACGAATCTGAGACAGCGAAGCGCGTGGGCGATCGCTGTCTCACATTCCCCCAGACACGCCAGCAAAAGATGTCTTCGCAGACAAGCATGCTTCGCATGCTTTTTAGGTCTGCTCGACCTAAAAAGGCATCCTGTTGTTTTGCTCCAGTTGTCCACTAACAACCAAGGGTTGGATCTAAATAGGAGAAGCTGTGTATGTTTAGGATGTGTGAATGATAGTGTATGTATGTGGTTCTCGACCTGGTCACTATTAACTGTTTTGCTTTTAAAAGATAACTGTGGTTTTCATATTATGGAATTATAAAAGGAATTTTTGTATATATATTTAAAAGAAATGTATGTGAAACACAGTGAATAATTATTTGTACTTGAAAGGTAAAAAATAATTCAAGAAATGAAAAAAGATTTCAAATATAAAAATAAATAAATAAATAAATACGTTGTAAATGTGGTTTGTGTATGCCTACAATATTAGAGGTTATTCCCAGTAGCAAAGTGGTTATAGGTCATGAGGGAGTCTCTTCTTGCTTCTAGGGGTAAGAACTGTGGTCAGAGGAGTTATTGATCGCCCAGGGTAGCATCTACCTTCAGAGAGCCGGATGTGGCTAGTCATAGGACCGTCCTTTACTAATGTGAGACGGGTAAACTACAGCCTATTATTCCTATAGTTTAATAATGGGAGAAGGTTGAGAGGGGGCAGCAAGTCCTGGGTATCCAATTAAGAATTTCTTGTGGATTGACAGGCCCTTAATCCTGAAACGATTGTTTAAAGTTTCTTAGCCAAAATGTATGCTCTTCATCATCTCCTCCCACGCTCCTTTAAAGGTCTGCAACAGGAGTTAGTAACCTCCCAAATTACTTCAGAGAAGAAATTTCAAGTCCAAGGAAAGTGTTCCATACACACACACCCAGGCAGCCATTTATGATATCAATTCAAGAATTGTTTCTGTTTTTGTGCAGTGTCATGGGAAAAAGTCTTGAGACACATATGGCCCGATTAGGATGGCGGGTGGAGTTACATCCGCCCGCTCGCCCGCCACCCTATCGGATAGTGGACCGACCAACTAGCTGTCAGCATTCCCGCCATGGGGATTACGATGCGACCGCCTGCAAGGCAGTCGCACCGCGTATTCTTTGCATTGCGGGCGGGTGCTGCTGGGTGCAGCACCCGCTGCAATGCAAAGAATGCACCCTGTACATATCCCTGCACTATGTGGCAGGTACCATGCGGTGCCTGCCACATGGTGCAGGGATATGTAGGGGGCTCCATAGGTGCCCCAAAAACCCAAACTGAGGCCCAGGAGGGCAAGGGGGACCCTCTACAGGCCCCCAATGCCCCTTTCCGCCTGCCTTTTCATGGTGGGTTCACCGCCATGAAAGGGCTGGCGGAAAGGAACATCGTAATGCCTACAGCAGCGCCTGGCAGGCACCATTGTAGCCATTACTCCACATTCGACGCGTTGCATCCATGACGGTCGGTCTTTACGACCGCCACACATCCGGCTGCCATCCAAATGTTGCAGGCGGATAAAATGATGGCGATGGCGGTGTGACCGCCAACGATAGGCTGTCATGGCGGTCCTACCGTCATCGTAATCGGGTCCCTAGATTCGATGTTCGTCATATGTATAAGGACATCAGCGTTTTGCCTATGCTATTATAATTTGGGTTTGTTGATGTTGAAGGAAGATGGCGATTACTTGATTCAGACACTCTTTGTTATTCTGCCGTCTGAAACAAAGTCTATGTGCTTGTAGCAGTTCTAGTGGGGATTTTAAAATGTAGATTGGTAAATTCAGGTATATAATGGAAGATGAACAATATCATGTCTCTGCCTTCTAATTGCTCAGGGATTCCGGAAAAAGGAAACTTATACTGATGATTCACCATCTTTCAATTCAGTGATTATCTTGTGCATGAACCAATGATCTTGTTCCCAGTTAATCGAGGCAACAACCTCCCCTTTTACCAGTATGATTCTGTCTTCCATCTCCTGCAGACATGCTTGGAACATGGCAACGCCTGAGCTCACGGAGAGAATATCTGCTCATGTCTTCATGGTATGGTCTCCTATTTTGGCCATGGACATGTGTAGTGCCGCTACTTTGCTTAGGATCGTGACAAGAAATGTGTCTTGATGAATTGCGCCTTGTTCTGGAGTAGGTTTAGGGGATTTGCAGGTGCCTACCTCTGTAAAGAGGAGCTGTTGTGCTGACTTGGACATATTGTATATTACGGGGTCTGAGGTTGCATCTTCTGCTGACTTGTGCTCTCCAAGCCGACGTTGAATAGCTTGCTTTTATCGGTGGAGATATCAGTAGAGTTGAATGTACAAAGTTCAAAGAGGTGAAGGCCTTGGTTAAGGATAGGACCAGTGCTTCTACAAAATCATGATCCGGGTAGCTATGGATCTGGACAATACCTCTGAGGTAAAGAAACTTTTTAATGCAGAATGGCATATTTATTAGGGTTTCCAATGTACTAGTTGAAGGGGTTCTGGCTTTACACAAAGTTTCCTAATGAGCATGTTGTCTTAGGTTTGCCTATGAATGAAAGACAACCCATATATATTAAGGAGTAGATCTAGTATGGCGATATTTGGGGAGCTAAGTATAGCTACTGTATCTTGTGCCGTGAACTGTTTGGCAAAAGAAATGTCTCTGATACATGGAGCAGGGTTGTATTTTTTTAAGGCAGACAACCAACCCAAGATGTCCACTCTAGACCTCTTTCAATGTTTAGTGTATCTGTGCTCCCAGTGTGTGCTCTACTGTGAGGCTTTTCTCTTCCCCCTTCCTCTGCATCAGCGGGGGTCCTGCCATGTTGTGAGGGCACCCACACTCTTGAAACAGTGTGTGGTTCCGTCAACACTTTTGTGAGGTGCCCACGCGCTATTGACTTACATGTCGCCTTCTGGTGGCAATTGTGGACCTGCCCTGCTCGGATGCCGGTCCATGCTGCAGAGTGGATCTTTCTCCTGCAGGCAGTCATCCCTGGGGCCCTCTCCTGACTCTATTCCAAATCCGTTCCTGTTCTCTACTGGGTGAGCAGTGATCTGTCAGGCTATAGCTGTGCCTACTTGAGGTCCTGTTAGGTGAGCCGGACGGAGCTCTATTCTTGTGCCACTGTCTTCCAGGTACCTGACTCTACTCCTGAGGCTTCCTGTTTCAATATATTTGCTTTATCAAGCATTTCTTGTTAATACTGCATAATCCAGCACTTTAATCTCTTTTCAGCAAAAGCATTTTTGGCACAATAATTATTATAGCATGCCCACATCTTAGACTATGTGGGTGTGGGCAGGATTGAAATCAAAATTTCAGTCTTCATTCTAAGTGAGGCTATCATTTCCTTATCAAAGAACAGTTTTCTCTATAGAGTCAGCGATTTTGTCTGTGTCTTATTTTCCATTTCTAAACCCTAATAGACAGCTGTATGGGTCGACATACATACTGGGACATGTTCAACACATTCTATACTTTCCATCAGGCATTTCCTTTTGGCTAACATTCAAATCACGTATATTGGCCATAGTTTCCTGTGTAAAAAGATAACCTTTTTCTAATTTACATGCTTTGACCTCCATTAATTAAAATCTTGAACAGTCAGTACACCACCAATAAGCATTGCACCACTTTATGCATTCTATTGTAAATATATGGAAGATATATATCTACCTTTAAAATACTACAATGGCGGATGTAGCATATTCAAGTATATATTATTCATACGATGATAGAGGGATTCACTTCACCTCTGGAAAAAAAGTGATTCTAATTTTGGAATACCTTTAGCCACCAGTTGGCAGGTATCCATTGATAATGTGGGTCAAAAATACTGGAGGCTGTCCCAAAGCGAGAGGAAAGAGTCTTAATAGCATGGCCACTCAATTCAAAGATCAGTTGCAAAAATGTTTATCATCGGATTATTGAAAGATAGCATCCAGAAAGTTCATGCTGACATTCACTTGAACCAGAAACCAAGGAAGGTTTTGGTTAACTTTCTAAGCTTGTTAGGTTGGACATTCTCTCATAGAGCATGAGACAAAAAAAAGTGGAGGATTTTGAATATTTTATTAAGTCAAATATTTGTAGGACTTAGGAAAAAGAATGGGTGAACCCCCCATCCCCGCAACCCCCCCCCCCCCAAAAAAATAGGAGCCACAGTCCAGATCAAATTTGCATTGTTTAAAAGAAATGTGGCATTTATTTAAAAAATATGCAGGCTGTCCATGTTGATTAAATAATCTGGTAACTGCTTTTTGAGTATATTGAGGAGTAGGAAGGTGATTAGGTGCAATTGCTTGCATTTTGGGGTTTTGCACTTTAATTTAACGATAGCCTAGGGCTGGGAGAGTGAAAATGTGCGGGGTTTTCCCTACTTTTATTGGTTGTCGAACCAAAGGGGTCAGGTGTTGCCTCTGTTTGAATAAATTGTTCAATGCAGCTGAATATTCATGTATTGGTTTATTTGTGTTTTTCATTTCAGGTGTAATAGTCAGCATGCCGCCTTACAGCTCCTTCACAACACATCAATTTAGGATACTATAAACCTACAGAAATGCAGCGCGATATTCACGTCAGGACTACACGCACACTCGCTGAACCAAGGATGGTGTTTTTTTTCTTGTCTCTGCAAACTAGGCCTGCAGAGAAAAGCATTGCATCTGTTTCATATTTCCCTCTCATCCCCATACAGATTTTTTTCATGTATATTTTTGGGAGTGTTGGATTTGCATCATGTTCTGACTGAGACACTGTCATTATAAGAAAATGTAAGAGTGGAGTATTGGGAGTTTGCTGACATAATGTTAACTTGTGTGTGAACTCCACAACAGGAATTTTGCAGGCATGTGCGCAGAGGGTACCTCATCTCATTGAACTCAAATGCACTGTCCATTTACATAAATGCATAGAAATCGAGGACAGAAGAAAGGCAGCCAGGCGCATCGCTCTCTCTGATGGGTAAGCCACTTTATCTCATGGCTGCAGTTGGATATTCCGGGTAGTGAATTCTGCCTTTTGTGCCTAAACACGCCACTTAAATATCTAGATCCCACTTTAGAAATGTTGCCACCTGTGTTCATCATCTCCGCATTTTCACCCCGCACAACCATTCCAATGCAAGCTCACCCAACAGCAAGCCTCTCCTTTACCCTCTTCTACCAAGAATGTGTTGCTGTTTTGTAAAAGGCCGGTATGACCTCATATGCATTATTTTGTATCATCAAACAAACTGTGGATTATTATTGTTCTTTACATCTTTCCAATGACTGGCTACCTCATATTTTTTATTTACATATTTATTTTCGATTTTTTTGTATAGCACCATTTAATTATGTAAGAGAGGTATTCAGCGAAGAAGCGAGAGTGCATTGGTTTTGAGAAGCTGCTTTTACGATCGGTCAGATGTTACTTTTCTTTACCTTTCCCTTTAGTGCCTTTTCCACACTTTCATCTACAATGTTTCTGATATTTTCATATGGTCTTTTTTGCTTTCTCGTGAATCAGGGTGGGTTTATACAACAACCAATGTACAACACTTAAGAAATGCGTTTCATGTTAACAAAAACTCAACTTCTGGGTTGATAACAAGAAGAAATGGAGTGGAGACTGGATTTTCATTGTAGCCATTTTAGTGCACTTTTTTTTAGCTATAGTTGCGGATTGCATTTACTTCATCTGCATAAGCTTGTTGTCAGACCTGCACAGTTGGATCGTACCACTTTTACTGCCAGCATAATTGATGGATATTTGTTGTGGTCTAACTTTTTAGGAGAGGGCTTATGTCACATCTGCATTAGAGCCAGCCAAGATTACACCACAGTTGAAACTTGGGGCCATATTATCAAGAACGGGCGTAACATTATCACCGCTTTAGCCACAGGATACTGCCGCTAAAGCGGCGATAAGGGGCTTGATAATATGCCCTTGAGAATTCCAATAGAAGCTCAGGTTTGCTGTCCTTCCCACCAGAACCTGATAATTTTATCGCCAGTTCTTGATAATATGGCCCATAGAGCGATCTGGATCCGCAGGAATAGGCAAACTGTAGTTTACTGCAGGGAAACCAGTAATAACAAGTGTAGTGGAGAAATGGATATGCACTTTCATTCAATAGCACATGGACACCAATCACTTTTTATGTCTTTAACAAAAAGTATTTTGTACTGTGAGGATTTGGTGAAAATGCCTGCATGCAAATTTCAATTGCTAAACCTCCAATGTGATGATGGGATATACTGGAGTATAAGAAATGAATGAATTGTTGAAGGGGTGGAAATCCACTTTAAATACTAATCACAATCCTTATTTGAACCACAAATGTTAATACATTCAAATTGTGCTTAACCATCTTAACAAAGAAATCAGGCCTTTTTAGGTTTCGACTGGGGAACTGAGCTTTTAGCTCCGCCCCCAGAGAAATCTGTAGTTTCCACTATGGGTGCCTTGAATACGCCCCTCTGTTTCATTGGCTAGCTCCATAAATGGAGGCTAGCCATTGGAACAGAGAGGCGTCCGTCATGGCCGGACCAGATTCGGGGGCGTTCCCGAGAATTTTTGGCTTTTGGCTACGTCATGCTACGTCAGCCAAAAGCCGGGAACGCCCCCGAATCTGGTCCGGCCGGGCCGTGCTTGCTGCTGTCCTGCCTTCCTCCGTGTCCCTCCTCCCGCTGTCCCCCCTCCCCTCGCTGTCCTGTGCACGTTTCCCGCCTCCCTCCCGCCCCCCGCCCCGCTTCCGTGTCTTTCCCGCCACCCCCCTCCCGCTTCTGTGTCTTTCCCGCCCCCACCCCTCCCGCTTCCGTGTCTTTCCCGCCCCCACCCCTCCCGCTTCCGTGTCTTTCTCGATGTGCCGATCTGAAAGTCCCCTAGCAGGTGCCCACCCTGCAGGGGACATTGCTGCCCTAATATCGAGTGCCCACCTCGATTTATTGTGATTTTAAATCAGCCGGTGCCCACCCGGCATTACCCCTCGAAAATCACCGCCGCAGCCCAGGGGCATTATTGTATTGATCCGAGTAGACGCGGCGTAGTCCCTCTTCCATGTCCATGCCTCGACGCCGCTACCGCCGCAGCCCAGGGGCATTATTGTATATATCAGAGTAGACGCGGTGTAGTCCCTCTTCCATTTCATGCCTCGACGCCGCTCTTCCTCCCGCAGCGGTGTGTCGCTGTGACAGCAGCTCCAGCAGCCTCAGAGCTCTTCCGGGTTAAACGTCAGTATGCGCCCGGCTGCTCCCCGCCTGCTTCCGGGCTGCAGTGAGTGAGTCCGCAGCGGGCCATGGAGAAGGAGTAAGGGATCCCGGAGACCAGCAGACCCTGCCCGCCCGGGGTAAGTAGTGGAAGCCTCGGGGCGCCCGGCTGCTCCCCGCCTGCTTCCGGGCTGCAGTGAGTGAGTCCGCAGCGGGCCATGGAGAAGGAGTAAGGGATCCCGGAGACCAGCAGACCCTGCCCGCCCGGGGTAAGTAGTGGAAGCCTCGGGGGACAGGCTCAGCGGTCTGTTGCAGGAGGACAGCACAGTTGCTTATGTAAATCATTGTTCAGACACTAAGAGATCGCTCACTTAACCACATGTAAGAATAACCTGCACCCAACTCTCCTCAAGTAGTGACCAAATTCCGCCTTGTCACTAATGAGGCACTACAGGACCTTTCTTCACCTCAAAGCGTTCCTTCACAAAACCCGGCATCAACAGTAAACGCCATACTCTCAATAAATGGGCATCACACCACACTGTAACTCTCATTCCAAAGAGGGACTACACACAAAGGAGACCCCAAGCTAAACCGCACTGCTTTCATATCAAATGGTCTTTGCTGAACTTATTTTGTCACAGAAGTCAGCAACCCGTCACTTCTTCTCCATAAAGAGGGGCCGCACTACACCATCTGTATCCAGATTTCACCAGCACCCACGCATCAAAAAGATTGACCATGCCGCATCCACCACAGCTAGGAACCACTCTAGTGTCTTCGTACCAAAGCGGCACAGCACCGCACCTTTATACCTTACATGGAGATTACTTCCTGGCAGCACCATACTCAATAAACTGAGACATCACGGTATCTTACTAACTTCATATTCCCATCTCACCATAAATAAGGGCGGCATTGCACCCCGTCCTCACTACAAGCAACCTGCACCACAAATGTACCATGCTACATCACTTCATAAGGTAAAAAAAGAAAATGCTCCAATTTTCTCAACACAGAGAGGAATTCGTTGCACTCCTCATTGACAAGTATGCACAGTCCATTCTAACCCTGCTCTAAACGACGTGAACCGCCTCGTCTCGCTACACTCTACCTTGTGTATCACAGTTCTGTTCCATACAAATCCTCCTCGTATTCATGCACTACTCTGGTTATGTTATTTTGTTTTTGTGTAGGGGGGCGTTGAGCGGTCAAGATCTCTCAATGCTGTTTTGATTCATAGGGGCATACTATTGACAGGATGTTCGTGCTTTGCCCAGCGAAGGAAAGTTTGTAATGGTGGTGCTTGTGAATGATCAGTTGGATTGTGCTCATAGAGGAATGTCCCAGTGAAGAGTGCTCCAGATTAGGGGTTGAGGTACGTAACGTGTCCTCAGTGAGTTTGTAGACTGTATTGATTTTGGTCAGTGTGTTACCCAACCTTCTTTCACTTTTTTCATGCTGCATTTTCTTTATCGCTGGTTTGCTTCTTTACTGCCTATCTACTATGTTATGCAATTTGCGTCAGTTTTTTTTTTAAACAGGGTGTATGTAAAGCGCTCTAATGCCTTCGGGTCAAGCTAGCGCTATATAACACTTTTAAAATAAAATAAAAAAACTCTGCCTCTTCATTGCAGTGTATGTGTGTGGGGGGCTTACCTCGGTGTGCCCAGCTGAGGGATATACAAGCCAACAGCAGCACCGCCAGGGCAAGTGAGAGCTTCATCGTAGTGAGGTCGATACCACCCACAGACCCCGTAGAACTGTGTGTCCGAGCGCAGGGTCCGAGTCCAGGTGCAGTCAGAGCCCGGGGTCCGTCAGAGCCAAGAGTCTGGGCCCAGCACCGTCCCCAAAGAAGCCTCTTGAGTGCCAAGAAGCTTTTACTGAGCCTCGCTCGCCAGCTCCTGGTGGCTACTTGCCCAGCCTTGATGAGCTTGGACTGATAAGAGAGCCTGTGTGTCTCCCAAACACAAAACACCACTCGTGAGTTAGTGCAGCCAGCAGGACTGTAGATACTTTGCTGTTTTGAAATTAGCGCTTTTTGTCCACTTCAGATTACTGCTATCCCCTCAAAGCATAACATTCAGCCCCTGCCATTGCACTGATTTATTATTGCTCATTAGAGCAGCCCGCTTATGCAAGTGGAGCTTGATCTACTCATGTAATGAACAGCTTTCTCTTTTTCAAGACACCCCTGCAGAGTATTTGGTAGGTGTTAGTGAAATTTTTCGCAGAAGCAGAGATGCAACTAGGTATTTTTTTCTGTTTATTTATTTCTTCATCTTCAAGTTTCGACAGAAATATCACACTACAGTCAGATCTATTCAGCGTTTGATTCTTTGTTTTGTCTAATGATGTGGCGTTTCTCTTTTTTGCTGACTTGTTTATCAGGGGTACAGTTCCAAGTTTTGAGCAATGTTGCTCTGTGAGGTGCAGTTAACGGATCTGTGAGGAGTTAAAAGCTCTCTGATTGTATTTACCATATTAGTCTACGATCTGAAAACATGAAGGTAGTAAGGAAAGAATTTGGGTAAGTGATCGTTTTACCCACGAGTCTGATCGAAGGGCCTACCTTGAGTTCACAAATTCTGCCCCAATTCCCGTATGTGTAATTGCAGCAAAGGCCCGTTCGGCCATCGTGTCTGCCATTACCACTTCAGACATACACATTATCTCCTGTTTCAGCATTGTCACCGATTAAGTCTGCAGTTGTTTCTCTGTTTTCCTGCTCGCCCGTCTGTTCTAGCACCTGTGGCATTCCTGGCGCTCCGGCTCCCTGGCACTGCTCCACGGGCGCACCCCTGTCTCTTCTGCCAGCCCCAGGGGTCTGGGGTGATGTGCCCCTCTGTGAGCTCCTGCGGCTCCTGTGGCAATAGCCCAGCCCCCCGCCCCCCCGCCCCCCAGCCCCCAACACAGACACTTTATGCTGCCACCGGGAGTCTGGGAAGAGGGGTTCCCTCTGTGGCACTCGAGCTGCCCCGGCTCCCATGGCAATACCCCAGAGCGCCTCCCCCCATGCCTCCAGCCCCAGGGGTAGGGAGTGCAGAGTGCGTAGGTAGTGCTAGAGAGTGCAGAGTGAGTAGGGAGTGCTAGAGAGTGCAGAGTGAGTAGGGAGTTCTATGGAGTGCTAGAGAGTGCAGAGTGAGTAGGGAGTGCTAGAGAGTGCAGAGTGACTGCAGAGATTAAGCTAATGGCAATGTAAATGACAATGCCATTTATTTATCTGTTTTCAAAACGAACACTTAAATACAAATTTTGTCATTTACAATGCCAATAACTCTAACTTTTCCAAAGGCGAAACCATTGCATTGTAAATGCTTGTTTATTTGATTTTATTGAGTGTTAAAACACATAACAAACATTGTATTGTCCTTGTACACCTAAGTAATACAACCTTGTACGATGATCCATTATGCGTTATTTCATCTCATGCAATGGATGAACAAACTAGCTGTTCCTTATCCTGCGGAATTCACTGGGGCATTGCTTTACCTTTCTTCAGCATACACACCCAGCTGTGGACCACATACATTAAGTACATTACTATACAGACAGTAATAAAAAAATCACTTTCTCAAACTGCACAGTCTCTAGTCCCTTAAGATACATGTGCAGTGTACATGTTGACCAGTCAGGCTTAACTTAGAGGCAGTGTGTGAAGTATTTTTGTAGAACTCAAACGGTAATAAAGTGAAAACACAACACAAAAAAATCCAAAACCTATTTAGAAAAATAGATAATATTTTAATAAATAATACACAAAACAGCAAACATCCAATTGGTGGAACTGGAGTAACTTTTATGGAGACAAAGTGTCATCGATGAGTCTTCGGTGGGGTAAGCAGGATCCGAAGTTTGGTTTGACCACGGCAGGTTGCTGAAGGATGGAGTCCTGGTGCAGTCATCGGTGAGGTGGGAAATCTCGGAGCAGGCAAAGTAAGTGCCCAGAATGGTGTTGGTGTCTTTTCTGGAAGTCGACTCTCCTTCAGTAAGGTAAAGCAGCAAGTTGAGTCTGACCAGCAAATCAACATTGGTGGCTGGGGCTTGAATGCTGTTCCAGGTCTTCGATGGTTGTCCAGGCAGAAAGGTAGCAAAACGTTTCCAAGTTCCTATTGTTACAGTTTGGGGATAGGAAGAGAACACTTTAACACCAAGCAGGGGTCCAGGACCTAGGGGACACCAGGTGTGAGTTAGGACTCACTCCAACAGAAGCCAGCAGCAGGGCAGCACCACTTGGTACTGATCAGCTGGGCAGTTAAATGAAAAGGCCTCTAGAATCTTGTTTTGCCCCTGTAGCTCAAAAGAAGACCAGCCAACTGACAGTTGGAGTCCCTTCTGGGGTCTGGGTTCAAGGTAAGCACGTCCAGTCTTCCTTCAGGATACAGACAGCAGAACAATACTTCATGTGAGCCTTCAGAGGCCCAGGAAATTTTGATGAGAGGTTCTTGGGATGCCACATTTATGCCTGGTGCCAGCCTGTGGATGGAGGACAATCCTTTGTCTACACCCCAAATTAGTCCTTCCCTCCCACTGGGTTTGGGACTAGGCTGGCTAAAGAGATAAAACTCAGGCAGGCACAGGTGTGAGCTGCCAGTAACAGGACAGGCATCCTTTGAAGTCAGGAAGGGCCTGGGTCCAGGCCCCAGGCTATATCCGTTAAAGCTGAGGGAGGATCTGGGTACAGGCTCCAAGCATCCTGCTCAGGATCTGGCATACTGCTCAGGAGAGGAAGACACCTCCCCATACCCAAGGCCCTGTATCCATTGTCTGGGAGCAATACACATAACATTCCAGGAGAGCCATCAGGGGCCAGGTGACACTCAACACTGGCAGTAAAGACTTTCAGGTTTAGGCAGGAAAATAATAGCTTTCTAAAGTGTCATTTCCAAAATAATAATATAAAATCCAACTTTACAATTACATTTCTATTAAAATAAGTCTTTGAAATGTGTCTCTAGCTGCTAAAAAAACTGAATGTAACCTTATTAAATACAGTAGAGCAAATCTGTATTAGTTATGGGCGGCCGGTCTTGTCACAGTGAAAAGTGAATTTGGAGATTTGTTACTGCCAGGACACATAAAACATTAAATATGCATGACCCTATGGGCCTTTAATGCTTATCTTCAGGGTGACTTATAAGTGTTAAAAAGGAAGGGGTAGTTCCTGGAAAAAGGTTTATTTTACCAGGTTGAAATTGCAGTTTTCAACAGCACACTGATGTTGCAATGGCAGAACTGAGACATGTTTTACAGTGGTACGATAGTGGTTGACACAATGAGTGCTGCATTCCACTGGTAGTATTTTAATTAGAAGCGCTGGTTACATGTAGTACCATATGCCAGGGAGCGCACAGAGTTCTAAGGCCAACAAAAACCGATCCAACAAAATAAGGCAAAAACTCTGTAACAACTTTGCAGAAAGGGCACATTTCCAACACTGAGAAGGAGGGGGAATGGGACCTCTCTGCATCCTTCAGCATGACTGATCATGGTTTGTGACATCATTTTGATCAAATTGTCAACCATTGTTAAAGCAAGGGGCAAGAATCTCAACTGCTATAGATGATTACTGAAAAGTAGGAAACAGTGGTTGAAGCTAAACACGATGTGGCCACTGTCACGAGTAGAGTGCATGAGAGTACCAAAAGGATTGTAAGCAGGGGCGGCTCCTCAGCTAAGGTGGAGAAGCGTTGTCTCACTGGTCTTGGAGCAGTAAAAATAAAACGATAATAACTACGTTATGATCGTTTTTTTTTTGTTGCATTTCCAGGGTTCGGTTAGGGCGGGGTTAGGGACACAATGGGAGGAGGAATTTGCGCACTTGTAAGGGCGCCTGACTGCTTGGCCTGGCGAAACAGTCATGCGCACATGTTCCCCACCAGGCTGCATTACACAGCCTGGTGGGGAAAATGCCCAGGCCCCCAGTCCCTGCCTGAGCGCCGATCCAAGGCGCTCAGACTAATTACAACGCTGCAGCATTGTGATTGGCTTAGGGGAACCTGGGTGCTTCTTGGTTCCAGGACTGCGGCGAAGCTGAGGAGAGACGAGGTCACAAAATAGGAGAGTGATATATATATATATTTTTTATTTATTTTGTTTCCCGCCTCTCCACCCTCAAGCCCTGCCAGCCGCTACTGCTTGTAAGTAATGCTCACTGCCAGGTGAATTTCGATCTAAGCATAGTTATCAAAATGTGTGGTGTTCCAGAACTACTACTTTTCCGCCAGAACTATATAACTTTTATATGACCCCACTCAATCGAGGTTCACAGTTATGACCCAAGCTGCAGCATTGTTCCACACATGTCCAGTCGTATTTCTCTCCAACTAATTTGCAGGAGAATTCTTGAGAACAGTCTCTTTGCTTTCCTCAAACTGAATCTTGATGTAGAGCGCCCGGCTCCAGCTTCATCATTCCAAGGCTGAGACATTATCTTGGGACTTCAACACACATCCAAAGATACCATAGAGCCTGGAGACCCTCTGCCCATTCTTGGGGAATGGAACATCCCTCAGCAGGAAGGATAAGCATGGGAGTATACACCACTGTATACCTCTTGGATCAAAGAAACAATGAGAAACAATTTCTTCCTATAGGGAAATAAGACAGATTCTCCCATTTATAGCAAAAGATCCTTGCACAATAAATAACTATGCTTGTAGCTATTGATACCCGCTTAGACTGTCTCAGTGGGATGCATGGAGGCTCATCAATAGAATAAAGATGGTTCAGGTGTTGGGCTCAGCCAAAGAAGCACACACGTGCTTTGGAAGCCTGGGGTCTCTACGCTGGCTGCCCGATATGGAATGGCTTAGCCTCAAAAGAAGACTTCTAGTATTTTACTGCCTGAGTGGTGTTACTTGAATATCTTGATAAGGTATTAAAAGCAAACCTCTAAATGAGACCTTCATTCAAAAAAGGAAACCTCCTACCAGGTCCAAGTACAGCACCGGCCAGAAATAGAGGAATAATGTTTGCATTTGGGTATCAGGAACGTTGAATGTAATACTCACCTATTCAAGAAGGTCCTCATCTCTGGCTATTTCCAGAAATGCATAAATCTACCTCTTTCCACTAAGGCTGACCCCCCTTCCTTTTACTGACCAACAGTGCCAAGAAGAAATTCATTTTGTAGAGGCGCTATATAAATGTAATCACTCGCTGAAAGGTGTTGTTAGTTGTAGTAGTGGATATGAGAGGTATGACTGCTCAGTCTCGGCTGGCTGTGGGTAGTGCTTGAGTTTATAAAGTTACCAGCTCTCGGAAACATGCAGTGAAACTCTATGACCGTTGGCTCTTTTCAGTTTCAGTTTCAGGTCATGATAACGTTTAGAACAGGAAAGTGCTCCTCGTTGGAGACTTGCTGTTCTTTTACATTTCGTCCCCTCTTGTTTTATGCCTGTTATTCATTTGTTTCCGGGGTCTGTTCGATAGGAGCCGCTGGCAGTGCACAGCAATACTTTTTCATACAACTTCAAATGATTCTGAATTATTAATAAAGAATAAAAACACAATGTCCCGCGCCTCTATTGTCCCGGCACGGTAGGTAATGCATTCCAAGCCACCTGACAGGTTGTCAGAATTTCTTCAGTTACTTGGACGACAAAGTACGTCGCTAGTTATGCTATCAGTAACTTTTGAAAACATAAATGATAACTGTAGTTCAAAATATGACCGTTTAGTGACGTTATAGCAGGTGAAAGGATTCGTTTGGGCTGAGCGGACATTAAAAGATTGCTCTATTCATTTTCAGCCGTCTCAAGTGCATCCTCAAATGCACATTTTAGTATTTTAATATGAAATTTTCTGTAAAATTAATGAAGATGGCAGTTCTCTGGGTCTACTGTTGATGCCATAGGCTAGCCCATGTGCCACTCATGATTGCCGCTAAGCCACACGCTGCTTCCAGAGCCAGCAAGAAGCGCCCAGCGTCTCCACCACCAGGGGCACAGGGTATGAAAGCCTGTGCCTAGCTGCTCAGACACAACCTTTACGTTTCTCCAGAGTAAGAATTGCAAGCGTTGGCCTGAGAGGCACAACTGTGCTGCTTCTGTTTTTTGAATTTGGCAAAAGTCATGAGGTGGTGTCACTTCCTGTGTTGATGGATGATGTGGTGGATTATTTATTGTAGTAATCAACTGGCAAAATATCATTAAATCAAGCCTTTGCTAAAATGCTTTGGCACGTGCTCCCTGCTTATATAGGTGAAACCTTGTAACGAAGGTACAAACCAATGTGCAAACAAGGCGACCATGTCTAAAAAGTTTGTCAATAGATGTTGTGATTGGTCAACATAATAGGCACAGGTTTTTATCTGTCAAACCATAAAAATTGCAGCTTGCCCCTTAATGATGTATCCAATTTGCTAACTGTGACAGGACTGAGCTGGAAACTAAAGCCATCCTGGACCATATCCCACTACTAGCCCCACACTGTATCAAGCATAAGAAATGAGTTTCACCCCTGCCTCAAGATCAGCCACTGCAGCAGGGTGCAATATTCATATACAATGGCAAATTAATTCTGTGGGTTGTGTTGCTATCCTGCCTCGGACGTGGTTGGTCCTCTATTCAGTTAAACTCAGTTTTAAACTGAAGTCCAACAGGCCTGGGAGTAATATTGACAGCCGACTTCTCTGCTGGAATAACCATGGAGCCAACTAGCAACAAGCTCAGCTCCTACTTTCACCAGAAAAAGAAGGCCCTCTACAACAATTTCAGTGAGCAGATTCCAGAAACCACCCTTTCCTCCTGTGACAACAGCCGGCCCACCATCACCGCCTGGATCCCGGTCATCACCGAAGATGCCACCTTGACCATGAATAGCCCCCACGGACCCTTGCCCTCCGCACATCTTCCACAGAGCCGCCACTCCCATAGTGCCCCAGCTATGACACACCATCAACGCCACCTTCGAATCCAGCATTTTCCCAGATGACTGGAAACGTGCAGAAGTCAAGCCCTTCCTCGAGAAACCCACTGCAGACTCAACGGACCTGAAGATCTACCGACCCATCTCTCTCCTTCCCCTCACAGCCAAAGTCACTGAGAAGATCATCACAGCCCAGCTGACAAACTTAATCGAAGAGAACTCCATCCTCGGCCCCTCCCAATCCGGATTCTGAAGCAACCACAGCTCACAGACTGCCCTCCTTGCCACCACAGATGACATCTGCATGCACCTCGACCAAGGCCACACCGCAGCCCTCATCCTACTCGACCTCTCCACAGCCTTCAACACCTTCTCCCACCACACCCTCGCAGCCAGACTCACGACGTCAGAATACAGGGAAGCGCCCTCGACTGGCTCCGCTCCTTTCTCGCCGGCAGAACCCTAAGGATCAGACTCCCGCCTTTCCACTCCGAACACAGAGAGATCAACTGCGGAGTACCACAAGGATCATCGCTCATTCCCACGCTCTTCAACATCTACATGGCCCCCTTGCCGCCTTCGTCAGACAGCATGAACTCAGCATTGTATCCTACGCTGACGACACCTAGCTCATCCTCTGCCTCACGAAGGACCCCGAAACTACCAGACTCAGCTTCCAAGAAGGAATGAAAGACGCCGCAGCTTGGATGAGCAGCAGCATTCTTAAACTCAACTCAGCAAAGACAGAAGTCCTCGTCCTTGGACTCACCCCCTCAGTTTGGGACAACAACTGGTGGACCACTGCCCTCGGCACCCCCTCTCCCCCACCGACCATGCCCAGAACTCCGCATCATACTCGACTCCTGCCTCACCATGACCCGACAGATCAACGCGGTTGCCTCCACCTATCAAAGTTGGCACCTTGCACCAGTCCAAACAACCCTTATAGTGATTTATGAGGTCAAAGATAACCTTAGAAAGCTATCCTAATGGTAGCTGTGGAGAGCAACCTTCAGGCTTAGTCTTAAAGGAATGTTAAGCAGCTTGTTTTACCAGAATGCCACCTTAATGTATTGGTTAAATGAAAGGAGAACCACACAGTAGTTATAAAAATATGTATTTATTATTATAACAAACCTTAAATACCTCATAGTATCTGCTACACGCAGATTAACACAAAGCACACAATACTGTAGCATAGAAACAAACGTAAGTAGCACTAATATACAGTGGGCTCCATGGGGAGACCAAACCACATACTAAAATAGTGGTATAAGAACCACAACTTGGGTCAATACAGTGTCTAGAGGTCATAGAATCGTTGGGACACCAAGGAACCACCCAGGGTGAGTAAGTAGGGACCCTAAGGAGGATGGGTAAAGTGTGAGAACACGACCGTATGCTGAGTACAATTCAATGGGACAGTCGTGGTTGCAGTTTTAGTGTTTAAGTACCCTTCCTAGTGAATTACGAGGAAACCCTTTAGAACATAGAAGGTTGAAGAGCCACCCCACCTGTGGATACCAAAGTACAAGAGTTACCTATCCCAGGGAAGCCAGGTGCATAGGGTCAAAGTGGCGTCTGAAACCGCAGTCGTTCTCAATGGGAGTCTTCAAAGAAATGCCACTGCTGGAAAGAAGAAAGGTGTCCGGTGGAACCCACAAGTGGATCCTTGAAGGAAGGAACCTGAAAGCAGAGGGGACAAAGTCTGGGTCATTCAGGAGTGCCCAGGGGCTTGGTAGATGAATGACTACCGATGTCGGGTGCTTCAGGTGCGAAGAAGGGGACCTTGACTCTGCAGCCACCGGGACCAAGAGATGCCGAAGACAACCAGGAGCCGGATATGAGCTGTCCCACAAAGGATGTCGAGTCCTAAGGGGTCGTTGTCCGACGCGAGTACCAACAAGCCTTGGCAGCCGAAACCAACGAAGAAGGTTGAGGAAGGTCACGATCTGACCCAGCAAGGATCAGGAGACTTGCCACAGCAAGGGGAGTAAGGCGAGGCCTGGAGCAACCAGGGGAGCCCAAGAAAATCAGTGTTATCCCTCAAATGTACCCACAGACCAAAGGCACAGGAGTCGCGAGGGGACCTCTAGCAGTTTCATAAAAAAACAGCTAGCAGGGCACAGAATGTAAGGAGGCCAAAGTTCTTTGTATGAAATGTACGCAGATGCTGGGGCTACCAACAGCCCAATGCGCTTAGTTGGGCATTACGCATTGAACAGGGGTTCGGGTTATGTGGTCCCCACAAGGGATACTGGTCTTAAACTTGGTGAGAGGACAGCTCACAGGAATGTAGGAACCCACCTCCTGTGTTGTTAGAGCCTTTGGAGTCCGCAGGAGCTCAGGATCAGCAGACCAGTCAGTTGCATTACAGTGCCTGTGAATGCAGGGGAGTGACTCCTTCACGCGAAGGAAGATACTTTGGATGTCCTTGATGCTCTTCAGGTCCTGCATGGAGCCTGTATGGTACACAGGCACAGACGATGCTTTGGACGGAGAGGGGGATGAAGTCAGGCCCAGTCGAAGTCCAGCCAAGACCAGAGTTTTCAGACGGTCAAAGTTCAGTGGTTTTCTGTTCAGAATCTTGTCCATGTCGAATCTAGGGTACTACAGCCAGGTAAGCCCTTTGTACCCACACGAGAGGGTTGGACAGATTCAAGGGACCCTCCCAGGGGAGGGTCAGGACATAGGGGAGGATACTCCCCTGTCCTTTGTCCAGTTTTGGTCCAGAGCAGGAGCCAACCGCTCCCAGTACTGGTTTGAACTGGACTATGCACAGGGATACCAAGTGTGCCCCAGATGCAGACTTTCAGGCACTTTGGAAGTGCACCCACCCAGCCCTGATACACAAAATCCTGCCTGGGAGGTGGTCACGCCTCCCTGTGACAAGATGCCTATTGTCCTGTCTTCCCCTGCTCGAGCTTGGCTCAGCAGCAGGCGGGCAGAAATGGGTCTCTGGTCGGCAGCAATCATTTTGTGCTGCTTGGGTTGAGAAGGCTGGTGCAGGAAAGACGAGTGACCCCACGAAGCTTGCTTCAGAAGGGTGAATCATACCTCTCACACGGTTACCAGTGTGGAGGTATGATTCCAAGGTGTTTCATACTAAACATGACATGTTTTTTTTAACTTTATTTAGCATTTCCATAAATCATAGAACATTTCCATGCAATGTGGACAAACATTGAAATTACAAGGGAATATGTAAGTCACAATCTAGGCAGGTAGGCAATATGTGACAGACAGTCATAGCAGGACAACAAAAAGAAAACTCCTGGAGGTATTTACATATTATACATCCACCATCATCCCAGTTGTACCACAGCGATTAATTGTATAGGAATTTACACCTGTTACGCCTAACATACCATCCCGGCTCTCCCTGGGAACCAACAATCATTTCAGTGCACCACGACAAAAGAGGGCAGCTGAGATTACCCTACACCTGTAGGGACTATGCCTTTTTCCACCTGTGTAGCAGGGTCTGCACGCTGAGTGACCAAGTACTCTCTAAATGGAGCCCATATGTCTTTAGGTCTGGAAGATGGAGGGGTAGTGGCAGCATACAATTCACTTTTCATGGAACATGTGGCCAAGCTATTCAGCCATCCCTTCACCAATGGCACACGTTTCCCACCCCAGTAAATGGCAATTTCCCTTTTGGCTAGCAATCGGCTGATGGCGACAAACCTACGAATTTTGGGAGGAAATTGTGCTACATACTCCAGTAAGGCAATTTCAGGTAATGGAACCAACAGGACCTTCACGCTGTTGCTTATGGTGTTATGTATTTGAACCCAGAATGCATGTATACTTGGGCAGGTCCATGCCAGATGAGCAAAATCAGCATTGGGGGCTTTGCATTTAGGACAATGATGGGACCTGGACGGGTCAATTCTGTGTAAACTAGCGGGGGTAATATATATTCTATGCAGAAATTTGAAGTGTATTAACTTGTAGCGGCTATTACTGGAAACATTTTTGGTGACTGAGCAGCAGTTGGACCATTGCTCATCTGTGATTTTCGTACCGATATCTACCTCCCATGCAGTGCGGAGTCTATCATCATCAACCCGGACAATCGCCGCACATGCTTTCTAAAGTTTGGATATCAGGTGTGTTCCTCTCTCGCTTTCTATTACCAAAGTCACTAGGGTGAATGACGGAGGCTCGAGTGGAAAGTCAGGGGCCATGTAGCGTAACATAGCGCGCAATCTCATGAAAATAAATTTATCCATAAATGTGGTGTCAGGGAATCTGGACATGTCAGCAGGGTCAAACACGTGTCCTTCGGGAAATATATCTCCCAGTTTAACGATGTTATATTTAGCACATGTACGTTGTACAAGAGTTTTGCCCTTAATGGGAAGCCATTTTGAATTCGGGAGTGGAAGTGCAGAGGAATAATGGAGTGGGGTACGGGTGAGACGCCTCAGTTTCTCCCACGCCCAACTGGATGTGGATGCCGTTTGGATGTCTCTTGGGTCTCTAGGAAAACCCGTAGGCAAGATCAATGCTAAGGAATCCGGAAGGACCAGATCAGCTTCAGGCCGTAAATAAGGAATTCTGGCATCAGGGTAGCACCTGGGCAAAGCTGCACTGCACCACCAGATCATACAACTGCATATCTGGGACACCATCCCCGCCTATCATAGGGAAAGGTCATGGTTTGCCAGCTCACCCTAGCACCCTTGTTTCCCCAGACTAATCAAATTAAATGGGAGCGAAGGGTCAAGAAAAAACGATTGGGCAGGGGGATAGGAATATTATGAAATACGTACAAAAATTTAGGGAGAACGACCGTTTTGATAAGGGCCACTCTGCCCGCCAGAGACAGTGGGAGACAAAGCCATTTATCCACTTGTGCCTCCAGAGCAGAGACTCGCAACACTTGAACTTGCCCAACATACCTGACTGCATTAAACTGAGTAAATAGCGCATTAACAATGAGCAATACCCAAGCCCCACCAACCACCCCCCACTCAGCCTCCCGACCCTCACTGAGAGGCAATCCCCATCCTACTGAATAGAAACAATGCTCCATGTGGAACATGATTACCAAAAACAAATCCTGTAAAATACTCAAAATTGTATCAGAAAATATTTATACGTTGTTCACCTGGGAGTAGGCATTGGCATGGTCTCCATAGGCAAAAGGGTAAATGTAGAATACAGTTCGTCCCATATAATTAAACATTAGCTTATGACAACACAAACACCTGACTTAGGATTCAACCATGTCCTGAGCCTGAGAAGAGTTCCATACTTGCGTCCGAACCAGTCTGCGATGGTGAGAGTCGATGTTCGTCGTTCGAGCGAGTGTTGTCAGATTTGTACTTGTGCTTCAGCGGGACTGTCGATAATGCGAGACTTGTCGTCAAAGTCCACTCTGAGACGTGCTGGATACAACATGCCATACTTCAGTCCAAGATTCCTCAGTGTAGCTTTCACCCCGTTAAATTTCCTTCTGGCTTCCTGCACCATAATTGTAAAATCCGGGATCAGTGATAATTTGGAGCCTTGCCATATTGTTTCGCCGCGTTCACGTGCCATACGAAGCACAGTGTCTCGATCCCTAAAGTTCATAATGCGAGCTATAATAGGTCGAGGCGGGCAACCAGGATCTGGTCCAGGTCCTAGAGATCGACGAGTGCATTCCACCACAAATCCAGCTGTGAATGCATCTCTGCCAAAAAGATCAATGAAGACTGTTTCCACAAAGGTGTCCATGTGGCCAGTGGCGGTGGATTCTGGCACACCAGGAATGCACACATTGTTACGGCGGCTGCGCAATTCCAAGTCCTCGGTTTTTGATAGCGACCTCTTTTAGGCTTCGTTCCACACAGTCAAGCCTCTTAAGCGTCTGAGCGGTGCCATCCTCGAGATCCGAGGTGCGAGACTCCACAACATCCAGCTGTCTCGTCGCCAGGATTCCGCCAATTGCGAAGGAGCCGCCATTTTGGATTGTCCAGAGCAGACTCAAAAAGGCATCGAGATCTCCTCATGCAGGCACAGAATCGGAGCGTTCAAGAGCTCGGGGGGGGGGGGTCAGGGAACTCAGCGCATTGTCGGACAGCACAATTCAGGCCTTTGGGCGTCACTGAAAATTTGGACGATGAGGGATAACGCAGGTGATCAGAGGAGCTTCAGAACCACACATCCATCCTGGTCTGCGGCTTGGCCATGCCCCCGACATGTTTTGTTTCAGCCGTTTTCGAGAGAGTATTTACAGCAAGGTTATAATGGACCTCTAACTATATGTCTGGCTGTGTCACAGACAACCTGGGAGAATGGCCTCCGAAGACTGCAAAGGGGCTCTGCTCATATAGGGGTACCCTCTCATGTAAAACCCAGCACCCTGCCTTCAGGATTGTCAAGGCCTGCTATAGGGGTGACTTATAAGTTTTAAGTGTAGTGAACTATAGATATAGGAAACCTATATCTACAGTAAGTGGAGCAGGCACCAGCTTACACAGGCTACATTGGCAGGCCTGTAGTTCCATTTTGCCTGGCCTCTCATAGGTGCCATAATACATGCTTCAGTCCGTGGGAGACCTCTGGAGTACCTATGCCCTGGGTACATGTGTACCATATACTAGGGACTGACAAGGGTACCCAAGTATCCCATCTGGAGTGTACTTAAGTACATGCATAACATTTTAAGGAGAAAGCGGATAGAATGTGGTCCTGATTAGCAGGATCCCAGTCAGACTAGTCAATAACTGTGTAACACCATCAAAAAGTGGGGGTAACCATAAGAAGCAGATCCTACTTTCCTACAACTGTCCATCCCCAAGTTGGCTAATAAGTTGAATGAGGCAGATAGGCCTTGACATCGAGACTCTAGGGGAGGTGGGTAGCTACTCCCAGTGGATAGAGACTGCCCCAGATGCCGTACTGCCGGTAAGGAAGATCAGCATGAAGAAGATTAAACCTTCTCTCCTTGGTATACTCCTGCCTTGATTATAGTGAAATGGGGATATAGAAAATTGAAAGTGGTCTGACATCGAGACTGTTCCTAGCAAGCCAGTTTAAAACTAAAGCACGCTCTGTTGAATTACAAAAGAGTTGTAGTCTCAGCAAAAGCGGAATATTTTTAAAATAAACTCATAGCCGTAGAGAATTCTTCAAAGAAAATCTTTAATATAGTTGGGTCCCTGGCCGCCCCTAATTGTGCTGTGTCAGTCATTCCACATTCTCAAAATCCACCCGATAAACTCTCCAACTATTTTGAAGAAAAAATTAACATAATTTGCAATTTGCTGGGACTTTTGAATCAGAGCATTAAGCCTTGTATGGGAATCTGCCTGGAAACCCTGGTTTTGCCCTCTGACATTTTAATTCCAGATTTCAAGTCTGGATGAGGCTCGTACTGCTCCTTGACTGGATCATTTTGATTGTCTGACACTAGAACAGCTTGCATCTATTGCTGGCTCTATTAAGTCGGATTCCCCATTGGATCTTATTCCCCCTGCATTTTGGAAGATGGCTAAATCAGCACTTTCACACCTTTGTTGGATGTCTGTATTGTTTCTCTTTTTAATGCCTTTATTGCCATTGAGGGGAAAAAGGGAACTTACTGTGTCTTTATTGAAAAACTCAAATGCAGATCAAGCCATTCTTTCAGACTTTCAACCTATATCTCTTTTATCATTTGCAGTCAAACTTTTGGAGAAGCATGTGAGCCATCTGCTCTCTAGTTTTCTGGAATATCTCACAGTTGAATCCGCACAGTCCGTGTTTATATTCAGCCAACCGCAACTACACTGTGTTCGGTCCTTGAGGACCTGAGAATGTTGGTGGACAAGGCAAACCGAGCTGCCTTGACTCTCCTCAGTTTTTCTGCTGCGTTCAGCACAGTGTCACATTCTGTCCTTTTAACCAGGCTTGCGGAGACCGGGATTGAAGTCATGGCACCAATGGTGTATATCCTATTCCTATTTCGAGCACAGACATTAAGTAGTCTCTCTCCTTATGTGTCGGCTTTCAAACCATTGCGTCAAGGGTTGTCTCAGGGGTCTGCTTTAAGTCTGATCTAATTTAACATCTATATCTGTACATTGGCTACATTAGTTAAGTCTTTTGGAGTCACCTGGGTAAATTATGCAGATGACACTCATTTGATCATTACATTGAAAAGGATGAGGTCGGCTCTTCTGGCAATGTTGCATCGTTGCATGACCATAGTTGCCTTCTGGCTGTGACTCAATGCCTTGAAGATTAACTCTGACAAAATAATGGTACTCTGAATTTCCTGCACCTCTCCTGCCAGAATTTTCCCTCCTACCATCTGGCCTCCCTCCTGGTCTGAACCTCCAAAGCCTCCTGAGCAGCAAAAAACCTAGGTTTCTTCCTGGCGGACAATTTGTCCCAAAGTAAGCTAACCATCTAACCTCCTCTTGTTTTCTTCCGTTGAGGGTGTAAACGGAAATTGTCCCTCTTCTCCCCTCACAATGTTGTCGCATTGTGGTACAGGTTACTATTCTTAATCACTTTCACTACTGTGGCTCCCTTTTTTGAGTGTCCCTTCTGTTGTGATGTATAAGCTTTAATTAATACAAAATGCAGCGCCTAAATTAAGCCTAGGATTTCCAGGCAGTCCTTTGCATCTGTTGCCTTTGATATGAAACTCTGGCTTCCAGTGGCAAAATGAACTAAATGTAGATCCCTCTGTGTCTTGCATAGAGCCATTTACCATTCTGGAGCATTTGCACTGCACTCCCAGGATGCCTTGCTTCTCTTTATGCCCAGATTTAACTAGGCTCGGACTGGGGGTAGGTCTTTTTCATTGGTGGCTGCCAAACTGTAGAAATATTTGCCTATAGCCCTGCAGAAATTGTCAGCACTTCTGCACTTCAGAAAGGCCTTGAAGACCTGGTTGTGTGGAGGTTAAATGTGTCATCACGGACGCAGACGTTTTGGGATATAGGTGCCTTCACTAAATCCTTGCTCAGTATTTCAGTGCCAGGACACCTGCATAGGTAATCGTATGTGCAATAAATTCCATAACATACCCTAACGTACCTACCTACCAGAAATATCAGTAGGATGCTATGTTATGTTATGTTTTGTTAATAACTCTTATATACAACCGGTCTCTTGGCGCTCACCTGAGGGCTGTAATAACATGTTGCCGCTGAACTAGTTTAAAGAGAAGAGTTTTCAGACTTTTCCGTAAGGGAAGGAGGGCGGTTTCTTTCCTCAGACTATCTGGCAATCCATTTCAAATCTGAGGTAAAAAGCCAGTCGGCACAAGGTTGCTTTTCCAAAGCATGGAAAGGTCAGCAAATTTGCCTCAAAGGAACATAGGCAGCACCTGGGCACATAGTGCCTAAGACCTTCCTTAATGTACACTGGCACAGTACTATACAGGGTCTTTTGTGCAATGCACAAGCCCTTAAACATGACCCACGGTTTAATTGCCAAGCAGTTAATTTGTTGCAACAGCGGCGTGGCATGCATCCATCTCAGCAGTTTAAGCAGCAATCTTGCTGCATCATTCATTGTCACATGGAGCTTGCCCAACAGCTTATTGGGATGGCCAATATACAAGGCATTCCCATAATCCAGCCGTGAAAATGCCACCACTGTCCGCATAGTTGAAAATGAAAGAATTGAAAGCTGTCGCAAGAGACCTGTGCAAATCCTGCATACTGTCCCCCTTTGCTTAGACATTAAATTGTAAATTGATACTTGTATAGCGCACTACTCACCCGCAAGGGTCTCAAGCTGCTTGTACGAATACCGCTGTGGAACCCGACCTGGCTTTCCCTGTGAGGCGTCCACTCCTGGGCACCCCCAGGGTGAAGGCCAGGCATCCTTAGCGTTGTGGGGGCTGTTGTGGAGATTAAGCAAGCTATTGCCCAGAGTTGCATAGTGGGACTCCATGATTGGAATAGGCACCGAGGTGAGAATTATCAGGTCAGTGGAATTTTGAGCCCAAGACCCGCCGAGGCGGGGAATTGAACCCTGGTCCAGGGCTAGACCTCTGCATCAGGGTATGCCACTCTAACCATTGAGCCACACTTCTCCACTTCTTGACACTACTGTTCAGCTTAATGCCAAGGCTTTTTACTGCTGGTACAGGGCATGGTAGAGATTCTAACTTCAGTGGTCAAAACTGTCCATCCAGGGGCTCCCCTGAATGGTGATTGACAGCACTTTAGTCTTCTCGGGCTTGATCTTCAGAGTTGGCTGTCATCCAGTTCACAGTAAACAGCAAGATATTGTGTACAGTCAAAGGTGACTGCGTAGAGCTCTCATTCCGTAAAACCACGGGGTATCATCCGCATAGTTGAACAATTGACAGTTGATCTGCTGCTCCCTCAGTTGAGAGCTTAGGGTAGTCCTGAAAAAGGCCCCTTCTGTGGTGAGCTTAGCAGACCTTCTTTGTGGTTTGCCTTACCTGCAGGAGTATTATTCCTCCACAGCAGCAGCTAGAGTATGTACCTACAAGGAAATGATCTGCGATTCTGTTAAGGATGGGTGAGTTGAGGATTCGTCTGTGCCGCCAGCATACAACCATAACAAGGCTGAATTGTCCTTAGGTGCTCACTGTGCCCATTAGCTGAAAGTATGCACGGCTGCATTGTCTTTGGATGTTCACCGTAAGCATTAGCTCACAACACTGCTTTGCCCTGGGTGTGCACTTTAGCTATTATCTGAAAATATGCAAACTGCAATGTCCCAGCATTCTTGCTGCAAGCATTAACAGGTTGTCCCTTGCCGCAGCTAGAATGGTTTAAACTTTTGTGATTAGTTCTTCAACAAAGATCACCAAGAAAAGCACTTATAAGGTTTGGGAATGTGTAGTGCCAAGCTGGCAGAGTGCTATTCCTAAGTATTTGGCACTTAGTCACATGTTTTACTTCTAGGAAGTCTAAAATAGAAGCAGGAGAGGTCAATGTACCACAGTAGATGGAGGTGCTAAGCCAGCTCCTATAAAATGATGGAAAAGCAAAAGATGACTTCATACTTTGGAACAGCCTGCAGCTGACATGTTTAAATAAATACTCCTATAACCCAATCATCCTTCTTTTGAGATCTAGGATGGCATTAGTGTTGTTGCATTGCTTATTATAGTGTCCTAACGTAATGTGCAAAATACTTTCTTCACCTCGATGAGCCCTTGTTTTTTATGTCTGTCATAATTTAAACAAACTGCTCTGAACAGATTCTTCGAGTATGTGTGCAGTAATTTACCACACTCAAGTGCGTGGAGATTCAGTGGTGTAGGTATAGCAGCTTTTCACTAGTGTGGCACGTGCCGATAACCCCCGCACTCGCCCCACTCCCACAGTGAGTCCCAATACCTTTCCCTTGTTTTTCCCCTGCCAAGAAAGCCACTACACATCGTATCTTTGTGGTGGTCATTTGTTGGCTGCAGTTTATTAGGGTTACAAGGAAACAACAGGTATATCTTGCATTTGCATGTTATGTCATCATATGTTTCCTTAAATCAATGAATGTGTGTGGAAATCGCACTCGAGTTTTTTAGTTAGAGCAGCTATTCTGATATGTGTGCTATGTCAGATTAATGCCTGCTGGCATTTAGGATACAACTGAAAGTGGCCTAGCCCCAAACGGCTGCTAGGACTCTGACATGTAGCAACGAGTAGTGGTATTCCTTTATAACATTTTAATCATGTATTCTAGGAATTCAAACAGTTATACATTCGAAAATCATTCATTTTACATTTTTCATTTCATTTCAATTTGTTTCAAACGCTGTGCATGATAAAAATATAACCAAATACATTTCCATCAATAACCCAATGCATTTCGGAACATATTGTTCCTTCGTCAGGGGTTCTGTTGAGAAAAGGGAAATAAAGGGAACTTATTAAGTCTCCTGTGCCTTCTCCTTCCCCCACCTAGCTGCCCCGGGGGCTCACCGCCTGGTTAAGGCGCCGGCACCTCAGCCACCTACGGCGGCCCGCCTCTGCGATCAAGGCTGCATGGGTAGGGTACCCTCTGGCAGGCAACGGATTATAATTGACCCCACCAATGTAACTTGGATGGTCTTAAGTGCCATTTTGTGTCCATATTGCACTCTAGCGTATTCAAGAATCTAGATTTTAATATATGTACACCAACATTGATGATGAATTTGAATTGCACCCAAGGCTGGTGTGGGAACCGAAAGCCACCCTGGCAATTTGCTTGGACCAGTCCCTGGGGAAGCACTGCCTGGCCCCGGGAGGCTGGAAACGCTTGCCTGCTGCTTTCATCACGGGGGCTGATATTGCAACACTGCTTCAAAACTGCCCCCCCTAGTAACGAACCCAGCCTCCACCAGTGCAAAACCTGCCCCCACCCTTCCAGCTTCCCGGGGAAACGCCCGATGTCCGGTACAGCCCTGATTGCACTTTTGCACCTGATGCTTTTCCCCACGTCACTTCTGAGACGCAGGACCTTTACCGAGAAGTTAGCTTATTTCCTTTGTTCACTTTTCTCTTCTGCAAAGTAATAACATGACAGGTGGCACCAGATCAGATAATATGAACACTGGAAGTGCTGTTTTGGAGCATGGTCTTTGGCATTGGTCCACCGTCCGTATGACATAAAGTGAGCATCAGAAGTGCCGATTTAAGGTGTAGATGTTATCAAAATGTATTTATATTTATTTAAAGGTTTGTAACACGCACAGCTACCTCCTTGGGTTTCCCGGCGCAGATCAGGTAACCTTAGATAAAGTGCCTATGCAGGAACTGGCATGGTGTTGTCTTCTGGAACATATAAGGCCACTTGTCCCTAAGGAGATTAGATATCAAATACATCTGCATAGTCAATTAAGTAAGCCTTCTGAAAACCAGTGGAAGTTAGAAACCATAAAAGTTTATTAAGCAATTAAAATGCAATATAGAAGGAAGAAATAATGGTCAGTGATTACTCATTATAAATCGCGTATAAGGAATTTCCATAAGGCTCAATCAAATGCATGAGGTATGACAAAGTCAAGCCGGAGAGAAAATATTCTACATTCAAAGCAAGCGACAGACTGACAAGGATCCGCTCTCCAAGAGTCAGGGCAGATCAGACTGGCTCGCCACAAAAGTGGACTCCTTTTATCATAAAAAGCACAGCAAAAGTCACACAGTATACATAAAATGAACTGAATGTTGCAGGGCTCACACAATCGCAATACAGCAACATGTAACAATATCTAATTAAATAAAGAAAATAATCAATCCTTACTTTGCTTAATTTCAACAGTTGTGACAATACAAATCTAGTTACACACGAAACAATGGGGGGCTTGTGATATATAGGTTTACAGCTGCACAGGCAGGAAAGACATTGGACAGTTATAGTTGAAATGGAAGCTTCCTACAGACTTCCTCTGTCAATATAGAGCTTTTTATTAATGTACATTCAACTATATGTGCTGAAAATGCACAGAAATAAAATATGGAGTCAGATCTAGTTTGGCCAAGTACGGAAAACTCAGTTTTATAAAGTGCACTGTTTTCATTGTGTATGCAAAATGTTCATGATGTAAATTATGTATTAATCAGAAATATCTTCTTCAAAGAAAGATCGATTACATGGTGTTGGGATGGTTCCTATCCTATAAAAGTGCTGAGCTAGTATGGTAATGTTGTATCTCTTCTGGAAATTCCGTTTTACATTTTGTCCTCGCATATTAGTACCACAACAAATCCACATTACTGATACAGTGGAAAAATATATTTGCACCAAGCAGTGTGCTATTTACCCCAAACAGCATTTTATAGAGGTGACCAAAACTTGTCTGTGAACTAAGCCATAGTTTAGACGGACTGGGTACACAAAAAGCTGCAGAATTGTATTGGAGATGCATTATCACCTTCGCAATGGTAAACGGCTTTTTTTTACTGCAATGTGCTGCGTTTAGTTGGGCAAAAAGGAACCATTTGTTGAACTCTGTAAAATATTTCCATAACACAGCAGAACACTAAAGTGCACAAAACATGCAAGACACAACAAAACCAAACAAACACAAACAAAACAAAAGAGTACAACAAAAAACATATTACGGCATAATAACAGCACACCAACACACCACAACTCATTAGAAGAATATAACAATATAATATATATATATATATAATATATATAATATATAATATAATTGCCCTTTAGGGATAGATGCCCCTCCCCTTTTGACTCTCGCTCCACAGCGCGGGGACACGCCGTGATGGCGTCACCAGGCGCTTTAGAAACTCCTTTTATATATTATAATAAACGCCACAAAGCAAACATAAAGAATGGCACACCACTATCAAAAAACAGAATGCATTACAGAACAATCCGATACAAAAACAAAACAACAAAAACATACACCACAATGATAGAACACAACAAAACATAACACAAAGACACCCTGACAAGATCACAATACTGCTCCCAAAACAACACCAAAATACATCAACACTCTAAAAGACAACAAATTGTAATAACACACCATGGAGATGAGACACAACACACAACACAACCCCAACGAGGTGCTGTTCAGTTGTTGTATTGTGTT
Source organism: Lissotriton vulgaris (assembly GCF_964263255.1). NCBI lineage: Eukaryota > Metazoa > Chordata > Amphibia > Caudata > Salamandridae > Lissotriton > Lissotriton vulgaris. The sequence continues at coordinate 2,995 of NW_028245496.1, read as the reverse complement.
GTTTTTCGGTTTGGTTGATACTTTAGTTTTTAGGTTGTTTTGATGCGTTCTGTTGCTCTGCTGTTATGTTATGCACTGGTGGTTGGTGTGCTGTGTTCATTTGTTGCATTTTGTTGGGGTATTGTATTGTGTATTTGTTGTCATTTTGTTGTTATATTGTGTTTGGTGTTGTGTAATATTCTGTTGTGTTAATATGTGTGTATGGATGTATGTATGTGGTGTTTCTGTAGCGTGAACCTAGCCAAAAGGCAGCGGAGCACTGAACAAGGTCAAAGACAAGCATGAAGTCAGCAAAATTATAGGCAAAGTAGCTGTTTTGTGGATGACTAATGCATTGTGATGTAGTGTACTCCAAAGAGGTGAGGCTTCAACTCTTTCCTAAATTGAAGCAGTGTTGTAGCAGTCCTGTTAAATATAGAAATGTTGTTCCTGATCCTATGTGCATAAATAAAAAAGTACCACTGCCTTGTTTTTTTTTGTTTTGACACTTCTTAGTATACAGTCGGATGGTATCCTGGCTGCGGGTGTGCCGGCAACCAGTATTAAATGATGGGCTTGTCTGCAATATAAACAGGGGTGCTGATCGTGATGGATTTGTAAATGATGAAGCTAGTTTTTGAGGTGGTGCAGGCTGGCAAGCAGTGCCAATGTAGTTCCATCAGGCTGGGGTTGATGTGGTCATATTTGTTTAGGCTCTGAATGAGATCTACTGCGACTTGTAGAGGCCCTTAAGGGGTGCCGTTGTAGAGTCTGGGAGGCCATGGAGGAGGGCATTACCACCATCAAAATATAAGAGTATGAGGGCTTAAACAGCAGTTCTGAAGTTGATTTCTGGAAGAAACATTTTCATTTTTTTTCGAAGAGAGAGATGTTACCAGGCCATATACATTTTATGGCAAGATCGGAGGCTCCTATTATGCTTCCTGATCTTGCTTTATTACCACACAACAGCCAAGATAAGTAAGAAAAACTACAGTTCCCAGGGGGTCAGGCGAAAAACTGACCAATGGGAATGTAAAAGCTGATAACATCACGACCAATCATCATGTAGTACAGTAATAAGAGACACCACTGACTGCGCAGCTTTCTCTTTTCTTTCTGCTCGCAATCAGATAAGTGCCTCTTATATTTTGCTCGATTTTATTGTGCTTATATTGTCGTTATTTAAGTTTTTTCTGTGGTTCTTCATATTGCGCTGTTAGTCATGTGCCCTTTCTAGCGTTTACAACCCCGTACCTCTGCCCCCCTTTTCTTGCAGTTTTAGGCATTTTTTCTGCGCATATTGGTCTTTCAACTGTGCTCACCGCTCTGGTGGTTTCTGCCTGCAACGTGCACCTCGCGCTGGCCCATTTCCCTCGACATTCTCTCTCTGAGGCCTCTAGTGACACACGTTTTTCTTCTGGTGCCCTTTCCTGTCACCGGCCCTTCTCAGCTTTACCAAAGGCTCCCAGACTCCTTCTCCCTTCGTTCCTCAGCGTCCCCCTCCCCAAAACACGCCCCTGGGAGTGGTTTGGAGCTCTTGCAACTTCCCTGTTCTTATAAACCCTTGGCTCCCCGTTTTTGGTGTTCAGGCTCTATGGAGCTGGATAGTTCACCTGAAATGGTGCAAGTGAATGAAGAAGGCGAGGCCTTCAAAAAAGATTTAAATACATTTATTAACTCCTCTGTGGAAAATGCTGTGGAAATATCAATGAGACACATGTCTAAAAATATGGAAAATTCAATGTTGAGCCTCATGTCCAAGGCTTTGGGCCATTCTGCGGGGGATAGCAGAAAAAGAAAGGTGGTTTCCTCTGCAACGGTCCGTGTTACAAAAAGGGCGTCATTTTTGACTAGCGAGGGTTCCTTGCGCCTGATTGAGGACAAAGTGCCTCCCAGGTCTCCTGTAGTGGAGGGGTTTGTTGGTTCCGAGGGCAAGCACAAACAAAAGATGAAGCACGTAGAGTTGCCAAAACAAAAATTGATTATTTCCACCGTCTTGGACACAGATGATGACATGCCTGACGCTGATGATGTTGACTTATTTGATGTGTTTGATATTTCTGTCCCCCCTCCCCCCCTGTCAAACAGGCTAAGTCAGATTCCTTTTCCTTTGAGCTTGTGTTTGATTCAGAAGGTTTCCCAATGTTCGCCCCTCTTCTATCTGTCACCCTAATTCGACAGAGTGGCTACCTTTCCACCATGTAGGCGAATATATTTCTGCCATACTTTGCCTCCCCTTAGAGCCACTGTGAGGTCTAGGCTTAAATCTGAATGCTCTAAGCCTGCAGAGCCTGACAAAATTACCTTGGTCCCTTCTATTGATCAGCCCCTTCTCACTTTCTTTTCTACGTTCGGGAAGGACCCTCGCAAAGGGGTGGACAAGGCTTGGTCTTCGTGCCAAGACAAATTGCTGGATGTTGTGGGTCCTCTTGCCCGTATTTTTGATATGGCAGAATCAGCCCGCCTAGAGGGTACAGACCTCTCAGCTGAGGATATTTCTATGTGGGCTCAACGTGCCTTCTGCCTGCTGGGCAATGCCAACGCTGCGGTCACTCATTAACGGCGCAAAGGCCTCCTTATCAAATTGGATCCCAAGTTAGCCAATCTCGCTCCTTTAGATCCAGGTTCCAAGGCTAATGGACTCCTTTTTGGAGACAATCTCGTCCGTGATCTTACTAGATTTGTTTCCACTTTTGCATCACTAGACAAGGCCCAACAGTCTATCAAAAAGGTTTTTGCTCCTCGGGCTTTTGGACGGGCCGGCAGAGGAAGGGGTCGCTCTTCCGGCCGTCCATACAACAATCAAGGCTCCAGAGGTTCCTACAATAATGCCCAGGACTACAAACTCCAGTTCTACCCCCAGCGAGGTAGAGGCTTCAGGGGTAGAGGACAGTAGAACTTCCGTAACTCCAACTCCAATCAACACGGTAAGTCTCTCTCCTCTTTCCCCTGTAGGGGGACTACTAAAACTGTTTTTGGCAAAATGGCAAACCATCAGTACAGACCCTTGGGT